>NC_091432.1:100095576-100836973 GCF_964237555.1 Oryctolagus cuniculus
TGACTTACCTTTGAACCAATCTAGAATACTTACGATAAAGCCTTTCAGATAGAAGTAACAAGGAAATTCATAGTGAAGTTTTGTTGATAACCAATTGGTTTTGCTAGAAGAGGATCAATAACTTAGGATAATTTATTTGTTTAGTTGTGAAAATATTTGAAATGTATTGTTTATTAATTTTATACCCTTTTATAAATGAAAGGGACCTGGAATGGAGATTCCATCATACAAATTTTTGCCTCTAATGTACCAACTGGCTGCTAGAATGGGAACCAAAATGATGGGAGGAGTGGGATTTCATGAAGTCCTCAATAATGTAAGTAAACCTGAAAACTAAATCATAGTGACTATATTGTTATTTATATATATTGTGTTATATTGTTATATGTTATATTATATTGTGTTATATATATATTGTGTTATACTGTTATGTATGCACACACACACACATACATGCACACAACTCTTCTCTCTGGGAAATATGAAATTCTGTGTTATACTGTTATGTATATGCACACACACACACATATATACATGCACACAACTCCTCTGTGGGAAATATGAAATTCTGTATTTTGTCACCTCTCATATCATGTAAGCTATTCAGTTTCTCTCTCTTAATCTTTGTGTACCTCTCTGGCTCTCTCACACAACACAAATATACATACATGTATACACAGATATACACTTAACTCACTGTAGTATCTAGACAATAACACATTTTAATGTTGAGCAAAATGCAGAATGTGAATTTTTCTATTGTTGATGTACATAAAACTAATAGTTCTTAATTTCCTGACAGCTCATCTCTAGAGTTTCGATGGATCACCCCCATCATACTTTATTTATTATATTGGCTTTAGCAAATGCAAACAAAGATGAATTTTTGACCAAACCAGAAGCAGCAAGGAGGAGTAGAATAACTAAAAATGCACCTAAACAAAGCTCTCAGCTTGATGAGGTATCTGGATTAAACATACATTAATCTTTATGAATTGTGATACTTATTCTTTAGGTTTTCCTTTTTTAAGTCTTGAGGATTTTAAAATGTTGTTGCTGGCAGTACCTACATCCTCTGTTTTATGATGCCACCTTGATTAGTCAGCTTTTTGTTGCTACAACAAAATAACCAAAATAATCTAACTTTATAATTGAAAAGGTTAACAGGAGCTTCATTGTCCAAAATCAGGTGGCCCTGTATGTCATGGTGTTTTTGCTGGCAGTTCTGAGGGGCATCATGTAGCAAGAGGGAGCACTTGAGTCTGTTTCTGCCTCTTTTTGTATGGTCACCATGGGGTCTCCACCCTAACAACCTAATCCAATCTGATCACTTCCTAAAGGCCTCATGTCTAAATACCATAATTGGGTACGATTACCATAGGACTTTAGAGACCACATCTTTAACACATGGGCCTTTGAAGGGTACCTAAACTAATATCCAATTTGAAGCCTCCTAAAGTTGGTTAAAAATTCCTGAATATTTTTCAAAGCATACAAGATGCCAGTAGAGTTGTACTTAGTTTTCTCTTGGCAGTAAGCAGTGGGAAAATAATCTTTGAAAGGTACCTAAGTCATTGATATTTTTTAAAGATTTTTATTTATTTATTTGAGAGGTAGAATTACAGACAGTGAGAGGGAGAGACAGAAAGGTCTTCTATCCACTGGTTCACTCCCCAGATTGCCACAATGGTAGGAGCTGAGCTGATCCAAAGCCAGGAGCCAAGAATCAGGAGCTTCTCTGGGTCTCCCACGTGGGTGCAGGGGCCCAAGCGCTTAGGCTATTTTCCACTGCTTTCCCAGGCCATAGCAGGGAGCTAGATAAGAAGAGGAGCAGCTGGGACTAGAACCGGTGCCCATATGGGATGCTGGCTCCTGTGCCACAGTGCCAGCCCCAGTTATTGACTGTTTTATTTTTTTTTTAATTTTTTTTTCTTTTCTTTTTTTTTTTTTTTTTTTTGACAGGCAGAGTGGACAGTGAGAGAGAGAGAGACAGAGAGAAAGGTCTTCCTTTTGCCGTTGGTTCACCCTCCAATGGCCGGCGCGGCCGGCGCGCTGCGGCCGGCGCACCGCGCTGATCCGATGGCAGGAACCAGGAGCCAGGTGCTTTTCCTGGTCTCCCATGGGGTGCAGGGCCCAAGCACCTGGGCCATCCTCCACTGCACTCCCGGGCCACAGCAGAGAGCTGGCCTGGAAGAGGGGCAACCGGGACAGAATCCAGCGCCCTGACTGGGACTAGAACCCGGTGTGCCGGCGCCGCTAGGCGGAGGATTAGCCTAGTGAGCCGCGGCGCCGGCCGACTGTTTTTTTTTAAAGATTGATTTATTTGAGGGGCCGGCACTTTGGCACAGCAGGTTAACATCCTAGGCTGAAGCACCAGCATCCCCTATGGGCGCCGGTTCGAGACCCAACTGTTCCACTTCTTCTTTTTTTTTTTAATATTTTTTATTTATTTGAAAATCAGAGTCACACACACACAGAGAGAGGGAGAGAGAGGTCCTCCATCTCTGATGGTTCACTCCCCAATTGGCCGCAACGGCCGGAACTGTGCTGTTCCAAAGCCAGGAACTTCTTCCGGGTCTCCCACATGGGTGCAGGGGCCCATGGTCCTGGGCTATCTTCCACTGCCTTCCCAGGCCATAGCAGCAAGCTGGTTTGGAAGTGGAGCAGCCGGGTCTCGAACCGGTGCCCCTTGTGGGATGCCGGGGCTTCTGACGAGGGCATTAACCTGCTGCACCACAGTGCTGGCCCCTGTTCCACTTCTGATCCAGCTCTCTGCTATGGCCTGAGAGAGCAGTGGAAGATGGCCCAAGTATTTGGGCCCCTACACCCATTTGGGAGACCCAGAGGAGGTCCTGGCTCCTGGCTCCGGATTGGTGCAGCTCTAGCCGTTGCGGCCAACTGGGGAGTGAACCATCAGATGGAAGACCGACTTCTGTCTGTCTGTCTGTCTCTCTGCCTCTCCTCTCTCTATGTAACTCTGACTTGGAAATAAATAAATCTTTAAAAAAAAAAAAAGATTGATTTATTTGAAAGGCAGAGTTACAGAGAGGCAGGAAGAGAGGTTTTCCATCTGCTGGTTCATTCCCCAGATGGTCACAACAGCTGGAGTTGCACCAACCCAAAACTAGGATCCAGGAGCTTCTGGGTCTCCCACGCGGTTGCAGGGGCCCAAACACTTGGACCATCTTATACTGTTTTTCCAGGCCATAGCAGAGAGCTGGATCAGAAGTGAAGCAGCCAGGACTTGAACCGGCTCCCATATGGGATGCTGGCACTGCAGCTTTACCCGCTATGCTACAGTGCCATCCCCAGTCATTGTCACTTGAGTTTATCATACCTTTGAGTATTTCTCCTACATAGGTGGCTATTTTGTATCTGAAGAATTAAAATATTTTGATCATCTTGATCTGTATTAAATTCTCTTTTTCTTTTATGTTTATAACTGAGAGACTGTGCTGATTATTTCCTGCATAATGTTTTTTGTTTTTCATTAATAGGATAGGATGGAGGCTGCAAACAATATAATAAGTACCATCAGAAGCAAGAGGCCTCAGATGGTCAGGAGTGTTGAAGCACTTTGTGATGCTTATATTTTGTTAGCAAACTTGGATGCCACTCAGTGGAAGACCCAGAGAAGTATGTGTTTGAAAGAATGAGTATCACTCTCTTGCTGTGCAATTCTCTGTAAGAATATGTAAGTTCCTTAAAATCGCAAATAGTGCTGCGATTACACATATAAAAGTCCTAATGGTTTCAGTTCACACATGATCCAACAATGTAATTTTTTTATCTAATAGTTTAAACATCCCACAGTCACTATTCACCTGGTATCTTTTGTTAGAACTGACAATAGGTGACTACACTAAATTAATTACTTGGTTTTTGTTAATAAGCTTTGGTGTAAATACTTGTTACAGGGAATTGCATAGAAAGGCAAGACTATTAAAATAACTGAACAACTGATTGTTTCCTTGATTTAAAGGTTACTTTTAAATGCTAGTGGTTACTCACTATACCCTTAGGACGAACAGGTTGAAAGGTCTTAAGCATTTCATCTCCTCCACATGTACTAGAATGTCTTTATTCAGTCACTCCTCTTACTGTGTGTAGTTCAAATAATTAAAAGCTTCTGTAATACTTGATTTTGTGACTCATCTCTAAATGTGTTCCCCATACTTTAATAATCATATTTTTTCTAGTTAGAATCGTATCTTCAAGTTTAAATTTCTATTACTTTAGAATAAGAATGAGACTTCAAATATTGTTTCTAACTAACAAAGAATATTGTCATGTCTTTTTTGTACTTACTACTCACAGTAATGAGATAAGGGTATGTATCTGTGTGCTATAAAACCTGTTGTAATTATTTCAAGATGGTCCCTCCAATGGATTCTGGTCTGATTACTAGTTCCATAAAACCTGCAGGTCCATTTTAAAGCCATGTCTTTTTTTGTTTTAAGATATATTTATTTATTTGAAAGGAAGAGTGTCAGAAGGAGAGGGAGCAAGAGAAAGAAAAAGTACATGCACACACGAGAGCTTTTATCTTCTGATTCACTCCCCAAATTTCTGTAGCTATCAGATCTTGAATTCAGGAATCAGAAACTCTATTCTGGTCTCCGACCTGGGTGGCAGGGACTCAAGCATTTGGGCCATATTGGCTGCCTTTCCTGGTGACTTAGCCTGACATAGGCTACTGTTGCAGGTGGTGGCTCAACTGCTAGTGCCACAATGCCAGCCCCAAGCCATGTCATCTGTTGCCGAGCTTTTACCCTGAGATGCATTGCAGCCTAATCTGCGTGTCTTCCCAGTTCGCAGGTGTCACTAAATGTCTTTACTTTTAAATACAGAAGGCATCATCATTCCTGCAGACCAGCCAATTACTAAGCTTAAGAATTTAGAAGCTGTTGTTGTCCCTACTATGGAAATTAAGGTAATTTACCATGAACTGTTTTGGTTTTTAAATTAAATAACATTTTAAGTGATTGAACCATTTGGTAAGATTTTTTTATTCAGTCAAAACTGGTTAAATATTGGAAGTTTCATGTATTGCAACCTAGAGTTTTTCTGTTAGATTCCTTTTACCCAAACTTTAAATTATTCAAAGGTTTCTTTCACTTTGTTTTCCTTTGCACTTAGTATTATACCTCTTTCTGATTAAGATCAATAGACTGTTAAAAATTTTCACTGACCAGATAAAGAAAAATTTATATATGCTTATGCCAGATTCTTTTTTTTTTTAGATGTATTTATTTATTTGAAAGTCAAAGTTACACAGAGAAAGGGGGGGGGGGTCTTCCATCCACTGGTTCACTCCCCAACTGGCTGCAACAGCCCAGAGCTATGCCAATCCGAAGCCAAGAACCAGGAGCTTCCTCTGGGTCTCCCACATGGGTGCAGGAGCCCAAGGACTTGGGTCATTTTCTACTGCTTTCCCAAGCCATAGCAGAGAGCTGGATTGGAAGTGGAGCAGCTGGGACTCAAACCGGCACCAAGATTAATTCTTGACCCATCAAAAAAATTCCCAGTTGTTTTATTTTGACTTCTTAAAATTCCGAATGCAGAATCTACTGACTGTATGTATTATAACAGTATTGATTGAGCAGCATTATATGTATTATAGTATTGGGCTGACTAGATAGAAATGATAAATTTTAGTTTTGTCATAATCTTTTATTGCCTGAAGTACCTTTCAGGCAAAAGTGTCAGTAATAAAGGTTATGGTTTAGAAAGTGATCGGTACACTGTAAGTCTCTTCTTCAAGTTTGTAGTTAATTGCTTAATATCTGTAGTTATTCACTTTGAAATGTAACTGCATCTTATAGATTAACTAAGGTACATCAGCTATTTTAGCTGAATGTTTTCTGTTAATGCCAGACTTAACACTTATAACTTAGAAAACTTCTCTCCACCCTTTTTAAATATTTACCTAATTATCATTTTGAGAGTTTAATTTCTGAGATAACTTGTGTGACAATACATGAATTCTGGTTTTTAAGTAGTTTTGCAGCAGCAGCATTCTAACTTGATATACCCTGGTTTCACTGAGATATTTAGGAAGGTTAATTGTATTATTTATGTGTCATTTTTTAAAGCCTTTCTAATGTCAGATAATCTCTTTCATTAAAGAGAGGAGTTATAGCTCCAGTTCTCAACCAATAGCACATTGTTGTTTATCTTTTAATATAGAATGAAAATTGTGATTCATAATTTATTTTTATTTAAATGCAAATAATATATCTGAATTAATATCCTAATTATACTTTTTTAGGTGGATCCCACAGGAGAATATGAAAACTTGGTGACTATACAGTCATTTAAAGCAGAATTTCGTTTAGCAGGAGGTATAAATTTACCAAAAATAATAGATTGTGTAGGCTCTGATGGCAGGGAAAGGAGACAGCTTGTTAAGGTGAGATTTCCCTTGTCTGTAGTCTTTTTTTTTTTTTTAAGGTTTATTTATTTGAAAGTCAGAGATACACAGAGAGAAAAGGCAGAGAGAAAGAGAGAGAGAAAGGTCTTCCATCTGATGGTTCACTCCCTAATTGGCCGCAATGGCTGGAGCTGCGCTGATCTGAAGCTAGGAGCCAGGAGTTTCTTCCGGGTCTCCCACATGGGTGCAGGGGCCCAAGGACTTGGGCCACCTTCTATTGCTTTCCCAGGCCATAGCAGAGAGCTGGATCGGAAGAGGAGCAGCCAGGACTAGAACCGGTGCCCATGTGAGATGCTAATACTTTAGGCCAGGGCGTTTACCCACTGCGCCACAGCACCAGTGTAGTGTAGTCCTTAGAGAACTAATGATGTCAAAGTCAATGATAAACTCTAATTTAAATTTCTTTCCTTCTTCATGTGGGTCTTTATCTTTATTCTGAATAAGTGAGGAAAACTTGTAAAATAGAAATATGTCATTTTCTCAAACCAGAATTCTTTCCGTGTGTGTGTGTATAAGACTATCATTATTGTATTTATTGGATAGTCATATTGATCCAGGTTAAAAAATAGCATGTATAGACACGAAGGGGTTAAAAGCCAGTTTGTTGTGAAAAATTTTGGTGGTTATTAATTTCCTTGAATAGTACAAATCAGAGGCCTTTGCCTCAGTACACAGGGCTTGTCATTATGCCAAGTACTATTTAATACACCGGAAAGGGGTAGCATTTCTCTGTTTCTGATGCTCAGGAGCTTTTTGGGTAGTGCTAGGGAATGGTAGGGAGGTAAAGTGCTGCTGTACTCAGGTAGTTTGCAGTGTAGCTTCAAGTGAGAGAATCTAGTTAGTCTTAATTGCAAAGGCAGCCTAGGGGCAACGATCTACCCTGTGCTAGAGTTTATTCTGAGTGAAAGAATGACTGTACGCTTTACTTAATAAACTCATATGAAAAGCATGGAAGCTCAGATTGATTTCTAAGGGCTTTTTGCCATTCTCAGATCATTTTGTATGTCTTTTATAATAAAATGGACTGTGTTTAATTATTTACCTTTCATTATCCTGAAGGGACGTGATGACCTGAGACAAGATGCTGTCATGCAGCAGGTTTTCCAGTTGTGTAATATGTTACTGCAAAGAAACACTGAAACTAGGAAGAGGAAGTTGACTATCTGCACATACAAGGTAACTACTTAGTACTGTTTAAAACTTATTTTATTCATTTGAGAGGCAGAGTGGCAGAGAAATATAGAGAAACCCCATCTTCTGTTCCATTCCCCTAATGCCCACAACAGCTAGGGCTAGGACAGGTCCGAGCTAGGAGCCAGAAACCCAATCCAACTCTCCCATACACGTGGCAGGGACCCAACTACCGGAGTCATCACATGCTGTCTCCCAGGATATGCACGGGCAGGAAACTGAGTTGGGTCAAGTCAGGACTTGAACCCAGGCAACTCTGATATGTGACGCAGGCACCAAATGATGTCTTAACCACTAGGCCAGACATCTCCCTATTTTGTACTTTGGTTGGCTTTGCCAAGAAACTATAAAAGAAAACCATTATTAGGACCAGGAGTCAGTAAATGTTTTCTGTGAAAGGCCAAACTGTAAACATTTTAGGCTTTGTGGGCCACATAGATCTCTGTCACATACTCTGGTTTTTCTTTTACAATGCTTTAGGGGCCAGCACTGCCACACAGTGGATTAAGCCACAGCCTGCAGTACCAGCATCCCATATGGGGGTTGGTTTGAGTCCTGCTGCTCCACTTCCAATCTAGCTCCCTGCTAATGCACCTGGGCAAGCAGCAGAGGATGGTCGGAGTCCTTGGGCCCCTGTACCCACTTTGGAAACTGGGAGGAAGCACACTTGGCTCCTGGATTTGGCCTGGCACAGCCCTGGCCATGTTAGCCATCTGGGGAGTGGAAGATCTCCCTCTTTCTTTTTCTATCATTCTCTCTCTTTGTAACTCTGCCTTTCAAATAAATAAATAAATAAAATAAATCATAAAAATAAAGAAAAGTTTATGACGCTTTAACGATTCTTTTTTCACAGGCTCTATAAAGTCATGCTGATGCTTGGTCTGGTCCAACAGCCATATCAGTTGCTAACCTCTGATTTACATAATACAGTATTATTTTTTCTTTATGTTTGATTTTCTTTTTAAAACATATTCATTATTGTTAACTACAGTTAAGTGTTCTTCTTAGAGTTGACTATTTTCCCATCTTTTTTTTTGCCACTCAACAGTGCATTACAGAAGTCTTTGATTTTTTTAGCAGCTGGACTGTGTATATGTACATCGTTTTTTATACACATTCTTATGGTCTTATGGAATGTTTCTCATCTTTTGCCAGTGTAGTCAGTGTTGTACTATAACTAGCCTTGAATGTAGAAATTGCATACATACACGAAATGAATCTGGGATAGTTGGTTAGAGATTATATTTACCTATAATTTGGTAGGCGTTTCCTCATTAGCCTCAGTAAGGTATGCTCATTTCTGTTTACTCCAGCAATTTGCCTGAGACATTAATTCTCAAGTTACGTAATTGTTTTAGCCTATCATTTTGGGCTTGTATTGATCATCCATTTAGCTTATGTACATTTTCAGAAATAACAAGTCCTCATTTTCGCTATCAGAAAATTAAGGAAATGTTTGAATACAACTCAGTAGTTAGTAGAAAAGCAGTCTTTCAGAGACTCTAATCTCACTTCTTTCCTATACTCTCAAATTAATACATGTAACAAGTGATTATTTTCCCTAGCAGGTTTACTCTAATATAGAGCTGTCCTAACCATTCAGACTAATATAAACAATGGAATGGAAAAAAGTCTCTTTAAATGATGAAAACTATATAGTATGAATAAACTGCCTCAAATTAGTGGTGACTAGAAACAGTGGATTGCACATGAAAATATTACAAAAATAAAGTATACTGGGGCTGGCAATGTGGCGTAGCAAGTACCGCTGCCGCCTACAGTGCCAGCATCCCATATGGGTGCTGGTTCTAGTCCCGGCTGCTCCGCTTCCAGTCCAGCACTCTGCTGTGGCCTGGGAAAGCAGTAGAAGATGACCCAAGTCCTTGGGGCCCTGCACCCATGTGGGAGACCTGGAAGAAGCTCCTGGCTTCAGATTGGAACAGCTCCAGCCATTGCGGCCATCTGGGGAGTGAACCCGCAGATGGAAGATGACTATCTCTCTCCGCATCTCTGCCTTTAAAATAAATAAATAAATCTTTTTTAAAAAAATGAAAGCAAAATTGACAAACAAAAAAGAGAAGTAAACAAAAAATAATAAGTATGAAACTAAAATGAGGGAGATACCATGTCTTAAATAGGAAGACATTCAAAAATATCAGTTGACTGTCAACAAATACATATTCATAAATCAAAGGCATCCTTAAAACATAAAACAGTTCAACTTGAATATGTTAAAATAAAAAACTGTGTAGGGATGAGTGGTACAGCAGTTAGTTACTGCTCTGACTCCTAAATCCCATATAAAAGTACCTGGTTTCAGTCCTACTTACTATGCTTCTAATTCAGCTTCTGCTATTGCATATTTTGGCTAGCAGATGATAGCTCGATTAACTTGGCCACCCACATGAGAAACCTGGATTGAATTCCAGATCCTGTCTGTTGGCAGGCATTTTGGGAGTGAACCAACAGATAAAAGATCTCTCTCCATCTCTTTGTCTGCCTGTTTCTCTCCATTTGTTTATATATGTATGTATGTATGTGTTCTGTCTACCTTTCAAATAAAATGAAAATAAATTTTAAAAATTTAACTGTAGACTAGATACAGTAAAGGTAACTGAGAAAACAAAATGTTAATAAGGTTGGTATTAATAACAATAGGGAGTGGCCGGCGCCTCAGCTCACTTGGCTAATCCTCCGCTTGCGGCGCCAGCACCCCGAGTTCTAGTCCCGGTCGGGGTGCCGGTTCTGTCCCGATTGCCCCTCTTCCAGTCCAGCTCTCTGCCGTGGCCCGGGAGTGCAGTGGAGGATGGCCCAAGTCCTTGGGCCCTGCACCCCATGGGAGACCAGGAGAAGCACCTGGCTCCTGGCTTCGGATCAGCACAGCGCCCCGGCCATTGCCATTTGAGGGGTGAACCATCGGAAAAAGGAAGACCTTTCTCTCTGTCTCTCTCTCTCTCACTGTCTAACTCTGCCTGTCAAAAAAAAAAAAATAATAATAATAATAACAATAGGAGTTTATATTAAGAATATATAAAGAACTCTCAGATACCAGCAGTAAAAAGTCAAACAAATAGGAAAAAGAATAAGGAACACAAACACAAATAGGCAATTTATAAGAAGAAAATATTTGAATGACCAGTAAATCTATCAAATAATATTCTACTGATAACCTAGAAAATACAAATCAAGGCTGGCGCCACGGCTCACTAGGCTAATCCTCCACCTAGTGGCTCCGCCACATCGGGTTCTAGTCCCGGTTGCCCCTCTTCCAGGCCAGCTCTCTGCTGTGGCCAGGGAGTGCAGTGGAGGATGGCCCAAGTGCTTGGGCCCTGCACCCCATGGGAGACCAGGAGAAGCACCTGGCTCCTGGCTTCGGATCAGCACGGTGCGCCCGCCGCAGCACGCCAGCCGCGGCGGCCATTGGAGGGTGAACCAACGGCAAAAAGGAAGACCTTTCTCTCTGTCTCTATCTCTCACTGTCCACTCTGCCTGTCAAAAAAAAAAAAAAAAAGAAGAAAATACAAATCAAAACCACCTTGAGATGAAACAATATACCTCATTGAAAAAATATAAAATGTTGAGAAAGTTATGGAATAGCTACCAGTATGTATGCAAATTGGTACAATCACTTTACAAAGTTACTTGGTAACATATGGTTAGCTAAGTTGAAGATTTAAGTCCCTCATGATTTAGCTATTCAACTGCTAGGTATATACCCTGAGAAACTGAAGTATGTTAGCAATAGACTGTTTACACTGTAGCAGTGTTACGGAGAAATTTCAGAGTGTATCAGAAAAATCTGGAGACACTGTAAATGTTAAGATATAAACTGAACAAATTGGATAATTGAGTGTTTACACAATAAAGTTGTTAAAAGGAAATGACTTAAATGTACTGTCAGCTTAATATAAAACAGTATTACCAAAAAAGCAAAATGTAGAATTATACATATAGTACAATAACGCTGCTTAAAGCTTACAACTGTTTTATGTATATGTAGCTTTGAAAATAAAATGTGTCTGCTATCCATGAACCTGATAAACCGGTTAGAACTACCTGGATGATGGGGAGGAGCATGGAATTAGCAAAGGGTACAAAAGGAGTTTCATTTCTATCCAAGAAAACATGAGAAAATCTTAGATTTGATGAAGGTGTTTAATGGGTAAAATGGCATTTGGTAATATGATTTTCAACACTCTATGTTAATGATATGTCATAATTTTAATAAAATTAGTCATTTTCTGTTTAGGAATATATTTTCTCTTGGTGAAAATAATAAAACTATAAGGTAAGAATATACATAATGTCATTAACATAAATCAAAATTGAGGCCACATACATGGGTAGTTTTTCCTAAAGTGAAATTCCTCAAATTTAATTGATACTGAAAGTATAAGGAAAACAGTTAAACTTCTGTGCTAAAAGATCAAAGTATGGATAAGTCACTGAGATAATGAGTATTATTAACAAGTGTGACCTTCCAGAGAATTGTGGTCAAACTCCTTGAAGTCTAAGGAGCAGGGTTAAAAATAAAATCACATTCTAAGAGCTGAAATCTATTTTTAGTTGCTTTCCTCCAAGAAACTTTGTCATGGACAGAAAATTACTAGTAGAACTTTAAAAAATACTTCATCCTGACTCTCATAAAGGAATAATCATTAGATGCTCTTTAATGGCCTTCCATTAAATTATTTAATCTTTACTTTCAGGTGGTTCCTCTGTCTCAGCGAAGTGGTGTTCTTGAATGGTGCACAGGAACTATCCCTATTGGTGAATTTCTTACTGACAGTGAAGGTGGTGCTCATAAAAGATACAGGCCAACAGATTTCAGTTCCGTTCAATGCCAAAAGAAAATGATCGTGAGTGGCACTCAAAATTAAAAGTTAATGCATGATTATTTAATAGCTCAATAAAGGTGACAGCTACCAAATATTATAGAATAAAGAAAGTATCAATTTCGTGAGATAATTCTTAAAGATACTAAGTAAAACAAAGTAAACTTTCCAGAATGAAAGTGTGTGTGAAAAAGGAAGGTTTTATTTATTTTTTTTAAACTTTTATTTAATGAATATAATTTCCAAACTACAGTTTATGGATTACAATGGCTCCCCCACCCCATAACTTCCCTCCCACCCCCCGCTCCCTCTCCCCTTCCATTCACATCAAGATTCATTTTCAATTCTCTTTATATACAGAAGATCAGTTTAGTATATATTAAGTAAAGCTTTCAACAGTTTGCACCCATACAGAAACACAAAGTGAAAAATACTGTTTGAGTACTAGTTATAGCATTAAATCACAATGTAGAGCACACTAAGGACAGAGATCCTACATGAGGAGTAAGTGCACAGTGACTCCTGTTGTTGACTTAACAAATTGACACTCTTGTTTATGGCATCAGTAATCTCCCTAGGCTCTTGTCATGAGTTGCCAAGGCTATGGAAGCCTTTTGAGTTCACTGACTCTGATCATATTTAGACAAGGTCATAGTCAAAGTGGAAGTTCTCTCCTCCCTTCAGAGAAAGGTACCTCCTTCTTTGATGACCTGTTCTTTCCACTGGGATCTCACTCGCGGAAATCTTTCATTTAGGGTTGTTGTTGGCTTTTTTTTTTTTTTTTTTTTTTTTCCATAGTGTCTTGGCTTTCCATGCCTGAAATACTTTCATGGGCTTTTCAGCCAGATCCGAATGCCTTAAGGGCGGATTCTGAGGCCAGAGTGCTGTTTAGGACATCTGCCATTCTATGAGTCTGCTATGTGTGCCACTTCCCATGTTGGATCGTTCTCTCCTTTTTGATTCTATCAGTTAGTATTAGCAGACACTATTCTTGTTTATCTGATCCCTTTGACTCTTAGTCCTATCATTATGATCAATTGTGAACAGAAATTGATTACTTGGACTAGTGAGATGGCATTGGTACATCTCACTGGAAGGTTTCAAAACTATTTAAATTGTCAATCCTTGTCAGATGAGAAATTTAAGTATTATTCCATATATGTTGATTTGTGTTCACTTTGGAGTAAGCTCATATTAATAACAACAACAACAACAAAAACACTAGCTAAAACAAATTACGAACTTTTTTATGAAACTGATCTAGAGACTTCCAAGACATTTGCCCTATTATTCTGACCATCTGATCTAAAGTTCATTAGCCACATCAGCAACGTATATCGAATGCCTCCTATATACCAGGCATTATGCTGAGACTTCCCCTTGTTCTTCTGCCTTTATTGTAAAATTAAAAGAAGTTCAAAGAATTTAAGTTACCCCTACTCAGTGAGCTAATAAGCAGTGGAACAAGGATTTAAAACTTGTCTTTGCAGCTTCCAAATCCACTTACTTTTCATTTTATTGTGGTTTCTGTTGCCTTTTTTTTTTTTTTTTTTTTTTTTTTGGACAGGCAGAGTTATAGAGAAAGGTCTTCCTTCCATTGGTTCACCCCCAAAATGGTTGCTACAGCCGGCACGCTGCACCGATCCAAAGCCAGGAGCCAGGTGCTTCCTCCTGGTCTCCCATGCAGGTGCAGGGCCCAAGGACTTGGGCCATCCTCCACTGCCTTCCTGGGCCACAGCAGAGAGCTGGACTGGAAGAGGAGCAACTGGGACAGAACCGGCGCCCCAACCGGGCCTAGAACCCCATGTGCCATCGCCACAGGCGGAGGATTAGCCTAGTGAACCGTGGCACCAGCCTCTGTTGCATTTCTTTGAAAAATGTATGCTAAGTCCTGTAGGCAGTGTGATAGAGGTCTGTATGGGATACAAAGGATATATTGTAGGCATGGAGGAGGAATTGGTTAGTTCTGCCTGCTGTGAATAGTAGACAAATTTAGATTCATAGAAGGAAGGTGCTTGAGGTAGCTTTGTAAATGAATTGCTTTTGCAGGCAGAAGGAGCAAAAAGCTAAAGGAAGTTGGCCTTTGAGGAAGGATGGATAGATGGGGTTAGAGTAGTAGTTTTTGGTCAAAAAATGGAAGGTTGCTTATGACATGCTAAGTAATTTGGGCTTTATGTTATAGGCAATAGAAGACCTTTAAGAGTAATGGTAAAACGGACTTGTATTTTAGTGCCTAAATGACAACACTGGGGTTATATTTTTTAGAAAGAAGACTAGAGACATGAGATAAAATGAGGTATGACTAAGACTAATAATAGTAGGAATGGAGACTTATGAATAGATGCTAGAAATATTAAGGAGGCAGGTATGTAGGGTTTGATTAGAAGTGAGATGGAGGAAAAGGAGAAGTCAGTGCTTCCCAGTTGTCTGGGTAGTAAATGGTGAGGCTCTTTATTAAATTGAAGAAGGAGTAAGTAGCTGAGGTTTGTCAAAGATAAAGAAGTGTTTGTTTGGCTTTGGAAATGATCTTGGTGAAGATTTTGAGTAGGTTGTTGAAGAAGCACCTAAACTGGAACTTGACAGTGGTATCTGGGTCAGAGACAGATGTAGACATCATCAGTGTGTATGGGGCAGTGGAGTCCACTGAAATAGCTAAATGTAGCCTCGGGAAAGTATTAGAAGATTTTGGAGAACAGAGATCTGTGTAGCTGCTTTGCCTTCCATCAACACTTCCTTAGTTCTGTTTCTTATTGCACCCCTAGTGCTAGGATGTCACATGGGATTCTCTAGAGCTATATTTGGCATTTTGCTGTTTACTTCCATCTAAGTCACATTCACAGAATTTAATTAAAACAAATAATAGTCACTGTTGCTGTGCCTCCCTCCCTTAAGAGTAATACAAAAATCCTAAACAGATTATCATGTGTAATGAGTATCTTGTGGGTAAAATAGTTTGCTATAGAGGCAATAAAGAGATGAACAATCATTTCTTCATATAGAAGTATAGTGGACATAAATTGAATTAGTTGAACACTGTATTAAGAAAATAATTTTTTATGTTTTCTATTTAAAGGAAATACAAAAGAAGTCTTTTGAAGAGAAATACAAAACCTTCATGAATATCTGCAAGCATTTTCAACCAGTTTTCCGTTACTTCTGCATGGAAAAATTCTTGGATCCAGCTGTTTGGTTTGAGAAACGATTGGCTTATACTCGCAGTGTGGCCACTTCTTCTATTGGTAATCTTTGTATATCTCATTCAGTGCTTTCCTACATTCTTAGTTTCAAGGGGGTGGTGGTGGTGGTGGTGGTGGTGGTAGTGGTGGTGGTGGTTAACCAAACTGTCCTAAATCATGAGGTCATTGTGGTGATGGTGTTTTATCCTGATTCTTAACTCTAACCATAGTTTTCCATAGCTTCTGCTAAAGAGACTTGTACTCCAAGGTAGGGAAATAAGACTGGTTTTTCTTCTTCCTGTTTTATAGTCAATATAGATTATTTTCTCTTCCCTCAATGCATTACTTTCTGAGTCTTTCTTTGGAAGATAAATCCTCTGATAATTCTATTTTACTTATTTCCTTTAGTTCTTATTGTTTCTTAAAGATTTATTTATTTGAAAGGCAGAGTTACATAGAGAGAGAAGGAGAAGCAGAGAGAAAGGTCTTTCATCCGCTGGTTCACTACCCAATTGGCCACAACGGCTGGAGCTTCACAGATCCAAAGCCAGGAGCCAGGAGCTTCCTCCAGGTCTCCCAAGCGGATGCAGGGGCCCAAGCACTTGGGCCATCTTCTACTGCTTTCCTAGGCCATAGCAGAGAGCTGGTTTAGAAGTGGAGCAGCTGGGACTTGAACCAGCGCCTGTATAGGACACTGGCACTGAAGGTGATGGCTTTACCCGCTACACTACAGCGCCGGCCCCTAGTTATTATTCTTTTATACAGAACCTCTAATTCAGTGAGTGATTGTGTTTTATAGCATTTGCTTTCAGAATAGATAACTTGATATCTATATGTAAATACTCAGTGCACAGCATATATTTTGACTTAGTTTTGTAATTTCTAGGAAATTGGAAAGCTAGACAGAGCAATTAGCAAAGTTATAGTTTTGAGAACTAATCTGAAGGAACATCAGAGATCATCCAATTTATTGATTTTTAACTAAAGACCATGCCTTCCACCTCTTACATACCATGTCTCAGAGAGGGAGGGCATGTATGTTTTGTAAAAGTTTCCAAGTAACTCTCTTCCAAGAAACTTGGAGTTTCTCCAAGAAACTCTTCCACACTGAGAAATTACTATTGTGATTCAGCCGGTTTAGTTTATAAACAAGTAAGTAGGTCTAGTTGATGACATAAGAAGCCAGACACCCAGGTATCCTGACTACCTAAATGTTTTTTCTGTAACTCTATAAGGTCTCTCATTGTGTTAAAAAGCAAATTATCATGTCAATATTTGTCTAAAAAGCCAAAATGCAGTTTTTCCTGGAGATATACATATATTACAAATTAATCATTAACTTGTGTTGAATATAAGTCATTAAGCAGAAGGTTTTACTGAAGAAACTAAAATTTGAATTCATGTAATGTATTTTTTAGTTCAGGTCTCAACTTCAACCACACTAAATTTCAAAATACTAATATTTTTAAATGTGTGCTTGTTAATAAAGGGAAAATGTTAGCAATTCATCTATGCTTTTTAAAATACATTATGAATTTAGCAGGGTTTGAGTTAAACTCGAAATGTTCAATTATATACATAATTTCCTTTGAGTAAACTAAAAAACCAAAACTATTCAAAAACTATAAAGTCAGTAATAAAATTTAAATTATGGCTAAGTGTGTATTAGACTAGATGAAATTTATGATTTCAGTTTTTTTTTTATTTCAGTTGGGTACATACTTGGTCTTGGTGATAGACATATACAGAATATCTTGATAAATGAGCAGTCAGCAGAACTGGTACATATAGATTTAGGTAAGTAATAAAAGATATATACCTTTATTCTATTTAATAAATATTTGTTAATCAAGGAATATTGTTTGCCTACCAAGATATTACAAGCATTACACATATGAGGCAGACAGACACATCAAACCTGTGTGTGTTTATCTGTGTGTGTTCACTGTTTCTGTCTCTGTCTCTCTTTCTCTTTCACACACACACACACACACACACACACATCTTTTTTAAAGAACTATAAACACAGTAGTGCTAGAAGGAACAGCTGACTGTCTAGAGTGGATGGCATGTACCAGAAGAGGTGACATTTGAATTAGGTCTTCTTCAAGAAAAGAATGAAGGATAAACCAGATTCAAGATAGCAGATTTAAAAGATAGAATAACTAAGTTGTAGGATGTAGTAGGAATGATAAGACATTATATGTGGCTGGAGTGAAGTTTGCATGTAGTTGATTAATTTGGGAAATATATTGATGTTAATATTTTAAAAAATGAGTAGTAAATGAAGATTATTTAAGGAAGACATCATTATCTTTTGGAAAGATAGTTTTAGTAGCAATTTGAGAAGTACTGGCCGCAGGAAAGTAAGTTAGGGGTTATTATAATAGTTCAGATAAGAAATTACGTAGATGTGGCCTAATGTAGAGATTGGATTTGATCTGAGAGGCATTATTTTTGTAGTAAACTGCACTAGTGATTCTAAGTGGGAAAAGAGATAGCTAAAACTTCTAGCTAAGGAATAGACTAAAGGAATTTTGTATAAAATGAGTAATGAGTTTAGTTTGGAACATTATTTTGAAATATTAATAAGATTTAAAGGTGGATTAGACAGTTTGATATATGAGAAAGAAAAGAATTTGAGTATAATGACATTGTTTCAGTATCTTTAGCAGCTAGATATCTGGAGGAGGTTCTGATCTTATTTAGACATCTTTTATAAAGGAGACTAAGGATTGAATCATAAGGAATGTTAGCACTGAAAATACCAAGTCACACGTAAAAACATGAGGAATAATCAGCAAGTCATTGAAACTAGGAAGCAGGGATATTTTGGAAGCTAAGGGATGATAATATTTGGTAAAGGACATCATGTTCAACACTATCTAATAGAGAAAGTTGAAGGTCCACTAGAATGCTGAAAATAGGCCTTTGAATTTTTTTTAAAGATTTTATTTATTTATTTGAGAGGTAGAGTTACAGACTGTGAAAGGGAGAGACAGAGAGAAAGGACTGCCTTCCATTGGTTCACTCCCCAAATGGCCGCAACAGCTGGAGCTGTTCCGATCTGAAGCCAGGAGTCAGGAGCTTCTTCCTGGTCTCCCATGCGTGCAGGGGCCCAAGCACTTGGGCCATCTTCTTCTTTCCCAGGCCACAGCAGAGAGCTGGACTGGAAGAGAAGCAGTCGGGACTAGAACCAGCGCCTATTTGGGATGCCAGCACCACAGGCAGAGGATTAACCTCTTGCACCACGGGGCCGGCCCCAGGCCTTTGAATTTAACCGTTAATCTTACAGGACTAGGACATAGGACTGGGAAAGAATGGAGGAAGCTAGATTGTAGAAAGATAAGAGGTAAACAACTTACGGGTATACAGTATAGAGTAAGAATGTGGAATCTTTCTGCAAGAAGTTTAGAAGGGAAGGTCCTTGCTTTTTCCTGAGAGAAGCATGAATGTGTTAGATAATGAAGACACAGGCAAGAAACAAAGGATAATTGAAATAGCAAGGGAAATTATAAAGTATATGAGGGTCTGGTAGCGTTGACTTTAGAGTGAGGCCTTGTTAGTTTTTCTGCTGAGAGAGGTAGACAATGTTAGTGCTAAAAAGAAGCCTGAAGCAAAAAGAGGAAAGAATTGAAAGGAAGTTACGTTTTCGTCCTTCTCTACTCTGAGAAATAGAAAGCATACTAATTTAACAAGAATTAGAGGCATGGCAGTTGGCCCTAAAAGAACAATGAAATTCCCAAACTGGTACCAGGGACATGAGACCACCCTTACTAGAAAGGGAAAAAGACATGCCAGGCAATTTGGGATTGTCCTGTGATGACAATCCTGTTATAGTAGAGAACCAATAGTGTCATCCTGTGATTTTTCTCACAGTCATCAACATCTCTGGAGTTCAAAAGTACAGTTTAAAATGGCAGATCTGGTGGAGAACAAGATCTGAGGTGTTGGTGACAGTAATCAACCTTGTCGTGTGTCACCCTCGGCTGAGTAGGGAAGGAAGAAAGGCTAATAGACTACAAGTCTCCATTTAATTCCAATACCGTTTAATAAAAATAAGAGGATAGAAGAAGAGGTTTTGATTAGAATGTAGAATTTAAGATTTCCAAGAAGGTGCTGTTTTAGGAGACTATGAATTCTGGAGTATAATCCTTCCTCTGTGTTCCATCTCTAGAATTCATTCTTGGGAAAGCTGTGTAATATCCTTGACCTTCTCTGTCCTAACAGAATTCTATTTAATTCTATCTTAGCACAATGTGGTTGTAATGTAGTACTATATTTTGTAAGGTACTGCTTCTTGGTAGAAAATGAATAAAAGGCATATGAATGATCTTTCTATATTATTTATTTTTTTTAAAGATTTATTTTATTTATTTGAAAGAGTTAACGGAGGGAGGCAGAGCCAGAGAGAGAGATCTTCTATCCTCTGGTTCAATTTCCAAATGACCGCAATAGCCAGAACTGAGTAGATCTGAAGCCAGGAGCTTCTTCCAGATCTCCCAAGGGGCTGCAGGGACCCAAGGACTTGGGCCATCTTCCACTGCTTTCCCAGGCCATAGCAGAGAGCTGGATCAGAAGTGGAGCGCCTGGGACTTGAACCAGCACCCACATGGGATGCCATTGCTGCAGGCCAGGGTTTGACTCCACTGTGCCACAGTGCCAGTCCCTCAATATTATCTCTTAAAACCACATGTGTATATCACAAATGTTGAAGTTTTGTTTAAATTTTAAAATATATTCAATTTAAGTTTTGGACTTTTTAAAATTTTATTTTTAAGAAAGTTTCATTTATATATTTTTAAGATACAATAACAGAGGGAATGAGATAGAGTGAGATCATCCATCAGATAGTTTACTCTCCAGGTGCCTGCAAGAGCTGTGGCTGGACCAGGCTAAAGCCAGGAGCCAGAATTCCATCTTGATCTCCCTTGTGGGTGTCAGGGACCCAAGTACTTGGGCCATCATCCACAACCTTCCCAGGTGCATTAGCAGCAAGCTGAAACAGAAGTGGAGCAGCCTATACTTCAGTCAACACTGTGATATGGGTTGTGGGCATCCCAAGCCATGGCTTAACCTACTGTACCTCAGCACCCACCCCTATTTTTTTCTTTGTAATTAACACATAATTATAGGTTTTATATGATGCTTATAGGCTTATGTGGTCACAATATGATGCTTCTGTACATGCACACTGTGTGTTCTGACCAAATCAGAGTAATTAACATTGCCAGGTCATATCTTTATATTTGAAGTGTTTTAGCTCCTCTCTCCTGGTTCTTCATAAAATACTTAATAGCTTACGGTAAATTGTAGTTACTCTACTATGCTATAGAACACTAGGATTTATTCCTTCTATCCAACTGTGTTTTGGTACCTCTTATCTTGGTACCTCCTTGTCTATACCTGTCTCCCCCCACCCTTCCCAGCTTCTATTAATCACATATTCTAAATTTAGTTTGAGTATATTATATTTGTATTTTCATTTGTTTGAAGAATTTTTTTTCCTCATTGATTTCCTTGATCCATTGTGCATTCAATAGCATGTTTTATTTTGTTGTGGTCAGAGAAGATACATCATATGATTCCAATTTTTTTTATTGTTTTTGAGACCTGGTTTGTTACCTAACATAGGGTTTGTTCTGAAGAAAGTTCCATGTACAGATGAAGAGAGCACATATTCTGTATTGGATAAATTTTTTTTTTTTTTTTTTTTTTTTTTTTTTTTTGACAGGCAGAGTGGACAGTGAGAGAGAGAGACAGAGAGAAAGGTCTTCCTTTTGCTGTTGGTTCACCCTCCAATGGCCGCCATGGCTGGTGCGCTGCGGCTGACGCACCGCGCTGATCCGATGGCAGGAGCCAGGTGCTTCTCCTGGTCTCCCATGGGGTGCAGGGCCCAAGCACTTGGGCTATCCTCCACTGCCTTCCCGGGCCACAGATGAGAGCTGGCCTGGAAGAGGGGCAACTGGGACAGAATCTGGCACCCCGACCGTGACTAGAACCCGGTGTGCCGGTGCTGCTAGGTGGAGGATTAGCCTGTTGAGCCGTGGCGCTGGCCACAAAATGTTCTTTAATCTCTTTTAGGACCATTTCTATATGATATATTTAACATCGGTGTTTTTTTTGTTGATTTCTATTTTAAAAGTTGTTTTATTTATTTGAAAGGCTGAGTGACAGGAAGAGACAGATGGAGAGAGAAAAAAAGAGATCTTCCATATGCTGGTTCACTCCCCAAATGGCTGCAATAGTTAGAGCTGGGCTGGGTCGATGCTAAGAGTGTGGAATTCCATCCAAGTCTGCCACATGGGTGACAGCTGTCCAAGTTCTTGGGCCATCTTTGGCTGCTTGCTCAGGTACACTAGCAGGGAGTTAGATTGGAGCCAAGACTGATCAGAGGGGCTGGCACCGTGGCGTAGTGGGTAAGACCTCAGCCTGCAGTGCCAGCATCCTATATGGGCACTGGTTTGAGTCCCGGCTGCTCCACTTCCAGTCCAGCTCTCTGCTATGGCCTGGGAAAGCAGTTGAAGATGGCTCAAGGCTTTGGGCCCCTGTACCCACATGGAAGACCCAGAAGTAGCTCCTGGCTCCTGACTTTGGATCAGCACAACTCTAGCCATTGTAGCCATCTGTGGAGTGAAACAGCAGATGGAAGACCTCTCTCTCTCTCTCTCTGCCTCTGCCTCTCTGTAACTCTGCCTTTCAAGTAAATAAATGTTTTAAAAATAAATAAATAAAAAGACTGCTCCAATATAGGATCCCAGCATCACAGATAGTGGCTTAACCCACTGTGCCACAATGGCAGGTCCGATTGATTTTTTTTTTTTTGTCTGCTTGATCTGTCCATGTAAAAGTGGTTGAAGCCTACCACTATTGTTGTAGTGAAGCCTTTTCCTTTTTCTAGATTTAATGTTTCCTCTATAAAAATGAATGGTTCCATGATAGATGCATATATATTTACAGTTATACGTCTTTTTGTTGAATTGTTCCCTAAATCATTATCTAGTGACGTTTGTCTCTTTTTTTAAAAACCATTTTCAACTTAAAGTATATTTTATCTGCTTATTTTGGGTTTCTATTTGTGTTGAATATCCTTTTTCATCACTTCAGTCTGTGTGTGTCTGAATTTCTTACATGCTTAGGAAGTCTAATGCATTTACATTTGAGGCCATTGTTGATAGCTTTTTTTGTTGTTATTAGATTTATTTATTTATTTGAAAGGCAGAGTTAGAAAGAGGCAGAGGCAGAGAGAGAGAGAGAGGTCTTCCATTTGATGGTTAACTCCCCAAATGGCTGCAATGGCCAGAGCTGAGCCAATCCAAAGCCAGGAGGCTGGAGCTGCTTCCGGGTCTCCCACGTGGGTACAGGTGCCCAAGGACTTGGGCCATCTTCTACTGCTTTCCCAGGCCATAGCAGAGAGCTGGATCAGAAGTGGAGCAACTAGTACTCAAACCAGTGACCATGTGGAATGCTGGCATCTCAGGTAGTGGCTTTACCTGCTTTGCCATAGCGCCAGCCTCTTGATAGCGTCTGTTGGGTAGAATATTCTTGGCTGGCAGTGAACTTTGAGTTTGTCATTACATTAAGATGTTTTAGCCTTTATGATTTCTGCTAAGAAGACTGGTTTTCATCTAATAGAGCTTCCTTTATATGTGACTTGGTGCTATTCTTTTGCTGTTTTATTATAGAATTCTTTGTCTTGAACTTTTTACAGTTTTACTATAATATACCTAAAAAGGACCTTTATTAATCATATCTGTTTGGATACCTTCCTGGACATGAGTGTCATGTCTTTTGCAAGATTGGTTTTCAGCTGTTACTTCTTCCATGTCTTTATGTCGTTACCTTTCTTATCACCTCCTGGAACCCTCATAATTCAAATTTTTTTTCACATAATTAGTGTCTAATAAGTCTAAGCTTTTGTCATTTTTTTATTTGACCAGGTTATTCCTAAAGACTTGCCTTTCAGTTCACAACCTCTCTTTATTTTTCCTTGATCTAATCTATTAGTGAGGCTTGTAATTATTTTTTTAATTTATTTTTTAATTAATGTAAACATTTAGTGTAACTCGTAGGTAACAATTCTAAGAATATCAGTCCTTCCCTCCTTCCTTTATTTTTTCTTTTAATTTTTGCAATAGCATATTTTTAATTTACTTTATAATCACAGGCTTAATCGTGCACTTAATAAAGAGTTCGGCAGGTAAAAAGTAGAAAGACTGCTGTTTTACAGGAGTATAGACAAGGGTTGTAAATAATGAAATCCCATTTCCATTGTTAGTTTCACTCAAATACATAAAATCATGTTTGCACTCTTTACATTAGCTTCTACAAATCAGAAAAAACATACGATATTTGTCTTTTAGGGTCTGGCTTATTTCAATGTGCATGGTGGCCTCCAGTTCCATCCTTTTTGTTAAAAAAGACAGGATTTCATTCTTTCTCATGACCAAAGTATTCCATTGTGGAGACTTACTTCATGGGGGTGGAGTACCTCCATGGGAGTAAGGTAGTATGGTTTGTTTGACAGTGGGGGCAGGGCACCTCCACAGCAGAGAGCATGCCTGTGTCGGAACCGCAGGCAGGGAGCTGCTCCAGTGGCTCGGGAGGGTGATTGCCCACGGATAGCGGTGCAGCCACAGTGGATTGGGATTGATTTCAGAAGGTGCCATGCTGCAGCCTCCTGGGTGGAAGAGGGTACTACATGATACAGATTTCCCCTCTGGAGCAACGCAGTGGCGCACCCTCCCAAGAATTCCTCCACTGGGCCTGGATCCTGTGGGGTCTGGAGCATTCCCCAGCAGAAGACACTTAGGTGTCTGTGGTGCCAGTGTGGGCTTTCGAGGGCCTTTTCCTTTAGCTTTCCCCGCTTGAGGAAGGCTATCCTAGGTTCAGACTGATTTGGGCTGGGGTGATGGGGCCCTTGATGCAAGGTACTCTGTCCCCCCTTGCCCGTTTGCTGGACCATCTATGGTCTCTCTCCCCAGAATTACACACACTGTATTCCAGCACTCTCCTGAGTATTCTAGCCATATAGTAGTTGTTCTTCATGTCTGATCCTCCTCTGTTCTGGGGGAAGCACATCTAGAGCTTCTAGTCAACATCTTGTCAGAGTGAATCTGCTGCATTTAAAGTGTACCACTCTATTCTGTTCTGCCTCCATTTCTCATATCCAGCAGTGTCTGTGAAATCCACCTCAAATCCAGAGGTAATAATTTCATGATATAATTAATTGGTAAAATATAAACTAAAGGGTTCTTTTTAAAAATGAGTTATTATGGCACTAACAGTTTCAGGGTTGAATTATTTGTTGCCTTTGCAGAGTCCACATGTCATTTGGGAAGAAGGTAAATTAGCTGTCAAACTTCATAATGTCCTTGTGTTTTTTACTTTAGGCGTTGCATTTGAACAGGGTAAAATACTTCCTACTCCTGAAACAGTTCCCTTTAGACTCACCAGAGATATTGTGGATGGCATGGGCATTACTGGCGTTGAAGGTGTTTTCAGAAGGTAAGTGATAAAGGTAAGGGAGGGAAGACAATTTCTGGGGTCAAAATATTTGGATTATAGATTTGTACAGATAGAACTCAATACTAGAATTACATCTCCATGCTTTACCAGTACTGAAGAAAAGACCCTGGTTAAAATGAATGATTGAGGAGCTGGTATTGTGGCATAGTGGGTTAAGCCACTGCCTCCAATGCTGGCAATCCAAATGGGTACCAGTGCAGGTCTCAGCTACTCCACTTCTGGTCCAGCTCCATGTTAATACACCTGGGAAAAGCAGCAGAAGATGGCCCAAGTGTTTGGGCCCTTCATCCACATTGGACACTTGGATGAAGTTTCTGACTCCTGGTTTTGACCTGGCTGTTGGGATTATTTGGGGAGTGAACCAGTGGATGGAATATATTCTCCTTCTCTCCCTCTCTCTTTCCCCTCCTCACTGCCCCCCCTCCCTTAACTCTGCCTTTCAAATCAATAAAAATAAATCTTTGAAAAAAGAAAAGCAATAATAGATGCGACATCCTTCCAGCCATAATGGACTTAACCTAATATGACATTCATACTGTTAATTCAACCTGTTTTGGCTCTGCCAGTGGCCCACCTTTACCTTTAATACCCCTGTGCTGGCTACTCTCTTTTCCAGTCCAAATTTTTTAATATTTTTGATGAATATATAATACTTAAATTTTTATGGGGTATAGCAAACTATTTTAAAACATTTATACAGCATAAACTGATCAAGGGAGGCAGTTGCATTATCTGTTTCCTTAGCTAATGGTCCCCCCACTATGCTTTAAAACACTAGATCTCATTGATTCTAAGTGAATTTTGGTGCCTATTTAGACAGCCTCCTTCTATGTCCTCTTTCTTAATATTTCCCATACTTTAGTAATCACTATTCTCAGTTGAGAGCCACTTTTTAAAACTTGCATATGTGACAGAGATGATGTTGTATTTGTCTTTCTATGTCTGACTTATTTCACTCAACATAATGACCATTAGTTCCATCCACTTTGCTACATATGTCAAGATTTCATTGCTTTTTTTTTATCACCAGATAGTATTCCATTGTATTTATATGTCTTTATCATTTATCTATCAGTGGAAACCTAGGTTGATTCCATATCTTAGCTAATATGTATGCAGCTGCAATGAACATGGAAATGGAGGTATCTTTTTCATATGTTGATTTTATTCTTCTTTGATATATATATGTCCAGAAGTAGAATAGCTAGGTAACATGGTAAATCTGTTATCCTCTGTCTCCTCTCTGTAATTCTGCCTTTTAAATAAATAAGTAAATCTTTTTAAAAAATACTATTTTCTGAAGAACTTCCTTTCTGTTCTCCATAACAGCTATACGAATTTGCATTTCCACCAGCAGTGTATAAGGTATCTCATTACTCCACATGCTTACTAACATTTGTTACTTTTTTTTAATATACTAACCATTCCAACTGGAGTAAGATTAGATAGCTTATTGTAGTTTTTTTTGTTTGTTTCCCCAGAAACTTTTTATTTGAAGGTATACAAACTTCATCTGTTTCATAAATACAACTTTAGGAACATAGTGATTTTCCCACCATACCTACCCTTCCACTTGTACTCCCACCCTTCCTTCTCCTCCCTCTCCTATTCCCATTTTTTTTTAAAAGATATATTTTATTTATTTGAAAAAGTTACACACAGAGATAAGGAGAGGCAGAGAGAGAGAGAGAGAGAGAGAGAGGTCCTCCATCTGCTGGTTCACTTCCCTGATGGCCACAACAGCCAGAGCTGTGCTGATCTAAAGCCAGAAGTCAGGAGCTTCTTCTGGGTCTCCCACACAGGTGCAGGGCCCCAAGGACTTGGGCCATCTTCTACTGCTTTCCCAGGCCACAGCAGAGAGCTGGATCGGAAGTGGAGCAGCTGGGTCTTGAACTGCCGCCCATATGGGATGCTGGCACTTCAGGCCAGGTTGTTAACCTGCTGCGCCACAGCGCCAGCCTCCCCCCCATTTTTATTTTTTTTTAAGATTTATTATTTATTTGAAAGGCAGAGGCACAGAGAGGCAGAGACAGTGAGAAAGAGGTCTTTGATCCACTGATTTATCCCCCAAGTGGGCACAACAACCAGAGCTGGGCCAATCCGAAGCCAGGAGCTCTTTCCGCGTCTCCCATGTGGGTACAGGGGCTCAAGGGCTTGGGCCATCTTCTGCTGCTTTCTCAGGCCGTAGCAAAGAGCTGGATTGGAAGTGAAGCAG
This sequence comes from Oryctolagus cuniculus, assembly GCF_964237555.1. Taxonomy (NCBI): domain Eukaryota; kingdom Metazoa; phylum Chordata; class Mammalia; order Lagomorpha; family Leporidae; genus Oryctolagus; species Oryctolagus cuniculus. The sequence goes on from NC_091432.1 coordinate 100,122,955, forward strand.
CCAGGACTAGAACTGGCACCCATATGGGTTTCCAGCACTGCAAGCAGCGGCTTTTACCCAGTACACCACAATACTGCCCCCCCATTCTTATTTTTTACTAAGACCTATTTTAAATTAATTTTATACATATACGATTAACTCTATAGAGCTCAACAAATAGTATGAAGAAAAAACCTTCCTCAGCAGTTGAGACAAGGACTGTTCAAAGTCATTGCATCTCCAAGTGCCTATTTTACTTCAGTAGATTGCCTTTTAGGTACTCTGTTAGTTACCATAGATTAGGGAGAACAGAAGGTATTTGTTCTGTTGGGATTGACTTATTTCACTAAGTATGATGTTTTCCAGTTTCATCCCTTTTGTTGCAAACAACAGGATTTCATTATTTTTTACTGCTGTGTAGTATTCCATGGTGTACATATCCCATAATTTCTTTATCCAGTCTTCAGTTGACAGACATTTGCACTGATTCTGTATCTTCACTGCAATAAACATGGAGGTATAGCTAACTCTTTGATATGCTGATTTCGTTTCCCTTGGGTAAATTCCCAGGAGTGGGGTGGCTGGGTCACATGGTAGGTCTATATTCAGATTTCTGAGGTATCTCCATGCTGTATTCCACAGTGGCTCCACCAGTTTATATTCTCACCAACAGTGGATTTAGGGTATCTTTTCCCGCACATCCTTGCCAGCATTTGTTTGCTGATTTCCGTATGATCACTTTTGTTTTGATTGCATTTGATTACTACTGATATTTTAACTCTTTGTTGATGAGAACTATTAGGTGCTCATTGTTGGGGATAGACACTACATTTTTGTTTAAAAGGAACTTACGTTCTAGTATAACTTCCTGATAAAAAGTAACTTCAGCTCCTTGTAGCTTTCCCAGCATAGGTCTATATACTCAACTTCTATTGAGGCAGATTCCCATAAAGTAAGCTAATAATTACTACAGTAACCAAAAACAAAGAGTATTGGCAGAGGAATCAGCTGCAGGTCACCTTGAGACTGCTGTACTGCATCCTGCGCAGAATGGCATGGCCAAGCCCAAGATCCACCTGCTCAGTGGTCCAGCTGGAGCCAAGGACCTCATAAGCCCTACATTGAAGTCAGCACTGCATTCATTTGGACCCAGCAGCTGCGTACGACTGTGATTAACATCTTGCTGGTGCGCATGTGCTGTGACTCGCTACCTGTCACACCCTAGAACATTGGCATCATCTGAGCTATTGGCCCTGCCTTCCAGTTTTCTGGAGGTGATTAAGTCTGGAATGAATGTAGCTCATATGAACTTCTCTGCTAGAACTCAGGAGTACCACAAGAATATGCACCCAGGCAGCTTTGCTTCTAACCCCATTCTCTAATCAGCCTGTTGCTGTTGCTGTGGGCATGAAGGGACCTGAGATCCATATGGGCTCATCTAGTGCAGGAGCCCTGCAGAGGTGGGGTTGAAGACGAGAGACACTCTCAGGATCACTCTGGGTAATGGAGAAATGTGCTGAAAACATCCTGTGGCTGGACTACAAGAACATCTACAAGGTGGTAGACGTGGGCAACAGGATCTGTGTTGATAAAGGACTTGGATGTCTTTGAAGATAAAACAGAAAGATGCTGACTTCGTGGTGATGGAGGTGAAGAATGGTGGCTTCCTAGGCAGCAAGAGGGGTCTGAACCTTCCCAGGGCTGTTGTGGACCTGTACACCATGTCAGAGAGGGACATTCAGGATCTGAGTTTTGGGGTATGGCACTGTGCAGTGTTTGCCTGCTTCATCTATAAGGCAGCTGATATCCATGAAGTTGGGAAGGTCTGGATGGAGAGAAAGGAAGGAAAAAGATAACCTGCAAAATTGGAAATTATAAGGAAATTCTGAAGTTTGAAGAGATTCTGGAGGCCATTGATGATATCAGGGTGGCCTCTGATAATCTTGGTTTTGAGATGTTGATGAAGAATTGGCAGTATACCCAGGCTGGGAAGCCTGTTGTCTGCTATACAAATGCTGGAAGCATGATCAAGAAGGCCCACTGTACTGAGGGCTTCATTGTGGCCAGCGTGGTCCTGGATGGAGTGGACTGCATCATGCTGCCTGGAGAGACAGAAGTGACTACCAGCCCCTGGAGGTTTTCTGCATGCTGTACCTGATTACCTGGGATGTAACAACTACATTCTACCATTTGCAGTTACTTAAGGAGTTCTATCACCTAGCATCCATTATCAGCAACCCCACAGAAGCCACTGCCATGGGTGCTTTGGAGGCCTACCTTATGTGCTACAGTTGGGCAGTCATACTGGCCAAGTCTGACAGGTCTGCTCACCATATGGCCAATTACCACCCTTGAGCCCCCCATCATTGCTGTGTCACAAAATCACCAAACAGCTTGCCAGGCCTATCTGTATTAAGACATCTTTGCTGTTGTATGTAAGGACTCCATCCTGGAGATCTGGGATGAGGATGTGAACCTTTGGGTGAACTTGGCCATGAATGTTGGCAAGGCCCAAGGCATCTTCAAGAAGAGAGTTGTGGTTATGCTGACTGGGTGACAGCATGGTTCCAGCTTCACCATCAGCAATGCATGTGTTGCCTGTATCCTGATGGTCAGCATCCCATTCCCTTCCCAAAACCATTCATTAGGGCAGCAGTGCTTGTGGTGCCCCCTTAGGGCTGTAGTGTGGACAGGTATGCCAAGACACTAGGAAATATGACATCAGCCCCCATGAAACATAGCTGTTCTGAAAGAAGGCACAAGTAGTTCTACCAATAGCCTGCTGCCCATCCTGTGATCCCCTGGAAGCTGGGACAGAGCAGGACTGCATTGCCCAAAGCCCCAGAGCTTATATCCAGAGGTCAGAGCACACTCCTTGGTGCTCTGTGTTCAGTTCCTATGAAATACAGATACCCAGAGAACTCCTGACTACCTGGGGTCGTAAGACACTGCACCTTAGGATTGGGCAGTGGGTCCATTTGAAGCAGACTTAGAATCTGGTCCAACTCTGATGTTGTGCTTGCACATGCTCCCCACTCCACTCAGTTGTCTGCCAACAAACATCACCTCCACCTTCCATTTTTTCCCATAAGCTGTTTCCAGACCTGTTGCTCTACAGCTTGCCTGTATGAATTAAGAACAGATGTTTCATAGTAGTATCGTTATAAATGCTAGGCTTATGAAATATTTATGTGTGTGTTCATTTCAGAAGAGAGTCCATCCTGCCTAGTGTTCTGCCTTTTGATACATATTTGAGAATTATTAATATGAATAGTCTCAGCATACCACACTTGAGTGTCAAAATATTAAATACTAATATTTAATCAAATCATTAATTAAAATTTAATTAAAAATATTGCTGTGTAACAGGGTCAATATTTATATTGTGTTTTACTCTGCAGATGCTGTGAGAAAACAATGGAAGTAATGAGAAATTCTCAGGAAACTCTGTTAACCATAGTGGAGGTAAAGTATAAGCAATTTTTTGATTTTGTTATCCAGACTTTCTTGTTAGGAACTTACTGATGTGAAGAGCACAGCTTCATTTTAATATGGAATGGTGCCCTGCAGCAGAGGGATAAGGTGCACAATAAGCATTTTCACACACAAAAAAATACTGGTTTTAGGGGTGGATGTTTGGCCTAGTGGTTAAGACGCCAGTTCTTTTGTAGTATAACAGGTTCAAATTCCAGCTCACCTCCCAGTTCTAGCTTTCTGCTGAGGTGTACCCCGGAAGGCAGCGTATGATGGCCCAGTTAGTTGAGTTTAGGCCACCCAAAGGGAAGACCCACATTAAGTTCCCAGCGCACATCTTCAGCCTGTTCCAGTAGTGGCTTTTGTAGTCATTTTAGGTGTAAACCAGTGGATGAGAGTATACCTTTCAAATTTTTTTAAAGTAATTAGTTTGAGAATTCCTCCATTTCCCTCAAGTTTCTTGAGTGTTACAGCATGGTAAGTATCTTCTAGTCTTTAATACATAAATCTATACTTTAACATCCTAAAAATCTCATGGTATTTTCAGGATGGTTTTCATCAGAAATCAGTCTTTATCTTCTCTTTCCCTGCGTCGGTTCAGATGGAGATCAAAGTATCAGCAACATTATTAGAGGAACATGGCTCACAAGTGAGGGCCATGCTGGCTTAGTCCTGATGCTCCCTCGCTGTCTCTCTGCTGTCTTCACTACGGGACAGCTCACCTTAAGCCTAACTAGTAAACAAAATTCTTTTGCTCTTAAACACCAGAGCAGTTAGTTGTTCTGAACATCCAAAATCAAAATTCCCTCATGACCTCATTTTCTATAATTTGACCTAAAGTCACTTGCTCTATCCATGTCAATTTTTTTTTTGGAATCCCAGTTGTATTCTGCACATATATCTCAAGATCCCAATGATGGCCTCAGATTTTGGCGTGGAGGAGATTCTGGTAAATTATACTCCTTTTTTCTCTACCCAAATTTGGGACTAATTAAAAGAGCCTTAGGAGTAAGGTAGAGATCAGAGAGTTGAGTTTGTTATTACTAAAACAAGTTTTACTGCAGAACATGACTTAGGGGTGAGGTCTGATTATTGCTAGTGCTCTTCTCCCAGTGCTAACACCTCTTCTGTTTCTTGGCACAGCACAGTAAATGGAGAATTGGGGCCTACAAATGCCCTTAACCTTGACTACCCTGGTCAAGAGTAGACAGTGCTTACCTCCTCTCAATAGATGGATTTCACTCAGTCAGGAAACATGGATCAAGGGATGTCACTCCCCACCTTAGGGAGTGAATTCAGGATGGGATGAAAAGCCTAGAATATTAAAGTTAATGTTGTGGCTTCCTCCACAGAGAAACATGAAGTGTGTGTAATAAGCAGCTATGCCTCTCCCATCAATTACCATGACACTGGTGCTATTTCTAAATAAATGATTAAAAAGCACTTTTTAACTATCTATGTTGTGTTTAGGTCCTGCTGTATGATCCACTCTTTGACTGGACCATGAATCCTTTGAAAGCTTTGTATTTACAACAGAGGCCCGAAGACGAAACTGAGTTCCAGTCCACTCCCAATGCAGATGACCAAGAATGCAAACGGAATCTGAGGTGAGCAGTATTTTAGGAAGGAAGTTGTTTACATTTTAGTTTCAAAGTCCTCTAAACTGTTTCCCCTCATTGAAACCTTTGTTTTTTTCATTAGTGACATTGACCAAAGTTTGAACAAAGTGGCTGAACGTGTCTTGATAAGACTTCAGGAGAAACTAAAAGGAGTGGAGGAAGGCACTGTGCTCAGTGTGAGTGGACAAGTGAACTTGCTTATCCAGCAGGCCATGGACCCCAAAAATCTCAGCCGACTTTTCCCAGGTTGGAAAGCTTGGGTGTGACTGACCTTCAGATTATGAATTATCCTGGAATTCAACTTGTAGAAGTCATATTTCGGGCTTTATTTTTAATCTGCCCACAGAATTTGCATAAGGATAAGTATTTTTAAATGAACATTTTTGCAGTGTCTATTTTAATCCTCGATTCAAAGACCATCCAAAGATGGTATACAGCAGATACTGTTGTTCTGCCTTCATGCTTTACTGGTAAGCTAAACACTGGTTTCTTCTCAAGTGCGTATTTGTATCCTTTACAGTAGAATCATTGACGTTTGCATTAGTTTGAAAGCAATGGAAATGAGAGTGACAGTTTCTCCTTTAGTATAAATTGGAACAAGTGTATATACTGTAACTGTGAGATCGATTTTGAAACTTGTTCTCCAGATATTATGTATGATAAGTTAATTGTCAGTATAAAAAAGGACTTTATATTTGTAACTGTACCATAGTAAAACTACATTAAAAACAATTTGAAAATGGAGTGCTGTCTGTGAAACAGATTTTTTTTTTTTCTTTTTTGACAGGCAGAGTGGACAGTGAGAGAGAGAGAGAGAGAAAGGTCTTTCTTTGCCGTTGGTTCACCCTCCAATGGCCGCCACGGCCAGCGTACTGCGCTGATCTGATGGCAGGAGCCAGGTACTTATCCTGGTCTCCCATGGGGTGCAGGGCCCAAGCACCTGGGCCATCCTCCACTGCACTCCCTGGCCACAGCAGAGAGCTGGCCTGGAAGAGGGGCAACCGGGACAGAATCCGGCGCCCCGACCAGGACTAGAACCCGGTGTGCCAGCACCACAAGGTGGAGGATTAGCCTAGTGAGCCATGGCGCCAGCCTGAAACAGATTTTCAATAGGTAGGAAGATCACGCAGTGTTACTAAACGCTGGATTTACAGCTTTCAAAGACACAGTGTCTGTATTTTTTTAATGTATATTGAACTGATCATAATCTCCTTAAGGCCTTCTATGGCATCAGATTCTTTCTGTGATGACTTTCTATATCTTAATATAATCATTTTAACATTCATTGGAAATCTTTCAAAAATTAATAGATTGAAGAAGAAATGAAAATTATTTTCCTAATATCTAGTGTTTTTTAAACTAAAATTCCTTTTATGTCATAGATATTGTAGTTTCATTAACTCAAATGTCTGCTGTTTACCCACTCAAAATTCCTTAAGAAAATTCCTACTGAACTGGAATAAGAGCAATACCTTCCAGATGAATTTAATGTCTGTTTTAAAAATTTTATTTGAGAGATAGAGTTACAGACAGAGGGAGGGAGAGACAGAGAAAAAGGTCTTCCATGTATTGGTTCACCCTCCAAATGGCTGCAATGGCCAGAGCTGGCTGATCTGAGCCAGAAGGCTCTTTTGAGTCTTCCAGATAGCTGCAGGAGCCTAGGCACTTGGGCCATCTTCCACTGCTTTCCCAGGCCGGAAGCAGAGCTGGATTGGAAAAGGAGCAGCCAGGATACAAACTGGTAATGAAAGACCAATCTTATTTTAATTTCTTGGTTTCAGCATTTTGGTTTCTAGACCTCAGGAGTGGCATAGAGTACTGAGACACGACTGTCTTGTGCCAGAGCAGATGCACTTCACGCATTATATCCCTGTCCTGGTGCACAGGATATTTTCTTGATACCTTTTTCACTAAAGGTAGAACCCTGTGTGTGTGTCTGAGCTTCATGGTGAGGGAAGAGCATATAGTGTCTACACTCTCTGCCTTTGCAAGTTCAGTGTTCTCCATGTAGATGTTAAAGCTGAAAGTTGCAGGGCATTGAGATTGGTAAATTGTGCCAGGACAGGAACAGCATCATCATAGGTATTTTCTTCTCTGGTGTTCAGTTCCCTCATTTTGAACTCTAAACATACCCCTAACTTTGTATTTAAGAGAATGTTTCTTATACTTTATCTAACATTTCTATGTTTTTTTGGTAGGGAACAATTAGGAGTCTATTCTGATATATAGCTAGAAGTGGAACACTTTCCTATCTTCCATACTATTATCTTGGCATAGAGTATTCCAAAAAAAATTGTTTATGAAAATAAACTTTTAAGTCCATTTTCCATGAACTTAGTATAAATCTATCCTTCACCTGTAGGTAACTGTAATGGATGAACTTGTTTCTTCTTTGTTTCCTGAATTTTTTTTTATTTTTAACTGTCAGTGGCAAACACTTGTATCTGATCTCCACAACTTTCTGGACTATGACTATCTTGGTTTGGTTTCTAAAGATCTATTCTGAAAATTACTTTGCATTCAAATGACAAACTTCACTTATCTTCTTAAACCGCCTAAATGAATAGCTTGTATTAATCGGTAGTTTTGTTACTGTAGTGAATCAAGGGATGTAATAAGTTTAGAATGTATTTAATAAACCTTGAAACCTTCATGGATGAAATAAATTATCACCCAGGTGATAAGTTCTTGCTAGTTGCTAGTTAATGCATTCAAGGAGCTTTGGATGGCATTCGTTTTCTCTTCAGTCTTAAATAGAATAGGAAAGGAGTCTTCCAGCACTCTGATACTCTTTTCAGTGGATTTGAAAAATTCACCAGAATTGCAGATATCATAAATGGATTTAAGATTATAAAAGAAGTAACTGAGAAAGCAATATTACTGGGAACAAGTGAGGAGTAATTTGTAAACTGAACACCTGACATAAATGAAACATCTCTATTCCTTACAACAAAAGTCATTAACTTTAATGATGTTACCTAATTTACACCTGGAGGAAGTGAAGTTTGTAGAAATAAGGAAATTTGTGATCAGAACAGAGTAAATTGCAAGTAAAATACAGACATAAAAAGTATATGACTTAAAAAATTTTCAGGTGAAAAGAATACAGATTTCAGATTTCATACAAGGCCAGTGAAAAGTCAGAGAAGCTTCCAGAAAAGCTAGTAAGTTACATATTGCTTGACTGATAGCCCTCCTACTTTGCTCTGTGCTTGTCAGAGCTCCTGAAAGTACATATATATAGGTACATAAGTACATACTATCTTGACCATGGATTTAATACTATATGCACTTACACATGTTTATGGACTAAAGCAAAGAAGAAAAGTCTTGGACTTTGTAAAGAATACAAGGGGCTAGTCTTTTCAGAAGCAGAAAGCCAGTATACTGTTTGAAAATATGGAGATATGTACTATTTCAAGTGTTTTGACTATACCTTAATGAAATTGTGTCAATTTATCATCATTGAATGTATGTGATTACTACACTGTTAATCTGTTAAGAACTTTTATGAATAAAGATTCTAAAACAAAGTGTAGTAGGACTCACCTGTTTTATTGAGTGTTCTTTGGGCCAGGCATGAAGCTGATTCCCAAGGAGACAACACTGAGTGAGTCAGGCATGGTCTGCCTGTGTAGAGTTCACTTTCCAGGTAAGATAATGCAGTGTGGGGCCGGCGCTGTGGCATAGCAGGTAAAGTCACCACTTGCAGTGTCAGCAGCCCATGTGGGTGCCGGTTCAAGTCCCGGCTGCTCCACTTCCGATCCAGCTGTGTGCTGTAGCCTGGGAAAACAGTAGAAGGTGGCCCACATCCTTGGGCCCCTGCACCCACGTGGGAGACTCGGAAGAAGCTCCTGGCTCTTAGCTTCTGATCAGCACAGCTCTGGCCATTGCGGCCAGTTGGGAAGTGAACCAGTGGATGGAAGACCTCTCACTCTGCCTCTCCTCTCTCTGGGTAACTCTGTCAAATAAATAATATTAAAACAAAAAAAAAAGATAATGCAGTGTGAACTGGGAGCCCACTACTTAGGGCCAATAGGTATCCTGCTTCACAGTCTCAATATTCTAGTTCTTTTTCCTGCTTGCCTCAAAGGCAAATGGCTATTATTTTGAGGGGCTTCAAAAGTATTACAGGTCACATTTCTAAGGTCTAAAAGAATATAATAGTTACAGAGATTCTGGTATCCTAAATGGGAAATTTACTTTCCATCAGTTTAACATTTTTAAAATAAATAAATGCAACCCCCTTCATAGTTTCAAGCTGTTTGGTATAGTTTCTGAAAAAGTGAATTTTATATTTATAAAGTCAAAATGTTCACAACGACTGGATTCAGAACTTAGTAAGTAAAGATCACATATAATAGGAATTATCCCTTGAAAAAACTGTTAGTAAAGCACAGCATACATAGTTTTATGTGCAACAGTATGTAAAAGTATGTACTTTCATGGTATATGAATCGGGAACCATAATTCCCAAACAAGGGTGATTTTGCTTTATTTTTCAATTATCATGTAAACTAAAATTTGCTATTCTGGTGGTGGAAGATCGCTATATACTTCATGAATAAAAAAGCAGAAATACTCAGGAAATATTGGCAAATCAATTTCATCAATATAAAAACAATACATTATGACCAAATGGTTTTATTCCAAGAATGCAAGGTTGACTTGTTATTTGAAAATCAATTTAAGCTAACAGAGTCAAGCCCTATGATCATGTCAGTAGATGCTAAGAAAGAATATGACAGAGGAGGATAGCACTGTGTTTTTGTGGTAAAACATTCCATATGGGTACCAGTTCCATTCCAGATGGCTCCACTTCCAATCCAACTCCCTGCTAATGTGCCTGGGAAAGCAGTGGAAGATGGCCCAAGTGCTTGGGCCCCTGTACCCACCTGCAAGACCCAGAAGAGGCTCCTGGCTTCTGACTTGAAATTGGCCCAGCCCCAGGCATTTGGGGAGTGAACCAGTGGATGGAAAGCTCTCCCTCCCTTCTCTCTCTCTGCCTTTCAAATAAATGAGTATATCTTTAAAAAAATTATGATGTAATTCAACATTCATTCATGATAACATTTATCAAAACAGGAGTAAAAGAATATCTTCAATTGAAACTACATCTTTGAAAACCTTACAGCTCATGTCATACTTACTGATGAAAGACTAATGGTTTTTTTACCTAAGATCAGAGAGACAAAACAAAGATGCCACTCCTGCCACTTCTATTCCACACTTTGCCTCACTTCAAAACTAAAAACTCAGTAAAGAGAAAGTAATAAATGACATACCTTTAAAAAAAAAAAAAGTTTATCTTCAGTTGTACATGATATGATCACTTAAGCTCTAAATCCTACAAGTTAAAGTCAAGTGGTAAAGGGCAAAATACACAGCATCAACATCATTTCTGTATACTAGCAATGAACAACTTGAGAAAAGTTTAAAAACAAAAATGTAAAATACTTGGGCATACTTTTTTTTTAAAGGTTTACTTATTTATTTGAAAGTTACACAGAGGGAGAGGAGAGAGGTCTTTCACCTGCTGGTTCATTCCCTAGATGGCTGCAATGGCCAGAGCTGTGCCAATACGAAGCCAGGAGCTAGGAGTTTCTTCTGGGTCTCTGATGTGGGTGCAGGGGCCCAAGGACTTGGGCCATCTTCTACTGCTTCCCCAGGACAGCAGAGAGCTGGATCGGAAGTGGAGCAGCTGGGACTCGAGCCGGTGCCCATATGGGATGCTGGCACTGCAGGCGGCAGTTTTACCCCTTACACCACAGCACCGGCTCCAGGGCATAATTCTTGTAAAGTAGCTGCATTACCAGTACACTGAAAATTATAGGGGCCAGCTCTATGGCTTGGCAGGTAAAGCTGCCGCCTGCCATGCTGGCATCCCATAAGGGTGCCAGTTCGAGTCCCAGATGCTCCACTTCCAAACCAGCTCTGCTATGGCTTGGGAAAACAGTGGAAGATGGCCCAAGTCCTTTGGCTTGTGCACCCAAGTGGGAGACCAGGAAGAAGCTCCTGGCTCCTGGCTTTGGATTGGCTCTGCTCCAGGCATTGCAGCCATTTGGGGAGTGAACCAGTGGTGGAAGACCTCTATCTGCCTCTGCCTAAAACACTGCTGAGAAAAGCCTAAATTTACAAATTTGTACTACATTCATCAAGTGAAAGACTCAAGGCTAAGATAGCAGTTCTCCCTGAATTGGCATGTATGTTATGTATGGAATCAATCCTAACAGATTCCAGTTTTGACAGTATTACTTTGATTACAAAACAAGACACGGACACAAAAAAAAATTGTAGATCAATATGCCTGATGAATATAGATGCAAAATAATTCAAAATATTAGTCAAACCCAACAACAGATCAAAAAATACAATTCACCATGATCAAATAGGATTCACCCCCAGTATGGGACAGCATATGCACATCAGTAAATGTGATTCATCAACAGACTGAAGAATAAAAATAGTGATCACCTGAGTAGACACAGAAAATAACAATCAGTATCCACATGGACCCTGAACACACTAGAAGGACTATACCTCAACATCATGAAGGTTTTGTTAATGACAAACCCATACCACTATCACATTGAAGAGATAAAGCATTTCCTCTAATATCTGGAACAATACTAGTATTCGACACAGTACCATTAGTTTTAGCTAGAGCTATTAGGCAAGAGAAATAAGAGTTATAAAAATAGGAAAGGGGAAGTCAAAAGATCACCGCAGATGACATGATCCTATCTGTTGACTTTTCATTGCTTTAAAAAAAAAAAAGATTTATTTGAAAGGCAGACTTACAGAGAGACAGAGGCAGGGAGAGAGGTCCGCTGGTTCACTCCCAGATGGCTGCAGCGGCTGGAGCTGTGCCGATCCGAAGCCAGGAGCCTCTTCCAGGTCTCCCTCATGGGTGCAGGGCCCCAAGGACTTGGGCCATCTTCCACTGCTTTCCCAGGCCATAGCAGAGAGCTGGATCAGAAGTGGAACATCTGAGACTCAAACTGGTACCCATATGGGATGCCAACGTGGCAGGCGGCAGCTTTATCCACTACGCCACAGCGCTGGCCCCACTTTTCATTGCTTTTAAAATGAGAGAACTTCTTTGGGAAAGAAAAGGTTTGTTTCAGCTTATCCTTGGAAGACTACAGTTCAGGATCAGGCAGCCCTGTTTGTTGTGGGGTATAGGGTAGGGTTCCCAACTGGACTTATTCCAAGTTCTTGTCTTAAGAGATCAATTCAAAAGTGCAAGTATGAGAACAGTGTTTATTTTAGAAGATTAAAGAGCACACCTTCAACCATGACTGCAGGTAGCCTCATGAGGATAAACACCTCACCTCAGTTCAGTCACTGCCTTTATAAAGTGGGGGGTGGTGCCCTTGTTGAATATACAAATGGGGTGGTGGTGTTTGGGTGAGGCTTAGTATGCCTGATCATCTCTGGGAGGATTTCTGGCTTCTCCATGAGGAACTCGGCATATATGTGCACATCATGGCATTTTCTTCATGATGAAGGCAACACATGCATCATGGGAAAGTGGGTGTACTACACTGGCATCTGAGGAAGTGGTGTTAATTTTACTAAGACAGGGCTAAGGCACAGACTGAGAAACCTCTCAGCTCTTTTGTTCGCTAACTCTGCCTAGCCCATTAGTCCAGCTTCTGTGAAAGGCTGATCATGGTGGGTGCATAGACGTGATCACACGGTGAACCAAAGAGCAGAGAACCCAGGCCAGACCTGAACTCAAGTAATAATCAGCCCTCTCCCTAGATCCACCCTCTGAGGACATACCCTCAATAACTCAAAGATCTCCCACTGGCCCTGCCTCCTAACCACGTAACTAGATCAAATTTCCACCCTTAATCCAGCCATTAGCATTATGACATTAATGTTAAAACATCTGCTTGGGTTTTGTGAGGACAAGTCCTAGTGTACCCATTGAGAGTGAAATGGTGCCATTTTCCTAAGCCCAGCTTGGCTTACTAGAAGTCAGGTGACCAAGTGGCCCAGTCACAAGCATCAGCTCCACTCCTACCCTAACAGGATTTGCTGCTCCCACCTCCTTACCTCTGCAAAGCTATATAGGTCCTGTTATCCCAGTACAGGCTGCTGTTCTCTCATGCAGGGGGAGGCAGCCTTCAGGTTTCCCCCACCCAACAATAAACCTTTTCCCTTACTCCAGTGTTTGTTGTGTTTCATGGTGGCCTTTCCTTTCACCCATAACAGTCTACCCCTGGCTCCCTAAAATTCATGTCCACCTGTACAACAACCAATCAACTCCATTCCCGAAAGTCTTAGTTCAGCTTTAAAGATCTATAGTCTCATCTGAGGCTCAAAGCATGCCGCCTTAGCTGTGAACCTCTGTAATCAAAGACAAATTACTTCCAAGATAACAATGATGAAGCAAAGGTAGTATACATTTGTATTCTAAATGGGCAAGACAAGGAAATAGGATTAGTGGAACCAACACAACCAAAACCCACAGGACAAAAAGTAAGTCTTAAAGTTGTATGTCAGGTATCCTGGACACCATGTTGGGGCCTGAGCTCCCAACAGCTCGGGCAACCCGTCCCTACAGCTTTGTGGGACGCAGCCCATACTTCATCTCTGCAGCTCCGTTAAGCATTGCCCTGGTAGAAGTTGCTTGTACTGGCTCCACCCTGGAACTTATCTCTGTCTTTGCCCCCAGTGTGTCCAAAACATCCTGTGAAATCGAGGTGGAAGCCTTCATACCTCCATGGCCGTGTTCTTGGCCAGTGTAGCTGGCTGCACACTAAGGTCTGTGGCCATCCCCGGCTGACCTGCCACACTGCTTGTGGCTTTTCTTGGCAAGGGTCTCACATCACTGGCACCACTACTATTTTGGGGTTTCCTCTGCAGTTCTGAAGTGGGGGAGGTGGGGTTTTTATTATTCCAGGTCCTTGCCTTCTGCTTACAGAAGCATTCTAAGTACAGGCACGTACATGGTGCACAAACTACTAACGTCTTTTAAGGTAAGATAACAACACTTGTGTGGGCAGGCATAGTTGAGTGGAGAGGGAGAAAAGGTGTGGAGGAGGGGAAGCAAAGAGAAGGAAAGCAGCTTAGCACCTCCTTTAGTCTTGGTCTCCAATGACACAGGGACAAGCATCTCCCAGCACCTTTTTTATGAGGTAGTGTAGTCTCCTGGGAGCTTTTTGGTACTGCCATAAAATTCCACCCCACAGGGCTTAATACACACACTTAGGTGGCAACTTTTCTCCAGATCCTTGATGAAACAAAGCATCCCTGGAGAGGTGAGGGAGGGCTGACTGACAAGTAGGATAGAATTACATGGGGCAGGGGACTTGGCATTTGTGACCTGGAGTTCAGCCAGCTACCTTATCCCTGATCAGCTCCACTGTCACAGCTCCACAGAGGAGCAAGCAGGACAAGCAAGGTGCCCTGGGGCTCCTTCCTGATGGGATCCACTCTGGGAAATCTTTGAAACAAATTTGTACTTCTCTACCTCTCTGCCTTCAAGACCTCCGAAATGCCTTTTCTGTCTTTTTACCATGGATACATTGCTTCCCATTACCTAAACTTATTCTTTAGTGAGCAATTTATGGTGTTTTCCTGTCCTAAACACATGGTTTTCTTTTTACTCCTTCTCTGACCAAGCCGCAAGTTTTCTAAGTCTTTGTGCTATGTTCCCCTCTGCTCCCAACTCTCAGTGTAAAGCACACCAAGACTATCCATCAACATGCATGCCACAGCCTGAACACCTGAAATCTCTACCAAACAACCCAGAGGACTTTTAGTTCCGCTTCCCAATCAGATCCTCATTTCCATCTGAATCCTCATCAGCATAGCCTTTTTCACATTTCTACCAGTAGCCTGGTCTTCTGCACTCTCATCAGAATTGCCTGTTACACTCAGCTTATAACGCGGTAGGCTTTCTCAAATTTCCTCCTCCAAACTTTCCCAGTAAACTAACTCCAGAGACTCCCCCACATCTTCAGAAACAGTTAATAGCATCAGCACCGCTCCTGGTACCAATCTTCTTTATTATTCTGGTTTTTGTTACTTTAACTAAAATACTTGAAAAAAGGTAATCTGATCCATTGCTGGTAGGAATGTAAACTGGTGCAACCATTGTGGAAGGCAGTATGGAGACACATCAGAAATCTGAATATAGAGCCGGCGCCGTGGCTCAATAGGCTAATCCTCCACCTTGCGGCGCCGGCACACCGGGTTCTAGTCCCGGTTGGGGCGCCGGATTCTGTCCCGGTTGCCCCTCTTCCAGGCCAGCTCTCTGCTATGGCCAGGGAGTGCAGTGGAGGATGGCCCAGGTGCTTGGGCCCTGCACCCCATGGGAGACCAGGAAAAGCACCTGGCTCCTGGCTCCTGCCAGGATCAGCGCGGTGCGCCGGCTGCAGCGGCGGCCATTGGAGGGTGAACCAGCGGCAAAGGAAGACCTTTCTCTCTCTGTCTCTCTCTCACTGTCCACTCTGCCTGTCAAAAAAAAAAAAAAAAAAAAAAAGAAATCTGAATATAGACCTACCGTATGATCCAGCCATCCCACTCCTGGGAATTTACCCAAACCAAAAGAAATCAGTATATAAAAGAGTTACCTGTATCTCCCCATGTTCACTGCAGCACAATTCACAATAGCTAAGATATGATATCAACCCAGCTTATTATCAACTATTGACTGGATAAAGAAATTATGGTATATATACACTATGAGTACTATTCAATTGTAAAAAAAAAAAAAAATGAAATCCTGTCCTTTGCAACAAGATGGTCACAACTGGAGACCATTATACTTAGTGAAATAAGCCAGTCCCAAAAAGACAGATATGTTATGTTTTCCCTGATCCAACGCAACTAATAGAATACCTGAAATGTAATGTAGTGGAGAGAAACAGACATTTGGAGAATGGATGATTGTTTATAGCCCTTGTCTCTTCCATTGAAGAACAATCTTGTTGAATTTTGTTTTCTTTCTCTTCATACTATTTGATGAACTCCTTCACATAGAGTAGGGTTAACTATATGACCACTAAATAAACTGATAATAGATCATTGTAAAAATTAAGAATGGGAATCTAAGGGCGGGGGAAGGGTTGGAATGTGGGCATGAGGGAGGGGAAGCCCCACTTTGTACCTAAAGATACATATATGAAATACATGAAACTTATATTACTTAAATAAAAAATAATTTCACAAAAAATTGAGCTGAATGCTCAAAATTGGTGTATTTTATATGTAAATTATATCAATAAACGATTTATTAGCCTTAAATCATTAGACCCTTTAACAATTTTTTCCAAAATTCTTGGGGTATAATTGGTCTATTAGAATTACTGACAAGTTTTTCAAAGATACCATATGGAGAATGTGATAATGGGGGCCAGCATTGTGGTGTTGTGGGTTAAGCTTTGTGTCCTGGCTGCTCCACTTCCAATCCAGCTCCTAGCTATTGCACCTGGGAAAGCAGAAGATGGCCCAAGTACTTGGATCCCTGCCATCCATGTGGGAGACCCGGGACTTCACCTTAGCCCAGCCTTGGCTGTTTTGGCCGTTTGAAGAGTGACTCAGGAAACCAATGGAAGATTAATCTCTTTTCTTTAACTCTGCCTTTCAAATAAATTAAAAAAAAAAAAAACTGTAATAATGGGTAAAATTACAGGATGCTTCAGAAACAAAGTAATTCAGACTGGAGAGTATGGTAGACTTTTGACCCAATGGTCTTCTCCAATCCTTTGTTCCTCCCACAGTGGAAGCTTAAAAACTGATTTTTGCTTTCCTAGCTTTTGTAACCTAAGGGACCCCTGTGATCCAATTTTATTTAAGAATGCTCTGGTGATGGGTTAAATCTTCTTGTATTTTTTTAAAAAAGATTTATTTATTTTGCTTGAAAGTCAGAGTTACAGAGAGAGAGAGAGAGAGGTCTTCCATCCTCTGGGTCACTCCCCAGATGGCCGCAACGGCCAGAGCTGCGTCGATCTGAAGCCAGGAGCTTCTTCCGGGTCTCCCACGCAGGTGCAGGGGCCCAAGGACTTGGGCCATCTTCCACTGCTTTCACAGGCCACAGCAGAGAGCTAGATCGGCAGTGGAACAGCCTGGTCTCGAACTGGCACGCATATGGGATGCTGGCACCGCAGGCAGCGGCTTTACCTGCTACACCACAGTGCCAGCCCCAGGCTAAAGCTTCTAAGAAGGCTTTTGCTTTCCTGATAAAAGGAGATATTGCTCTGCTGTCCCTTTTCTACATGTTATGGCCACGTGTAAAGTTTTGACAGCCTCTCTCTCAGCCAGGTTCTGAGGACACTTAAACCATCCCACAAAGAGGTCCCTGAGGCAAGGAACTTAGGGTTCCTGACAGCCACCCTCTTTCTGAGCCATCTTGGAAGCAGTCTCCACTCCAGTCAAGCCTTCATAGGGCTATAACCCTGGCCAAAATCTTTACTGCAAACTCATTAGAGACCTTGAGCCAGAGGTACCCAGTAAACCCCCCCAGATTCCTGATCCTCAGACTGTGAGGTAATAAATGTTCACTGTGGCAACCCGGGAAGTGAATGAGAAGATGGAAGTTATTGTCTGTCTCTCTCCAATTCTTTCCTCCAATTTGTGTATTTGAAAGGCAAAGTCGCACAGAGAGAGAAACAGAGAGGTCTTCCATCCGCTGGTTCACTCCCCAGATGGCCACAAGAGCTGGAGTTGGGCTGATCCAAAGCCAGGAGCTTCTTCCAGGTCTCCCACACGGGTGCAGGGGAGCAAGCACTTGGACCATCTTCCCTTGCTTTCCCAGGCCATAGCAGAGAGCTGGCTTGGAAGTGGAGCAGCTGGGACTCAAACTAGGGCTCATATGGGATGCCCGGGCGGCTTTACCTGTTACGCCACAGCGCCAGCCCCCAAATAAATAAATCTTTTAAAAAATGTTTCTTTTGAATTGCTAAGTCTTTTGATAGTTTTTTACGTAGCAACAGTTAACTAAGTCAGTGTGATACCTGAAAGAGTAAGAATCCAGTGAGTTGGATTGCATGCAGAATAGTGAGGGCAAAGTGTGGGTCCTACAAAGAACCAAGATTAGGGGAAGGGTGCAGAGATAATTTTAAAAAAGGAATGAACAATGATGAAAGCATGTAAGCAAGAAAGATAAAAATCATAAAAGAACAAAGATACAGGTGTTACATAAAATAGGTAGTAAGAGTGACAGATGAATTAAGAAAGGTAAAGACAATTAGGATGAGTGAGTAGGCACAAATCAAGAGGAAGAAAGTATAAAAGCATAGTGGAGAAATGAGGGATTAGGAAGCGTGGGAGAGGGAAGAATTAGTGCTCTCTGGACGTGGGATAAATGCCCAGGATGCTCTGCCTTGCACAGAATAAAGAGGGAAAAATCAGCAAATGAGATTTTTTTGTACCTAAATAGTGTATCTTTATTTCAGTATAAATGTTAGGATACTACAATTTCTAAGGAATACCAGGAATAATTTCCATATCTCACTTGACCATTGTACTCAGTCCAATGTTCTGTTTCTGTTCTATTTTATTTATTAGGCTAGGATCTGGACCAAGTGTATGTGTGTACATGTATACATACACACATAAATACGCAGGTCATTCCAGTCACAATAACTGTCTCCTGGCTGTAATTGATGGGTTCAGGGTTTGGATGGCTATAACTAGGAAAGAATATTTATATTCCATATGTGGAATCCGGTGTTACTCTGCTAAAATTTGGTTGTTTGTAAATATTTTCATAGAAATGATCATAAGGTACTTCCATTTGTGGCTCTGATAGATCTTCAAGGTCATATGTATCTTTCTGTGCTTCCTCAAACCTGAAACCTAAAGAGAAATGACCAACAGTTAGAAAGACGACAGATGTGTCACACAGACACAGACTCATTCTGCCTGCTGCTAGAGAACAGAAAAGCCCTATTGCATTTCCCTTCTCACTATTGCACAGCAGTTTTCTTTACATCCTATTTAAGTGAAACCATAAATGCCTGAGATTTTTGAGTTCATCCTATTTTCACTAACATATGTCATCATCCATGCCTACGAAAGGCTCTGCTAGACCTGAGTTTCAGGTTTGATCTACCAGTAAGGAGCTGTGTAATTTGGTGCAAGTTATAAAACGCTTAATCAAATCTCCTGTTGACACTCAAAAGCACCTTGCTGAATTTCCTCCTTCCTTCCCCCAAATCTTCCCATTCTTAACAGGCTTCAGCCACGAAAATGAGGTTAGTCAATGACCATTTCTTAATTTGTTTTCTCAAGTATCACCACCAAGCTGGGCTAAATCAGTTTCAGCTAGACTGAGACTGACCGGCTCAGTGCAAAAAGAAGGATGATGGCCAAAAATGATACTTGGGACCAAAGTGGTGGTCCCACCACAGAACCAAAACTTGGAGAATGAGTGAAACAGAAGAGCCAGCCAGACGGCCATAGGCAATGCAGGGTCTGCGGCTGAGGACACGTGATGATGGGGCTCTTCCTTGTCCCCATCCACGCATCAGGAATTTTCTCCTGACCTGTCAGCATCCCAGCTTCTTTCCTTACTCCAGAAAACTTTGCCCAGAACCCCACTGGGGAGACAGACTGCAGTTTTACCCTCTCCGTGTTGTTGGCCACATACACCAAGCCAAAGCCCACTGCCACAGACTGCATTTGTATAAATCAAGCTGCAGATCTACCTCCCATCTTATTCAGCAACAGGCTGTCTCAGTGCTCTCATCTGTAAAGTGCCATGCCTTATTTGATCTTTGTGAGAACTGTGATGGAGCCCCCAAAGAACTTAGCATAGTGTTTGACATTTAGTGTTCTGTAATTATTCACCAACAGGTCTTTATTCACAAATAAAGAGATGTCTCATCCTTTTCTAGAGCTAAAAGTTCCCAAATATGCTCGAGATTTGACCTTCTCCTGTTTCTTGAAAAAGTGGCACACTTTCTCTTCTGCAGTGCCGACGTCTTCACTGGCTCCGCTACTTAAAATATCTTCCACTTGGTCTTACGCTCCTTCCAATTGCTATGCTGTATTGTTCCTTCTTTTTACTGTAATCTCTTGTCATATATACATATATATGTTATATATACATATATATACATATAAATATATATTTTATATATATGATTTGACTCATTTATATTGTTTCCAGTTTTTATACTTGTCATTCCTTTATACTCTTTGAGTTGCCATTGAGAAGCTACTAAGTGCTACACACTGAGCATTCAGGAGCAAACGAAAGGGCTCCTTGCTTTAGATGGTTACCTAAAATTGACCTCTAGAGGCCATTATTTCCTTTAGCCCCTAAAGTGGAAACTGCATGGTGTGTTGGAGCAGCAGACATGCGGTTAGTGACATGGGGTGCTACAAGCGAGGGGAAGAGTGGCGCCTGCAAGGCTGGAAAGCTGGGACACAGCCATAGCCAGAAGCCGCTTTAGAAGTTTATCCCAAGTGGAAAGCTATAAGGGGCAGCAGAACAAGGTTCTGAGCTAGTCTATCTCAGAATCCTGGCACTCCCATGAACTGCGATGAAGTAACTGTATCCTCTTTGCTCCTCTGTACAATGCAGATACTAGAGCTTGTCTCACTGTGTGGTTTGGAAAATCAAGCGAGTTAATATGTAAAGCACGTCTATGTCATAATTGCTAAAGAGTTTGTTAAATAAATCCAAGTGTTTCAATTGTGCCAATTTAAATTTGTAAAAGGTCACCACAGGGGCCAGTACTGCAGCACCCTGGGTTAAACCACGACCTCCAACAATGGCATCCTGCATGGGGTTCAGTTCAAGTCCCAGCTGCCCCCACTTCCAATCCAGCTCCCTGCTAATGCACCTGGGAAACCAACAGAAGATGACCGAAGTGCCTGGTCCCTTGCCACCTACATGGGAGACCCAGAAGAAGCTCCTGGCTCCTGGCTCCAGCTTGGCACAACTCTGGCCATTGTGGCCATTTGGGAAGTGAACCAGCAGATGGAAGACCTCTCTCTCTCTCTCTCTCTTTTCTATCAGTAACTCTGCCTTTCAAATAAATGAAATAAATCTTTAAAAGAAATCCTTTTAAAAAAAAAAAGTCACCATATGTTGTGTGGCGAATGGGCTGAGAAAGCATTTGGCCACCATACAAGCCTGTGGAGAGTTGATAGCATACTGGGGTGCTGGTAATGAGTTAGAAACAAGTGGATAGAGGGGCTGGCACTGTGGCATAGCGCGTAAAGCTGCTGCCTGCAGTGCCAGCATCCCATATGGGCACTGGTTCGAGACCCGGCTGCTCCACTTCCAATCCAGCTCTCTGCTATGGCCTGGAAAAGCAATGGAAGATGGCCCAAGTCCTTGGGCCCCTGCACCTGCATGGAGACGCAGAAGAGGCTCCTGGCTCCTGGTTTCTGGCTTTGGACCGGTGCAGCTCCGGCTGTTGCAGCCAATTGGGGAGTGAACCAGCATATAGAAGATCTTTCTCTCTCTCTCTCTCTCTCTCTCTCTCTGCCTCTCCTTCTCTCTGTGTTTAACTCTGACTTTCAAGCAAAATAAATAAATCTTTAAAGAAAAAAAAGAAACAAGTGGGTAGATAGGTTAATGCTAATGATAGTGCATATTTATGGAGTGTATCACGTCATGTGCGGAGCACCAGTCTAAGCTCTTTATGTCTATTACTTATTACTTTGCAACAACCTATGAGCTGGGTGATACTTGTTGCTTTTATTTTATAGATGAAAGACTGAGCAACCAGCTGGTCCCAGATCACACAGCAGCCAACAGTAGAGCCAAAATCAAACCCAGGTTGTATGAAAGAGATTCCGCAATTACATCTCTGCTTTACTACTTCTCAAATGATAATAGGACGGAGTTTGTGAACTTAGATAATAACCCCAAGTAGGCTATGTGGAACTATAGCTATTTCTGGGGGTGTGCTAATACACTTCCTAAAAATGCTGCCACTTTCAGATTTTAGTGTTGTAGACCACCAGTGGGACAAAAGTAGAATGGAACCAAAAAAATATTTTGAGGCACTTAATTTGTCAAATGAAATTTGCTTACTAAAAATTACTACTGAGAGGCCAGTGCTGTGGCACAGCAGGTTAAAGCCCCAGCCTGTAGTGCTGGCATCCCATATAGGTACTGGTTCAAGTCCCGGCTGCTCCTCTTCTGATACAGCTCCTGGCTAATGCACCCGTGAAACCAGTGAAAGATGGCCCAAGTGCTTGGGCCCTGCACCCCTGTGGGAGACCTGGAGGAAGCTCCTGGCTCCTGGCTTCGGATTGGCTCAGCTCTGGCCATTGTGGCCATTTGGGGAGTGAACCAGTGGATGGAAGATCTGTCTCTCTCTGTAACTCTTTCAAATAAAATAAATATTTTAAAAAAATTACTATTGAAACCTTAAAATATGTAACCATAAAAAGCATTCACTTTTTAAAAACTATTTTCTTCAACTCTAAATAAAATAGAATGTTTTTCTCTTCCCAAATAACAATCTTATCCATAAAGGCAAGATGACTTGGCCAGTTCATTTGTGTCTATACATTGGCAGGGTACTGATGTGGTAAAGGCTTAGAATATGCACATGTGCATAATACATCATTTTGGCTCACAGGAATTTTCCCATCAACCACTGCTAAAAGTCACCTACCTTGAAAGTTAACTGAAGAGTTGCTTGTGGCAATTTCCTTCCAGTTGGCAATATACCTAATTAGATTATATTAACATTCATTAAATCACATTGATTCATTAGTAAGTAATAAATTGATTTATTAGCATATACTTAGATTACTTTAATTATTCCACTTTCTCTTAGAAATCTAAAGTTAATGGTGACAAATTCACTAGTATCAGGGTTTAATTCTTAGGACTTTCCCATCTCCTAGTAGTTTGCATGAACCTAAGGCAGCCTGCAAGAAAAAAAGTTGAAGTAGGTATAAGAATGGAACCTGCCATCTACCTTATTAGTGTCCTTTTGCCTTCCTCTACCACATCTCATTTTATCCTGTTTCATTCCTGCAAGATCATGTTCTCAAGTGAGTGCCTACTAATGTATTAGTTAATAATTCTAACTAAAATATAGACAGAAAACTCTCAGGGAAAAATAGCAAAAACTTTTTCCTGGGTTCTGGATTGTCAAACCTACTGTCTCTGATATCTCAAGGAAATGTAAAGCATGTAGTTTATGGCCTTATTAGAACAAGAGTTTAGTCTTTGCAGTATCCAGAAAACAAAAGGTTAGCATTCAAGTAGGGAAAATGCAGCTGCCAGCTCAGCTTCCCAGAGACTGACAAAGCATAGTTCAGGAAGAGGTGGAATATGGAAGAACTTGAGATGATGAACTGTGAAGAGGAGGGGAAGCTCCAAGAGGAGGAGTGCCGTGATTTATCTCATCTAAGGCTCCACATACCTAGAGGGTGTAGCCCCTTCCAGGACCTCTCCATAGGCAATTCAATCCACTTGACCTTAAACGTTGGCAGACTTTGTGTTTTCAGTGGTTGTTCAGGAGCACTGTGAAAAGCTGCCAGTCACCCTGCTTGCTTGGATTTATATCAGGTGGGCTTCAGAAAGATCATGGAAAGCACACAAAGTAAAAAGGTCGTATATGGGGCCAATGCTGCAAGGTTCAGCAAGTTGAAGCCCTGGCATGTAGCGCTGCTATCCCATATGAATGCCAGTTCGAGTTCCAGCTGCTCTACTTCCAATCCAGCTTTCTCTGCTGGTATGCCTGGGAAGGCAGTGGAGGACAGCCCAAGTTGTTGGCCCCTGTACCCACATGGGAAACTTGGAGGATGCACCTGACTTTGGCCTGGGTCAGTCCCCATCATTCTGGCCATTTGGGGAAATGAGCTAGCAGATGGAAGCTCTCTCTCTGTGACCCTGCTTTTCAAGTAAATGAATCAATCTTTAAAAAAGAAAAAAAAAAGGTTGTGAATGGATTTCAAGATTTTTAGCATCAAAATAAACTCATCTTTATTTACATTTTCTATGAGCTTTTTGAAGTACCCTCATTTACTTAAAAGGTTTTCATTCTCCCTCCAGAAAACCAAGAAAGGGATTTTTTTAAAAAAGATTTTATTTATTTATTTGAAAGTCAGAGTTACACAGAGAAAGGAGAGGCAGAGAGAGAGGTCTTCCATCCGATGGTTCACTCCCCAATTGACAGCAATGGCTGGAGCTGTGCCAATCCAAAGCCAGGAGTCAGGAGCTTCCTCCAGGTCTCCCACATGGTTGCAGGGGCCCAAGAACTTGGGCCATCTTCTACTGCTTTCCCAGGCCATAGCAGAGAGCTGGATTGGAAATAGAGCAGCCGGGTCTTGAACCGGCACCCATATGGGATGCCGGCGCTTCAGGCCAGGGCATTAACCCACTGCATCACAGCACCAGCCCCAGAAAGGGATCTTGATCAGAGGTATACAAAGCCCTTGGGTGGGTATTTTATCTGCCATTAGGGATTCCTACATGCCATATCAGCATGCCTGATTTGAAGAAAGGAAGGAAAGAAGGAAGGGATGGAGGGAGGGAAGGAGAGAGAAAAGAAAGGGAAAGGAAAAGAAAAGGAAGAAACACTGGCATTCCATATGAGTGCTGGTTCATATCCTGGCTGCTCCATCTCCCATGCAGCTCCCTGCTATGGCCTGGGAAAAGCAGCAGAAGTGCTTGGGCCCCTACACCAGTGTGGGAGACCAGGAAGAAGCTCCTGGCTTCAGCCTGGCCCAGCCCTGAGTGTTGTAACCATTTGAGCAGAGGACTAGAAGATAGATGACCTGTCTGTGTCTCTCACTCTCTCTTTGTAATTCTAACTTTCAAATAAATAAGAAGGAAGAAAGAAAGACACAATGCAACGAAAGGAAAGAAGAAATGAAGAGACAGAGAGGGATGGAGGAAAGAGGAGAATATCATTAAATTCTTTGAATTTGATCCATGAACTATATTGAGTCTGTTAAAAAGTGAAAATTAAAATTAAAAAAATAAAAATGCCTGGTTTGAGTCCAGACTTACTTCACTTCCAATCCAGTTTCTTTCTAATGCACATCCAGGGAGGCCATAGACAATGGTTGAAGCACTGGAATCTGCTACCCAGACACCCCCATGGTGGGCCTGCATTGAGCTCAGGGCTCCTGGCTTCAGTCTGGCCCAGACCCGGGCCACTGCAGCCATTTGGGGAGAGAATCAGTGGATAGAAGAGCTCTATCAAATAAATAAATGCTTTTTTTAAAAAATGTAAGAAACAACATCCAAAGATGGAATTGCAATGCCTTGCTTTTATTTTTTTATAAGACTTAAAATTGTTGTGTGGAGAAGAAACAGGAAATGGGGCGAGAGACATAGGAGGAGGTCTACTTTGTTGTTTTTTTTTTTTACTTTTATTTTTTTATTTTTTATTTTTTTGACAGGCAGAGTGGACAGTGAGAGAGAGAGACAGAGAGAAAGGTCTTCCTTTGCCGTTGGTTCACCCTCCAATGGCCGCCGCGGCCAGTGCGCTGCGGCCGGCGCACCACGCTGATCCGATGGCAGGAGCCAGGTACTTATCCTGATCTCCCATGGGGTGCAGGGCCCAAGTCCTTGGGCCATCCTCCACTGCACTCCCTGGCCACAGCAGAGAGCTGGCCTGGAAGAGGGGCAACCGGGACAGAATCCGGCGCCCCGACCGGGACTAGAACCCGGTGTGCCGGCGCCGCAAGGCGGAGGATTAGCCTAGTGAGCCGCGGCGCCGGCCAGGAGGTCTACTTTGAATGAATTTCTGGGGATCGGATAGAGAATTCTTGCAGGTAAACTGTTGAAATCCTACTCTGCCTTTCCTTTATACAGTTGGCTAATTCCCCAGCAACCTTCAGTGAAGAATTATAAAATATCTATGTCTGATATCCTGTAGTTACTGGGATAAAAAAAGAATCAAACAAACAGTTGCATTTGAGAGAAAGAAACAAATAGGCATCCTGGTCTACTTAAGATTTTCCTCGCCCATAATGCCCTAATACCCTTCTCTGGTAGGTGATAAAGATCCATGATGGCTTTCCTACATCAATGAAAAACTAACATTTTCATGTTAGAATACAGGTTGAAGAAATCATTTGTATCATTAATTTCATGCTTTTAACCTTTATAAATCTCAAAGTGAAAACAAAGCAGGATTACATGAAGGTATAAGAATAAAGTCTAAGAATAACAAACACCCAAATCTAATTTGCTGTTTTCTATTTTGGAGTCATTCCTTTTTTATCCTTCATTTTTCCCTTTTCTTTTTAGATAAGTGGAGAATATTTGTTCCTTTTTAAGGATTATGTTTGTGGCCCTAAGATTCAACATGTAAATAGGAAATGTTAGGAAGCAAAATTTATGATGACTGCCCTTGACCCCAAGATCAGACAGAACAAGTACCCACTCATCAAAGTTCAGTGTGTTTGTCCAGTTCAGCACTTCATCCACTTCCCACTCCATCACAGACTCTATTCCACCATCTTCAATAGTTCTTATTAGTCCTTTTGTTGCTGTGTGAATTAAATCTAGAGTCTCATCATGTGTGGCCTTAGCTTTCAGAGTTCCAGCATAGTACCTAAACAGAGCACCAGAGACAGAAATCTCTTGAAATAGATGATTACAAGTAAAAGCAATTCAAATATATTGTTGTTATTTGCAAATAAAAATTATTTGTACTTTAAATCACATTTTCATCTTATATAACATGATGTATTGATTCAAGTTTTCTTTCTTACACTGAGATGCATCTAAACCAAGACCTATGAGATGGGATATTTGGTTGAGGCGAGGAGAGCAAGTAACTTCATCCACTAAACAGAGACCTCACTTAAAAACCACTATTCAAAAAAATCACATTCTTTTGATACAAAGTAAAACTAAGTTATTAAGTTAACAAATCATGGAGTTACAGAGTAGACAGTATTTTAACAGACTAAATAACTACTCCACTCACGTTACAGGAGAGGAAAATAAATCCTGCAGGAGTTGAGTAACTTACAAAGTCATGAGGCTAATGGCAGGTGGCAAAGGGGAAAGAAGATGAGAAATAAGATGAGACAAAGGCTACACAGACATGAACACCTTTGTGCAGTAGTTTCCATCCATAATCTTCTTTAATTTTCTTAAAAATGGACACCGCTATTTGTGACAGCTGTTTTTGTTATGCTTTTGGATGGACAAATTGAAACTTGGTGGAGAACCTGTTCAAGAGCATGTTGGTAGTAAATAGGTCCCAGGGCCAGTATTCAAAACTGACTAAGCCCAGCCTCCTTAGCAGCACTGTCTGTCATTTGTGACAGCAACTGGATTAACAGAGCCACTAAACACGAGTGAATAGAGTGAAGTCAGAAGGCCTTGCCCTGAACACTGGAAAAGTCATGCGTTGTTTACCACAGGGGATTTGTTCTGAGAAACATTCTTCTCTATTAAGGAAAATCTTTCAGTGTTGGGGGTCTATGTTTCCAAACTTTTAAAAGGGGATTTCACTGTAGGAACATCACATTGGTTTTTTTGTTTGTTTGTTTTTTGACAGGCAGAGTGGACAGTGAGAGAGACAGACAGAGAGAAAGGTCTTTCTTTGCCGTTGGTTCACCCCACAATGGCTGCTGCAGCCGGCACATGGCGCTGATCCAAAGCCAGGAGCCAGGTACTCCTCTTGGTCTCCCATGCGGGTGCAGGGCCCAAGGACCTGGACCATCCTCCCGGGCCACAGCAGAGAGTTGGCCTGGAAGAGGGGCAACCGGGACAGGATCCGGAGCCCCGACCGGGACTAGAACCCGATGTGCCAGCTCCGCTGGCGGAGGATTAGCCTAGTGAGCCACGGCGACGGCCCATCACAGTGTATTTACACAAACCTAGAGGGTATAGCCTACTACTCACCTAGGCTGTAAGGCCGAGATGGCGCACTGCTGTACTAAATATTGTAGGCAATTTTAACCCAATGTAAGCACTCGTGTCTCTATACGTAGAAAAGGTATGTAAAAATATGGTGTTAGAGATAAAAAATGGTGCACCTGTATAGGGCACTTACCACTAGTGGAATATGCAGGACTGGACGTTGTTCTGGGTGAGTGGTGAGTGAGTGAATGTATAAGGCTGTGGACATTACTGTAGATTTCAAAACACTATACACTTAGGCTAAGGTAAAATTATCATAAATTCTTCAGTAATAAATAAACCTTAGCTTACCTGTGACATTTTTCCTTTGTAAACTTAGAACAGACACATTGTACAGCTATACAATAGTTGTTTCTTTATACCCAAATTCTAAGTTTATTTTGTATTTCAAAAAGTTGTAATGTTTTTTAGTTTATAAACTTTTGTTAAAAACTAAGGCAATAACCTACCTTTCTTGACCTCAGTTTCTTAAAAAAAAAAAAAAACAAAAAGCCTCCTTTCCTTAAAACGGTACTCACAGTAGCACCCCCTCCTAGCATGAACCATGTAAAGCGTTTAGAAGAGTGATTAGCACATGGTGAGAGTTCAAAGAAGGTTCACACAATATGTGGTGGTATGAATATGACAGGGACAGAATGCATCCCTGCCCCCTCATTAAATTTCTGCATGGTCAGACTGCTAATGGATAATGACCCATGAGAGGCAATGTATTTTATAAGAAGGAGCATGGCTCTTGATTTACAGTTCAGTAAGAACAAAAACCCAGAAAGTATGACTTTCTAAGAAAATACTATATTCTGTACTTTTTATGCACTTATTCATTCACCTACTATCTATAAAGTGTCTACCATTTTTTTAAAAAATATTTATTTTATTTGAAAGAGTTAGAGAGGCAGAGGCAAAGCGAGAGAGAGAGGTCTTCCATCTGTTGGTTCACTCCCCAGATGGCTGCAACTGCCAGAGCTGCACTGATCTGAAGCCAGGAGCCAGGAGCTTCCTTCAGGTCTCCCAATGGTGCAGGGGCCCAAGCACTTGGGCCATCTTCCACTGCTTTCCCAGGCCATAGCACAGAGCTGGATCAGAAGTGGAGCAGCTGGGACTCGAATCGGCATCCATATGGGATGCCGGCACTGCAGGTGGTGGTTCTACCCACTGTGCCACAGCGCCGGCCCCTGAATGTCCACCATTTATAAAGTGTTACATGGTTATAGTGATGAAGGTCCCATGGGACTTGCAATATATTAATCTATACTCCATTGTCTGAACGTAACACGCAATCAGTAAGTATGTATTAAGTAAATTATTGAACTAATTGAAGTACTCACTGGTTCAGAGATACTAAACT
The DNA here is from genome assembly GCF_964237555.1 of Oryctolagus cuniculus. Lineage (NCBI taxonomy): Eukaryota > Metazoa > Chordata > Mammalia > Lagomorpha > Leporidae > Oryctolagus > Oryctolagus cuniculus. Next base: position 100,152,200 of record NC_091432.1, read on the forward strand.
ACTAATGCCCACTCAGTAGCGAAAATGCATTTAGAACTTGCAAGGGATGGCATTGTGACGTAGCAGGTTAAGCCACCATCTACAATGCTGGCATTCCATATGGGCACTGGTTAAATTCTCAACAGCTCCACTTGCAATCCATCTCCCTACTAATGCACCTGGGAAAGAAACAGAAAATGGCCCAAGTGCTTGGGCCCCTACACCCATGTGGGAGACTAGGAAGAAGCTTCTAGCTCCTTGCTGCTGTCTGGCCCAGCTCCAGCCATTGCAGCCATCTGGGGAGCAAATCAGTGATGGAAGACAGAGCTCTGTCTCGCCCTCTCTCTCTGAAACTCTACCTTTTGAATAAATAAATCTTAAAAAAAGAGACAAATTTGTGGAAAGCTGGGGGGTGAAAATACTTTTTATAGATTCCTTTTTTTAACCTCCCCAAATATGCAAACACTTAAGGTTGGAACTAGAAACCTGAATGATATTATTTTTCCTTTTGCAACAATGACATATGATAATTTAGTTATGTATTCTCTTATCAGGGGAGAATAAAAGAGGTACTTTGTTTTCAGGAGTCCTAACAATTATTCTAATAATTTAGTTTTCAGGTCTTGAAGTCTTAGTCACTATTAAAGTGAAGTCATCTAAATAACACTAAGACAGTAACAGGTTATCAAGTGGGGACAATATTTCAGATATAATACTAATTGGAAATAAAGAATGTTATAACAAGTTGTCTCACAAATAGAGATCTTTAAAAAAGAAAATAGAGCAGATGGTGGCCGAGTAAGACGCTGCACTGATTATCTCCCCATAGATCACCAATTCAACAAATATTCACGGACCAAGCCATCTTCACAAGAGCCAAGGAGGCCAGGTGAGACACCACGGTACCTGGTATTCATCATAACGATAGATACACTGAAGAAATCAGAAAGGAAAGAGTTGTCCACATCACTCCTACCCTAGCTCCAAGGTGTACAGTGTGAGCAGACATATCTCACCTCCTCGTTAGGAGAGGGAGAGGGGATTGAGTCCAGATCCTAGACCTCAAACCTAGTACTAGGCCCATCAAGATAGCAACCAGTGCCCTGCAGGGCACTGCTCCCAAGGCCAGTACCTGTAGACTGAGGCTTAGGATCCTCCTTAGCCTGGTAGCCAAGGGACCATTTCTATCGCAGTTTCTTAACCTCCAGCAGACGGCAAAGCAAGATTCCAGCCACTAGAGACTAGGCAGGAAAGGAAGCTTGGCACTTGGCCTTGGAGCTCAGAACCAGCCCCACTGTTAGGAAACCCAGCACCTGACAAAGCAGAAAGGCCTCTATCCCTAGTCCAGTGCTCAGAGCCTCCAAGGCTGACCTTCACATCAGGCAGTGTCTAGTGCTCTGATAGGTTGGACCTGTTTTGAAATGTAACACTGCCAGTCTTGCCTGGGCCTGTCATTCATCCTGAGGCTGCACAGGGCCTGATGTCTATGAGACCCAAGTAGGACCTTAGCTTTGTGCTGTTCTGGACGTCTAACAGGTTGCTTTTACCACCTCTCCCCCAACCCTGGGCAGACTGCAAGGAAGCACAGAACTGTCTTGGAACTCAGGACTAGGATAGTAAAACACAACACTGGGCAGATCTTAATGGTTCTATCCCCAGCTACAGCCTGTCAACGGAGCCTCTAGACTTGGTACAGTCCTAGGTGGAGTTCTGTCACTTATGTCGCAGTCAGCATCAGCTGTCCCTGGCTGGAGTCAGTCAGGCTGTGAGTCTACCTCAGCAGCAGGTAGACCACAGCAGTACCGGCTTTGGTCCTAACTCCATGGTGTGCTGGTCTCTGACAAGATACAAACTCCAGGAGTAATCTACCATGGTTGTGATGGGGAGCACAGAACTAGGTGTCTGGGCCTGCCCCAGTTCCAGGAAGAAGTTTGTAAGAATGAACTACCCAGGGGCCGGTGCTGTGGGTAAAGCCACCATCTACAGTGCCAGCATCCCATATGGGCTCCAGTTCAAGTCCTGGCTGCTCCACTTCCCATCTAGCTCTCTGCTATGCCCTGGGAAAGGAGTGGCCCCTGCATCCATGTGGGAGACCTGGAAGAAGCTCCTGGCTCCTGGCTTCAGATTGGCACAGCTCTGGATGTTGCAACCATCTGGGGAGTGAACCAGCAGAATAAAGATTCTCTCAGCATAATGTTTTCCAAATTCCTAACAGGGATCACTTTTCAGTTAAAATTTAAACACCTAAGAATAATTGTGTGTTAATTACAGAGTTCAACCAGTGGTACTAGAACAAAAAAAAAATACTAAAATGGATAAAGTATTACATTGTGCCAATCCCAAAGGGACAAATACCATATGTTCTCCCTGATAGGTGACAACTAACTGAGCACCAAAAAGGAAACCTGTTAAAGTGAAATGAACACTATGAGAAACGGTGACATGATCAGCCCTTGCCCTGACTGTTGATGAACAACTTAATATGTTATCCCTCTTAGTATTTTTTTCTGTTTGTTCTACTTAATACTTTTGGTTGAATACTGTAATCAATACACAATTATTCTTAAGTGCTGAAACTTAACTGAAAAGTGATCACTGTTAAATATAAGAGTGGGAATAAGAGAGGGAAGAGATGTGCAATTCGGGACATGCTCAAGCTGACTTACCTCAAACGGTAGAGTTAGAAACATACCAGGGGATTCCAATTCAATCCCATCAAGGTGGCATGTACCAATGCCATCTCACTAGTCCTAGTGATCAATTTCTGTTCACAATTGATCATAATGACAGGACTAAGAACCAAAGGGATCACATAAACAAGACTGTGTCTGCAAATACTAGCTGATAGAATAAAAAAGGGAGAGAACGATCCAACATGGGAAGTGAGATACACAGCAGACCCACAGAATGGCAGATGTCCTAAATAGCACTCTGGCCTCATAATCAGCCCTTAAGGCATGCGGATCTGGCTGAAAAGCCCATGAGAGTATTTCAGGCATGGAAAGCCAAGACACTATGGCAAAAAACAAACAAACAAACAAAAAAAAAAAAAAAAAAAAACCACCTAAATGAAAGATCTCCGTGTGTGAGATCCCAGTGGAAAGAACAGGTCATCAAAGAAGGAGGTACCTTTCTCTGAAGGGAGGAGAGAACTTTCACTTTGACCATGGCCTTGTCTAAATATGATCAGAGTCGGTGAACTCAGGGGGCTTCCAAAGCCTTGGCAACTCATGACAAGAGCCTAGGGTGATTACTGATGCCATAAACAAGAGTGTCAATTTGTTAAGTCAACAACAGGAGTCACTGTGCACTTACTCCTCATGTAGGATCTCTGTCCTTAGTGTGCTGTACATTGAGATTTAATGCTATAACTAGTACTCGAACAGTATTTTTCACTTTGTGTTTCTGTGTGGGAGCAAACTGTTTAAATCTTTACTTACTAAACTGATCTTCTGTATATAAAGAGAATCGAAAATTAATCTTGATGTGAATGGAAGGGGAGAGGGAGTGGGAAAAGGGAGGGTTGCGGGTGGGAGTCATGTTATGGGGGGGAAGCCATTGTAATCTGTAAGGTGTACTTTGGAAATTTATATTCATTAAATAAAAGTTAAAAAAAAAGATTCTCTCTCTCTCTCTCTCTTTCTCTCAGCCTTTTGCCTCTCTGTAACTCTGCCTTTCAAATAAATAAATAAGTCTTTAAAAAATACAACCTCCCTTTACGATTAAAACTCTAAACACATTAGGAATAGAAAGAACATATCTCAACATAATAAATGCCATATATAACATGCTTAACAAGTAACATCTTACTGAGTTAGGAAAAGCTGAAGACTTTCTAAAATCTGGAACAAGATTTTAACTTTTACCACTTGTATTCAACACAGTACTGAAAGTCTTAGGACAAGAAATTAGGTAAGAGAATGAAATAAAGTGCAACCAAACTAGAAAGGAGGAAGTCAAATTATTTTTTTTACAGATGACATGATTTTATATGTAGAAAGCCTCAAAGACTCTACTAAAAATTATTAAACTAAGTTAGCAAAGTTGCAGAAAACAAAGTCATTGTACAACAACCAATAGCTTTGTTATATGCCAATAGTAAATTAACTTAAAAAGCAATAAAGCAACCCTATTTCTACTAGCTAAAGAAAAATAGAAGTCTCTACAACAGAATCTAAAATATAATGCCAAAATTGAAAAGGGCACAAAGAAACAGAAAGAAATCCCATGTCCATGGATTGGAAGCATCAATATTCTTAAATGTCAATCCTATCAAAAACAATTTACATATTCAATGCGATCCCCATGTAATATCAATGACATTTGTCACAGAATTAGAGGAAATACTACTAAAGTTGCATGAGACCAAAAGAGATACCAAAAAACTAAAGAAAATGTTGAACAAAAAGAATAAAACAAGAGGCATTACAATATCCAACTCTAACAAATACTACATAAATGTATGGTATCTTAAAAAGAATGGTACTGGCATAGAATTAGTTGCCTATAATTGCATGGATTTGCTTCTATGATCTGTATTCTGTTCTACTTGTAAATCCAGGCATTTATATTCAACTGATTCCCAACAAAGATACTAACTGTACATATTGTTGAAAGGACAGTCTTTTCAATAAAATAAATAGTACAGGGAAAACCTGAATATCCACATGTACAAAGAGTAAAACCAGGCCCTCCCCCAAGTTTTATACAAAAACCAACTCAAAATGGTTTAAGGACCTAAATGAAAGTCCTGAAAATTCAAAACTACTAGAAGAAAACATATGAGAAATGCATCATGACATTAGTCTGGGCAATGATTCTTTTAGTTTAGATCCCAAAAGTACAGGACATAAAGGCAAAAATAGACAAACAGGATTTCATCAAACAAAGAGCATCTTCACCGTAAAGGAAACAGAATGAAGATACAATCCCCAGAATGAGAGAAAACATTTATAAGCTATTCATCTGATAAGGGGTTAATGACCAGAATACATAAGGAACTCAAACAACTTAATAGCAACAGCACAATCTAATTTAAAAATGGGAAGATCTAAATAGACATTTTTCAATGGAGGACATATAAATAGACAATAGGTACACAAAAACAAAGTTCAACATCACTAATCATCAGGAATATGCAAAGCAAAACCATGGCTAAATGTCACCTCACACCAGTTAGATAGGCTATTATGAAAAGATAAAAGATGAAAACAGCACTGGTGAGGATGTGGACAAGAGGGGACATTTGCACACTATTAGTGGGAGTGTAAATTAGTAGAGCCATATGCAAAATATTATGGAGTGTCTTCAAAAAATTAAAATTTGAATTACCATGTGGTCCAGCAATACCACCGTGGCTATAAATCCAAAGGAAATGAAATTAGTCTGTTGAAGGCACATCTGCACTCTGGTGTTTCAGGTGGCACTATTACAATAGCTAAGAAATGCAAACAACTTAAGCGTCTATCCATTAGGGAATAAAGGAACCATGTTACGTATATATAAAGTAATACTATTTGGCTACGAAAGGATGAAACTTTCTTTTGCAACCACATGTATAGAATGCTAACTGAAATAACAGAAATAGAAATGGCACACCACATCCTCTCTCTCATATGTGGAATCTAAAATGGTGTTCTGACAGAAGTTGAGTGTTGAATGGTAGTTACTAGAGGCTGGCGAGAATGGAGGCGGCACGGGATGAGGAAAGGTTATTTAAGGCACTAAGTTATAATTGGACACAAGTAATATTCTGATGTTCTATACTACAGTAGGCTAACTGTAGCTAGTGACATTTTATTGGAATTTTCTTCTTACAAGAGAGCTGGAAAAGAGTATTTTGAATGTTTTCAGCATAAAGAGATCACTACTGTTTAAAGGATTAGGTATATGAAACAAGATTACTATTCACAGGTGTTGTCTCCCAGCTGGTAGCATGAGTCAGCTTGAAGAGGCCACACCACTACTGTCAAATCCAGTTGTTTCTAGCTTATGGCATATGCTAAATGAATTTTGTCGTTCTGAGCACATTACCACACTTAGTTTGTCATAAATGGGTCCTCTGGTTAGAAAAAAATGTTATATGAAATAAAATGGTAATGGATAAGGGGTTCTGTAGTGAATGGTATTACTGACAGGAACAATGCAGGCAGAAAGAAATAAAATTTGTATTCAGAGTATCTGTCAGAGGACAAATGAAGGCCTCCTCTATTATGGAGAGTGCCCAATACAATCAGCCTGTCACCAGGGAGCCAGCATATCTCACTAGTGGGGACAAAGCACTGGTTCTTATTACACAGTCAGTTGTGACTACAGCCAGGTGAGGGGAAGAGTCCGTAGGTGAGTCTATTTACCGCTTCCCTCTATGTTACTGCGGCATTTTGTACACAGCTCTGTGCACAACCACTGAAGTGTCCCAGAAAAATGCTAACATACACAGGCTGAATCTTCTTGTCCTTGGGATTATAGAAGGCTCTCTGCCTCATATAAGCCTTTCGGAGAGCACTCACTTGGGGTATGAATATTCTTTGAGCCCATTCGGTGTAGCCTCTGCCCTAACCTAGCCACATTTTCCAGTGTTCTTTCTACTTGGCGGTCAGCTGAGAAACTATTGGCTACTTCCCACTGTTAATAAAATCCATACCTCAAGCTATTCCCCCTTCTACGTGAAGTAGAAAACCAAATGGAACTTGGGCCCACTGGAAGGCTCTCCTTTGATCATTTTTGGCAACAACTGAGGACCGTAAGTGACTGTCCATCTTTGGATGGTGCTAACTTCCTGTGCAGATTCATGGTGAATTAGGCTCAAGATTCCTATTCCTCCTCTGCTGACATGCCACAGGGGACTCCCCATGAGGTCTAAGGTACGGAGAAGACACTGAGGCAACGGGTAAGTATTGGTTGAAGAAGTCTGAGCCACTGGCTCATGCAGCTTACATAGGCTATCCAGACCTTCTTAGACTCATTCTCACAGGAGTGCTTCAACAAGTTGATGGAAAAATGAACTCAAAATTTATTTTTCTACAAAATCCTTAAAAATCCATGCAAATTTTTTCATATATGTATTTTCCATGAACTTTGAAGACCCCATATATGCAAGGATTAAAAATTTTTCCAACAAAATAAATTCATCTTTTAATTCCATTTTCTATCACCTTTTAAAAATATCCCAATATATACCACATAAATTTTATACTGCAACCATGCTATGTATTCTCAGTCCTATAGATTAACAGATTCACTAGACCCAGCTCAGTTCATCATCATATGGCACTTAGCACCTATTGGCAAGCATCCAGTCCCTTCCATGGTCCACTAACAAGCCAGGAACTGATTTTCAAAAGGTAATAGTTTTTGCTACTACCTTATTTTAAAACCCTTGTGCCGTGTGCCGTGTTTCTTCTACTAGAACTCTTCAGGGACTGCACACCATATTTCATCATTGTCTACAGATGGTTCTCACACTGTTGGAACTTTTGGACCATAAATCCCAAGTGATGGAGCAACTTGACTACATTGTGGACCAGCCATAGAGGTCTGTCTTGCTCATGTCAAGTCTGGTGGCCATATTCACATCACCTGGCAAATGAGTTGCTGTGGCCTTCCCTCACGGGTATTATTTTACCTCCCAAATCAGAAGAGGGCCTCTGAGAACTGTGCTTCTTCAAAGTGGTGCAATGTATAGTAACTTATCTCATACTTTAAAAACTATACCCTGGGGCCGGTGTAGTGGCTTAGAGAGTTAAACCATTGTCTACAGCACCAGCATCCCATACTGGTACCAGTTCAAATCCCTGCTATTCGAATCCCAGCTATTCTACTTCTGATCCAGCCCCCTGCTCATGTGTCTGAGAAAGCAAAGGAGGATGGCCCAAGTCCTTGGGCCCCTGCACCCACATGGGAGACACAGAAGCAGCTCCTGGCTTCGGATTGGCCCAGCCCTGACCATGCAGCCATTTGAGGAGTGAACCAGCAGATGGAAGGTATCTCTATAACTCTGGCTCTCAAATAAACTAATTAATTAAAAAAAAAGTATACTCCAAAATATCTTTTAAGCTATAGCCATGTGACAGACCTTTACATTTTTGCAAGGTTTATCGCCCCCTCCCCACAGTGGGCATTGGTCCTACTAAACCATCCAGGGAGCTGTTATTTTCTGCTCAGTGCATCCAACTAACATAGGCCATCCATGCAACAGACAGGTATGATGTCCTGTGAAAACAGATGCTCAGCCCCTAGGGAGTAGAGCAGGAATGCTGATTTAACTTTGAGACTTAAATGCAAAGATAGCATCTGTTCTTTCCACTTTAATGCTGTTTCTTTTTGCTTAGTGATTGGACTGGGAAAAAATACATTTACCAGTTCAACAGCAGCATAGCAGATGCCAGAGACTACTCTATTCAAGAAGCAGCCTAGCTGTAATTTGTGTCACCTCCGGACCTGCACATGACTTCAAAGTTCCATTATTCTCAGTGAACCAAAGGAATAGATTCCATCACAACGTTCTCCACTGTCATCTCTAGCCTCTAAGGGACAACCATCACAGAACTCAAAAACTGTGCTGCACCTGTCACTGCTTAGTGACATTTCTCAGTAACTCAATGGAGAGGCTTTGTGAGGTTATGGCTTGTACATGGTTGAGTAGATTGCACCCAACAGAATCAGATATATGGAGCCGGCGCCACGGCTCACTAGGCTAATCCTCCGCCTTGCGGCGCAGGCACACCGGGTTCTAGTCCTGGTCGGGGCGCCAGATTCTGTTCCGGTTGCCCCTCTTCCAGGCCAGCTCTCTGCTGTGGCAAGGGAGTGCAGTGGAGGATGGCCCAAGTGCTTGGGCCCTGCACCCCATGGGAGACCAGGATAAGTACCTGGCTCCTGCCATCGGATCAGCGCGGTGTGCAGGCCGCAGCATGCTGGCCGCGGTGGCCATTGGAGGGTGAACCAATGGCAAAGGAAGACCTTTCTCTCTGTCTCTCTCTCTCTCACTGTCCACTCTGCCTGTCAAAAAAAAAAAAAAAAAAAAAAAAGAAATAAGCTAGAGAGAAAGGTCTTCCTTCCATTGGTTCACTCCCCAAATGGCTGCTATGGCTGGCGCTTGGCGCTGTGCCGATCTGAAGCCAGGAGCCAGCTGCTTCTCCTGGTCTCCCATGGGGTGCAGGGCCCAAGCACTTGGGCCATCCTCCACTGCCCTCCCGGGCCACAGCAGAGAGCTGGACTGGAAGAGGAGAGCTGGACTGGAAGAGGAGCAACCGGGACAGAATCTGGCACCCATATGGGATGCCGGCGCCACAGGCAGAGGGTTAACCAAGTGAGCCATGGTGCCGGCCCCACAATTAACTTTTTAAACAAGATTTATTTATTTGAAAGTCAGAACTGGAGAGATAAAGAGAGAGAGAGAGAGAGAGAGACAGACAGACAGACATCTGCAACAGCCAGGGATGGCCAGTCTGAAGCCAGGAGGCTGGACACTCCCACCGCTCCCCTCTGCCACATTCCACCAGGTCTCCCATGTGGGTTGCAGGGGCCCAAACACTTGGGCCAAATTCTGCTACTTTTCTCACGCCATTATCAGGGAGCTGGATTGGAAGTGGAGCACTCAGCCAAGAACCTGAGCCCATATGCGAAGAATGTATTACAGGCAGCAGCTCTAACCACTATGCCACAACACCAGCCCCCCAATTAACAACTTCAGGACCCAACTTCACATAATGCTTCTGAGGATCCTTTGGTTGTGTAACTCCTGGAGTAGACCTGTATCTCTGAGCTGTCCTGAAGTTCAACTCTCAGTGAAGGATGTGGCAATGAGAAATGGTGATGGTGGTGGTGGTGGTGGTGGGAAATGGATCCAAGGAGAAACAGCTCAAGTGTGCGCAGGAACCAGGCCAGTGTGGTTTCTGGGAGGCTGTTCTGTGGCGGAAGGATTCTTCCATCTAAAGGGGAAGCAATGGTTCCTCCCGCCAACGAGGGAATTTGCATATTTATAGTTCTTAGTTTTGTTTTTGTTTGTCCAACTGTCCTGATTCCAGATCTCAGGGTTTTACCTCCTCCCTGGTGATGTCTTCATCTGAGTGCAGAACCTGTGGCAGGGCTGAGAATTCGGTAGTACCGCAAGTACTGGTCCTCTCTAGCCCTCGCAACTGGAGCCCCGAGCTGCTCTCCACTCTCCCTACAAGTACAGCAGGTGAAGGGTACTGCCGCAGAGATCCTCTGAGCACCTATGTCCTTCAAATATGGGTTCATACAACTTTATTGAAGTAGAACTCATGTACAATAAGTCAGAAAAAGTGAACTAAATGTGCACAGTTTGATATTCGGGCATCTGTATATGCCTGTGAATCCTCTACTACAATAAATAAATAAATATATTCACCATCTCCCGAAGTTCCCTTGTTAATCTTTCCCTCTTCTCCTGACACCTACTGATCTCCTTTGTGTCAATTTAGATATGGTTTTATATTCTGGAATTTTATTTACATATATTTTTGACTCACTTCTTTCATTTGTCATTATTTTGAGCTTCATCGATGTTATGTGTATCAACAGTTCACTCTGTTGTATTACTCAGTAGTATCCCACAACTTATTTGTTTTCCTGTTGATAGACATTTGTGCTGTTTCCAGGTTGGGGGTATGACGAATAAGCCTACTTTGGGGCCAGCACTGTGGCATAGTGAGCAAAGCTGCCGCCTGCAATGCCAGCGTATCTTACCGGCACTGATTCATGTCCTGGCTACACCCACTGCCAGTCCAGCTCCCTGAGAATGGACTCAAAAAGCAGGAAAAGTGTGAGGGCCCCCATCACACATGTGGGAAACATGGAAGAATCTCTTGGTTTTGGCCTGGCCCAGCCCTAGCTGTTGGGCCATTTGGGAAGTGAACCAGCAGACGGAAGATCTCTGTTTCTCTCTCTCTCTCTCTCTCTCTCTCTCTCTGACTCTGCCTTTCAAATCAATTTTTTTAAAGCTTATCTGGAGCATTCATTTTTGATCAGTCTTCAAAAGGTTCTATGGAAATTACATATTATAAAAAATTGCATGGATTTCAATTTTTTGTACCAAAATAAGATTATCTTTTAATTTCACATTTTCAAGTACATCATACAGTCTTTTCTGGAAATACACTTTTTCTCCTCTTTGGTAATATATAGGGATGGAATGGCTGGGTTTTATAGTAGCTATGTTGTAAAAAAAAATTGTTAAAATGTTTTCTAAATGGGTTTATTTAGTTGCATTTGCTCACATTTCTTGCCAACAACTGGTATAGCAGACTATTTAAGCTATCTGAGTGGTAATGTGGTGGTATCTCAAGTTTTAAAATTTTTCTATACATATATCTTAATCTATGGACTGTTTGTTAATTTTTTATCCATTATTAGATTGTCTCCTTGAGTTTGAGTTTTTTTTTTTTTTTAACATTCTCAATTGAAGATCTTTGTTAGATACACAGTTTGTAAATGTTTTATTTATGGCTTCCAGTTTTGCTTTTATAACAGATAGTATAAAGAATAAGAGTTTTTTAATTTTGATTACATGTAGTTTAATAATTTTCCTTTTATAGTTCATGTTTTCTGTGTCTTATCTAAGAAATACTTGCCAAAACCCAAGTCATTGGAATTTTCCTTCCATTATTCTTAGATACTTTATGGGTTTTGCTCTTGCATTTACATCTATGGTTTCTTTTAAGTTAATTTCATGTGTAGTGTGAAGTAAGAGTCAAGGTACATTTTTCTGAATTTGAATATTAAATCTCTTGAGAAGATTATGTTTTCCCCATTATATTTCCCTAACATTTTTTGTTGAAAATTAATACATGTGTGTGTTTATTTCTCAATTATATATCTTATTCCATTGATCTATATGCCAATACCACAATATGATTATAGTAACTTGGTAGAGTCTTGAAATCAAGTAATGAAAATTATCTCATTTTTTCTCTCTATATATAAATATGTCTTTAGTAATTCTAAGTATTTGACATACTTACATTTGCCTCATCCATTCTATTTTTCTAATTTTTCTTTTCTTTTCCAAATCTTGCCTTCTCTTCAGTTTAGAGAAGTGGAACTCACTTTCCTTTTTTTCTTCCATGATTTCACTTTCAGTAGGTATCCAAAACTATTGAGAAATGAAAATGCAAGTATACAAAAATACAAACATACAAAATCTTGAAATATTGATTGTGACGTGATTTAGCTACAGGCAAAAAATTATGTGTGTTCAACATGAATACGCCAAAATAGAAGTACCAGCACACTGAGGTAATGAGTAAATATTTGCTGGATGAATAAATTAACAGACATAGTCTGACAGTCTCGTCTTCTCACATGAATGTACCTGGCCTACTCTTGGTGGTGTTCCTGTTCATGACTCTAATCCACAAGCAGTATAGGCAGCCAGCTCCCCAGGAACACACCTGTTCCTTTGTAGGTCCCCAGCGTGCATTGCCCCTGTATGACACTCTGCTAACTGGTTACCATTTTCCCTGCTTCCAATTTTTGTCTCCTCCCACCCATCTCTCTCTGTCTCCCTCTGTCTCTGTCTGTCTATATAAATATGCCCCTCCTATTCTCTCTCCTCTCCACACTCTGTCTTTGACACATACACACATACACACACACTAGATAACAAGGAGGAGAGTTTGCTACCCTATGCCCAATACTGTGTATTTTCTCCCATTAAGCCACTTAACATTTACTTAACCACACTAAAATATCCCGTTTTATACAATAACTCCCTAATTAAGAAGTAAACTACTTAAGAGGAAGGATTGGCTTTTTAACCTTGCTATCTCCAGCAACTACAATACCTGACACACTATATGCAATCAAGTTTATTGAATGAATTCACTCTTTGATCACTTTCAATTTTCATGCTTAATATGAAAGCAAATCACATTCTGCAATCTGTATAGTGAGTATATAATCTGTGAGTACCAGAGTATATCTAAAGATGGCCAAGATATGAAGCTGATTATTAAAAGCAGAAGTAAATTGAGAAAAAAAATCCATAAAGTGCTCTTCCTTGAAGTATTACTAACCCCAGAATAGTCTACTTAAATATTATCAGTTAAATTACTAAAATTTTCAAACAATTTTCAAAAGGACAAATGTAAATATATAATAATTATTCTTATTTCTCTTTACTTTATCAGAAACAATTCTCCAGCCATTGTTTTCTATCCGACGGTACCAGCCACTCTGATCTTCTTCCTGAAGGTGGTCACTTTTATTATGAGATGTATATTTTGCTGAAAGTTTTATGTAATCTCTAGGACTATTGGCACAAAGATCTTCAACATGTCTGTGAGTAAAAATTTTATAGTATATATCAGGTGGAAATTTAGCCTGCAGGTGGAAAAATTAAAAATATCATTGCAATGCAATTACAGAAATGGTGTATATTTTTAAAAGTTCCACTTTTAATGTCATATAAATATATTTTAAAACCACTAAATAAGAATTTATCAATACTTACTCCACCTAATCTGAATCGTACATGAATTCCAGCTGCAGCGTCTAGGAGTTCTGCCTATAAGAAAATACATTATTCAACATTCTATATGTGTCAATGTACTATTTGTCACAGTTATCTTAAGTTCTGTACAATACAGAAATACAAAACCAAGTGATTTAATCTTCATAAAGTAGAACTTTTAAGTATATCTTTAAATATATGGATTACATTTAAAAATATTTTAGGAAAACTTGGTGAAAAAACTGACCAATCAGCCTGACTTCAGCACCAGAGGACCCCTTTATAACTGGTTTTGACTCAAAAATTCATGTTCAAATTTCTGTAAGAACTGTATAAAATAGGTTTTCCAAATTTTAATACACTGTATCAAGTGCAAAGTAGAGACCAAAATGCTTGGTCTCCTATTAGAAGACAGTTCAACTTTACTTCCTGATCATGTTAGTTGAGAAAATGGATATTATCCTAAGTTGTCCAGTCTGTAAAGCTTGAAAGATTATTTGCTTTGTAGGATTTTGTCCTGACTAAAAAGTTTGTGCATTCAAGTATGAAGTGTGATATTCTTTTATAAAGCATTTTTTTATATTGACCAATGACATTACACTACCCTTTTTTCCCACTAAAGACAAGTTTTTAGGATGTACGTGGCACAGTACCATTTTGAGTCCCTGAACCTATTTGGGCCCATTACAAAGGACTCGCCCCAATATGTAGAAGGTGACAAAGGCCCACAACCAGTCAGTCATGCCACACCTAGAGCCACCAGTAAAACTTCTCCCACTCCCAAGAAAGCTGCAACACAGCCTGGTATGAGTATGCCACAACCTCTGTAGACGAGATCATTTCTGTAATGTTGATGACAGATGAAGAAGCTACATAAACACTACCTTAAAGCAGCTGTCTGGAACCAAAGCCAACACAACCTACTCAACAGACATAAGTTACAGGTGAAAACCACCCCATAAAATTTGTAGAGGCAACTGAATCTCCAGATGTCCATTTAAGGACATAAGAAAAAAGGAAAAAATAAAAAGCAAGAAGATGTGACATCTCCACAAAAAGATAAGATGTGACATCTCCACAGAAAGATAAAAGATGTGACATCTCCCAAAGCAAAGGAAACTGGCAAACTGATATAGAATCCCAAACAATATTTTAAGGAAATGTAATTTGATCTAAGAAAATATGCATACAGACAGAAAATTCAATTAAATTGGGAAGAACATTTAAAGAAATTCAGTTAAGAGAAACCAAACAGAAATCTTAGAGCTAAAAGAACTGAAAATAGGGGCCAGTGCTATGGCGTAGCAGGTAAAGCCATCGCTTGCAGTGCCAGCATCCCATATGGGCGCCGGTTTGAGTCCCAGCTATTCCACTTCTGATCCCAGCTCTCTGCTATGGCTTGGGCAAGCAGATAGAAGACAGCCCAAGCCCTTGGGCCCTGCATCTGCATGAGAGACCCAGAAGAAGCTCCTGGCTCTTGGCTTCAGATAGGCTCAGCCAAAGGGGGAAAAAAAAATCAATGAAGAAACGTCAAACTATACTATAGAACAAGTGCCTCTAACAGACATTTATAGAATATTCACTTCTATTCAGTACATAAAATGTTTTCTAGCATAAAGCATATATCAATCAGTCCACAAAGCAAATATTTAAGTTCAGAAAAACTGAAATCATAGCATGTTTCAACTCTGAACACAATGGAATAAAGCTAGAAATAAAAAAAAATTTAAGGAACTGTACAAACACATGCAAGCTATTTAACATGATCAGGAATGAAGGAATGAAGAGTGGGCCAAAGAAAAAAAAATCCAAACAGAAATTTTAAAATTTCTTGAAACAAATGGAAGCTCACAGACAGCATACCAAAACCTGTGAGACACAACAGAATGAGTACTCAACAAGGAAGTTCATAGCAGTAAGCATATACATGTAAAAAAAGGGATGGGGCAGGAGGCTTCAAATAAACAACAATGCAACTGCTGGAATTACAAAAGAAAGAACAAGTCAAACCAAAAATGAGAAGGCCAGAAATAAGATCAGAACATAAACAAAATAGACAGAAACACAGTATCAATGAAATGAAGAACTGATTTTCTGATGAGCAAAACAGGCAAAATTTTAGCTATACTAACAAAAGGATAAAAAAGAGGAAACCCAAATGAAACCCGATGAAAAATTACACATTACAAATGATATCACAGAAATGCAAAAGACCATTAGGACATATTTGGATTGCATGATCAAAAAAACCTGGAAAATCTAGGAGACATGGACAAATTTCTAGACGTATAACCTACTAAAATTGAACCATGAAGACACAGAAAACCTGACAAACTAATTAGAAGGAACAACATTGAATCAATAACAAAATATCTCCTCACAAAAGCCCAAGATCAGATGGATTCAACTCCTAAGTTCCACTAAACTTTCAAGAACAAACTAACGTCAGCTCTCAAACAATTCTAAAATGTTGAGATGGAGTAAACTCTTCCAGATCCATTTAATAACCCAGCATCATCATGATAGCAAAACAGATATGAACCCAACAACAACTAAAAGGAAATTATTGACCAATATCCCTGATGAACAAAGTTGCAAAACTTCTTTACAAAATACTAGCAAATTGAATCCGATAATATCACAAGAAGTTTGTACACTATGATCAATCAGGATTTATCCAAGGAATTCAAGTGTGGTTTGACTGACACAGGTCAATAATCATAAATCAAAAGAATGAAAGACAAAAACCATACATTCATCTCAATACATCGTAAAGTCTATATGGCAAACCCATACTTAACATCATACTGTATGAGGAAAGCTGAAAACACTTCCTAAAAACAAAGTTCACTTTTATTACTTATTTTCAACATAATATTCAAAGTCTTAGAGTAACGAGGCAAGAGGAAGAAATAAAAGTTAGCCAGGCAAGAGAGGAGGAAGTCAAATCATCCCTGTTGACAGATAACATGACTTTATGTATAGAAAAACATAAGGACTCTACCAGAGACTACTAGAACTATGAATGAAATAAGTTGAAGGATACAAAAATCAACACACAAAAATATGCTTCAATAAAAAAACTGCTAGCTTTGGAGAGGTGAGACCAGTCTGCAGCAGCCCAAGCTACTGGTGATAAAACTGTGAGAAGAGCCTGGTGTGGGCCCAGCTTAGAGCCCTGTGAGTAACAGTATACCTGCATAACAAGAAGAGAAAAAAAGGGGGGGGCACATTTCTCTCTCTTCAATCACTCTGCACCTGCATCCTGTAACTAGCTGAGAGAAAGTGGGAGCCATTTTGGACATATGTAACAGTTGCACCAGCTCCTGTCCATGAGTTCAGCAACCAGCTGAGAGGAGATGCCTGAGTCTGGCTGGGAGAATTGACAAGGGGCTGAGTGCTTGTGATGGTGGCAACACATACTCAGGGATCCCCGACTCCCTGGTGAGGTTCATTGCTGTGGGACCCCTGCTCACACCAAGGACTGTACAGATCCTCTGTATGGTTCTTGTGGCAGCATGGATGAATATACACCCACTGGGGCTAGTGCCAGGCATTGGTCTCCTTGGAGGACAGAAGGTGAGTGTGAGACTACACCAATAGAGCAGAAAAAACCTCTCCTCTGATTAAAGAAAAAAAAAAAAAAGATAAGAAAACATTTACAATGCCCAATCTGGGTGTCATCTTGGACACTCCCTTCACCCTGGAGCACTGAACTCACTAAGCCACAGAATCATAGTTCAAAGATAAAAGCCATCACAGGGAAAAAAACAAACAAAAAAGAAACCAACAAGTATCTTTACAAATGCCAAATAATAAACGCAGCAATTCAAGAAACAAGAATAAGGAAGACAATGTGACACCCCCAAAAGAACACAACACTTTAGTACTAGAATGTGAAGATGAAGAGATTGAAGAAATGCCAGAAATGGAATTCTAAAAATTGATCATAGGATTAGAAGTAATCAGAAAAAAATCCACAAATTAAAGAAATCCATATATGACATGACAGAAAATTTTTCCCATGAAATTGAGATCTTAAAAAGAAGTCAAAATGAAATCGTAGAAATGAAAAATTCAATAGAATGAATAAAAAATTCAGTGGAAAGCCTTAACAAGAGATTCAGTGGGCCGGCGCCACAGCTCACTAGGCTAATCCTCCACCTTGCGGCTCTGGCACACCGGGTTCTAGTCCCGGTCGGGGCACCGGATTCTGTCCCGGTTGCCCCTCTTCCAGGCCAGCTCTCTGCTGTGGCACAGGAGTGCAGTGGAGGATGGCCCAAGTGCTTGGGCCCTGCACCCACATGGGAGACCAGGATAAGTACCTGGCTCCTGCCATCGGATCAGCGCGGTGCGCTGGCCGCAGTGCACGGGCCGCGGTGGCCATTGGAGGGTGAACCAACGGCAAAGGAAGACCTTTCTCTCTGTCTCTCTCACTGTCCACTCTGCCTGTCAAAAAAAAAAAAAAAAAAAAGAGAGAGAGAGAGAGAGAGAGAGATTCAGTGAAGCAGAAGAAAGAATATCTGATTTAAAAGACAAATCAGTGGAAATTTTACAGTCAGGCAAAAAAATAAAAAAGGAAAGAAAAAGAAATTAGAAAACTAAAAAACACCTTTGGGGATCTATGGGATACTATCAAAAACCCCAACATATGGATCTTAGGAGTTCCTGAAGGCATGGAAAGAGAATGGATTAGAAGGCCTTTTAAGTGAAATAATTACAGAAAATGTCCCTAATTTGGACCACGAAAGGGACATCCAAGTACAGGAAGCACATACAACTCCTAATAGACATGGTCAGAAAATATCTTCATGACACATTGTAATCAAACTCACCACAGTAAAACATAAAGAAAATATTCTAAAATGTGCATGAGAGAAACACCAGATTACTTTCAGAGGATCTCCAATTAGATTCACAGCTGACTTCCCATCCGAAACACTACAGGCCAGGAGAGAATGGCGAGATAGACTCCAAGTCTTAAGAGAAAAAAACTGCCAACCCAGAATACTGTAACCTGCAAAGCTTTCATTTATTAATGAAGATGAAAGAAAGAGCTTCTGTAACAGACAGAAATTGAAAGAATTTGTCACCACCCATCCAGCCTTACAAAAGAAACATGGTCATCACTGTGAAAGGATGTGAAGGCAGAAAATCTCCCAGTAAATCTCCCAGTAAAAGTACAAAGGAAATCCAAAGGAAACAATATGAATATTTATTTTGAAGAGGCAGGGCAAAGTTGTTACCTACCAATAGTCACCTCAACTCTCCAGTTAAAAGATACAGATTGGCAAAATGGATTAAAAACCAAAACCCATCTATTTGCTGCTTATAAGAAACACATCTCACCAACAAAGATACATACACACTGAAAGTGAAAGGATGGAAAAAGATATTCCATGCTAACAGAAACCAAAACAGAGCTGGTGTAGCCATCCTAATATCAGACAAAATAAGCTTTAACTCAAAAACTGTTAAAAGTGACAAAGAAGGACACTATTTAATGATTAAGGGATCAATTCAACAGGAAGCTGTGACTACTATAAATGTATATGCACATAATTAAAGAGCACCTGGCTATTTAAAAGAAATGTTAATCGATATAAATGGAGATATAGACTCTAATACAATAGTAACGGGGAACTTCAATACCCCACTTTCAGCAATGGACAGATTATCAACAAGACAGAAAATCAGCAAGGAAACAACAGAGTTAATCGACATTATAGACCAAATGGACCTAGCAGATATCTACAGAACTTTGCATCCTACAGTCACAGAGTACACATTTTTCTCACCAGTGCATGGAACTTTCTCTAGGATAGACTATACACTAGGCCATAAAGCAAGTCTCAGCAAATTCAAGAATGTCAAAATCATACCATGCATCTTCTCTTACCACAATGGAATGAAGATGGAAATCAACAATTCAGGAATCTCTAGAACATATGCAAACACACAGAGACTGAATAACATGCTCCTGAAAGAACAGTGGGTCATAGAAGGAATCAAAAGAAAAATAAAAAAAAAATTCTGGAAACAAATGAAGATCACAATACAACATATCAAAACCTATGGGATACAGCAAAAGCAGCACGAAGAGGAAAGTTTATATCAATTGGTGCAGACATTAAGAAATTGGAAAGGCACCAAATAAATGAGCTATCAGTGCATCTCAAGGACCTAGAACAACAACAGCAAACCAAAACCAAAACTAGTAGGAGAAAATAATTAAAATCAGAGAAGAAATTAACAAAACTGAAGCAAAAAAATCAGCAAAACGAAGAGCTGGTTTTTTGAAAAAATAAACAAAATTGACACATCACAGGCCCAACTAAAAGAGAGAGAAGACCCAAATCAATAAAATTAGAGATGAATTGGCCGGCACTGTGGCTCAATAGGCTAATCCTCCGCCTTGCGGTGCCGGCACAGCGGGTTCTAGTCCCGGTCGGGGCGCCAGATTCTGTCCCGGTTGCCCCTCTTCCAGGCCAGCTCCCTGCTGTGGCCAGAGAGTGCAGTGGAGGATGGCCCAGGTGCTTGGGCCCTGCACCCCATGGGAGACCAGGAGAAGCACCTGGCTCCTGGCTTTGGATCAGCATGATGCACTGGCCGCGGCGGCCATTGGAGGGTGAACCAATGGCAAAAGGAAGACCTTTCTCTCTGTCTCTCTCTCTCACTGTCCACTCTGCCTGTCAAAAATAAAAAAAAAATTAGAGAAAAAGGAAATTTAACAACAGACTCCAAATAGCTAAAGCAATCTTATACAATAAAAACAAAGTGGGAGGCATCACCAGACCTGATTTCAGGACATACTGCAGGGCAGCTATAATCAAAACAACCTGCTACTGGCATGAAAACAGATGAATAGACCAATGAAACAGAATAGAAACACCAGAAATCAATCCACACATTTACAACTAACTTATTGTTGACAAGGGAGCTAAAATCAATCCCTGGAGCAAGGATAGTCTCTTCAAAAAATGGTGCTGGGAAAACTAGATTTCCACATGCAGAAGTATGAAGTGAGACCCCTACCTTACACCTTATACAAAAATCCACTCAACATGGATTAAACACCTAAATCTATGACTGTATAACATCAAATTATTAGAGAATATTGGGGAAATCCTGCAAGACATTGGCACAGGCAAAAAGTTCTTGGAAAGGACTCCAGAGGCACAGGGAATCAAAGCCAAAATTGGAAAATGGGATTACATCAAATTGAGAAGCTTCTGTACTGCAAAAGAAACACTCAGCAAAATGAAGTGGCAACTTACAGAACAGGAGAAAATATTTGCAAACTATGCCACTGATAAAGGATTAATAACCAGAATATAAAAAGAAATCAAGAAACTCAACAACAAAACAAGCAACCAAGTTAAGAAATGGGCAAAGGACTTAAACAGGTATTTTTCAAAAGAGGAAATCCAAATGGCCAATAGACACATGAAAAAATGTTCAGGATCACTAGCCATCAGGGAAATGACAATCAAAACCACATTGAGGTTTTACCTCACCCCAGTTAGAATGGGGCACAGAGTCACTGTGCACTAACTTCCCATGCAGGGCCTCTGTCCTCAAGGAGTTCTATTATGAGAGTTAACTTGTGACACTTGTCCTCAAATAGCTTGTGTGTGTGTGTGTGTGTGTGTGTGCATGTGTATGCAAATTGCTGATCTCTTTACTTAGTATAGAGTTGGTCTTCTGTTACCAAAGTTAATTGAAAATGAATCTTAATGGAGAGTGGTACTGGGAAGGGGTGAGGGAGAAGGAGAAGGGGTAGGAGCGTGAGTGGGAAGGCGGGTGTTATGGGAAGAATAACTATATTCCTAAAATTGTACATATGAAATTTGTATTCCTTAAAAAATAAATAAAAATAAGGCCAGGCTGGTGCCGCCTGCCTTTCTCTGTCTCTCTCTCACTGTCTGTAACTCTTTAAAAAAAGAAAAAAAAAAGAGAAGTGAAATTGAAAACAAATTGGAAGAGAAAACCAAGGAAACAAAAAGGCGTTGTTAAAAGAACAGTAAAATTGCTAAGTTTTCAGTCTGGGTAACAGACAAAACAGAAAACACAAATTACTAACATTATAAATCAAAGCGGGGCAGGGTGCAGTCTGTGCATAATAGGTTAAGCCTCAGCCTGTAGCACCGGCATCCCATATGGGTACCAGTTTGGGTCCCATCTGCTCCACTTGCAATCCAGCTCCTTGATGATGGCCTGGGAAAGCAGCGGAGGATGGTCCAAGTGCTTGTGCCCCTACACCCACCTGGGAGACCCAGAAGTTCCTGGCTCCTGGTTTTGTCTGGCTCAGCTCTGGCCTTTGTGGCCATTGGAAGACCTCTCTCACTGTCTCTCCCTCCAATTCTGCCTTGCAAATAAATAAATCTAAATAAATAAATGAAAGAGGGGCTATCACTACTGACTCCATGCTTACAAGCAGGATAGTAAATTTTATGAACCTCTGTCATAATACATGAACCTAGATGAAATGGACCAATGCCTGGAAATACACAATTTTCCAACTCACGCAAAGAGAAATAGACAATATCAACAGGTGTGTATTTAAAAAAATTGAATCCATAATTAAAACCTTCCAAAACAGAAAGCACAAGGCTCTGATGGATTCACTAGTGACTTCAATCAAACATTCAATGAGGTATAGGAGCAGGTCTTCGGCCTAATGGTTAAGATGTCCACGTCCCATATTGGACTGACTGGGTGTGATTCCTGGCTCTAGACTCAATTTCAGCTTTCTGCTGATTTAGACCCTGGGAGGCAGCAGGTCATCATTCAAATGGTTGGGTCACTTCCACCCATGTGGGAGACATAGATAGAATTCCTGGCTCTTGTTTCTGGCCCTGGCCCAGCCTACCAGTCATTTCAAGCATATGAAATGTGAATGAAAAATTAGAATGTGTGATCTCAAATAAATAAATACTTAAAAAAAAAAAAAAAACTAAATTATCTAGGACCGGCGCTGTAGCACAGTGGGTTAACGCCCTGGCCTGCAGCGCCAGCATCCCATACGGAAGCCGGTTCTAGTCCCAGCTGCTCCATTTCCAATCCAGTTCCCTGCTATGGCCTGGGATAGCAATAGAAGATGGCCCAAGTCCTTGGGCCCCTGCACCCGTGTGGGAGACCTGGAAGAAGCTCCTGGCTTCTGGCTTTGGATCGGCGCAGTCCTGGCCATTGCTGTCAATTCATAGAAGATCTCTCTCTCTCTCTGCCTCTCTTCTCTCTGTGTAACTCTCTCAAGTAAAAAATAAATCTTTTTTTAAAAAAGCTAAATTATCTAAATCTATTCTAGAAAACAGAAGCAAAGGAAACATGTTTTATGAGGCCAGAATTACTGTCATATCAAAATCAGATTGTCACGAGAAAACTACACACTAGTAACTCTTATGAGCATAGGTACGAAAATCCTCAAAAAGTATTAGTAAGTCAAACAATGTATAAAAATTATATACCATGACCAAGTGAAATTGTCATAAATCTGTGGGTGTTAAGACAGGAGTAGGGGGGCTGGTGCTGTGGCAGAGCCGGTAAAGCCACTGCCTGCAGTGTCGGCATCCCATGTGGATAATGGTTCAAGTCCTGGCTGCTCCACTTCTGATCCAGCTCTCTGCTATGGCCTGGGAAAACAGTGGGCCCCTGCACCCATGTGGCAGGCCCGGAAGAACCTCCTGGCTCTGGGCTTTGGATCAGCACAGCTCTGGCCATTGCAGTCAATTGGGGAGTGAACCAGCAGATGGAAGACCTCCCTCTCTCTGCCTCTCCTTCTCTGTGTAACTCTTTCAAATTAAAAAAAAATAAAATAAAAAGGACAGGAGCAGAAAAATACAGAATTTGAAAACAGATCAGTCATTAAATGGTCATTGTTCTAATTATAAGATACTACATAGCAGTGGGACAGACAATTGTCTTTTCAATAAAGTGTTTCATCAACTGGATATGTACTTTTTAGATTTATTTATTTGAAAGTCAAAGTTACACAGAGAGAGAGAGAGGTCTTCCATCTGCTGGTTCACTCCCCAATTAACTGCAACGGCCAGAGCTGAGCCGATCCAAAGCCAGGAGCTTCTTCCAGGTCTCCCATGTGGGTGCAGGGGCCCAAAGACTTGGGCCATCTTCTACTGCCTTCCCAGGCCATAGCAGGGAGCTGGATCATAAGAGGAGCAGCCAGGACTTGAACCAGCGCCCATATGGGATACTAGCACTGCAGGCGGTGGCTTTACCCACTTCGCCACAGCAACAGCCCCAGATATGTAGAATTCTATTTCACACTATATACAAAAATCAAGCCCAGATACATTATAGGTCTAAGTATGAAAGGCAAATCAATAAAGATAAAATAAACAAATGCTTTCATGAGCTTATACTTGGGAAACATTATAGAAAAGGACTATCCATATAGAAAAATATCAGTAAGTTGGGCTTCATTAAGAATTTTGTTCATCTAAAGATGTCACTACTTCAAAACAACCTAGGAGTTGTAGAAAGTGTTAGAGGTGTGGATAACACAGTACTTGTTATGAACTGCTAGTTGTTGAATCTAGATAACGGGTACATGGTAGCTTGTTTTAGTCTTTCAACTTTTGAGTATATTTAAAACTTAAATGACATAAAATTCGTACATATTTGTGGGATACTGTGATGTTTTGATACATGTATGCATTGTTTACTATCTGAGTGAAGGTCCACATACCTTAAGATTTTTATTTTTCATTAACAAATCATAGTTGTTCCTATTTATTAGGGGCACCGTATATAATACATGTATATAATGTGCATTGATCACATCAGGGTAACAAGCAAATCTATCACTGTAACCTTAATTGAAGTGCCTATATTCTCTTTTCTGTTCTCACATTCTGCATAGCAAAAGCTAATTGTTGACTCTGTGACTGATCATAACTTTTAACTCAGTAGTTAAATAATGCTTAAGAAGTCTAGGGATTTCCTACAAGGAAGTGGCTAGAAATCCAAGAACTCAGTTAAGAAAGGAATTTGCATCCACAAACCCCAATGTCAAAGGAACCACTGCATGGACAGAAATTTATCACTATCAACTGCAAACAGCCAAACTTTGTCCAAAGGGCCTCCATCTAACTCATGCCATGAATATCAGAACTGACCTCAGGAATGTACCTGACCATCTACTAAGCCCATTATTCCTCCCTAATGGTCCACTCCCCACTCTTTCCTCCTATAAGAGGTTCTCGGGCTAACTGGGAAGACCCCTTTTCAAGATAGAAATATCTGCAGCCCCTACCCCCAAGACTGCTGGCCTCTTGAATAGACTCGATTTCCTTGCATCCACTTTTTTTTTTTTTTAAGATTTATTTATTTGAAAGTCAGAATTACACAGAGAGAAGAGGCAGAGAGAGAGGTCTTCCATCCACTGGTTCACTCCCCAATTGGCTGCAATGGCCGGAGTTGCACCGATCCAAAGCCAGGAGCTTCCCCTGGGTCTCCCACATGGGTGCAGGGGCCCAAGAACTTGGGCCATCTTCTACTGCTTTCCCAGGCCATAGCAGAGAGCTGGATTGGAAGAGGAGCAGCCGGGACTAGAACCAGATGCCGGCACTTCAGGCCAGGGCGTTAACTCACTGCGCCCCAGCACCTGCCCCCCTTGCATACACTCTTGTCTCTGGTAAACGGGTCCTGAAGTGGTGAGTAGAATGGGACTTTACTTCCTGGTAATCTCACTTCAGAGATTTCTCAAGTTGACATTTAAGAAATTCAGAATATTCAAAATCTTCTCTACCAGCCATTTTCAAACACATTGACATTTTTCATAATACAAATCAAAGGTAGGACTTTTCAGAGTGACAAGTCAAGTCATGGAGTGAAAAAATGTATGTACAACACAAGTATCTGATAAAGGGCTGGAGACCAAACCCATAAAGCAGGACCCAGACTCTCATCTGCCTCCCTTAGTACAAGATGTCCTTGCCTGTCCTTTATACAAAGAAATTCATTGAATTGTCGGAGTGATACAGCTGGCCCAACAAAGTTCTAATTACCAGACTCAAGAAGTCATTTGCTTCTCTAATAGATAAAACTCTCTTGGCAGTATTGTCTGAGGGTTTTGTTTAGGGGAATTCCAGGTCCAAGTAGAAAAAATCGCAGGTCTGTGGCAAAAGTTAACTACTACTTGTATGTAACCCCTGAGACCAACTGAATCCCACCTGGCCATCATAAAATTTTCCTTAAGAGCATGGCATTGCCAACCAAAGCAAGGTGACAAGTACCACTGACTAACCAGGTACTTGGACATGAGGCGAACTTGTACCTCTCAGCCCCAGTTTCAATGTATAATTAGACTGTTGCCTCCTAACTTCTTGGGGAGCCTAGGTATTAAACAAAAGCTGCCTATCCTCTTGCTCTGTGTTTTGCAATAAATACCTCCTATCTTTCACCACTCCAATGTCAGTGATTGGCTTTCTGTGTATTGGGTGAGCAGACTGAGGTTTGAAGATTCTATAGCAACACCTCCAACTAATTTGGGAGGTTGTTCTACAACAGATTAGTACAAAGATGGCATAACCACTGCACATCATTGGTGGGAATATAAAATGGTACAACCACCATGGAAAATATGAATGTTGTCTAAAAGTTGTAAGGAATTCACATGATTCAGCAATTCTACTTCCAGGTGTCCTACTGATGTTCATAGCAGCATCAATCATTACAGCTAAAATGTGGAAGCAATACAAGTATCCCCTGAAGGATGTATTAAACCCAAGCAATAGATACTATCAAATCTTTAAAAGGGAGGAAATTCTGTAATATGCCTTGACATAAATGAATTTTGAGGATTTCATGCTAACGGAAATAAGCCAAGTAGAGCTGGCAGAAAGCAGAGCAGTGGTTGCTAGAAACTGGGTGGAGGGTAAAATGGGGAGTTTTTGTTATTTGGCTTAGAGCTTCGGGTTTATATGATAAAAATATGGATATTTATATGATAAAAATATGATGGTTGCACACATTATGAATGTATTGAACACCAATGAATCATATACTTCAAAGTGGTTCAGGACTCCTGTATCTCACATCAGAAAACCTGGGTTCAATTCCCAGTTCTAGCTCCAAACTGTGTCTTCCTGCCAGTGCAGAAGCTGGGAGGCAGCAGTGAAGGCTCAAGTCATGAGGTCGCTGCCAGTCCTGTAGGAGACTTGAATTGCATACCTGCCTCCCATCTTTGGCCTAGGGGCATTGTGGGCATTTGGAGAGGGACTCAGTGAATGGGAGCTTTCTATTTGCCTGTCCCTCTGCCTTTCAAATAATAAAAAAAAAGAATATGAAGATGTTTGTCTCATTTTCCAAAATAAATTGAAAAAAGTTAAAAATATAACACACTGTTAAAAGCTGACAAGAATAGGTAAGACAATGTACACAAATAAGACACTTAAACAAGCACTTCACAAAAGATGCTCAATCTCATTAGCTTCAGGGAATGCAAATTTAAAAACTGACAATATCAAGTGCTGGTGAGGATATACAGCACTGAGAATTCATGAATACTACTGGTGCAGATATAAATCAACACAATACCTTTAGAAAACAGTCTGACATTATCTCCTAGAGTTGAAGATAAGATCACTCATCAATTACCAACTGTTTCTAAGTGGAGTAGAAATAGAAAAGAACAATTGATCATAATGATAGGACTAAGAGTCAAAGGGATCACATAAACAAGACTAGTGTCTGCAAATACTAACTGATAGAATAAAAAAGGGAGAGAACGATCCAACATGGAAGCGGGATACACAGCAGACTCATAGAATGGCAGATGTCCTAAACAGCACTCTGGCCTCAGAATCAGCCCTAAAGGCATTTGGATCTGGCTGAAAAGCCCATGAGAGTATTTCAGGCATGGAAAGCCAAGACATTCTGGCAAAAAAAAAAAAAAAAAAAAAATGACCTAAATGAAAGATCTCTGCGAGTGAGATCCCAGTGGAAAGACGGGGCCATCAAAGAAGGAGGTACCTTTCTCTGAAGGGAGGAGAGAACTTCCACTTTGACTATGACCTTGTCTAAATAAGATCTTAGTTGGCGAACTCAAGAGGCTTCCATAGCCTTGGCAACTCCTGACAAGAGCCTAGGGTGATTACTGATGCCATAAATAAGAGTGTCAATTGTTAAGTCAACAACAGGAGTCACTGTGCACTTACTCCTCATGTAGGATCTCTATCCTTAATATGCTATACATTGTGATTTAATGCTATAACTAGTACTCAAACAGTATTTTTCACTTTGTGTTTCTCTATGGGTGCAAACTGTTGAAAGCTTTACTTAATATATGCTAAATTGATCTTCTGTATATAAAGATAATTGAAAATGAATCAATATGAATGGAAGGGGAGAGGGAGTGGGAGAGGGGAGGGTTGCTGGTGGGAGGGAAGTTATGGGGGGGAAAAAGCCACTGTAATCCATAAGCTGTACTTTGGAAATTTATATTCATTAAATAAAAGTTAAAAAAGAATGAAAAAAATATAAAAGAAATGTGTGTCTGTATGCACCAGGAGACATGAATAAGAACATCTACACAAGGAGTTATTATAATAGCCACGAACTGGCCAGCCACATGCCCTATTAGTGCCTGGGTTCCAGTTTTGGATCCACTTTGAATTCCAGTTTCTTGTTGATACATACCCTGGGAGCCATCAGGCGACAGCTCAAGTACTTGGGTCCCTGTCAATATGGGAAACCAGGAATGAGTTCCTGGCTCCTGGTTTTACTCTGGCCCAACTCTGCCTGTCACAGACATTTGGAAAGTGTATTAGTGGATAGAAAGTCTTTCCTTGTCTATTTCTCTCTTTCAAATCAATTTTTTTTTTTAACTTTTATTTAATGAATATACGTTTCCAAAGTACGAATAATGGATTACTATGGCTTCCCCCCCATACCGTCCCTCCCACCCACAACCCTCCCCTTTCCCACTCCCTCTCCCCTTCCATTCACATCAAGATTCATTTTCGATTATCTTAATATACAGAAGATCAGCTTAGTATACATTAAGTAAGGATTTCAACAGTTTGCTCCCACACAGAAACATAAAGTGAAAAATAATAGATGATTTTTTTTAATGATGATGAAATCAGATCAGACCTATTGTCATGTTTAATCCCAGTGAGAGTCAAGTTGGGAGTTGATAGTTTCTTTTCTTTTCTTTTCTTTTTTTTTTTTTTTTTTTACAGAGGATCAGTTTAGTATGCATTAAGTAAAGATTTCAACAGTTTGCACCCCCATAGAAACACAAAGTGAAATATATTATTTGAGTACTCGTTATAGCATTAAATCTCAATGCACAGCACATTAAGGACAGAGATCCTACATGAGGAGTAAGTGCACAGTGACTCCTGTTGTTGACTTTACCAATTGACACTCCTGTCTATGGCATCAGTAATCTCCCTATGCTCCAGTCATGAGTTTCCAAGGCTATGGAAGCCCCTTGAGTTCTCCGACTCTTATCTTGTTTAGACAAGGTCATAGTCAAAGTGGAGGTTCTCTCCTCCCTTCAGAGAAAGGTACCTCCTTCTTTGAAGACCTGTTCTTTCCACTGAGATCTCACTCACAGAGATCTTTTGCCAGAGTGTCTTGGCTTTCCATGCCTGAAATACTCTCATGGGCTTTTCAGCCAGCTCCGAATGCCTTTAGGGCTGATTCTGAGGCCAGAGTGCTATTTAGGGCATCTGCCATTCTATGAGTCTGCTGAGTATCTCACTTCCCATGTTGGATCACTCTCCCCTTTATTTATTCTATCGGTTAGTGTTAGCAGGTACTAGACTTGCTTATGTGCTCCCTTTGACTCTTAGTCCTTTCATTATGATCAATTGCGAACTGAAATTGATCACTTGGACTAGTGAGATGGCATTGGTACATGCCACCTTGATGGGATTAAATTGGAGTCCCCTGGTATGTTTCTAACTCTACCATTTGGGGCAAGTCAGCTTGAGCATGTCCCAAATTATATATCTCTTCCCTCTCTTATTCCTACTCTTATGTTTAACAGGGATCACATTTCAGTTAAATTTCAACACTTAAGAATAACTGTGTATTAATTACAGAATTAAATCAGTCATATTAAGTAGAACAGACAAAAAAACTACTAAGAGGGATAATGTATTAAGTTGTTCATTAACAGTCAGGGCTATGCTGATCAAGTCACCGTTTCCCATAGTGTCCCTTTCACTTCAACAAGTTTCCTTTTTGGTGTTCAGTCAGTTGTCACCGATCAGGGAGAACATATGGTATTTGTCCCTTTGGGACTGGCTTATTTCACTCAGCATGATGTGTTCCAGATTCCTCCATTTTGTTGCAAATGACCAACCTAAATGCCCATCAACGGTAGACTGGATAAAGAAATTATGGGATATGTACTCTTTAGAATACTATACTGCAGTAAGAAACAACGAAATCCAGTCATTTGCAACAAAATGGAGGAATCTTTCAAATCAATTTAAAAAGTTTTTTAAATACCCAGAAAACTAAAATGCAATGTTAGAACTCAAACTAGTGGTCATCTTTTGGAAGAAGGAAGTTGGCTGAGATTTTCTGGGCCCCTGAAGGGAGTGATTTCAAGGATGAAATCTCTGAGTTGAGTTCATACACAGGTGTGTGCTTGTGATGATGAACTGAGCTATATGTTTTACTTTAGGAACTTTAAACATGTAGGACTTCAATAATAAAGTTTTAAGATAAAGAGACAAATGTGAACACACTGAACTGGTAAAGTAGTCAAATTGTTAAGATAAAAATAAGATGTTAAATTGAGGATGCCCTTACCTCCTTAGGATTGATGTACTTGACTACCTGACGTGGCTCCCCTTGTCTTCTTAAATTAATCAGGCTTTTAAAGTGCTCAAACACAGCAATATTCTAAAGGTTCAAACACATAAGATTTTATGGTCAAAACTAGATTTTGTACTTCTAATTATCTTTTTGCCTAAGTAGGGAAAAAGGAATAAAAACAATAGAAGAGACTTATGTACAAAAGCTGTATTTTAGATATATTATATACTCGGAATTTAATTTGACAAGCTGGATAATACTGGTATTATTCTCAAAGACTTTTACCCTTGAATTTCTTATTACATCACTATCAACTATAAATACTCAAAACTTAAGTTGTACTATCTATGTATTCTCTCTAGAGTAATCTAGGAGAAAAACAAAGCACAGCTTACTTGATAAGAATACAAAGTATGGCCTATTATCTGGGTTCAGTTATTAGTACTTCAGTTGCAGGACTCTGAGCAAGTTGCTTAACCTTTCTTTGCTTAGTTTTTTCATCTAAAAATGGAATAGTCAGCTATTTCACACAGCTACGATGAAAAACAAATGAGTTAATATGTGTAAAGCACTTTGGGTACTATCTGGCACCAGAGAGCGTTCAATAAATACAATCATTTTCTAGATATTACAAGGCTTCTTAAGCCTTGTCATGGATTCATACAGCAATACTTATTCTGCATTCTACTGGTCAAACTCAGGTCCCAGTAGGATACAGGAAATCAAGTACATGGTTTGAGACATAGGAAGTTCTATGCACAGCAGAGCCTCACTTAGAGGCGGCCTGAAGCACAATGGTGAAGGGACATTTTTCTACGGGGTAAAATCTCAAGTAATAAACCTGATTGTCTATTATATGTGGAAGGAATATTTAAGACCAGAAGTATAGATCTAGAAAACTGGTGGTGACTGATATTTTGCTGGGTGATCAGGTATTTGGAAAGAACATAATCAGAAATTTGATGACAAAAAGATCTACCAAAGAATATGTGCACAGGCCTACACACTTCTCCAAATGGACACTAAGTGTGGAGACACTTGTTCTCTGTATGCATGTTCACTTCCAATCACAGGAATAGCACTCGGTCATACAGAAGAATGAACTCTTGTCTTTTGCAACAAAATGGATGCAACTGGAGACCACTATGCTTAGTGAAATAAGCCAGTCCCCAAAAGACAAATATCATACATTTTCTCTGGTATGCGGTAGTTAGTATGATCTGTGAATATATGAATATGTATGAATGAATGTATATGAATGAAACTGACATCTTATGATTTTTATTGATTATATCCCTTGTCTATATGCCTGTGGAACAGTGGTCTTTCTGTTTTTCACTTGTTGAACATTATAGTTAGTGGTGCATTAAGCCTTTGATTATAAAGTGAATTGAAATTATGTTATGGTAAAAATTCTAGGGGAAGAAAAGAAGGAAGGCATCGGGGGAGGGGAAGGGAAGTATGGTTATTTTCTTGAAGTACTGCCTATAAAATACAGGAAATCTGTTCTCTTCAGTAATAAAATTTTTAAATGTCATCAAAGCAGAATTATTATTAAATTAAAGAAGACACTAAGAAAAAAAGACATCCCAAATTCATGGGATAAAAGATTTAATATTTGTATGTCAGTATCACACAAACTGATCCAAAGACTAATAAATTTGCTGTATAAAATAGAATGGCACTATGTAAATAAACAGAAGAGCCCATATTAAAATTCATATGGAATCTCAAGGAACCCTGAAAAACAAAGATAATCTTGAAAAGTAATTTAAAACTGACAAAGTATGAAGTGGAAAAGTCAAACTTTCTGAGCTCAAAACCTACTAAATCTACAAAGATCAAAATTGTTTGGTATTGACATAAGAACAGGTATGGAACAAAATAGAGAACTCAAAAATGTATTATTACGAATGTGATAAACTTGTAAGAGTGCCAGAATTGCTTAATGGAGGAAGGACAGTCTTTCCAACAAATAGTACTATGAAAGGTCTATGTCCATAAGTAAAATAATGAAATTGGACCCTTACCTTACACCATATACAACCATACTTAAAGATGCTTAAAGGACTTAAATTAAGGTTAAAATCACAATACAGAGGAATAAAAACAGAGCAAGAATTCCATGACATTGGACTTAGTAATGATTCATTTGATATGACACCAAATGTAAAACAAAAAGAAATTGGACTATATGAAAAAGTAAGAATCTTAATAGTATCCCATATGTATGATAGGCTTTCTTCATTCTTTTTAATTCTTTTCTCTTTATTTTTGTCTGAGTAATTTCAAAAGCTTTGTCTTCCAGATGAGAAATTCTTCCTTCTCTTTGGTCTATTCTGCTGTGAAAGCTCTCAGCTATATTTTATTTCCTTGACTTTGATTTTCAGTTTCAAAATCTGTTTGGTTCATTTCACTCATTTCTATCTTTTACTGAATTTCTCGTTCCTATTACCTATTGTTTCCTTCAATTCTTTAAATGGTCTTACCTGTATTCTCTTGCATATCATTGTTTTGCATTTTTTAAAATTTCCTTCAGATCAGAATCTATTTCTGGAAAATTATTAAGTTCTTCCTTGTTTCTTCATGTTTCCTGATCCCTATGTTGGCATCTACACATCTAGTATAATTATTCCTTTTTTTTAATTCTTAAAAATATTTTATTAGAAAGGCCAAGTAACAGAGAGGAATAAACACACACACAGAAAGTTAGAGAGAGAGAGAGAGAGAGAGAGAGAATGAATGAATGAATCTACTGGTTCACTACACAAATAGTGAAATAACAAAGGTGGCTCCACCAAGCGATCACTTTTTCTGTGTGGGCAAACAGTATTATTTGAGAAAGATACCATTAACACTTTCACAGTTAGAGAGCAAAAGTCTATGCCTGGCTTCAAAGTTTTCCAAGTCTCTTGTAAAAGGATGATGCTCCTGATCACTTTTCATGGAAGGAGATGTTCAGTTACAATTCTCAAAATCCTAAGAAACAGGATTATTTCAAGTCTATTCTGCCTGTACTGTAGGAATGGAAAAACAAAGTCTAAGTGACAGAATATTTTTTAAAAACATGCTTACTGAGTATCTTAACTCCAGTGTTGAGACCTATTGCTCAAGTTTACTTCAAAATATGATTTCTCACTAACAATGCACCTGATCACCTAACAGCTCTAATGAAGATGTACAATGAGATTAATGGGGCTGTTATGCCTGTTCATATGAAATCCATCCTTCAGCCCGTGCACTAAGGAGTAATTTCAACTTCCACATCTTCTTATTCATGAAACACATTTAATGAAGCTATTGTTGCCATATGAAGTGACTCTTATGGATACCCACTAAGTTAATTGAAAACCTTCTGGAAAGTAGTTACCATTTTACATGCCATACAGAAGAGTAAAGGTTCAGGAGGAGAAGTCAAAAAACCAACACTAACAGGCATTTGGAAAAGACTGCTTTCAACCTTCATGGGATGTTCAAGATTTCAGTACAAGCAACTGCAGATGTGGTAGACATAGCAAGACACCTAAAATTCAGAGTTGGAAGATGTGACAGAATTGCTACAATCTCATGATAAACTTTAACAGGTAAGAACTTATTTCTCATGGATGAGTAAAGAAAATAGTTTCTTGAGATAAAGTCTATTCTTGGTAAAGATGCTATGCACACCATTGAAAGGACAAGGAATTTGGAGTATCCCATAAATTTAGTTGATAAATCAGCAGCAAAATTTGAAAGGACTGGTTCAAGGTCTAGAAGGAGTTCTGCCATTGTACTAGTACCTGGTCCAGATGAGGAACTGAAATACTTGTGAAGCTAATGAATTAATTTTTTGAAACTTCTTTAAAAGGATGCCTCTAAAGGGATGGTATACAATTCTGTAAATATACTAAAAACTATTCAATTGTATAATTTTTAAACTATTAAATTTTATGACATGTAAATTTCCTCTCTATGAAATTGTTACATAAACTTACAAGAAAGCGTTTCCAGGCCTTCTGAATGACTCTGGCAGCTTTATCCTCCTTCATAGATTCTGTTTCATGTTTCCTGGGCATTTTCAAGTCCTAAGAAAGAAAAAAAGTGTATTTTAAATTACTTTATATGTTGTTATAAAACTGTTACTACAACTTGTAGAAATTTAATAGAGAACTGTATAAATAAAACAATGAAAATGAGATTTTGAACCTAAATAATTATAATAAAAATCTAAATAGTCACTTATTACTGATTAATATATTGCCACTTGTTTATATTTTCTATGTCCAACAACTATACATAGCAGGTCTTACTATTACGCCTGTCATAGAGACGAGACTAAGCTTCAAGGCCTAAGTTCAAATAGTAACTAAGCTAGTACTGAGCCCAAGTCTGTCTTAAAAGTCTGATCTTTACCTTTAAATAAATTATTATATGACTTCAAATAAATATTTCTCTATATGCAGAGACATAATTGCATCTATATAATTTCCCAGGTCCCCGACCTAGAATTAGAGATGATTATAAACTTTCTTTTTCAGTCTTAACTACATTGATTACTTAATAGCTTATGCATTAAATTGTCAAAAATGTTGAAGCTGGGTATGAAACAGCAAAATGTTGATTTTATTAATATTGTCAAGTATATACTAATAAAGAAGTCAGAAAAGATTATAGTTTAACTGCTTTCAAAGTAACATTAAGGAGGCTAGCATTATGTTGTAGCATGTTAGGCCTCCACAATGCCAGCATTCCATATGTGCGCTGGTTCGAGACTCGGCTGCTGCACTTCCAATCCAGCTACTTGCTAGTCCACCTGGAAAGGCAGCAGAACATGGCCCAAGTGCTTGGAACCCTGTACCCACATGGGAGACCCCAAAGAAGCTACAGACTCCTGGCTTCAGCCTGGCCCAGCCCAGCCATCATGGCCAAGATCTTTCTAGCTCTCCTCCTCTTTCTTCAATGCTGCCTTTTAAATCAATAAAAAATAAGCCTTTAAAGAAAAAAGGCACATTAAATTCAATTTTTACTTATGCTGTTTAAACAATTATTACTCTAAAAACATCTCATTCAAAACAGAAACTATTCCAGTACTGCTCCAGTGTTCTAAGAGTGATACAATCTACACATTCTGGCATATTATGTACTACAGTTTCATTTTTTTCAGTATAATTAATGAAATAATGAGAGGAAATACATAAATTTGCAAGTAGTTCATAGTTTTCTGGTAGTTCAAGATTTATTTATTTGAGAGGCAGTGTTACAGAGAGGAGACAGAAGTTTCCCATCTGTTGGTTCTGTCCCTAAATGGCACAACCACCAGGGCTGGGACAATATGAAGTCAGGAGCTTCTTCCTGGTCTCCCATGCTGGTGCAGGAGCCCAAGCACTTGGGTCATTTTCCACTGCTTTTCCAGGCCACAAGCAGAGAGCTGGATTGGAAGAGAAGCAGCCTGGACATGAATTGGCGCCCACATGGGCTGTGGGCACCACAGGTGGAGGCCCAGCCTACTGTGCTACAGAGCCACCCATTGCAGTCTTCCATATAACCATAGAAACAAGACTAGAATAGACAAGTTGTGCTTTAGTTTTTAGACATAGCTTAATATTGTTAGACTTCAATGTTATCCTTTGTAAGAAAGTATTGCAATTGACTACCTCCAAAGGTACTGTCAGTTTCACAATTCCGAGAGTAAAAATAAAAAAGGCAGGCCCTGTACCAAACAGAGGAAAACATATTTTACTTAATCTCAGAATAGTTCACAGTATAAATGCTACATTATGTTTATAGTAATAATTTTGTTCTCAAATGCTTTGTTACAGTTAAAAGTTTTGCTAAAATATTTTAAATTCCTAAGTTTTACTTATAAAACACAAAATGTATGGTTTTCAGGAACCAAAGTCCTCAAAACTATTTAAACCTCTGCTAAACTATGAGTAATATTTAGATAGAGACCAAACAGGAAAACTATCTAAAGGATATGTCATTTTCAGGGAAAAATGAAAGGAAGATCTGTATATTCTCTTAATTTATATTTTCTCTTGTTTCTTAGTATTTGGAAGCTTAAAACTCAAGTTATCTTATTGTTGATCATATTTGTTATGGAGTTGTAAAAATTGACATTTAAGCATAAGGAGGAGTTTCTGTAGGCATACAGTTTGTCTTTTCGTTCCCTATATATTATTTTTTAAAGATTTGTTTTATTTATTTGAAATACAGTTACAGAGAGAGGCATAGACAGAGAGAGAAGTCTTCTATCTGTTGATTCACTCCCCAGATGGCCGCAATGGCCGGAGCTGCGCCGATCTGAAGCTAGGAGCTTCTTTGGGTCTCCCACGCAGGTGCAGGGGCCCAAGGACTTGGGCCATCTTCCACTGCTTTCCCAGGCCATAGCAGAGAGCTGGATCGGAAGAGGAGCAGCTGGGACTAGAACCGGTGCCCATATGGGACGCCGGTGCTTCAGGCCAGGGCTTTAACCCACTATGCCACAGCTCCAGCCCCCCTACATATTACCTTAATACAAGAGGAGCAGGGAGACAGGTTGTATCCCTCGGTCTGAAGGACAATACATCAAGGGTTAAATCTTAGCAAATTCTACCTCATACCGAGCTGTATGATCTTGTGTAATAAGTTACTTAATTTACTCAAACCTGAGTTTCCTCAGTTATAAAATTCAGAGAGTCATTGCATCTACTTCATAGAATTGTGAGGATTAAATCAGATAATGTAGGTAAGAGGTTTAGTACAATTCCTAGCCTATCATAACCACTTAATAGATTGGGAAACTTTTTTTGAATAATAAAGACTTATTCCTTTCATTACTGTCATTAGAAAAATTATCTAACTGAACAGTTTAAGCGCAATTATTCTCTTAATTTACAGAGAACCTATTAGAACAAATGAGGGTAAAGAATGATGCTTAGGGCCTAAAAAAAATCTCATTTTGATTAAAGAACAGTATTTTTATAAATGCTGTTTCTAGCCAGCAGGTGGAGAACTAACAAAGAAAGCAAGTAGTTAATCTGTATATTTCAGGACACAGGAGGAAAAGATATTTTCCTTGTGAATACTATAAGTAGCCTTAATATTACTCAAGTACACTATATCACTAAAAGATAGCCTAGCCATTTGAGATTAAAAATCTTACCAAATTTTGAGCCGGCGCCGTGGCTCAATAGGCTAATCCTCCGCCTTGCGGCGCCGGCACACCGGGTTCTAGTCCCGGTCAGGGTGCCGGATTCTGTCCCGGTTGCCCCTCTTCCAGGCCAGCTCTCTGCTATGGCCAGGGAGTGCAGTGGAGGATGGCCCAGGTGCTTGGGCCCTGCACCCCATGGGAGACCAGGAAAAGCACCTGGATCCTGGCTCCTGCCATCGGATCAGCGCGGTGCACCGGCTGCAGCGGCGGCCATTGGAGGGTGAACCAACGGCAAAAAGGAAGACCTTTCTCTCTGTCTCTCTCTCACACTGTCCACTCTGCCTGTCAAAAAAAAAAAAAAAAAAAAAAAAAACTTACCAAATTTTAAAACATAGTGGAAGGGCCAGCATCTTGGTGCAGATTAAGCTACAGCCTGTGACACTGGTACCCCATGTCATTCCATATGATCTGCAGTTTGAGTCGCAGCTTTTCCACTTCTGATCCAGCTCCTTGCTAAGAGCCATCTTTCACTGCTTTCCCAGGTGTAAACACTTGGGCCCCTGCACCAACTTGGGAGACCTAGATGGAGTTTCAACCTCCTGGCTTTGCCCTGGCTTAGCCTGGGCTGTTGTGGACATTTGGGGACTGAACCAGCTGACACACCGCGCTGATCCGATGGCAGGAGCCAGGTGCTTCTCCTGGTCTCCCATGGGGTACAGGGCCCAAGCACTTGGGCCATCCTCCACTGCACTCACTCCCTGGCCACAGCAGAGAGCTGGCCTGGAAGAGGGGCAACCGGGACAGAATCCGGCGCCCCGACCGGGACTAGAACCCGGTGTGCTGGCGCCACAAGGCGGAGGATTAGCCTAGTGAGCCAGGGCGCCGGCCAAGGGTCAAGTTTTAAATTTATGTATTTTGCGAGCTTTTTTATTTTAAATATTTACTTTATTTGAAAGCAAGAGCGAGAGCTGGATGGACAAGTAACTTCAGAATTAAGAATGACATTAGCCCAGACAGAGGCTTCAACAACCTTGCTAAGTAATGTTCCAGTTGAGTAGCAGTCAAAAAAAGTCTGGGATGGATTCAGGCTCTGAGAAAGTTAAACCACGGAAGTACAGTAACAGTTTCTTGGGGTGCTATAGGGATCAGAAAGATGGAATGGTAGCAGGAGGATGGGAATGGATTTGAGAGGTTTTTTTTTTTTTTAATATAGGATATTCTAAACCACAATGTGGTATAGAGGGGTAAATTAAAGCTGCAAGAGAGGGCAAATTAAAGGGTAAAACACTCAGTTTTAAGAAGACACAATCCAGAGCAGAAAGGGAAGGGGAGGGAGAGGCTGCAAGTAAGATAGATTCACACTTATTATGAGCCTCCAATTAAAGCAATAGTGAAAGTAATTCAGGTGTTTTAAAGATACTAAAAGTTACTATTAAACCACTGCTAAGAAAATTAAGTATCTTACTACATCCAGGTACCACTTGCAAATTCGAAAATAAAAGATGCTCCTGTTACCCATATGGGAGATGTGTATGGAATTCCTGGCTCCAGGCTTCAGCCTGGTCCAGTCCCTGCTGTTGAGGGCATTTGGAGAGTTAGCCAGTGGATGGAGGATCTTTCAGTCACTGCTTTTCAGATAAACCAAAGATTTTGCAGGCATGTTATCTACTTTGGGAGACACTGTCAAATCAACTGTAACAGTTCTGCCATTTGTTAGAGGTGAGGGAACAGGGATCAGAGGAGATGCAGGAAATACGTCACTAAACCCTCCCCACAGGTTTGACCCTAAAACTCCTCCCGAGGCTGACAATCTAAAAATCAGTGCAGCAAAGCTGCTCCCAGAACCCCTGCCTGCCCCAAACATGCAACATGGCTGCCCACTATGTTCCTGTGGTGACCAATAGCCTACTGCATAGTTGTAAAGAAATTACCAAGGCTGATACTCTTACTTCCATCATGTACCTGATGCCCTAACACTTGGTAAACTTCCTAAAGATGGCCAGAACTAGACAGTCACAAGATTCCTGGATATATCTACCCTGTCCTGCAAAACTCCACCAAAAGCACCAACCCCTATGCTTTGCAGTCACTTATAAAGGGATGACCCCAAGGTCGAAGCTCACTTTACAATGTGCCCAAGCTCCTTTCTGAGTATGTATTCTCACACTAAGTCATCTTATTCTTCTCATCTTTATCTCCCCCTCAATTCTCAGCCTGGAACCCTGGCTGCCAACACACTGGTCTGTTTTTCTGAATCAAAGCCCCCAAGATGGGTTCCAACTCCAAGACAACCCTAAGATTTTCTGTGATCGGAATCTCTACTTCCTATTGTTTCCCCGCACTGAATTTTTACTGACTCAACACATTTGTTTCATGGTTTTTGTCAGTTTCATAGTTTAACTTTCCCTTTTACAGTGTGGTCCCTTGCACTAAAAGTAGAAGAGAAACAAGTATTAACCTACTTCTTAAAAAAATTCTTTCCTTTTCCCATCTCTAAGTAATTCAATTAATAGACCTAAAGCCATTTTATGCATTGAATAGCAAAATCTTTCAAACTGCGGGAAACACATGTAGTACAGGAACTGGCTAGTGCTGGCATCGGGAATCTGAGCTCACAGGGTGGGCAATGAGTCCTTTTCAATCAGACACAAGCATTAACCGCAGACAAATCAGACGCTCCAAGGAAGAGATTAATCCCATACAGGATTATAAAACTATAGGCTAGGGGCCCAGGGGGAGACTTCGGGAGAGCAAACCCTGGGACACTGAAGATACGGGAGTCTGGGGCACACCAACAGGAAAGACTTAAACAGCAGCCAGCCAAAGATACTAGCAGTACCCGATTAGACGGAGACACCACCACTTTCTTCGTCTGCCAAACGGGACTGGCCCAAGATCCTCTGGTTTCCTTGGTAACTCGGCAACCGGAAATGACGTAGACCTGGTTACATTCAGCCCCTCCTCCCAGCCAATGGTTTTTCTGTGCAGCAGCCTTTCCAAGTCGTAGGGATCCCAGACCGATAAACAATGTGGTCGATGCCGTTGGATCCTTCATGTCGTCAATGGCTTTAAGCCAATGATTTTGAAAGCAAAACGTGAGCGATTATAACCTATTAGGCCCAACCTCTTTTATAAAGTCTGGTCACTTCAAGCAGGACTCTTCAAGATGGTAGAAAACATTTCGCTATCTTCCGTTTCATTAACTTATTTGTAAATAAGAAAACTCTCTGGGGCGAGTGTGGTTTAGCTGCCACCTATGATGCTGGAACCTATGATATGGGCACTGACTTAAGTCCCAGCTTCTCCACTTTTGATCCAGCTCTCTGATGATGTGCTGGGAAGATGGAGAACAGTTCAAGTGCTTGGGCCCCTGCACCCAAAAAGAGACCCAGAATTAGCTCCTGGCTCTGGCCTGCCCTGGTCTTGTGGCCATTTGGGAGGAGAACAAGTGGATGGAAGACCTCTCTCTCTCTCTCTCTCTCTCTCTCTTCGTCTCTTTAACTCTGCCTTTCAAGTAAAAATAATTTTTAAAAAGATTTAGTTATTTGAAAGGCAGAGTTACAGAGAGGGAAAGAGAGAGAGAGGTCTTTCATCTACTGGTTCACTCCCCAGGTGGCAGCAAACCACCAGGGCTGCGCCATGCGCCATGACAAAGAAATCTAGAGATGTCTTCTGAGTCTCCCACGTGGGTGCAGGGGCCCAAATACTTGGGTCATCTCTGCTGCTTCCTCAGGTACATTAGCAGGAAGCTGGATCTGAAGAGGAGCAGCAACGAGTCATTATCAGCACCCAAATGGGACGGCAGCACCGCAGGCAGTGACTAAGCCTTCCATGCCAGAGCACTGGCCTCTAAACAAAAGAAAACTGTTCCTTCTAGCGGTTTGATAAGTTGTGCTGTAGATCAGAGTGACATGTGACTTTAGTTCAGTGCTATTTCTAAAATCAAGGTCCTTTTGCTGGTAAAGCCTAAATCATTTTTAAGTGAAAACAGAAGACTTCTTGGGTTCTGAGATAACCTTAAGTTTGGTAGGGTCTGACTTGTAGCCTAGTGGGTTAAGCTGATGCTTGGGATGCCTGCATCCCCCATCCTAGTGCCTGTTGTTTGAGGTCACTTCTGAACCAGCTTCATGCAAATGTGCATCCTGGGAGGCAGATGATGACCCAAGATTTGGGTTCCTCTCACCCATGTAGGAAACCCAGATGGAACTCCTGGTTCTCAACTGCAGCCTGGCCCAGCCCTGGTTGTTCTGTCCTTGGGAGAATGAGCCAGAGATGGAAGACCCCTCTCACTTGCTCTGTCCCCTCCCCATTTCCCCCTCTCAAATAAATCAAAACTTCAAGTTATATAAACACTGCTTATCAAAACCAAGTTCGATATGATTGACTCTGACCTACTTTGCCATTACTTTAGTAAGTCACAAATTACTGAAATTATGTTTCATTCAGAACTGCCTGTTTCTGGTATTTCCCTCCTATATACATGCATGTAACTCAGTTTGCAGGGAAGATGATCATCTAAGTGGAGAAAAGACACCAAGAAAAAAAATCCTCTATGATAAGGACATCTGTACACAGCAGATTCCCTGTGGGGCTAATCTGGTGACTCAACAAGCTTCTAGATTTCTTTAAAATCATCACTACATCACACACAGTCCTAAGCAGGAGGGTGAGCTTCAGTTCTCATTCCTGTAGTTGCCTCAGTGCAATAGTACACAGTAACAATGAAAAATCCAGTGCGGAAGTGTAGTCATGGAAACATTGTGAATACTTGCACCTCAGTTTTAACCTAGTTGCAATTGTGTTTAAAAATTTAAATTCAAAACTATGCAACGATGAGAATGTATTTGATTCTACTGAACTGTATACCTTGAAGTGGTCAGAATGGCAATTTGGTATGTATTTCATCGTAACTTGGAAAATTAAAATTATAAACCATAAAACAAAGCCAGCAAATATTTCAGAACAAGAATTTCTTTTCTTTCTTTTTTTTTTTTTTTTTTTTTTTTTGGACAGGCAGAGTGGATAGTGAGAGAGAGAGACAGAGAGGAAGGTCTTCCTTTTGCCATTGGTTCACCCTCCAATGGCCACCACGGCTGGCGCGCTGCGGCCGGCGCAGTGTGCTGATCCGAAGGCAGGGGCCAGGTGCTTCTCCTGGTCTCCCATGGGGTGCAGGGCCCCAGAACAAGAATTTCTACATGTGCCTTCCGGAGGCCTGAGTGCCTGGGCCTCCACCTCCTCCGTCTCCACCGTGTCCCTGTGGGGCGAGCAAGAGAACCACCAGGCTGGAGCAGGCAGAGGGCCGGGCCGCCCTCCTACAACCTGGAGACCGGCCAAGGCGACTATGCGTGCAGCCTGCATGGCTATGGTGCCATCCCCACCGCTTCCCTGCCGCCGCCCTACCCCTACCTCGCACAGGGTTACCTACCCACCACCCCAGGGTGGATAACATCCACAGCCGGGTTGTCACCCACTACCCGGCCAACTCCGCCGTTGTGGGGATGCTGGAGGAGGGCTTCACCTGCCTGGGCATCTTCTGGCCCGTCATCCTGCCTTCCTTCGGGTTCATGTGCTGCTTTGCCTTGAGGGAGCCGAGATGCCCCAGCTGTGGCTTTGCTTCGAGGGCACACTCGGGCTCCGAGGCCGGCCTTTGCTAATGTACACGTGCACAGCAGTTCTATTGGTTAAACTTCGGACAGTTCTGTAGGCGGGGTGGGATTAGAGGGGTATGCGGAGCCCAGTTCCCTGTGGAAAGGCAGCGACCTGGTCCCAAGATAAACGACAGCTCAAGAAAGCACTGCTTTTATTTTTTGCAGTCTTTAATTTGAGAGGTGAGAAATATTGTTTTAAATAAATGAGATCCATACCATCAAAAATAAAGAATTTCTAAGTGAAGAGCATTAAATAATCAACACATTTAAGGCATACTGTGTTGTCTATGTAATATTAGAAGACTAAGCCCCACATTTTTAAGGCAAGTGCCTGTCTGAAACATTAAACAAAAACCAGGACACACAGGTGCTGGTATTGTGGCACAGTGAGTTAAGCCATGGCCTATGATGCCAGCATCCCATATGGACTCTAGTTTCAGTCCCAGCTGCTCCACTTCCCATCTGGCTCCCTCTAATGAGCCTGGAAAAGAAGTGGAAAATGGCCCAGGTACTTGGGCCACCTCTACCCTCCTGGGATACAGGGATGGAGTTCCAGGTTCGTGGTATGGATTGGGCCCAGCATGGCCATTGCAGCCATCTGGGGAGTGAGCCACTGGATTGAGGATCTCTTTCTCTCCCTTTCTGTAGCTCTGCTTTCAAATAAGATAAACAGTTAAAATAAGATTTTATTTATTTGAAAGGCAGAGTTACACAGAGAGAGGTCT
This sequence comes from Oryctolagus cuniculus, assembly GCF_964237555.1. Classification (NCBI taxonomy): domain Eukaryota; kingdom Metazoa; phylum Chordata; class Mammalia; order Lagomorpha; family Leporidae; genus Oryctolagus; species Oryctolagus cuniculus. Next base: position 100,195,931 of record NC_091432.1, read on the forward strand.
TCTATCTACTAGTTCATTCCCCAATAGTCACTGTCTGGGGCTGGACCAAGCTGAAGCCAGGAATCAGGAGCTTCCTCTGGATCTCCCACATGGGTGCAGGAGTCTCATGACTTGGGCCACCTTATTTTGCCTTCCCAGGTACATTAGCAGGGAGCTGGACCAGAAATGAAGCAGCCAGCACTCGAACCAGTGCCCATATGGGATGCTGGCACTGCAGGTGGTGGCTTAACTCGCTACTCCACAACACAGGCCCCAATAAATAAAATCTTAAAAAATGACAATACTTATTATTTGATTACTTATGTTATCTCTAACCTGATCCAGAAGAACTCCAGAATTTCTAAGCCTTGAACTTTCTCTAATAAATGTAAATTGCTTTCAGTTCTTTGAAAGAAAAAGTACCTTTCTTCAAAGTAGCCACAGTGTATCATTAAGATGTAAAACCCTCAGTTGTTCTCCTTAGTCACTTAAATGCACTTGCTTAAATCTACTAATAGATTACTAGTACAGAATTCAGAGGAACTTCCAGGTGGTTTCATCAAAATCGTACCCTCTCTCTGCTTGTCTGTTCATTTTTCCCCTCAATATAAAGGTCTTCAAAAAGTTCTTGGAAGATTCAATTAATATATTTGGAGAAAAATCCCTGTGAATTCATGTTGCTAGATTATGTTTATAAATATTCTTGCTTTCCAGTTAGGAGGCAAGCACTGGGGCTGGTGTTGTGGCATACAGTGGGTTGAGCTGCCACCTGAGATGCTGGTATCCCAGATGGGTGATGGTTCAAGTTCTGGCTGCTCCACTTCTGGTACAGCTTCATACTAATGCACCTGGAAAAGCAACAGAAGATGGCCTAAGTACTTGGGCCCCTGCCACCCATGTGGGAGAACTGGAAGAAGCTCCTTGCTTCTGGCTTTGGAAGGGCCCAGCTCTGACTGTTGCAGCCATTTGGGGAGTGAACCAGCAAATGGAAGATCTCCCCCACCTCAGTCTCTCCCTCTGTGTTTAAATCCTGTCTTTCAAATAAATACATTTTTTAAAAAGACAAGAATTTATCTTTCTTCATAAGCCATGTAAAGTAAGAGATAAGGACACAAATGAATTGGTATGGGTGAAGGAAATATTTGTAGTGCAGAGGGAGAAAAATCACAATTATTTAACCCATTTCTTTGCTCCACCACTTTGGCACTGGAACAAACACCACCAATGAACAAGATGCCCCTGGATGTGAACATTGAATCTAACTGTGGATCACCACGCCAATCCAAAGCCAGGAGCCAGCTGCTTCTCCTGGTTTCCCATGGGGTGCAGGGCCCAAGCACTTGGGCCATCCTCCACTGCACTCCCGGGCCACAGCAGAGAGCTGGACTGGAAGAGGAGCAACCAGGACAGAATCCGGTGCCTCGACTGGGTCCAGAACTCGGTGTTCTGGTGCCACAGGTGGAGGATTAGCCTAGTGAGCCGTGGCGCTGGCCAAAAGAGTACTTTCTAACACTGTTTCATCTGAGGTGAGATAACTGAATCTAAATCGAACTTAGCACCTTCTTATACTTAACACATTCCAGAGTCTGTAAATGTTAAAGGAAAATTCTTTAGACCATTAAACTTAGTAGTGTTTATTCAAGCTGGACAAAAAAAAAAAAAAAAAAAAAAAAAAAAAAAGCTATGCAAACCAGGCAGCTCCCAGAATCTGAACAGGTTCTGAGAACTCCAGTCAACATTGATCTGACAGCCTTTAGAGATAAACAGAAATGAGGCATAGCCAATTATTTAATTGGCTACAGCCTAATCAATCAGTTGATTATAGCTAAACTAGCTATTGGCTGTTTAGTTAATTGGCAACTAGGCTTTGTACAACCAAAGCTCAGTTACTGCCCTTTTTTTATTATTATTATTATTTTGACAGGCAGAGTGGACAGTGAGAGAGAGACAGAGAGAAAGGTCTTCCTTTGCGGTTGGTTCACCCTCCAATGGCCGCCGCAGCCGGCGCATCACGCTGATCTGAAGCCAGGAGCCAGGTGCTTTTCCTGGTCTCCCATGGGGGGCAGGGCCCAAGCACTTGGGCCATCCTCCACTGCACTCCTGGGCCACAGCAGAGAGCTGGCCTAGAAGAGGGGCAACTGGGACAGAATCCGTCTCCCCGACCGGGACTAGAACCCGGTGTGCCAGCACCGCAGGCGGAGGAGTAGCCTAGTGAGCCGCGGCGCTGGCTCAGTTACTGCTTTTAAACTCTATTAGTTTGTTCTGTTGGGTCCAGTGCTGGACCCAACCTTGCCTCCCACAAAGTTTATTTAATAATTCTCCACATTGAGGCCGGCGCCATGGCTCACTGGGCTAATCCTCCACCTTGCGGCGCCAGCACACTGGGTTCTAGTCCCGGGCAGGGGCCGGATTCTGTCCCGGTTGCCCCTCTTCCAGGCCAGCTCTCTGCTGTGGCCAGGGAGTGCAGTGGAGGATGGCCCAAGTGCTTGGGCCCTGCACCCGCATGGGAGACCAGGAGAAGCACCTGGCTCCTAGCTTTGGATCAGCGTGGTGCGCAGGCTGCAGCGCGCTGGCCACAGCGGCCATTGGAGGGTGAACCAATGGAAAAGGAAGACCTTTCTCTCTGTCTCTCTCTCTCTCACTGTCCACTCTACTCTGCCTGTAAAAAAATAAAAAAAAATTAATAATTCTCCACATTGAGTCATGTGCTCAGAGTGAGTCTGATTAAAATTTAGGGCATCAGCCCTATTCTAAGTCACCATCATCTTGGGTTTCCAGTGTTGGTACATCATAAGTAGGTTATAGTGTCCTTACCATGTATTTCTTTAGGCTGTTATCATCCCAGCTGAAGAGAGACCAGATACTAACTGTATCTGGCAGATGGTAATACATGGACATTTATAGGGAAACTGCTATTTTGATAAGAAGGTAATAGTAGGAATGTGGAGTATGTGCCATAGCCAAGGTCTCCATAAACCAAACCAATCAAGATTTGATTGGTCAAAGAAAGAGCTGACAAGGAGGGTCAAAGAAAGAGCTGACAAGGAGTTATTCAGTGTTAACCCAACAAAAGCCTGTTGGCAAAGTTTTTCTGGGGGTAATGGAGTCTCCACAATACCCTATGTATCTATCCATATGCAATTACAAGTAATAGCTACTGCATAGACTCCTCCATGTTTAGCTAATAAGTAACCTAGCACTCCACAACCTAGTTAAGTTAAAACAAGGGAGTGAGATCAGGTATCTACCAATTAAGCTCCCAGTTTAATATTATCAAGCACAAAAGTGAGGTTCAAAGGAAAATTATGAGTAACAGTCTGATTATGAAAGTTTTGTTCCAATGTCTTGGGAAAAATCGTTCCTGTGTAAGATGTTGACTTGGGAAGCTTTACCTTCAAGTGCCTAATAGGTGTACAGTTCTAGGAGTCCAGAGCGGGCTCCCTTGCATTTTGATATGGACCCAAGTTTGTAGGCCCCTAAGCTTTACTGCAGTGTGGGAGCTGAGTACAACTAGATGTGGTCCTGTCTAATGAGGTGTAAGAACAGTTTATGTAAGCACTGACTATTAAACAGGCCACCAAAAGCAATGGAATTGTATCAACTTTAATGAGTTCATTTTACTTACACACACAGTTTCAGCATTTGTTAGGCCACCATGCGAGTCTGCAAATCATTTCTCCAGTATTCCATCAATTCCTACCCCACCAGATGATTATTAGCATACTCACGAAGTCTCTGCACACCGTGTCTAGGAATTCTTACACAATCAAATGGTGCAATTTCAAAGCTACCAAAACCTATACTCATCCTTTCCATGAGCTTTCTCTAAGACCAAGTCATCTTTTGGACCACAGCTGATTGCTAAGACTTTTAGAAAAGAATTAAGAAGGCTGGCGCTGTGGCTCAATAGGCTAATCCTCTGCCTTGCAGTGCCAGCACACTGGGTTCTAGTCCCGGTCGGGGCGCCGGATTCTGTCCCGGTTGCCCCTCTTCCAGGCCAGCTCTCTGCTGTGGCCAGGGAGTGCAGTGGAGGATGGCCCAAGTGCTTGGGCCCTGCACCCGCATAGGAGACCAGGAAAAGCACCTGGCTCCTGGCTTTGGATCAGCGCAATGCACTGGCTGCGGCGGCCATTGGAGGGTGAACCAACGGTAAAAGGAAGACCTTTCTCTCTCTCTCTCTCTCTCTCTCTCTCACTGTCCACTCTGCCTGTCACAAAAAAAAAAAAAAAAAAAAAACAAAAAAAAACAAAAACAAACACACAACTTGTTTCCCTTCCATTTTTAGGCAGTTTGGTTACAAATTTCCTTTCACAAAATTAATCTCACATTTTCTACAGTCATTTTATATGAATTTGGTTATTTTTCCAATGATTTTCTTGTCATTTAGGATCTTGCTGTTCTGCTTTAGACCAAACGATTATTTTCCCCTTATAAAACATTTTCTACCCCACACCTTCACCCAAAACATGCCCTGCTTTCCTTGCATAAGGAGTTGTTCTTTCAGTTTTAATTACCATGTATTAGAATTTTAACTCTTAGTAACTCTAATTTCTAGTTCAATCTAATAAGCAGTTTTGATCTATTTAAGTTACCATTTTATAGATAAGCGTCATTTTACACTCTGTATATAAACAGGTTTCCCCATAATACAACATGTTTTGTGTATGCTCACAGACCCCAATACACTCAGCATCCCCAGACTGCCTGGAAATGAGACACACCATTAGCAGAAGTCAGTCGCACCACTAGCAGAAGTCAGTCGCACCACTAGCAGAAGTCAGTCATTATCAGACATTAAGCTGGTATTCACTAGATGGCAACAAAAATGGCTGACACTCGGCCATTCTCCTATTTGCAAATACTGATGAGTGGACAAGCCTGCTTTTCTTAATCATACTTAATTGCTAAATTTCTGTATTGTCTTACCTGTACTACATGTGTACATTTATTTCTCCTTTGTTTCACCACGAGGGAAGAAATTGTATCTGCCTTGTTTGCCATTATACCCCAGACATAGAACGTGTTATACATAAGTGGGCAAATTTCCATTAAATGCCACACAGACTACCAGCCTGAAACAACTTACATTACTCAATGTCTCCCCTTTAGTCAAGACCCATTCCACATAGTGATGAAAGCAGAGAACAGCCGTTTTCTCTTCAGAATTACTAGTAGCACATTCCAAACAATAAAGATAGTTGGGAAACCTCCTGCAATCGAGTATCACATTTATCCTGTCTTCGTCAGCCTTTCTTTCTTCAGCACTTAAGAAAAATCTGGAGAGTTAATAAAGCAGGTTCAGGGAGAGCAGGTCAAGCAGCCACCTGCAGCACCGGCATCCCATATGGGTGCTGGTTCATGTCCTGGTTGCTCCACTTCTGATCCAGTTCCCTGCTAATGACCTTGGAAAGCAGCAGAAGATGGCCCAAGTGCTTGGGACCCTGCCATCCACGTGAAAGACCCAGAAGAAGCTCCTGGTTTTGGCCTAGCCCAGCCCTGGCCATTGCAGCCATCTGAGAAAATGAATCATCAGATGGAAGATCTCTCTCTCCCTTTCTCTCTGTAATTCAACCTTTCAAATAAGTATTAAACAACATAAAGCATGTTCACTATTTTACCTAACTCAGAAAGACCCAGATATTCAAGTATCTACCACTTTCTTCACCACAACATGACTCCAAGACTTTCAACCACTAAAAAGACTCGAAGATATCACAAGCTTTGATTCCATTTACTTAATTTTTTTTTGGACAGGCAGAGTGGACAGTGAGAGAGAGACAGAGAGAAAGGTTTTCCTTTGCCGCTGGTTCACCCTCCAATGGCCGCTGCGGCCGGTGCGCTGCAGCCGGCACACTGCGCTGATCCAATGGCAGGAGCCAGGTATTTATCCTGGTCTCCCATGGGGTGCAGGGCCTAAGCACTTGGGCCATCCTCCACTGCCTTTCCAGGCCACAGAAGAGAGCTGGCCTGGAAGAGGGGCAACCGCGACAGAATCCGGTGCCCCGACCAGGACTAGAACCCGGTGTGCCAGCGCCGCAAGGCGGAGGATTAGCCTAGTGAGCCACGGCACCGGGCCTAGAAAGGGTTTTGATTACTCTTTGGAGACAAGGAAGTTCAGCAGATGGGATGGGATATGGAGAAACTACTTTCACATTTTTTTTTTTTTTAAGATTTATTTTATTTGAGAGAGTTACACAGAGAGAGAAGGAGAGGCAGAGAGAGAAAGTTCTTCCATCCGCTGGTTCATGGCCTAAGTGGCTGCAATGGGCAGAGCTGCACCAGTCTGAAGCCAGGAGTCAGGAGCTTCCTCCAGCTCTTCCCATGCAGGTGCAGGGCCCAAGGACTTGGGCCATCTTCTACTGCTTTTCCAGGCCACAGCAGAGAGCTGGATCGGAAGTGGAGCAGCTGCTATGCCACACTGCCAGCCCCTCACGTTTCTTGAGCCCATTCCTTGTCTCTGAAGCTTAGTACTTCTTGTTGCCCAGCAGTTTATGTTAAACAGGTGGAAACTAACCCTTAGAAAGGATGGAAGAAAGCTTACCATCTCCTTTAAAAAAAAATCCCCCTCTACCCACTACATGTCCTGTATTAAATTAGATGGGAGTTGGTTAATGCTTATCTTCACTGAAAGGCTCAGGCATTTGTCCCAAACCTCAGGGAGTGGGGGTAATACTTGTATTGCAAGCCTCATGGTTTCAGTGGTCCTCAGTTCTCAAGCCCTCAGGAAAGCTGTGGCATTACACTCTATCTATCTGGTCTTTAAGGTGTCTGATTCCTGGCAAAGAGCTTCAGAAACCTTTAGAATTTCCTGAGAGAAGTGTCTTTGTTGCGGTAATGATTTACTTGTGTAGTGGGCCTCTAGAGAACATCAGAATGAGACATGGTTCCAGAAAACCCAAGCACGAGATTAGAGCGTTGGGATTTTCAACAGCCTGCATTCCAGGAGAAGTCAGGGACTGCAGACTGAGTTAAATCATATGAACCATAATTTAACCAATCATGTCTATGCAATCAGATTTAGATAAAATTCTAGACACCAAAGCTCACCAGATCTTCCTGGTAGGTGAACCTATTGACGTACTGAGAGGGTGGCGAGTCCTGACTCCCCGAGGAGCTCTGCATGCCATTCCGGACCTCATCCTGTGTGTAGCTAAATTAAAATTGTCATCATCAAGTACAGATACTTCCCAGCTTATGACAGTTCAATTGAAGACTGTCTGAATTTACAATGGTGGGAGAGCCATATGCATTCAGTAGAAACTGTACTTTCAACCTTGATCTTTTTCTGCTGGGGCTACCAATCTGCTGTAGGATACTCTACTGACCTTGGACCACAGTGAGTTGCAGCTGCCAGTCCGCTATGTGATCATGAAAGGAGAAAACCCACACTCCACAGTGTACTGTGTTGCTAAGCTATGACGTTCAGTAAGTTAAATGTATTAAATGCATTTCCAACTTATAATACTTTCAACTAAGAAACGGTTTATCAGGATGGAGCACCATCATAAATTGAGTAGCTATCAGTTTAAAGTCAGTCGTTCCCTCTACCACACAACTCTGTCAAGAGGACTTGGCTTAGAAAAGACTTCGCTTTGGTCCCAGTGTCAGCAACGGCTCCTCAAGAGGTAGAAATTAGGCAGTGGAAGCAGTGGTTGGGAGAGCTAAATTCTGGATCTGCACATAAAAGAGGGATTTTTATCCTAAGGCCTTGTTAACTGTTTCCTCAACTAATTCAAGTCAAACATACCTCATCTTCAAAAGGATGATTCCCTATCCATTAGGGATGGAAGGGTGGTTCATTTATTCATGAAGACATAATAGTATCAAAATTAGACTAACTCTGTCATGGAAATACCAGGGCTATCGGTGGTGGCATTCTCTCTCTTTACCAAAAAAACAGTATCTTTTTCAAGTTTTTATTTATAAAATTTACTTTATTTAAAAAGTATATATAATATGTCCCATGATACAAAATGCTAGACACAGTTTTTTGTTTTTTGTTTTTTGTTTTTTTTTTTTTTTAAACAGGCAGAGTTAGACAGTGAAAGAGAGAGACAGAGAGAAAGGTCTTCCTTCCATTAGTTCACCCCCCCAAATGACCGCTACGGCCAGCACACTGCGCTGATCCGGAGCCAGGTACTTCCTCCTGGTCTCACATGCGGGTGCAGGGCTCAAACACTTGGGCCATCCTCCGCTGCCCTCCCGGGCCACAGCAGAGAGCTGGACAGGAAGAAGAGCAACTGGGAGAGAATTCAGCACCCCAACCAGGACTAGAACCCAGGATGCCGGCGCCGCAGGCGGAGGATTAGCCTAGTGAGCCGTAGACACAGTTTTTAAAACAGCATAATGGAAAATATAAATACCTGTTTTCTTTTCCTAATTATATCTTTTGTGCATTTATTATCTTTTCCAGGGCTGGCATTTTTCACAATGTGATTCACTCTTACAGTAAAACCAACTTAAATATAAAAACATATGTGACAAGAGGTGAAACTTCTTTTTCTCCATCTCTTTCTTCCAGATGTTCAACTACATGGATACATTTTTGTGTTCTCCATACACTTTCACAACATACATGCTCTGCATCTTGCTGTTCACTGATCACTCACTGCTATGGCAATCCATTTGATGGGAAAAAAGACACATATAGGAATTAATAACTAAAGTTTCTGCTGGAGATACAGAGTTGATGTTTCTTATAAGGAATGCAAATTTATTTAAGATTTATTTATTTATTTGAAAGTCAGAGTCATACAGAGAGAGAAGGAGAGGCAGAGAAAGAGAGAGAGATCTTCCAACTACTGGCTCACTCCCCAAGTGGCCACAATAGCCAGAGTTGCATGGATCTGAAGCCATGCTGATCTGAAGCCAGGAGCCAGGAACTTCCTATGGGTCTCCCACGCAGGTACAGGGACCCAATGACTGGGGCCATCCTTCACTGCTTTCCCAGGCCATAGCAGAGAGCTGGATCAGAAGTGGAGCAGCTGGCACTCCAGGCGGTGGCTTTACCCTTTATGCCACAGCGCTGGCCCCAAGGAATGTAAATGTTTAATATATGAATGAATTAGAGTCTGTGTATAAGAATGTAAACCTCCTGACAGTATACAATTAAATTACAAGTATGCTCTGGGACTCCTGCAAATCCAAGGCCTCGTGTTATGGTATTCACTCATCACTGGAGTTAACAGCAATAAAAGGCAAGAGGCAAAATTTCAAGCAAAGTCCACTTGGGAACACAAGGTGCTCGTTAACATGAATGCCTGGCACACAGCAAGTGCTCAATAAACTTTCACTGATTCCCACTCTTAGAGAAAAGCTCTAGGAGGCAGGTATTTTAGGAGTTGGAGGCACCTAGAACATAGGCTTCTTATGATGAAGACAGAAGCAGCTCTGGGGCCCCAGTTTTTCCCCCCAAGTGTCTGCATTGGCAGAAAGTTTGAGTCAGGAGCCAGAGCTGGGAATCAAACTCCAGACACTCTGATGTGGGACAAGGGCACCGTAGCCAGCATCTTAAACACTGGGATACACGCTTGCCCCATAGCTCTTGTTTTTAAGAGCATATTCTTTTGTGAACTTAATCTTGGTTGATGGTACACAGGGGGTGTATAATGGATTTCTGAGCTATGAATCGTAAGCCTTGAACGTTACCCAACAGGTTGCCCTCATGTATGAGAGTACTTTCAAAAGTTCATGAAAAAACAGGATTAAAAGGTAAGTTTACTTTGGTGCAAAAAAGCTTTGAAAATGAGGCATAGTTTTTTTTATTAATATGAAATCTTTAAAAACTCTTTGTATGCATAGATCGCAAAATTTTTGGCACCAAAATAAGCATCTTTTAATTCTACTTTCCAAGAACTTTTTGAAGTACCCATGTACATTAATAACTATGTTGTCTTTCACGTGTATAACTCAGATCAATTAGAAGTTATTAGCTTAAGGCAGTTTCTCCTTCATTTTGATTCAGGCCTTGGTGAACAGTTAAAGATACAAGCAATGCCTTTAAAAAAATTCCCACCACAGACTCCATGCTGCTCTTAATATCAGACACCCTCTTCTGTAATTAATCTTATTGGATCTTCCCAGAAGAAGCTACTATTAATTTTTTTTTTAAAAGATTTGAAAGGCAGAGTTAGAGAGAGGCAGAGACAGAGAGAGAGAGAGGTCTTCCATCTGCTGATTCACTCCCCAGATGGCTGCAACAGCTGGAGCTGTGCCAATCCGAAGCCACGAGCCAGGAGTTTCTTCTTGGTTTCTCATGCAGGTGCAGGGGCCCAAGTACTTGAGCCATCTACCATTGCTTTCTGAGGCCACAGCAGAGAGCTGGATTGGAAGTGGAGCAGCCAGGACTTGAACCGGTGCACATACAGGATGCCAGCGCTGCAGGTGGTGGCTTAACCCTCTACGCCAGAGTACCGGTCCCCACTATTAATTTTTAAGAATTTTATTTATTTATTTGAATTTTATTTAAAGGAAGGGAAGGGAGAGAAGGAAAGAGAATGAGATCTCATGTACTGGTTCACTCCCCAACTCCCCAAATGCCAGCTACAACTGGGGCTGGGCCAGGCTAAAGCCCAGGAACCCAGAACTCAATCCAAGTCTCCCACGTGGGTGGCAGAGACCGACGTACTTGAGCCATCACTTGCTGCCACCAAGGGTGTGCAGTAGCAGGAAGCTGGATTGGAAGCTGAGGAGCCAGTATTGAAACACAGCACCCGGCATGGTATGCTTCATGGGTGCACTGAGCGCCTGTAGGGAGGCCACCATTACTGAGTGTCAGAAGCAGCGTAGAAGAGGAGAGATTATGCAATGGGGGACATGGAGGAGGACCCTGGACAAACATTTTCTTTTCATAATTGGAAGTGGAAGAGAGTGAACAAAAGCTAGAAAGAAACTAATAAAAATAATTAAAACAGGTCCATAGGTGTGGCTTGCATTTTGGCACGACTCGATCTGCTATGATCCCCAACTTTGCTTTTTAAAAAACCACGACGCTGATAAAAGTAATGTTTACCCACAAGAAAATATTATTCAAAGATATCTGGTAACAGTTGCTCAAATACTGCTCTCTGCAGCCGTGTTACATAAAGCTACCTAGAGCGCTAGGAGTCCGCTGGTGAGGTTCCCACAGTGTCCTTCACAGTCGGCTTCCCTGCAGGACGAGCTGACGTACACAGGACGGTGAGTGTGGGCCGACTTAGAGCTCTTCTTTCAAAGGCTTCTTCCTGTGGCACTGGCAGACGGAAGTGTCATCGGCCGGCTGAGGCACGAGTTCCATTCCCTCACGGACTTCGGGTTTGCTGGACTGGCGCTCGGCGTATTTCTGAAATGCATATTTAAAGGCAACGGAAAGATTAGTCCACACTTCACCGCACTGCCTCCCCCACCAAACCCCCTGCACCCAGTCATTGTCATCCTTTCTAGTTCCTGGGTGGCTTCAGGCGCAAACTAAAGGCCTGGCTTATTCCATCAGACTAACATTGTAACCTCAGTGATTATTGGCACTACTGCAACATTCCAGAATCTAGCATAGAACCCCAATCCACGATTTTACATGTAGGTAGAAGCTTCCACCACAGGAAGGGCCAAGCTTAACGTTCCTGTTTGAATCAAAGAGCAGTTCTCAGCACGTGCCCCCACCTGTGAATGGAGGATTAACTGTTCAAAACTCAAATCAGCAAAGATATAAACTTTTCAAAATAAAGCCGGTGGGCCCACACATCCTTCCCTGTAGGCCTGCAGTTGCACATAATTAAAAATGGTCATGGGCCTCTGACATGCTCTCCCTCTCTGGCCATGGACAGAACTGGATATTTCATTCAAGGGCCCTGTGTGCATTTAGCAGCACATTCCCGGTACGGGGCCAAACCCGAGAAAATGGTGACATGAACAGGTGAGTTCAGCAGATATTTTAAGGAAAAACCTCTACTAAAATTAAAGCTGGACAGGGGGAGGGGGGCTGCTTCTCGGAGATGGTGTAATTTGCCATTTTTATTTCTCTACAAGAGGGTAGCAGCCAATGGCATCTGAGCAAACTTATTTTGCCAACAAAGATATAAGTTTAGGTTACAAACAAATACATATTTCCTTTTTTTTTCTTTCTAGAGAGATTTTACTGAGTAAACGACAAAGTGGTCACTCAAAGGACTGATCCTCAGGATCCTGCAAGAACTGGGGCGAGCTGTTAGAACGGTGTGAGCATTTCTCATTGCTGTGACCGCTTTACACAGACACCTTCACATTTGCTTTCCACGCTGTACTTTGAGAGCAAAGGCATGGACCTTCAATTGCAAGGAGAATAAGGAGGGGAAATTTCAAGCAGAAAGAGAGGTTAATGATCTCCAGTTCAACCTTCTCACTTTCCAGATGAGGAAAGATGAGGGTCGGGAGACTCCTACACAGAAAGTCCATAAGGCATTCAACAAAGCGAGCACAGCAGATTTTAAAAAAAAAAGTGGAAGCCACAAGGGATTAGCACTGCTCCTCTCTTCCCATTGGCTGGGACTTGGGGTCAGCGACAGTTTCACCAGGTGACTCTCTGAACCCTTCAGGAATCCTTAGGCACAAAGCGTTCAGGCCAAGCGGAGGTCTGTGGACACCTGACGAGGCGGAGGGACGCTCTGAACAGACCTGGAGGACTCTGTAGTAGTAGCAGTACAGCCGGTGTGGCTGCAGCAGCTCTCTGGCCATCAACTGCCCTTCTTTTGCAATCTTCTTGGCTTCTTCATCATTTTCCTAAAAAGGTTTTTAAAACATGAATGAAAGTAGCTCTTGTGGCTCCCAAGAAATCCAGGGGTGAGTGTGAGGTGGGACAGACATGTGCACAGCAGGGGACAGATGGAACATAATGGAAATAAAACTTAAATGGAAGTGTGAATTTTTTTTGAAATTTTTGTTTCCTTGAAATATGTCAAGAATCAACAGCAGAATCATTCTGTATATTCTTAGAAGATTTGCAGTCTACTATTATACAGAATAAGGATTTTTAAAAAGATTTATTTGAAAGGCAGAGATATAGAGAGAGAAGGGGAGAGAGAGAGAGAGAGAGGGAGAGAGAGAGAGGGAGACAGAAAGAGAGAGAGAATTTCCCATCCACGGGTTCACTTCCCAAATCGCAACAATAGCTGGGGCTGAGCCAGGCCAGAGCCAGGAGCCAGGAGCTTCTTCTAGGTCCCATTTGTGTGCAGGGGCCCAAGCATTTGGGTCATCTTCTGCTGCTTTCCCAGGTACATTAGCAGGGAGATGGATCTGAAATGGAACAGCTGGGACTTGAGCCAGCTCCCATATGGGATGCTGGCACTGCAGGCAAAGGTTTAACCTTCAACGCCACAGTGCCGGCCTCAGAATATGGGTTTTCTATATGAAGTATTCTTCATGTTTACACAAACAAGAATATACAAAATGTAAATTACAGACTGAGAAGACCAGAGTGAAAGTGTTTTATGTACAAGAAAACCTTTCAGGCATTTACAGTTATTCATTACTTAGAGAAAAGATGCAGGATAAAAAAAGAAAAAAGAAAAACACAGGTTCTTTTTTTTTTTTTTCTTTGACAGGCAGAGTGGAGAGTGAGAGACAGAGACAGAGAGAAAGGTAAAAACACAGGTTCTTAGCATGCTATGTTCTCTCCTAAGAATTACAAGTTTCCCATAAAATAGGAATTCCTTTCTTTAAAAGGGAAAGTATTAAAACGCTGTTTTTTTTTTTTAAATAAAACTATAAAATTTACCCTCCCATTCTAACACTTTATTCTATTTCTAAGCTGCCATACTTGGTTATGGAAATAACTCGATGCCTAAGGCAGGACTGTTTTTGTGACCCTTTATAGGAGGCACAACTGCTTGGTAATGGCTTTTCCTATGGGCAGCATGGCAGAAAATTAACTATTTTCCAGAAACATAATTAGGTAACTTGACTATTCCCAATGCTGGAGGAATAGTTCTGCAGTACTAATGACCGAATTTTTTAATTACAACAATATAGCCTTTAACAACTGTTGTTTTATAACAACAATTTGGCTCTGACTAAATCCTTAAATGAAGCTTTTAAATGTTTTTATACCATGAGAACTGATTCATTCTGTTCTCAAGTGGAGAGGGCTAGGCTGGGCAGTCAGGGGAAGAACCCCAAGCTCACTTGCTGGGTGACTGAGGAAGAGCCAAGATAACTGCACCAGAGCCTGCAGAGGGGCTGTTGCACCAGAGGAGAAGGGGGCTTACTGGGACTGTGGAACAGAGGCCAAACACGCATGGTCATTTCTCTTTAACAGAGACGCTTATGAATGCACTCTGTTTTCATAGCCTTCGATTCCATTGTGCCAAATGAAACTGTGTTGTGATGGGATTCGTGTAACTAATACTGGTGGATTGAAAATCGCAAGAAGCATACCTTGGCCCATTTAACCTTCTCTAGTAGATCACTAAGATTTCTTTTAATGGGAACATAATGCTTCCAAGGCTTCAGTGCCACGTAGAAATGTTCATAATACGGTGAGTCCTGCTTCAGAACCAGGCTGTCTCCCAGCATGAGATATGGATACCTGTAAGCAGCCACAGTCCCATCCACATTCACCTGATACTTGTACTGCAGGATTTAAAAAGACAAATATAAACCAGAAACAAAACTTTTAAGTCATTTGTGCTACACTGGCTTCTCGTCAATACTAAACACAAAGGAATTATTTTCCATTTTCCAAATAGTGTGTTTGAAAATTTTATTTTGTAACATATTTTCTTTGTACTAAAATCCTAAGAAATCTTCAGTAGATTGGTTTTAAGAAATACAGTGCACTGAAAGACAAGCTAATAAATAATCTCAGGCAATAGAAATGAGTATCTGTTCCAATTACATCTACATAATGGAGAATCCAGATTTCTATAATCAGGTATTAAAACCAATTCTTAAAAGTTACTAAAACTGAATACTACTAATAATGCACATTTTCATTTACACATTATTTGTTTCTTGTTCTCAACCTATGAGATAAGAAGACATCATTATCTTTATTTTACAGCTTTAAAGTTGAAAAGACAGAAATCTGGGAAAGTTCTTACTCTGTATATTCATTGCATCAATACATTTTTATTTATATTTCAAAAGCATTTTTCATAGACATTAAACCTCATTCAACTATAATAATATGAAACAAATATTATTAACGCTTTCTACCACTTTGCAAACAAGAAAACTGATACCTAGAGAAATTTATAAACCTCTATTCTCTGAGTCCAAATCTCTTGATCTTCTTATTATGTCATACTGAATTGAAGAGGCTATCCTCCCAGATTTGGTAATTAATTATATCTTAGATAATTTATCACATCATTCATATGTTTATCTCTTTTGAACTCATGATAATGTCCTGTGGAGTTGGGCAGTTCAGAGACCACAGACACTAAGAACCAAAGGTCCTGCTGCCAGTGACAGGGCGGGATAAGAGGCAGGACCTGAACCCTGATTCTGTCTTGTATCTTCTAGATGTGGAATTTATACTTTATTAACAAAAGACATCTGAAATCACTTCATGTAAAATACATCTCTATTCCCAGTTTATTGAAACCAATCCACAAAGAGAACAAGAGAAATAAATACATCCAAAACCCAAGTTAACCCTGGTACTATAGTTTGAGCATTACAGATCTGAATTAGTTGCTGGACAAGGTTAACAGTGAAGAAATGGAAATCACAAAGAGCATCTTAATTCCCTGTGTCAGATAAAAGAGCATACAAGATGTGCCGTTCACAAACAGGAGAAATTTGGACTTTCAACACAAGTTCATCCTTTATAGCCATACAGGAAGACTGAAAGGCATACCTTAAAAAAATCAAAGAAACCTATCAACTTGGCTTTTCCAAGTTCCTTTTCTTTCTCTTGGAAAAAGAAATATCCTGTAATTCCTGCATCTAGTAGCTGCGGATTCTCTTTGGACAGCTGTACCAACTGGAGCCTCTCCTCTCGGCTATCTCTACCTCTGAAGAAAGCTTTTTCTGTTTTATTGATCCAGGAAGGGCCTAGAAGTTTGAGGCCATAAAAAAATTATGATTATGAAGTTGACAATTATACAACCATCTTTAATTTACCAGTGTTATTTAAAATGTTAAACCCCTTTTATCATCAACATCTTCAAATGTGGATGCTATTTCCAAAACATATGGAACTAGGTCTTAATTTGCTAGAATGCTTTGAAGTTTAGACTTTCAAAAACAGTCCTTTTATTTGCTGTATTAACAAATGCTCTAATTTCACCCATTTGTCTACTAATGAGAGCTTGTACAAGAATTGGTACTTTCTGTTGTACCACACCGGGAAATACCCAAAATAATGCTGGACTAAGTTCAAAGCAAAAAGAGATTTAATGATTTGACCCACTCACAAAGGCATTAGCTTCTTCCACCTTTTCTGTTTCACAATCAAAAACGAAGCAGGCTTTTGTTCTTAGACAAGGTGGCCAGGAAAAACTGCATAACTCAGTGACATCCACAAGCTTTACCACTCAAGACTGCTCAGCATTCTGGACACAGGAAAGACTTTTTCTAATATGCTATTAAGTACAAAAGATAAGTATATCTTATCTTTATTGGAAGAGAACTAATCTGGCAGAATTAATTTAATTATCTATTTTTATTATGTTAAAAAAAGAAGTCTTGTTTAACACCTGTCAGTGTTCTAAGGAACATATCATAAAACAGAAATTAGAGGGAGTCAAACCTTTTATTATTTTAGGACAATGCTTAGAAATCCAGTCATCAAATTAGAAGTTAAGTTTTCACTTCATCTTATATTTTACAAAAAAGTATCTAATCTTCTCCACCAAATAAGTCTACAAAAACAAAATAAACGGCAACCAAGGCTATAAAAACAAGGAGGGGTTTGTTCTACTCAGGGAGTTTGCATTAACTAAAAGGTGCACCGTACTGTGCATTAGTGCAAGGCAATCAAACAGGTGGAAAGGAACTCAGACATTAAAGGATCAAGAAGGCAGAAAAGGAAAGGGGAGAATTCCTTACAAAACAGCAGAGGCAGTAACATCTGATTTGCACTATTATCATTATTTACAGATCATTTATTATTTAAAAAAATTCTTTCATTTCACCCAACGTTATAAAGGCAGTGGAATCAGAATTAAAAGTGAGAAATTTACATACTTTTTTAAAATTTTATTTATTTATTTATTATTTTTTTGACAGGCAGAGTGGACAGTGAGAGAGAGAGACAGAGAGAAAAGTCTTCCTTTGCCATTGGTTCACCCTCCAATGGCCGCGATGGCCGGCACACTGCGGCTGGCGCACCGTGCTGATCCGATGGCAGGAGCCAGGTACTTTTCCTGGTCTCCCATGGGGTGCAGGGCCCAAGTACTTGGGCCATCCTCCACTGCACTCCCTGGCCACAGCAGAGAGCTGGCCTGGAAGAGGGGCAACCGGGACAGAATCCGGCGCCCCGACTGGGACTAGAAACCTGGTGTGCCGGCGCCGCAAGGCGGAGGATTAGCCTAGTGAGCCGTGGCGCCGGCACGAAACATACATTTTTAAAATGGGATTTACAAGTAATCAACTCAAAAGACATTCAGTTAAACCAGGTGTGGGCATTACTAGCCCAGACCATGTATCTTTAATTTCGGGATTAGGAGAATCCTAAACAAACCACTTCAGGGTTTAGGGTACTGTTTCTCTTTTTTTCTTGGTTAGAAAATAAGAATGGTTATTTAGCTGTATACATTTACTCTCTCTAACTGGATAATACCTTCTTTTTTTTTTTTTTTGCCTCTAGACTTTTTCTTAGAGAAATCACTTTAATTTACCTGTATTTCCCTGAATAGAGAGGAGATCATTTGTCACACCCCTCATTGCTTCAAGTGTGGAGTGGGTGATGTCATATGTTGGAAGGATAATATCTCTTGAATCCTGAGAGCCACACCATGAAATGATTGGTATTGGGCCAGGGGTTTCATTCACTCTTCGATGCTCCAAGGGCCAATCTCCAAGATTGATATAAAATTCTAAGTCTGGGAGAAGGACCTAAATAAACAAAAGTATCAACATCAGTGCTGATGTCTTCAGTACCAAACACTACAGTTCTTTGACTTTTTAAGTATTGCTGATAGCACAGACCATTTGAAAACAGAAGAGAACACCTTGCAGCTCTCAGTAGTATCGGAGAACCATGGCTGAGGATAGTACAAGGCAAATTCACTTAACCAGCTGTCAGCTCCCTCTGTCTACAGGGGTTTCTACAATTTAGCATTACAGCAGTGGAAACAAGGTAAAGCAGTATGAGGAGTAGCTTTGAGAACCCTCTCCAGCAGCTGCCCAAGCAAGAATCTACAAGTCTCCTTCAGGATCCCCTTCTTGACCACGCTGACCTGTTTCTGGGATCTGCCACCCTATTTTCACGTCCACAGTCACTGCCTTGGTTTAGGCTCTTATCATCTCTTGCCTCGACTGCTAAAATAGTTCCTTACTAAGTGTTCTGATTCTGTCCTGTTCCCCACTCCAATCTATTCTCTGACCAAATTCATAAAACCCAAATTAATGTCACTGCTAATCTTAACATTACCTTAAGCCCATGGACAAGGAATAAACGCTGGCTGGAATTTAAGTTCTCAAGATCTTACTGTAGCTTAGCTTGAAATCCACTTGCCTAAGGACCAGTAAACTTTATGCTACTGTCTGAAAATGCCATCCATTTACTATGTCATTCCCTTTGCTTGGAGTGCTCTTCTACTTACTCAACTTGTCAGTCCCTTTTCTCATCCGTCAAGCCAAGATCTAACCTTACTTCCTCCATGACTTTCCCTCCTCTATGACTTGAACCCTGGGTCCCTGCTTTTCCTAGAGGCCTAACAAGCTGTGGTACAACTTTGAAATAACAAAAACAAGGCCCACTAGAGTAGGCTGCTTAAAGACCAGGTCTAGGCCGGTGCCGCAGCTCTCTAGGCTAATCCTCCGCCTTGCGGCGCCGGCACACTGGGTTCTAGTCCAGGTCAGGGCGCCGGAATCTGTCCCGGTTGCTCCTCTTCCAGGCCAGCTGTCTTCTGTGGCCAGGGAGTGCAGTGGAGGATGGCCCAAGTGCTTGGGCCCTGCACCCCATGGGAGACCAGGAGAAGTACCTGGCTCCTGCCATCGGATCAGCGCGGTGCACCGGCTGCAGCGCGCCGGCCGCGGCGGCCACTGGAGGGTGAACCAACGGCAAAGGAAGACCTTTCTCTCTGTCCCTCTCTCTCACTGTCCACTCTGCCTGTCAAAAAAAAAAAAAAAAAAACCAGGTCTGAGTGCTATTTATCTTAGATTTCTTCCATGCCACCTCAGCAAAGAAGCGGGAACAAAAGTCAAGAGTAAAGGATGTGAGAATTCACCCTCTTGCTTGTCTATCATCCACGCATTCATTAATAAACTCGGCATCAGAAGTTCTTAGTAGGCAGCAGGGTTTCTGATCCTTGCAGAACTGACATCTGGGGTTGGCTAATTCATTGCTGTGGGGGACAGTACTGCACGTTGCAGCGTGTTTACTCACCGGATGCTACTAACAATTCGTGAGTTGTGACAACCAGAAACATCTCTAAACACTGCCAAAGGTCCACAAAAGGACAAAATCATCCCTGGCTGAAAGCTACTGTGATACAGGCAAGAACATGAGTACAGGACACAGTACAGGGCAGAGCTGACAGGTGGTAGCCTAGGAAGAGAGCTCTCCTTTAGGATCAGGTGCCTATAATATGCTCATATGGACACATTGTGAGCTGGCCATAGTGGGAGGGTGACTGCTATTTAAAATAAGAGCTGACATCAGCCACACATTCACCATACTTGGGAAATTATATGAGAAACTTGGGGGATTCTATCGGGAAGTTCCTACCCGGAAAACTGTCTTACGGTTTAAAAAATGGTCTTGATTGTCTCCCTGGGTGAGAAGGATAAAATGACCTGCCTCCATCCTTTTTTTTTTTTTAAATAAATATATATTTTTTTATTTTTAACTTTTATTTAATGAATATAAATTTCCAAAGTACAGCTTACGGATTACAATGGCTTCCCCCCTATAACGTCCCTCCCACCTACAACCCTCCCCTTTCCCACTCCCTCTTCCCTTCCATTCACATCAAGATTCATTTTCGATTCTCCTTATATACAGAAGATCAGTTTAGCATACATTAAGTAAAGATTTCAACAGTTTGCTCCCATACAGAAACACAAAGTGTAAAGTACTGTTTGAGTACTAGTTATAGCATTAAATCTCAATGTACAGCACACTAAAGACAAAGATCCTACATGAGGAGTAAGTGCACAGTGACTCCTGTTGTTGGACTTAACAAATTGACACTCTTGTTTATGGCATCAGTAATCACCCTAGGCTCTTGTCATGAGCTGCCAAGGCTATGGAAGCCCCCTGAGTTCACTGACTCTGATCATATTTAGACAAGGCCATGGTCAAGGTGGAAGTTCTCTCCTCCCTTCAGAGAAAGGTACCTCCTTCTTTGATGACCCGTTGTTTCCACTGGGATCTCACTCGCGGAGATCTTTCATTTAGTTTTTTTTTTTTTTTTTTTTTTTTTTCCCCCAGAGTGTCTTGGCTTTCCATGCCTGAAATACTCTCATGGGCATTTCAGCCGGATCCACATGCCTTAAGGGCTGATTCTGAGGCCAGAGTGCTGTTTAGGACATCTGCCATTCTATGAGTCTGCTGTGTATCTCGTTGCCTGCCTCCATCCTTCACCCTGAATCATCAGGAACAAGAAAGAACAAACGCTGGTTTGAACAGATCTGCTCAAGGGGAATTTAAGTGCAGCATTGGTGGAAAGGGGGGGTGAATAATGGGACAGGATAAAGTTGTTGGGGGATATGGAGAGCCTGAAAGACAGGAGAACCAAGCATATTTAGTAAGTGGCCTAGACCCGAAGGCCGAAGACAGCCAGAGAGAAATTCCCAGAGGTAAGAATGACTGAGAGTCTGATCAGTACAGGGATCTTTTTACTTTAAAAATATTTATTGATTTATTTAGAGAGAGAGGGAGACAGAGACACACAGAGAAAGCTCTCATTCACTGGTTCATTCCCCAAATGCTTGCAAAAGCTTGGGGTTGGCCAGGCCAAAGTCAGGAGCCAGGAATCCATCTGGGTCTCCCATGTGGGTGGCAAGGACTCAAGTACCTGGACCATCAGCTGCTGCCTTGCAGGGTGTGCATCAGCAAGAAGCAGGAATGGGGAGCAGAGCCGGGACTCTATCTCAGGTACTGCAATATAGGGTGTGGGCATCCCAAACTGTCTGACTGCCATGCTAAGTGCCAGCCCTCAGTGTCTATTTTTAAATGTTAGGGGTTTTGTTTATTTTTAAAGTCGCACGAGTACAAAGTAATCTCTATTACTCTAACCTTCCATAAAATGTGTCATGCACACTCTTTTCAAGAGGTGCTTGGGGTGGCACTGTGGCGTAGTGGGTAAAGCTGCCGCCTGCAGTGCCAGCATCCCATATGGGCACCGGTTCAAGCCCCGGCCGCTCCACTTCCAATCCAGCTCTCTACTATGGCCTGGGAAAGCAGTAGAAGATGGCCCAAGTCCTTGGGCCCCTGTACCCACATGGGAGACCAGGAAGAAGCTCCTGGCTCCTGGCTTTGGATCAGTGCAGCGCAGGCCACTGCAACCAATTGGGGAGTGAACCAGAGGATGGAAGACCTCTCTCTCTCTTTCTGCCTCTCCTTCTCTCTTTGTAACTCTTTCAAATAAATAAATAAATCTTTATATATAAAAAAAAGAGGTGCTTAAGATAAGTGTGCTCACTTCAGCAGCACATATACTAAAATTGGAACGACACAGAGAAGATTAGCATGGCTCCTGCGCAAGGGTGACACGCAAATTCGTGAAGCGTTCCATACTAAAAAAAAAAAAAAAAAAAAAAAAAAGGAAAATGTGCTCTAGGTTCAGGTCATTTGAGAAGAGAACAGTGGCAGAAGGTGATTAATAGCCCTAGACTAAACAAGGTTCTAGTCCTATCTAACCAACTGTAAAGGCAAAACTCAATCTGAAAGGAGGGAGTATTCTTCAGGAACAGAGAACTTAAAGAAGTGACTTTGAGGCTATAAACATCTAAGCATTCACAGAGACCTTGGGAGTGTACTGTATGGACCAGCTACCTAGGCTAGAGGTTCAAGCCATTCAATTTAAATCTCACAGGAAAGACAGATCCATTTTCATCCTTTTGCCATTATAATTCTAAGCATTTAAATGTTCGAATGCAACAAGGCAACAACAGGATTACTGGGGTCAATTCATTCACTGTCTTACCTTTCTTGCTAGTGACAGCAAAATCTCATCAGAGAACATTTTGAAGTCTGTGTATTTCCCTAAAGATCTCCGGTAAATGCGATTATTGAGGATAGTGTAATGAACAATGGCGCCCCTCTCATCCCCAAACCTTTTGGGGACTTCATTTAGCATCTGCTGAAGATTGATGCTGGGGAAGGAAGCAAAATCTTTGGCAACCTGTGGTTCCTTGGTCGGACAGGAAAGGGTTTTCTGCCAAACGTGGGGCTCCTCTTCCGGACACTCACAGTACTCGTGGTACACTGGTCCTAGGGGGACAAAACAGAGACGGCCACATGCCTTTAACAAGCACCCACACAGGCAGCTGTTTCTGTCTCCTTAATCAATTTGAAGATTCTCCACAGATAAACTCCCCTAGACAAGTCAGTGCTACAAGTACCTGGTTCAGGGTCCGATACTCCTGCTTTCTGTCCCCTTTTCCAAACATCCTGGACAACCTAGCACAGCACATGCACTCTCTTCAAGTAATCTACTCCGGGTCAACTGGCTGATAAACTCATGTCTAGTGAGATATAAATGACTGAGGAAAATAAAACAATTTGCCTTTCAACATGGTAAAAGAGATTATATTAAGTTTTAGCCTTTAGAATATAGTAGGGATGATAATTTCCTAAAAACAAGATGGCGTCTCCTTCTCTGAACCCTTAAAATCACCTTCAACAGCATATCTCAAAGAAGAAATATGTAACCCTGGTTGGGGGAGGTCTGGTAGTATAACTTTAATTGGCCAATAATAGCATTTAATTTTTCCAAAGATTTTATTAAAATTATGTGAATTTTATATCTTGTTGTAAGATATATATTTCACATAAGAATAATTGGTTAAATTATTATATTTCTTGAGCATTTGTACTTTAGGCCAAGATGAGTAACAGGGACTGACCTAGCTTTCCACCCAGGACTATTCAAAAAATCCAGATGAAATAAATGAAACAACAGTTCTCAAGACACTGGACACCATGCAATGTAGGACACAGGTGAGTCTGAGAGTAGGAAAGAACTAAGGTGAGAACTACAGTTCCTAGAGTTTACTGTTTAAAGGCTGCAGTGAGGGAAGGCAACTGTAGGTAGACCCTGGCGGTCGTGCTGAGTTGAACAGGCTGGGCTGAGAGTCCTGGAGATCAAGGCAGCTAGAATTTGTAGGACAGAGATCTGAAAGAAGAGACCTGCGCGCAGAGAGGACTCCAGAGATCTGCACAAGACTCCTTTCAAACACATATTCGCAGAGCAGATGACCAGTGTGTGGATGTGCAGAAACCATCCAGACAGGGGAGCACCCACCAGAAATACCTGCAGGGAAGAATGTCCACAGCTCACAGAGGCCTCAGAACAATGCTACTGGTGCTGGCCGCACTGACAGCCTCCTAACTCATGGGGCTTGAGGACAGGGTGCAGAAAGGTATTGCCTCGGTAGGGGGAAATAATTAGCCCTAGACTAAACAAGGTTTTAGTCCTATCTAACAAACTGTAAAGGCAAAACTCAAAAGAATTATTTCTAAGTAACTCAACCACATAACTTCGTATCCCTGGGAAAAGCTCAAGAGGATGAAAAGCACCAAGAGATGAAAAATACGATGTCTGGGATTCATGACAAGTTGGATATTAGAGAAGCAAAGATTAGTGAGCTTGAAGACATAGCGATTAAAAAAAAACTATACAAAATTAAATAGTAAGAAAAAAGAATTTTAAACAAATGGAAGCATATCATGAACCATGGGATGATTTCAAGCCTAATAAATGGGTAATCAGAATCCTCAAAGGGGTTTAAGTAGAACAGAAAAAATATTTAAAGAAATAGTAGTCAAGATTTTTCTAAACTGAATGATAACTTTTCTAATTGGATTAAAACTATGAATTCAAACATCAAAGAAGCTCCATAAAACCCAAGCAAATGGGGCCAGTGTCATGGTGCAGTGGCTTAAGCTGCCACCTGTGATGCCAGCATCCCACATGAGCACCAGTTTGAGTCCCATATGCTTTACTTTTCATTCAGCTCCCTGCTAACGTGCCTGGGAAAGCAGTGGAAAATAGCCCAAGTACGTGGGTACCTGACACCCATGACAGAGACCTATAATGGAGTTTCATCAGCCTGGCTCAGTCCTGGCTGTTGCAGCCATTTGGGGAGTGAACCAGCAACAGATCTCTTTTCTTTTCACCCTCCTTCCCTTCTCTCTCTCTCTCTCTCTCTCTCTCTTCCTTGTTTTTAAGGATTTATTTATTTGAAAGCCAAAGTTAGAAAGGGAGACAGAGAAACAGAGATCAATCTTCCATCCACTGGTTCACTACCCAAATGGCTGCAATAGCTGGAGCTGGGCCAAACCAAAGACAAGAAGAGCCAGGAGCTTCCTCTGGGTCTTCCAAGTAGGTGCTGGGGCCCAAGCACTTGGCCCATCTTCTGCTGCTTTCCCAGGTGCATTAGCAAGGAGCTGGATCAGAAATGGAGCAGCAGGGACTTGAACTGGCACCCATATAGGATGACAGCATTGCAGGTGGAGACTCCACTTGCTATGCTATGGTGCCAGCCCCAGAAGATCTCTTTCTTCCTCTCTCTCTGTAGCTCTACCTTTCAAATAAATAAATCTAAAATACAAACAACAACAACAAAAAAACTCCAAGCACAAAATATATGAACAAAATTAAAACTATACCATGGTATGTAATAAACAAACAGCTCAAAACAGTTGATAAGGAGAAAACCTTAAAAGCAATACAGAGGAACACTGATAAGCATAATGGTAAAGTTTACTGTTGGAAATGACAGAAGTGAAAATTCTGTGGGATAATATCTGTAAAGTACTATGAGAAGAAAACCCTGTCAACCTGAATTCTATACACAGAGAAAATGACTTAAAAATGAAGGCAAAGGGCGCTGGCACTGTGGTGAGGTAGGTAAAACCACCACCTGAGGTGCCAGCATCCAATATGGGTGCTGGTTCAAGACTCAGCTGCTCCACTTCCCATCCAGCTCTCTGCTTCAGCCTGAAAGCAGCAGAGCATAGTCCAAGTGCTTGGGCCCCTGCACCAGTGTGGGAGACCTGGAAGCAACTCCTGGCTCCTGGCTTCAGATTGGCTGTTGCAGCCATTTGGGGAGTAAACCAGTGGGTGGAAGGTCTCTTGGTCTCTCTCTTTCTCTCCCCCTCCCTCTCTCTCTCTCTCCTTCTGCCTCTGCTTCTCTGTAACTCTGCCTTCCAAATAAATAAATCTTAAAAAAAGCAAGCAAGCAAGCAAACAAGCAGGCAGGCAGGCAGGCAGGGGGCTGGCACTGTGGCATAAAACTGCCACCTGAGGTGCCAGCATCCCATATGGGTACTGGTTCAAGTCCCAGCTGCTCCCTTTCTGATCCAGCTTCCTGCTAATGTACCTGGGAAAGCATCAGAAGATGACTCAAGTGCATGGGGCCCTGCACCCATGTGGGAGACCCAGAAGAAGCTTCTGGCTCCTGGCTTTGAATCAGCCCAACTCTGACCACTGCAGCCATTTGAGGAATAAACCAGCAGATGCCTCTCCCTTTCTCTCTCTGTAATGCTGCTTTCAAATAAATAAATAAATGCTTTTTTTTTTAAAAAAAAAAGAAAGAAAAATAAATACTGCCAGACACTCAAAAGCTTGAAGAATTCATTGTTAGTGTTCTTACAATAGAAGTAATATTAGTGGAAATCATTGAGGCACTTAGAAATTGTGATCCAAACAAAAGAATGAAGAGTATTGAATATGGGAATTACATGGGTAAACATATAATATATTTTTTCTTCTCACTAAATCTCATTAAATTACTCAATTTTTTTTCTCCTTAAAATTACAAGTTAAAGGGTGGGCATTCTCGTGCTGTAGGTTAGGCTGCGGCTTGGGACATTTGCATCCCTTATTGGAGTTTATGGATTGGAGTCCTTAGCTACACTTCCAGTCCAGCTTCCTGCTAATGGCTCAAGTAACTGGGATCCCTGCCACCCACATGGGAGACTCGGATGGAGTTCTGGGCTCCAGTCTGTGGCCCAGCCCAGCCCAGCCCTGGTTGTTGTGGCCATCTAAGGAGAGAACCAGTAGATGGAAGATCTGGCTCCGGCTCTGCCTTTCTGTCATGTTGCCTTTCAAATAAATAAATGCAACATTTTATAAAAAAAAAAAAAATCTCAAGTTAAAAGATCTAAATGTAAAATCTGAAGCTACGAAACTACTTGCACACCCATGTTCATTGCAGCTATTCACAAAAGTCCAAGACACCAAAATAGGCAGTGATGTTTTTTGTGATAAGCCTCAAAAGCACTGGCAACAAAAGCAAGACCAGACAGATGGAATGATATCAAGCCAAGAGGCCTCTGCACAGGAAAGGAAATAATCAACAAAGGGGAGACACAACTGACAGAACAGGAATAAATATTTGTAAGCTGTACACTTGACAAAGGATTAATATCCAAAATAAGTAAGTAACTAAAAACACTTCATTAACAACAACAAAAAATCCAGTTAAGAAATGGGCAGAGGATCTGAATAGACACATCAAAAAAAGAAATACTAAGTGGCTAACACACATGTGAAAAAATGTCAGTACCACTAGCCATCATGGAAATGCAAATCAAAACCACAATGACATGTCTTTCCAGTCCAGTCAAAATGGCTGTTATCAAAATTGCAAAAGATAAATGTTGGTGGGATATAGAGGAAATAAAACCCCAACACACTGCTGGTGGGAGTGCAAATTAGTGCAGTTACTGTGGAGACCAGTATGGAGGTTCATGAAAAAATTAAAAACACATCTACCATATGATCCAGCTATATATTCGGGGTACATATCCAAAGGAAATGAAATCAGCCTATCAAAGAGATACCTGCACTCCCATGTTCACTGTAGCACTATTCACAATAGCCAAGACGTGGAATCAATCTAGGTGTCCATCAATGGATAACTGGATAAGGAAAATGTGGTATACATATGCAATATAATATTATCCAGCCACAAAAACTAATGAAATCTTAACATCTGCAGTGTAATGAATGGAACTGGAAATCATTGTGTTAAGTGAAGCAAGACAGAAATAGGAAGATAAGTTTTCTCTCATGTAGAAGTTAAAAGAAACCATGTATATATTTACATGTATATGTATATATATATACGTACATACAATCTGAATTTGAGATAGTAATTACTAGAAGTTGGGAAGGGTGGGGGAGGGACACAGAGGGAGGTTAGCTAATGGGTATCGAAACACAGGTGGAGAACAATGGGGTGACTATGGTTCGTGATAATGGATTATACACTTCATAAAGGACTGGAAGAGAAGAGCTCATTGGCTCTGAACACAGTGAAGAGATAAGGGCATGGAAAGGTTAATAGCCTGTTATGATCACTTTACACTGTGTATATGTATTCAAACATTGCAGTATACCCTGTAAAATGTATAAATATTACATGTTAACTCAAAATTCAAAAAAAAA
Source organism: Oryctolagus cuniculus (assembly GCF_964237555.1). NCBI lineage: Eukaryota > Metazoa > Chordata > Mammalia > Lagomorpha > Leporidae > Oryctolagus > Oryctolagus cuniculus. The sequence continues at coordinate 100,223,653 of NC_091432.1, forward strand.
TTAAAAAAATTAACTTCAACATGTATACAGTGTTTATTTTGTGGCACATGACTTCAAGGTCATCATAAACCATTCTGAAAGGCATGGGCCCTACACATAAGACTAGCTCTGGATTATATAATAATCACTTACCTTTTAAAATATAGGGAGACTGAGCCACATGTTCACCACCATAAAGGACCTCTATCTTCAGCCCTTTGTTGACAGTTTCATACATTCTATATCTCATCAAAAATGTTCCATCATTCCTGTCCAAAGGTTTAGGGACATGAATCCGGACCAGCTCTTTAGATGAAAGAGATTTGACTACTACTTTGAATAACGTTTCACCTGAAAAAGGAAAAGAAATAAATAACGCTACTACTTAATGATTATTATGCCATCATTGGAAATGTCTCTAGATAGAAGCTACTTTTTCCTGTAGCATCAATGGTAAACAAGATGTTTCCAGCTTGGAAGAAAAGAACTACATCTGGTTCATGTCTTCAAACCAAGAATCTGACTCAACATTGGACGCATCAAGTCCATAATGACTTACAGAATGAACAAAATCAATTCATAAAAAACCATTAAAGCCAGGATAGTCGAAAAATCTAAGAACTCTAAGAATGACAGTCTTTTATAGTATTTCAATTTTCTCCTTGTAAAATATACAAGCTTTCTTTGTATATCATTTAAATATGTAAGAATTCTCATTTCTGAATTTCTCCCTTATTAAACTCAAATTTCAAGTGATATTTTTAAGCCTATTCCTTTAGGTAAAAAGAGATTATATCTAGTTATCACACTGTATACATACATACATACACACACACACAATTTGCATACCTTTGTAAATATTAGCGTTTACTTGATTCTGTTTCTTTACCTCGAAATGAAATAGTTATACTATGATATTCCCCTTCAACTCCCAAATTCTTTGGATGTTTTGTTCCAGGTGAAAAACTGCCTTCTTAACAAACGTGCCCTTTTCTATTGGCAGATTTATTCAGCCTTTGAAACAATACTGTTGGGATTAATGCTACTGTGGTCCAGGAATATACTCTGCAGCCTCTTTCTGCAGAGTGCAATGGGAACACCATTCAGACCGTATCACAGTGCAACGCTCTGAAGGCGTAGTGAATCATCTCATACCCACTGTCCCAGCAAACGGTAAGTTGTGAGCAAATTACCTTTCATCTCACATCCATTCTGCTATGAATTAGGCATATTTAATGTGCCTTTTAAAAATTACTGAATAGTTTTATTCCCTATTCTTGGTTTCCAAATCCTGTCAGTGTGAGTTTCTACTTTCTTTTGATCTTCAAGGGTTCTATTTTGTGTGTGTGTGTGTATGTGGTTCGGAAGAAATGTTTCTCAGCCTCTTCAATTTAGTAAGAGGAAAGTAGTATCTAATACCTTGCCATTACAAGTTAAGTACCAAACTTCAACATTTTAGGATGCCTTTAACAAGTAAGATAAAATTATGAAAGGAATTTCTAACATAAATGAATTAACATAATACAGAATAAACATAGAAGATGTTATAAAAAGGTAATAATTGAATGTGAAATTGAAATCCTATATGAGGGCTGGCACCGGGGCTCACTAGGCTAATCCTCCGCCTTATGGCGCCGGCACACCAGGTTCTAGTCCTGGTCGGGGCACTGGATTCGGTCCTGGTTGCCCCTCTTCCAGTCCAGCTCTCTGCTATGGCCCGGGAGTTCAGTGGAGGATGGCCCAAGTGCTTGGGCCCTGCACCCTCATGGGAGACCAGGAGAAGCACCTGGCTCCTGGCTTTGGATCAGTGTGGTACGCCGGCCACAGCACACCAGCTGCAGCGCGCTGGCCGCAGCAGCCATTGGAGGGTGAATCAACGGTAAAGGAAGACCTTTCTCTCTGTCTCTCTCTCTCACTGTCCACTCTGCCTGTCAAAAAAAAAAAAAGGAAAATATGAGACACATTAATCATTGCTCTGCATCATTTCCCACCTGGCTTTGAAAGGCTACATGTATAATAAAGCCAATGGAAATGCAAATATATATTTTATTCGTAATTTTTACTAATCTTTATTAGCATTAAATTATAAAAATCAACAGAAAATAGTATTGATCGGGACTGAAACAGAAACACGAAATTCTAACGTCATAAAAGAGAAAGTGAGAGAAGCCTGCATTGTGGCATGGTGAGTTAAACTGCTACCTGTGACACCAGCATTCCCTATGGGTGCCAGTTCAAGTCCCAGCTGCTCTGATCTAGCTCCTCCTACTGGCCTGGAAAAAGCAGCAAAAGATGGCCCCAAGTACTTGAGTCCCTGCCACCCACGTGGGAGAGCTGGATGAAGCTACAGGTTCCTGGCTCCTGGCTTCGACCTGGCCAGGACATTGTGGCCATTTGGGGAGTGAACTAATGGATGGAATATCTCTCTGTGTCTTCCCCAACTCTTCTGTGTATCCCTGCCTTTCAAATAAAAAGTAAATAAATCTTTAAAGAGAAAGTGAGAAGAGTAAAGGATGAAATTAATTCAACTAGAGAGAATGTGAATGAATTCTCATTTGCACTGGGGGCTAACAGAATCTAACAGAATTAGCCGGCGCCGTGGCTCAAGGGGCTAATCCTCCGCCTTGCGGCGCCCGCATACCAGGTTCTAGTCCCAGCTGGGGCTCCGGATTCTGTCTCGGTTTCCCCTCTTCCAGGCCAGCTCTCTGCTGTGGCCAGGGAGTGCAGTGGAGGATGGCCCAAGTGCTTGGGCCCTGCACCCCATGGGAGACCAGGAGAAGCACCTGGCTCCTGCCTTCGGATCAGCGCGGTGCGCCGGCTGCGGCAGCCATTGGGGGGTGAACCAACAGCAAAAGGAAGACCTTTCTCTCTGTCTCTCTCTCCCTATCCACTCTGCCTACCCCCCCCCCAAAAAAAAGAATCTAACAGAATTGAGGGGCCAGTGCCGTGGCTCACTTGATTAATCCTCCACCTGTGGTGCCAGCATCCCATATGGGTGCCAGGTCCTAATCCCGGCTGCTCCTCTTCCAGTCCAGCTCTCTGCTGTGGCCCAGGAAGGCAGTGGAGGATGGCCCAAGTACTTGGGCCCCTGCACCCCATGGGAGACCAGGAAGAAGGCACCTGGCTCCTGGCTTCAGATCGGCGTAGCTCCGGCCATAGCGGCCATTTAGAGGGTGAACCAACAGAAGGAAGCAACAGAAGGAAGACCTTTCTCTCTCTCTCTTACTGTCTAACTCTATATGTCAAATAAATAAAAAAAATTAAAAATTAAGAATCAGAATTGAAATTCAGCTTGGGTTTTCTACTCCATAGATCAAACTTCATTTTGAGAAATAGCTAATAAGATGAGAGTGCAGTGACTGTGTAAACAAAAGCAGTATGTACAACTTACATCATTAGAATCAGAAATGTTGAAAATTACTGATTTGGAAAATATCAAAAGCATTTCTAAAAACTTACCTACTTAACCTCTATTGTGAGCCAGGTCCTGAAACCAGTTCTTTCCTACATCATATGCATTTTCTTCTTGTTTTTTTTTTTTTAATAAGATTTATTGATTTATTTATTTGAAAGAGTTACAGAAAGAGGGACACACACACACACACACACACACACAGAGGTGTCTCCCACCTGCTGGATCACTCCCCAGATGGCCACAATGGCCAGGGCTGGGCCAGGCTTAAGCCAGGAGCCAGGAGCTTCATCCCCGTCTCCCATGTAAGTAGCAGAGGCCCATTTATGCCATCTTCCGCTACTTTTCATAAGCCATTAGCAGGGATGTGGATCAGAAGTGGTATAGCTGGGACTCGACCTGGTGCCTATATGGGATGCTGCTATCACAGGTGGTAGCTTTACCTGCTTTGCCACAATGCTAGACCCATATATATTTTCCAACTCCTTTATTTCCTATAAGAATTTGTGAGGTAGGTATTTGTCACCCCCATTTTACAGGTCAAGAAACTAAGGCTCCAGGAAGTTAAGGAATTTGCACAATGTCATAAATACAGGCAGTGACTAGCAGAGTCAACATCTGAATGCAGCTTGGCAGGATTCAACGTTGGAATGATGTCTCTGGTACCTCTAGTACAATGCAGTCATACTCCCACCCCCTGTACTATAGGAAGTTTATGACAGCTCTTTGCAGCCACAACAAAAGTGCTGATGCTACATGGTCAAGGGAAGAGAATCCCGGAAGGCCAAGATGTTAGGCTAAGACACTAAATGGAAAACCTTCAGAAGTGTCCAGCCCCTGCAGGTCATGGATACCTGCCAAGATCTTACTGAGAACTGATGCTCCACACTCTTATTAAGGGTGACTGGGAAACAGGAAAACAGCACTGCATACTTGCCCGGAAAACCCTCTCCTCCTTCACATCTGTGCTCCTGCAGTCTTCCCACTCTCGCCTAGGCAGCCTGGCAGCTCCTCAATTGTTTCCACTGCACTCTTTTTTTTTTTTTTTTTTAAGATTTATTTATTTTACTTGAAAGAGTTACACAGAGAGAGAAGGAGAGGCAGAAAGAGAGAGAGAGAGAGAGAGAGATTGGTATTCCATTTGCTGGTTCACTCCCCAATTGGCCAAAATGGTCAGAGGTGCGCCGATCCAAAGCCAGGAGCCAGGAGCTTCCTCCAGGTCTTCCCATGCGGGTGCAGGGGCCCAAGGACTGGGGCCATCTTCCACTGCTTTCCCAGGCCACAGCAGAGTTCAGAAGTGGAGCAGCCAGGTCTTGAACTGGCGCCAACATGGGCTGCCCACACTGCAGGCAGTGGCTTTACCCACTACGCCACAGTGCTGGCCCCATCCACTGTACTCTGTCATGCCTTCATTGCCCCAAATATACGTTCTGTGATTGGCTGTTTGCAAGTCCATTTGTGCAACAGAAGGAAAGTTCCTTGATGGCAGGCATTGTCTTCTTATTCTTATATCCTTAGCAGAATACCCAACATATAGACAGCCAGTAAGAATTCGATGAATGAATGGAAAGTTTAAAAATTAAATCTAGGGGCCTGCGCTGTGGCAGTGCCGGCAACCCAAATGGGAGCTGGTTCAAGTCCTGGCTGCTCCACTTCTGATCCAGCTCTCTGCTATGGCCTGGGAAAGCAGCAGAAGATGGTCCAAGTCCTTGGGCCCCTGCATCCAGGTGGGAGACCCAGAGGAAGCTCCTGGCTTCAGTTTGCCGTGACTCTGGCCGATGTGGCCAATTGGGGAGTTAACCAGTGGATGGAAGACCTCTCTCTGCCTTTCAAATAAATAAATAAATAAATAAATCTTATAAAAAATTAAATCTAAAAGTGAATTATGTTTGCATCTTAAAATCTCTGCTCTTCCTAAGCTCTCCACGCTCCATCCCAAACTGGGGCCCACTTCCCAGTCTGGCTGTCAGAGGAAGGGACCCTTGGCTTACTCTGATTGCCTCTTTGTTGATAAAGCACTGTGCCAGCTGGCTGGCAGCCCTAAACATAAGACATAAATTAGCTATCCTAACTGGCAACAACTTGAAACCAGCAAGGCAAGTCCTAAGAAGTTGCAAGATGTAAAGAACGTGGGAGGAAGGACCTGAAGAGAGGGATTCGGGACAAGATCCACCCTCGGCAGAGGAAAAAAATCTGACTTTCTACTGAGTTTCTCCAGTTCCTGTAAAATGCTTTCAAGGACTTAAAGCTAAGAAGAAAACGCAGCATGCAAAAAACTGCCTCCTTTTGGCCTTCTGCCCCACATTTCGTCAGGGTGGCAATTGTTTCAAACCCATCAGGCCCAGACAACGTAATGGACCTGATGACTCATGCGGGTAGGCACGCCCTGCTTGCTCCCACAGCTGAGGCCAAAGTCAGAGGCGGAAGCACCGTCCTCCCACACGCGAGCAGCCCATCCCTCCTGCACGATGTGGCAGGGCCCCTAGACTCATTCATCCATTCCACAAACTTCTATGGCGACTCCCTCCCGCCGGAGTGTCCGGGAGGGAGAAAGGAGGAGGAGGAGGAGGAAGAGAAAGGTTGGGCAGACCCCCAGAGAGGACGCCACGCAGGCCTCAGGCCGATTCCCGGGCGGCAGGGCGAGGGAGGCCCGCGGCTGGACGCTACCTGGGGGCGAGCGAGTGAGGTTCTGGCCCTCCGCGTTGACCGCCTGCACGTAGAAATAGCGGACGGGCAGCACGACGGCCGCCTGCAGCCCGGGCCCCCACACCAGGCTCCGCGGCGCGCTCACCGGCGCCTCCGGGGCCCCGGCGACTACCAGCAGGGCGAGCTGCGGCACCAGCAGCTGCACGGCCCGCGGCAGGCGGCGCATGGCTGCCGCGCCGCTGCGCTCGGGCTCCGCGGTGGCGGCGGGGAAGGCCCGGGAGCGCCGCGGGCCAGGGCTGGGGCCGACCGGGGGCGGGCCTGAGCTGTGCGCCGCTGCCCGCCCCCGGCCGTGTAGGGGCGGGAACTCGGGCGGGCGCCAGGACCCGCGCGCCTCCTCCCCGCCGGCCCCTAGGACCCGCCACGGAGGGAAAGGGTTGAGAGCGGCGGCCGGAGAGACCGAGAGTGCCAGGGTGCGCCCCGCATGGCTGCGCGCTTGGCACGGCCGCCGCCCATCTCCGGTGGCCTGGCTTTGTCCACGGTTTTGAGGAAACCCTTCGTAAAGGACGCAGACCTGCTGCTGATCGCTTGGGGAGAAGAGAGCTCCATTCCCGTGCGGAGAGCTTAAACATCAAGCAGCGCCAAAGTCACCTGCCGGCTGCCCTCCAGGCCGCTTCTCACAGCCCTGCGTTGACACCCGCGCCCGTAGCGGCCAAGTTTAGCGGTCGCGGTCTCTGCTCCACAGGCTCCCGCACTGGAGTGATTCCCTCCACTACACCCCATTTCCTCTCCGCCAGTCCTTTCAAAACACTTGTCCTGAGCTTCCAGGGTGTTTGGGCCAAGACCCAAGTGGGCCCCGGGGGCAGCCGATGGCAGTCTCAGACTGGCCTGAGCATGGTGGCTGGGATTCTCCTCAAAGCCAGGCGCCCCCCACCCCCAGAAGGGGTGGGAGTTGTTGGCCTTGGCCTTCCCCGTCCCTGAGAAGCTGAAGCTGATCCGTCCAGCCTGGCAGACTCTGAGGGCCTGTCTGCCTCTCCTTTCTGACCATGTAATTCACATTTTGTTTATTGTTTTTCCTTTTTCTTGCATCTTCTTATGGTTTGAACCTATTTAAGGAAATGCACGTTCTTCTTGGGCAGAGTGAATGCAGGGAACGCACCCTCCGGGAGGGACCCAGCGCTTCTGCACCCTCCCCGCAGGCCTCAGTCGCAGCACCAGGCCCTGCGCCGCCCTTGGTGCCTCTCGCGGCCTCTAGTGTGCTGCCCAGTATTCCTGCGAGGACCAGGTTTCACCAGGGCAAAATCTTTCCCACATTATCACCAGTTCTCCCGACCTGGCGGGTAGTGCTCAGCGGAGGTTGTAGACATTGCTCTTTGTCCTTTAGAAAGATGACCAGGATCTGGTAGTAGATCATGGTCAGTTCCAGGGCTACAGCCTTCCTCGGTTTTACTTTTGTTGAAAAATATTTTCTGGAGTTGTCTGCTTGAAATGTTTAGAACACATTTTATTCACACTCTTCCAAAATCAGACTTTAAAAATTTCCAGGGAAGTTATCTGAGGACTAGCTGGTACCGGATGACAATAAAATATAGCCTAATAAATTTTATAACAGTTAGGGTAACACCCAATCTTTTTTTTTTTTTTTTTAAAGAACATCCAGGAAGCTATATAATTTTATCTGAACACTGTCGTGTTCAGCAATACTGAATCTGTACCAACCTGTTTTTTCTCGTCTTACTCCATCTCCAAAAAGCATATCTCTTTAGGTCAACCAATGCTTTATCCAGATTCTTCATCTTTATTGAATTTTATTCATTCATTCAACAAACATTTATTCAGTGCCTACTGTACTTTATACTTTGACTTCAAAGTGCCTGTGGTTTAGTGGAGAAGAAAACAAACATAATTTAGTTAGCATATAGGTGTAAAACTATGGATGAACTGTGCATGATCTGAGATGTTCTACCTACAAGCTAACAGATTAACCTGTTACTGTTTCATGGATGGCATGGAAAGGCACAAAACTCCTAAATCAGAGACAAAGTATCTCATAATTCACTGTGAAAGTAATAGCAGAGCTTTATGCTGGTTGTGTTGGTTCCACAGGCCACCAAGTCCTGTGGGGACAATGCAAAGGGCCTGGATGCCTGAAGTGGGTGGTATTATAAAAGAAGACCACTGAGCCTAGGGAACATATACCACTTTTAAGGTAAAAAGAATTGAGCCTGCTTTTTGTGGGTAGAGAGATACTCCCTTCAGGTTGCTTGCTGCAAGTGCTTCCCTGAGAGCTGGCGTGCATTAGAGCAGTAGGAGCTTATTTTCCTGGCATTTCCTGCATGAATGTTCAGGTTTCGTAAGAGTGCCTCTCCCACCAGTGTAAGTGCAACACACTGCACATTGCATATGAGAACCACTTAAGCTGGTCTTGGGGGGCGCATCAAGAGAGGCTCTCTGAAACAGATGCCGTCTGTGCCGAAGCTTGAAGGCTGAAAAGGAATCGGCTGCATGAAGAGGGGGAGGAATGCAGCCCAGACAGGAGAAAGGTCGTGTGTAAGACTTGAAGTAAATGACACACGTCGAGAAGTTCCTCATTCTCTTTCATACTCATCTCCGTATTGGGTTTTTGGTCTAAAAAACATTGTAATTTTAATCTCTGTGACTCTAGAAAGATGAGACTCAACACACATCTGTAAATTGCACTGGCCCCTGGAATCTTAACATTGTCACATTAAACTTATAGCTAATTGTTGTCCATTCAGTTCATAACGGTTCTGCCTTTTCTAGTAACTTCTCCTCTGTTTCCACGCCAGAGTTCACACTGTTAACAGTGAGGCTTTGCAAACATGACCTTAATCTGTGGTTATATAGCTGACTGGCCCATGGTTTTTGTTATTGTTTTTTGTTGTTGTTGTGTGTGGGTTTTTTTTTTTTTTTTTTTTTTTTTTTTTTTTTTTTTTTTTTGACAGGCAGAGTGGACAAGGAGAGAGAGAGAGAGAAAGATCTTCCTTTTGTTGGTTCACCCCCTAAATGGCCGCTACAGCCGGAGCTATGCTGATCCGAAGTCCGGAGCCAGGTGCTTTCTTCTGGTCTCCCATGCGGGTGCAGGGCCCAAGCACTTGGGCCATCCTCCACTGCCTTTCCAGGCCACAGCAGAGAGCTGGACTGGAAGAGGAGCAACCTGGACAGAATCCGGCGCCCCGACAGGGACTAGAACCCGGGGTGCCGGCGTCACAGGCAGAGGATTAGCCTATTGAGCCACGGTGCTGGCCGGGTCTTAAGTCATGATGAGCTAGTCAGAATCCTTTCCCTGGGAGTTTAAAATTAAGACTAGCAGGGGCTGGCACCATGGCTCACTTGGTTAATACTCCACCTGTGGTGCCTGCATCCCATATGGGTGCTGGGTTCTAGTCCCGGCTGCTCCTCTTCCAGTCCAGCTCTCTGCTGTGGCCCGGAAGAGCAGTGGAGGATGGCCCAAGTGCTTGGGCCCCTGCACCTGCATGGGAGACCAGGAAGAAGCACCTGGCTCCTGGCTTCAGATCGGTGCAGCGCCAGCCGTAGTGGCCATTTGGGAAGTGAACCAACGGAAGGAAGACCTTTCTCTCTGTCTCTCTCACTGTCTATAACTCCCTGTCAAATTAAAAAAAAAAAATTAAGGCTAGCAAATTTCAGCATGTAAATGACTGCTCTCAAAGAGAGGTGATACAAAATTTCATTTCTTTTCCCTTTGCAGAGGGAAAATGGAAGAGAATATGGAGAACTCCCTGGGTTATCTACAGTGCACTAGATCCTGGTACAGCTCATGAGTAATACCCTTGGTTTCTGAGACATCTCTGTGTCCTTATAATACATTCCTCTCTAACTTGAAAGAAGCATCTCATTTTCAATGTCATTAATAACTATCTGACATAGGGTTATACAAGCTTAGGTCCCACAAAATGTTAATACCTTATTTTAATTATTCCAATAATATTTATTCGGTATTCTTTTGCACTCGTCAAGGTACTGGGGACATAAACTCAGTCCTTGTTCTTCCATATATTACAACCTATGGGGTGGCTTTTAGCTTGTGAGACTAACCATTCACTTGTATCTAGAAGCTCACAGTGCAGGGGTATTTCCTCCTAAAATGCAACAACTCATGAGTCCATTCTGAGTCAGGCACTCACTCCCTGAACCGGTCAGTTATGCCCAGACTCAGGGCCATGCCAGAATGTGGATTCCTTCAAGTAACAGGTAGCCTGGAGGAAGAAGTGAAGAAATTATCTGGTAGGCAGCTAATCCTATTGTATCTACTACAGAATCCCTAAAACAGTTCTAGATGTACTTCCAGATTTACCCTAGACTGGGTACTAGCACAGGTGGGAAAGGGTTGTTGGGGAAAGAAAGTATGGGCCTAGAAGGAAAAGTCTAGCATTTATAAAACACCAAGTTTCATAGAATCATGCATAATTATCAACTTTAAAAAAAGAAAGTAACTTACTAAATATTCTCTTGGGAAGTAAATCTTACAAAAAATTACCTTTTTTAAGTCTGTGTAGCCACTGACATATATTTCTACTTGTGTGTAATCATAATTATACACACATGTATATATTGTCATATATGTGCATATGTGTGCTTATTGATTCTTTTTCAGAGGGTGTCTTGACTATCCCTTATCTCTTTTCTGTTTTTGAACACTGCCTCCCCCTCACTTTCTACCAACCAACCTGGCCACAAAACAATAGATACTAATAGCTTAGTATATATCCCTCCATTAATACATATGCGTATCCAAGTTTTTTGGTTAATGGCTTATTAAAATGAGATTTTGCTTTTTTCACTCACTAGTACTCACAGAAATTCTCCTAACTTATTCAGGCCTTACATTTTTAATGACTTAATATTACATATGTAGATGTTCCAGAATCATTTAGTCATTTCTTACTGGGTATTTCAAGCTTTTGCCACAGCAAACATTGTAGCAATAAAAATGTCTAAGTCTATACAGACTGGTGCTTTTTATTTCTACAGGAGCGGTCTCTCTGCATCTTTATGGTCATGGCAGAGACAGCAACTTCCTGGATAAGTCCAACTCAGTGGCATGGTTTTTGAAGTTGGTCTTGGGACTTCTACTAAATTCTATCTCCCCAACTCTATTAATGAGTTTGTGAGCAAAGAAATCGTCTATTTGAACCAGCTAGAGAATATTCTGTCTACCACTAAAAATCCCAGCTAATCAAAAGTATTTTAATCAAGGACAGTAACAATATCTTGAATAAAGTGCACCCTGGATGCATTAGGGGGAAGCTGGATTGGAAGCAGAGTAACCAAGATCTGAACCAGCACTTCAATATATGGAATGTGGGCTTCCTAAGCTTTGGCCTAGCACACTGTACCACAATTTCTACCTCAAGCCAATGCTTTTTAAAAACTATCTATATGGAGAATCTCATTCGATAGCCACCAGAAAGGTTGCTTTGTATACTTCTGCTGCATCAGAAATGGAGCAGCCAGCACTTGAACCAGTGCCCATATGGGATGCTGGTGCACAGGCATACGCCACAACACTAGCCCCTCTGCCCTGTTCCCTTTTATATTTTTTTCTGAAGCTTTCACATTTAAAAGTAATTATTGGAAATATAAAGTATCTAAAAATAATAGTTGGGAATATAAATAAAACCAAACCAAACAGTGCATCTATTTAAATCATTTATTTCAACACAAGCATCGTTTTAAATTTACACTGTCTTGCAACACATATTTCATAACTGAAGAACAAGTCTGAGAATAATAACATAAAAGGATTATTTGACAAAGTTTTAACAAAAGTGCTTATTGCTTCAGAAACACAGAACTGACAGTGAAGACAGAGCCATAAAGTGGCAACACATTCACACCTTCTTGGAAAGTAAAATACGTACATATTTACAATGTGCATTAAGTAGAATATTCTGAAGCATTGTTATTAACAATACACTCTCAGCAATAAGGCCTTTGTAACTCTCTGGCATTCGATGGAAGATACACCCATCCTTCCCACAACCTCAAAGACTTTCTTTCATCACCTCTAGTGCATATATTTACCTCCTTCATTAGTTGTCACGAAGGAGAACTTTGTTAGTAGTAACATCCATGTGTTTACAGTGTAAGGGTAAATCTCTTTTTTTTTTTTTTTTTTTTTTTTTTTTTTTTTTTTTGTAATTTGGGAGGCAGAGAGGGAGAGAGAGAAACAAAGATAAAATGCTCTCACCACAGGTCACTCCCCAAATGCTCACAACAGACCGTTGCTGAGGTCAAATCCAAGAATCAACGCAGGTTTCCCATGTGGGTGACAGGAACCCAATTATTTGAACCATCACCACCTCTCCCAGGCTCTGCATTAGCAGGAGGCAGGAGCAGAAGGTAGGCATTGAACCCAGGCACTCCAATATGGGACGTGGGTATCTTACCTGTTGCCTTAACCACTACCCCAAATGCCTGCCCCTAAGTTCTGTTTTAAATGGACTTAATAGTACAAAACTTTAGGTTACAGAAGTCTAATATCTAAACAAGTTAATAATTTACACAGTACTTATTAGTATCAATTCCCTCGTGATTTACTCCACTTACATATTTATTTTAATATTGATTATATCTTTCAGAAAACAAGTTGTAAATATAAAAATGACCATAATAAACCACCACTCTATCAAAAAAGAACTTTAAAAAGCAGCAGTTTGTATGTTAAAATACATAGAAATTTGCTATACTTCTTCAACGAAGTGCTTTATAAAAATATAAAACTGTAGAAGGTGCTACTTTTATGAATTTGTTTTCTTGATTCTTGAGCCAGACCAACAAGCAAAGATTAAAATAGTGCAACTGAGTAATGGCCATCAATCACCTTTGAATTCAGACAGTAGAGCACAGTGCAGAAGGCCCAGGCTCCAGAGTAGTTGTTTATCCCTACCTTAACATACCTGTGACATAGCCTGAACTCACTGAAACTCCATTCACTTTTTGTAGCATACCTTTAGACTCAGAGTATTTACTGAAATAAACTTGCAAGCTGGTCATTTTAAAAATCAAGAATTTTAATATTAAAATATTAACTGAATATATTAAAATGACATAGAAAACATAGATTATATACAGAAATTTTGAATAATCAGATAAATAGAAAAAAGAATTTATGATCATACATTAGACAAAGAATAAAATATTATTTATTCTTTATCATATATTATGGATTGCCTGTGTCCCCTAAAAGTTCATATGTTGGTAAGTTAATCCCCTAATTCATATGTTAATGGTATTAGCATCAGGAGGGCAGTTTTGTAAGAGGAAGACTCCAGCAAAGCACTTGCAAGGTCTCACCCTGTGATACCCTGCTCAAGGTTATGATACAACAAGAAGGCCCTCATCAGATGTCAGGGCCACACTCTTGAACGTTCAAACCTCCAGAATGATGAAACAAATAAACTTCCTTTTCTTTGTAAATCACCTGGTCTCAGGGATTTTGTTATAGCAACAGATACCTAAGACACCCTACACATTTGAATTGAAAAGTTCAGAACAATTGATCTTGCTGAGTCTGAGACTGGTCAGACCTTGAAGTATAAAAGCAGTGGGCAGATTGAAGGAACAGCTTTCACATTAGTTACCTCACATTCATTAGTTGTGGATTTCCTGGGAGCAACGTAATCTAGCTCTGGGAGTTTGTTTCTAGACAAGGCAATGATTAGAGGATGATAATAATAGTCTGTTATTACTGTTCTTTGCCTTTCTGTCAGTTCCAAATCCTATATACTTCACCACACCTATCATTATCCTTAATTTATATGAATGAAACAGAGTAGGTGAGAAAAATGGACCATAGGATTATGTCAGGAAGCAAAAATAAAACAAATGAGATAAAACCCATTTGTATTGCTCATCCTACTATTGAGATTCATGATTGCATGTTGTCTGTGGTTCTAGCAAATTATCTTTCCTGCCATTTATTGATCTTTGTCCTGAATTAGGAGAGAAATGGCCAGGTATTCTACATGGGAACTAAAAAATTAGGAAATTCAAATTATCAGTGGCTATCAGAAGTGATTTATTCTTAATAAATTATTGAAAAAAAATGATCAGTGACTGGCTCCCGGGAGCTCTGTGTTAGAATTTCCTGAAGGTTTGATAGATGATTCTTTAGAACAGGCTGTAAATCTCAGAGTGTCAGATCTGGACTGACAGCATTTTAGGGGCTTGGCTAGGGTTCTCATTTTGTACTGGACTAAAATGCCCCACCTGGGGGCCAGCACTGTGGCATAATAGGTTAAGCCTTTGCCTGCAGTGCCAGCATCCAATATGAGTACCAGTTCCTGTGCTGGCTGCTCTTCTTCCAATCTAGCTCTCTATTGTGGCCTTGGAAAGCAGTGGAAGGTGGTCCAAGTGCTTGAGCCCCTGCATCCACGCGGGAGACCTGGAAGAAGCTCCTGGCTCCTGGCTTTGGATTGGCCCAGTTCTGGCCATCGCAGCCATTTGGGGAGTGAGTCAGAACCAGAGGATGGAAGACCTCTCTGTCTCTCCCCTTCTCTATCTGTAACTCTCAAATCAATAAATCTGTAAAAACAAACAAACAAAAAACCCACCTGAAAAGAAGTGTTCTAACCTGCAAATAAAAAATTTGGGAAATGGGTGGTTCTGGGAAACCGGGAAGAACAGTTGCTGAAAGGACTACAGTGCAGGACAGTCTCATGAAGAAATGTTACTTCTTTCTGTCCTTCAGTTCTGTTCCTGAGAAGAAAGTCTATGGCCAAATCATTGCCTCTGTCATTGGGTGGCATGGAGGATGTCCTTGTCTTGATTAAAATTCAGCCCTCAATAATTCAGCCAATCCCCACGAACTGTTGTAGAGGAATTTCTAGGAGTGCTAAGAGGGCTTCAGCGCCTCATCTATAACCTCATGTGCTTTAAACATGCGGCTCCTGGACTCCACTATGTAAGGATGCCCTTACAAAAACTCTTTTATCTTTGTTTCAAAAAATAAAAGCAGTAACTTCCTAAATGTTGATGAATCAAGCAGATGATAAAGTTTACTCCATTGTCGTTGTCCCCACATTTCATCTAATATCGTGAGTACAGGGTGCGGACAGGAAAGGAAAATGCAATGTGGCAGCTGTGCTCGGTGATTAATAAATTTTGTATGTGCGGGGGATACCATGAGCGAAAATCATAATGAAGATGTAGAAAAGTAGGGAGAAAGTAAAGTCAAAGCCAAAATAATGCAGTGCATTAGAGATTAAAACAAGTGCAGGAAGGCAGGCCAAGAACATATACAAAGGGAGGAGAGAAATGAGAATCATTCAAATCAGGAATTCACTGTTCTGTAAGTGAGGAAGTGTATATACAGGATGTGGAAGGCAGAAAGGGAATTTGGGTTATTTCAGTGCAGACATTGCCCAGACTAGATATTTTATCTCTGTCTTCTCATGGGCATACATATTTATACTAGTTCCACGATAGACTTTTGGTGAAAAGCTTATGCAGTTTATTGAGAAAATCTCACAGTTCTGATTCTTTGTCGTTTTCATCTAGGTAGTATTCATCATCTGTGGTCGTGTCGGTGTCACAGTCTGAGTCTACTGGGTCCTCCTCATAGATATTAAGTGGCTTACTTGGGGACAAGTCACCTTCGGGCACCTGACTCCTAGGGGAATTCGAGCTTAAAGAATCTGGTGGTGTGGGAGAGTTGACTACATCGTCTTTCAGGAAGCCAGGGTTCTTAAGAAAACTTGGTTTCCATAATCTTCCTTGTGTGAGTGACCTCTTTACATTCTCCAAGAAAGCCAACTGTTGTTCTTTCCCAAAAATCCCATAGTCGATAGGTCTGGATATAGAGGTTGTGGACCTGGGGCCTGTTTTTGTCCTGTCACCATACAAAGCCCAATTTTCATTTTCATCACAGGAGGGAAGTTCAGAAAATGACTTGAATCTTCGACTGTACCCATTGTCAACAGAGAATTCATTCCCGAGGGTCAGTCGACTCAGGGCATCGTCAACAGAGGTGCTTTCGGAAAAATGGCGCTCCCTGACTTTCGGAGGCTGACTTTTGCATAGCTTATCACCATGCACATTGATGCTTTTCAAACTCTTTGAACGATAGAGGTGTGGCTCAGTCCCCGTTTCTGGTGATGAAAGATTCCTTTGTCGTTGCTGACAGCTGGCCAGAGGGATGCTTCCTGTCGATTTCCAGGCGGGCTCCAGTGGGAAAGGAGAGCTGAGTCTCCTCTGCTGGGTGGAGCAGCCTGTGACCCTGAGGCTGGTGAACGGGAGCTGCGCTGGGACCGCTGACTCTACTTCCAAAATCCGAGCTGCTGCTGCTGCTTTAGAATCCTCATGCTTCGGTGGAGACGCTGAGATACTCTTAAACTCATTCTGAAGTACTTGTGAAATGCTGGTAGACCTCTGATCACTAGGGTGTGTAGAAGGTTCACTGGTGACTTTTACGGTGACCTGGACAGGGTTCTCAGATTTCTCCTCATTCAGCCCAGCCTTACTCAGCCTGCTTTCACCTGTGGAATCCGTGCACTTTGGAGAAGAATCAGGGAACAGCTGATTATGCTCTGGGGTGCTACGGGATAAACAGCCAAAGCCCGGCCTGCTCCCACTCTGGGGGAAGATGGTAGCTACAAGGCTTCTATGACTTAAATCTTGAGCTGGGGAAATTCTGTTTGCTTTAGACACTTCTGCCAATCTGTGTTTAACCGAAGATCTCTGTCCCCCTTTCTCAAGGTCATCCATGTCGGTTTTGTTTTTTTTATTTCCTCTATGAAGTGAAGGTTGATCCCTTTTGTGCAATGCATCTTCAGCCTTCCTGCAGTCTGTTATGTTATCCTCCTGCCCCTCGAGGGGTAACTCTCTCGGTTTAGACTGCAGACTCTTTAAATCCGTTTTATCTGAGTGAGTGTCCCCAGCAAGCTGTAATTTATGCAGTGCTGGTGTAGGAGCGAAGGCTTGGCCTTGTGACTCACAGGGGGCTTTATCAGTCATGTTTTGGTTACCTGTTCTGATTTCTCTGACTTCCCTAGGCTCTGAGCCAGTGGGGCTATCATCTATGGCCGTGGCTGTGTGCTCTTTCTCAGGACAGTTCCCACTCCCAGTAGCTGTAATGGCTACACCACTACCTGCACATTCTCCAGAACTTCTTCTGGCTTGGGAATTTTCAATGTTATATTGTGAACAGGCTGAGAGATCCCTGTCACCTGTATTAATGGACTCTTGACAATTTTCAGATTTTTCTTCTGTAACTCTTTTTCCCTGGAGCATTACTGACGTATGCAGGGTTTCATTTTGCAATGTTCCTCCTCTCTCTATCCTACTTTGAACATCACCTAGAGGAGTTTTAGCTAATTTATCTGGGAGAATCTCTCTGGTTGTACATTCTCTGAGAGAAACATTTGCCTCGGTGGAAGCCATTTCCTGTAAGGTAGGCTCTGCGGGCCTCCTATCTGGTAATTGTGAGACAGACACATTTTCAGTGGGATGAGGAAGGCAGTGGCTGTTCTGAGCAGAGCTGACCGGCATGTTTGGGTCTTCACCCGAAGGTGTTCCTGGCTGCTCTCGTGTAGAATAATCTAGTTTGTCTTTTTCTAAAGCACTGGGAGATGTTTCAGTCCCCACTTGAGGTGAGTCTATGAGCGAATCAGCATTTTGTGTGAACTGTTGAAGGAGGTTACAGAATTTTTTGCTGGGTTTCCTTGGTAGAGTATAATAGACCGAGACCACCTCGAGACACTTTACATGATCTTCGTCTCCAGAAACAGAGAATATACTAGTAGTTTTCAATCTATGTAACGTTTTCCCACCTTCACTTCCTGGCACATCTGAACTGAAAGGTAAAGGGTCTTCCTTTGAAAGGGAAAATGTGCTTGTCCTGGAGGCGGGAATTCCGTCAGCGGCGTCTGCGCATCCGTGCGCGTATTCCTTTGCGGGGTGTCTTTGGGTTAAGAAGGAATCTCGAGCGGATGAGCCTCTGTCGAGAGGGTTCACGATTCTCCCGCAGGGTCCTGGGCTTACAGCACGGGCACTTCTGTCTGAGACGGGCGATTTTCTCCCTTCGCCTCTGCCAGGTGAGGCGCATGGCTCTGCGGAGGGACAGGAAACAGCCCTCCTGATGAGGAACGGAAGCGGCCCTTTCCTCACGGAAGCAGATCGAAGGGTTTTCATATTCGTCTTCCTCTCCGTGGCTCCAGGCGCTGCTGCGGCTGAGTCAGAGAGCATTTTGGCACATTCACCTCCTGACTCAGGGGACCTGGGACTGAGTGGGCTGAATGTGTGCTTCCCTTTTGGGTCTGCCACATTATTTCTGACTTGAAATGGAAGGGGCCCATTCCTAATTGAAGTAGCCAGCATCTTACTTTCCGACTGCCTACTATTTATTAAGGTGCTGGCTGATTTTCTTGGCAAGGTACAATAAATTGTGCCAAGCTCAGAAGCTCTGGAATTCCCTTGCTTCTTCTCAGTGAAGCTACCATTGTCATTCGAGGGTACTGATCTACTTTCTGCTTTGCTTAACTTTTCAATACAGGATATGTGGTGTCTTACTTTTCCTTTTCCCTTTCCATTCCTGAAAGGAGAGTATTTGACAGCATCAGCCACTTCGTCATGGACAGGCCCATGACCATCATTATGTCTTTGGTTTTCTGAGGAACTTACAGAAAGCTGATTATTTTGGTTCTTGCTGGCACTGTCTTTTTCTTCGGTTTCTCCCAGAGACAGATCTCTGTCTGAAGGACTTCTCTTGCAGGACACTGTAGTAGAAGTACTCGGCAGAGCATCGGGGAAAGAATGACTTGGTGGGGAGGAATCTGGTGACGCACCTGTTGCCAAACCTAAAGAATCACAGGACACACTGTGCTCAGCAGCCAACCTGCTATCATCGGTAGAATCAGTGGTAGTACGTGGTTCTCCCTCAGTATCTAAGATAACAGGCTCCACTGGAGACTGTGTGTTTTGATTGTCCACAGGTCCAGAGCTCCAGTGGTTATTTTTAATAATGTTTGAAATATCTTCATGACTAACTTGATTTGGGTTAGGCAAAGATGGTGGAACTCTGCTCTCCCGGATGAAAGGTGGGGAAGTTGCTGAGCCAAGATTTCTGTTCCCAGTACAACTCTTCTCTTTATGAAGTTCATTTGCTTTATCTGTATTGGATACATAATTTTTGGAGGTATCTTTCTTGGAAAAGATTCTGGGTACCCTTTTTGAACTTACTGTGGTAGGTGCATTGAAATAAAACCTGTCACTCTTGGTGGAGTCCCGGGAGACAGGATTTAGAAACTCAGGTAAAGCGTCAGAGCTCACGGTCTGTGAAACAGGTTGGGATACTTCACCCATCATGTTTGTCTGGTCCATCTTGTTCAGTTGTTGATCTTCTGAAACAGAGTCATTCATGTTTTTCTCATTATTCACCAAAGCATTGGCCGGGCTTCCTAGCAGAGAATCAGCTGAATCATGATTGGTTATACTGACTTCTACAAGGCTTCTTTTTGGAAGAGAGACAGGCTTACCGGGAATCATCTTCTGCACAGTGACTGTGCGATTCTGAAAGTAGGGACTCTGAGAATTCCCTTTATCATCGGAAATCTGGGGGAAGAAAGTTTTGAAGGGGGATGCTTGAATCTGAGTAGTTCCAGATGAGTAAGGTTCTTTGCTGACATTCTGCTTATAGTCTAATCCACCAGATTTGATGTGATGGCTTGAGTCAGTCTTGCTGCAAACATCTAGTGCACCAAAATGAGGAGTAGACTGGTTTCCATGACCTTGTGTTATCTCCATGCTCTCCAGTGAGGCCATTTGGAAATCAGACTGCCAGGAATGGGGTCCTTCTTGGCTTCTGGAGACATTTGTCCCAGAACCGGGAGAAAGTGATCCCCAGGGTGGAGAAGGGGCACTGTGGCTGTGAACAGCTGATGCAGCATTTGCTTCCATGAAAATCATTTCAAAGTCTCTGTCAGATGAACTGAATAGTTTCCTCCTTTGATGAAAGTCAGACCATGAAGAATGTTCTGCCTGTTGGTCCCAAAAAGGACCTTGTCCAAATCTCTGTTCTCTTCTTTGTCCAAAGGAATTGCTAAAGAAAGACCTAGCAAATGGGCTGTCTTCATGGTAGAATGGCATATTCTCTGAGTTCTCAAATGTGTCAGGACTCATTGCATTATCCATAGGGGCATTGAAACCAATACTTTGGCAAACATTCTGTGAATGGTATAGTTCATAACTTCTATTCTCCTGAAAACAGCTGGGATATATATACTCATCAGTAGGGTCAATTTCCATTGGTGACAGTGTCCCCAGGAACTCTCCTTGGTTCTGCCCATCTCTGGAAGAATCTGATCTATTCCATATGATAGATGATAGAGGAGTTCGCTTTGGGCTCTGCTGGGGGCATGGTGGTAGAAACCCCCCTTTTTTCTCAGTTGTGGCTGGAGAATGTAAGCTTCTTGCTGTGAAATGCCTTGTGGCTAGTGAGGCGGATCGTTGCCTGCTGTCGAAACACAGGGAAGTACTACCGAAAGTATTCTTCTGCACATAATCCTCTTTTAAGACTCTGGGCTCCCTTGTCCTGTACATATCATAAATTGTTCTTGTCCTAGGAGAAAATGTTTTAAAACCTTCCCTAGGAGTTCCTGGTCTTAGGATGTCATAGATAGACATATTGGAAGTCTCATTATAGCGATTTTTGTGCTTTCCTGAGATATTACCATGTGTGTTCTCACTGGAGTAAAAATGGTTGAATTGTGTTCTTGGTCCACAGTTGAGGGGTATTCTGGTACTTAGTGAGCTTGCAGATTGTTCCTGAGCCAGTTTGCTATCCAAGTCATCTAAAACTAAAAGGAGAATATGAATCATTTTTTGGCATGTGATTTCAGTTTAATAATAATTTGAATTATTGACGGCCCTATTCAAGAAAACATAATCACTTATCATATTTTACTTTTATATTATCATAAATGTGATGACACCAATTCTGATTTTGTTTTTAAGACAATTTGACTTTTATAAACTTGTAATAGAAGTTTCTTTTTCATATATTTTAAAATCATACTTTTTTCAAAGTAAACCTTCCACAATGCTTTAAGGACACACATGTAAAGTTATATATTTTTTCTAACTGAATTTGAATCATAATTTCTTTTAGTGCATTTAAAGTTTATTGCATTTTGTAAGATATGGACAAGTGATAAAAGACAACTTATAATATATATTGCCAAAATGGCTCCACCATTGGATAATCAGATAACCATGGTATTATTTATCTGTGACTTTCTGTTTCTTTCATGTCTGCAAGTTGCTGTAATATTTTCACCATCTGGGATTGTTATAGAAATGATAGTCTATAGATAAGAAAGGATATCTCAGTTGTACTTCTGAGAGAATAGCATTATCACCAAAAGTTTAGTAATTAAATTATAAATATACTTAGATGGATGGATCATAGCCATAATTAAATGTTCTACATAATATTATTAAATGATGTTCTAATGGTAGACCTATTAGCCTATAATATATCATTTTATCTTGTGGTAGGCACAGATCTATCTCACATAGTATTTCAAGTTTAGTAATATTAATATTCTCATTTTATAATGAGGAAACAGATGCTAAAGTTGCCAAAGTCACATAGCATTGGGACTGGAGCCCAGGAACTCTATGTCCTGAATCCATGCACACAACCAGTGTGTAATGCAGTCTCTGGGATAGGAAAGCTCCATTTTCATTTTTTGCTCTTTATGAACCACAAGGATGATTTCGTGGCAAGATGAGCTCAGTGTTATAAGGATGTGAAGTTGCTGTTGTTAAACAAAGATTACTTTATCTAGTAGAAAGGTCACAGGCTGGTGTCCAAGTCAGGACCTGGAGGCCTCTTTACAGTAGGAGCCAAGCTAAGACGTAGGGCTCAGGCTCTCTGACCACGGCTCCATGATCTCAGACAAGTCATGACATATCTTCAGTGACATGGTTGTGGTTCCTCTGAGTTGTCTTTATTTAACCTTATTTGGCACCTTTCCTCAATAAAAACCTGTTACAGTTTGAATAGCATCATAATCTCTCACAGTTTTAGATTGTCTAAGACCTACCTTATAAAGGACACTTTTCATCATATTCATATTATAACAAACACAAATAGATTATGTTTTTATTAATGTTTGCTAGTGAAAATAAAATCTGGATGAGGAACGAGTTACAATGTTATTTAAATTTCAGAAGAAGTTTTTGGTTATAAAATCTTCCTGAATTACATAAAACTGTGTACTCTCCTGGATAATTAAAATTTTGACCTTAACTGTACAATGATAGGGACAGTGAGACAGATCAGTAGCTGGGTGAATGTGAGTGAGATATTTTTATGGTGTACCAACTACACTAGAACAGGTGCCAAAATATTTCTTAAAAATTTTTTGGGGGCCAGCGCCATGGCTCACTTGGTTAATCCTCTGCCTGCGGTGCCGGCATCCCATATGGGTGCCGGGTTCTAGTCCTCGTTGCTCCTCTTCCAGTCCAGCTCTCTACTGTGGCCCTGGAGGACAGTGGAGGATGGCCCAAGTGCTTGGGGCCCTGCACTGGCATGGGAGACCAGGAAGAGACATTTGGCTCCTGGCTTTGGATCAGCGCGCAGCACCGGCCATTGCAGCCATTTGGGGAGTGAGCCAATGGAGGGAAGACCTTTCTCTCTGTCTCTCTCTCTCATTGTCTATAACTCTACCTGTCAAATAAAAAAGTAAAATAAAACAAAAAATAATTTTTTTTAATTTACTTTCGTTTTATTTGAAAGGCAGAGAAAAACAGAGACAGAGATCTTCCATCTACTAGTTCAGTTTCCAAATGCCTGTAACAGACAGGGCTGGGTCAGCCCTATGCCAAACCTAGAACTCAATCTGGGTCTCCCACGTAGGTAGTAAGGACCAAGGTACCTGAGCCATCATCTGCTACTTCCCAAGATGTGCATCAACAGCAACATGGATTGGAAGCAGAGGACTTGGGACTTGAACCAGTCACTCCACTGTGGGATATGTGAGTCTCAAGTGGCATCCTAACTGCTGGGCCAAACACTTGCCCATGCTAAGGGAGTTCTGAAATCTGTTCTGGATTTCCTATTCTATTTAATTTTAAGTTGGTGCTTTTAAGTTTTCATAGCCAGCAAAAAACTAATCTTGAGCACTAAGGATCCTAACTAAGAAATTATTTAGGGAATCATTCTGCTGATGTTTTAATGAAAAATAATTTATTTATATCTAGTCTCTGAAAAATATATTCCCTATATCCACCATAAAATAATAAAGAGCAATGTCAAAGTATAAGGCAGGGCAAAAAAAAAAAAAAAAAAAATCTACCAGAGCCGGTGTCATGGCACAGTGGGTTAAGCTGCAGCCTGTGATGCCAGCATCCCATATAGGCACCAGTTGAGTTCTGGCTGCTCCACTTCTGATCTAGCTAATGGCCTGAGAAAAGCAGCCCAAGTGTTGGGCCCCTTCCACTCAGATGGGCATGGAAGAAGTTCCTGGCTCCTGGCTTTGGTCTGGTCTAGCCCCAGACATTGAAGCCACCTAGGGACTGAACCAGTGGATGGAAGATCTCTCTCTCTCTTTCTCTCTCTCTCTCTCTCTCTAATTCTCTAACTCTCTCTCTCCCCCTCTCTATGTATATCTCTGACTTTCAAATAAATAAATAAATAAATAAATCCTTAAAAAGGAAAAAAGAAAACCTGTGTAAGTGCAAATCTCTCTTTAAAACATTTGTAACAAAATCTCTTTGTTGCCTGTTCCCCCCGCCCCCCCCCCCCCGCCCTGTTGCTCTGTTGGGACCAGGGAACCTCGCCCAGCAGCGGAACCCCAATAAAAGCCTGTGAATTAAAAAAAAAATCTCTTTGCTCTTCAGTCTCCCTTTCAATCTACTTATGTTTTTTTCCTTTAAAGTTTTTGGTTGACTACAAAAGCAAAACATGGTTGGAAGAGAAAATACAGGAAAGTATACCAAAAAGGTAGAATCACCTGGAATCCTATCCAGAGATAAGTACTTATAACATCCCTGTGAAATTAAATTAAGGGTTAAGCTGTCGCCTGCCACACTGGCATCCCATAGGAGTGGTTTTGAGTCCCAGCTTCTCCATTTCTGATCCAGCTCCTTGCTAATGGCCCAGGAAAGTAGAAAATGGCCCAAGTTTGGGGGCTAGAACTGTGGTGCAGCGAGTTAAAGCCCTGGCCTGAAGCGCTGGCATTCCATGTGGGTGCTGGTTCTGGTCCTGGCTGCTCCTCTTCTGATCCAGCTCTCTGCTGTGGCCTGGGATAGCAGTGGGGGATGGCCTAAGTGCTTGGGCCCCTGCTCCTGCCTCCTGGCTTCAGATCAGCTCAGCTACGGCTGTTGTGGCCATCTGGGGAGTGAACCAGCAGATGGAAGACCTCTCTCTCTCTGTCTCTACCTCACTCTGTAACTCTTCTTTCAAATAAATAAAATAAATCTTAAAAAAAGAAAAGAAAAGAAAAGAAAGAAAATGGCCCAAGTAACTGGACTCCTGCATACACATGGGAGTTCCTGGCTCCTGGCTTTGGTCTGACCCAGCCATTTGGGGAGTGAATCAGTGGGTGGAAGATCTGTCTCTTGTTCTCTCTCCTCTCTCTTTCTTTGTAACTCTGCCTTTCAAATAAATAAATACATTTTAAAATTAATTACTCAAAGTCCCTTAGGATCCATAATCAATAATGCTTTTTTTACTCACTACTCTCAAAAGCAAGCCAATTCCTGTTCTGATTCTCTTCTTTATTTTTAGAGAGGTCAAGCCTGTCTTTTATTTATTTTTTTTCCCTACTGCATAAATAGTAGCTTTCCTCTACAAGCAAAACCTTCATTTCAGGACAGAGGTTTTCTTTCTGGTGGCTGCCGGGAGCCATCTCACGGATCTCGCCGAGGGAAGCTCCAGGGACCTGACTTTGAACTGACTCTTTGGCTCTCTTACCTGACCCTCACCAGAGGGTGGAAGGGGCTTTCGCTTTCTTAAGGTGAAGCTGGTGGATGCCTGAACTTTTCCAACGGTCATGTTTATTTTGAGGCAGAGCAACCCACATAAAAGTGAACTTTGATTATATAAAAATAAGGTACATGTTCATGAGGTACTTTTGGAGTCTGTTTCAGTTTTTATTGTTATCTGTTATACAAGGTTAATTGTTTAACAACAATTAGATTTCATCACAGTGCATTTATGTCCTAATTGGGAACAATGAAAGTCTACATAAACAGCAAACTTTATAGATGTATTTCCTACAGATGCATTTTCTTTTTACCTGAGGTTAAACTTTAAACATTATTACTCGTCCATACATATATCAGTCCTGGATCTGAGACTATTTGCTTTGATTATATTTAATTGTAAAGTTCTTTAATTGTGTTAATAGCATATATCAACATCTTCTTCAGATAAGGTAAACAAGAGGACTTCAAAAATAAAATATAGGGCTTAATATGTTGTTGAGCAGTTTAATACGAACTGTAATTATCATTTGCTTCCTTTTAGTATCAGGATTTGCAAAAATGATTTAATGCACAGACTTACCTTGGAAGAACTCGTTCTCCAGGACTGAAATATCCCATGGAGGAGGAATGGCACCGCCCTCTCTCATGACTGCTGGGTTGGGGACAAAAGCACGGTCAACAGGTTGATTTTCCAGGGGTGAATTGACTATTTTTGCCTGTTAATTTAAAAGTAGAAGACATGAGATTATTTCTAGACATTCTTGAACCAGAGTATTCACATGTTCCCACAAGAATGTCTCAAGCTTAAAAGCTCTTGTCTAAGGATTACAAATCAGTTTTCCTAACCTATAATTTATTTACTTCTCAACTTAAAAAGTTTCCTTATTTTTTCCATTTGCAACTTATGGAGGTCTTCTCTGTGCCCTTGCCCTACATTAATTTTTTTGATCATCTGTCATCAGGCAAGATACTGAGCCTCTCTCTGACAAAGCTTCCTGCCAGTTTACACTGCACAGCACAGGCTTTATTTTTTTTTTCTTTTTAAAAAGATTTATTTCTTTATTTGAAAGTCAGAGTTACACAGAGAGAGAAGGAGAGACAGAGAGAGAGAGAGAGAGAGAGGTCTTCCATCTGCTGGTTCACTCCTCAATTGGCCGCAATGGCCAGAATGCACCGATCTGAAGCCAGAAGCCAGGAGTTTCCTCTGGGTCTTCCATGTGGGTGCAGGGGCCCAAGGACTTGAACCACCCTCTACTGCTTTCCCGGGCCACAGCAGAGAGCTGGATGGGAAGAGGAGCAGCCGGCGCCCATAAGGGATGCTGGCACTGCAGATGATGGCCTCACCCACACTATGCCACAGCGTCAGCCCCAACACAAGACATGCTAAGGGAAGACTTCTAAGTGACAGGAAACTGACCTCTGTTGAGTTGGCAGTGTTGTCTATAAGGACCCAATGGGCCAGGATTTTGGATATCCTAACATTGTGCTTATTCTATCAGGATCCTGTTAGCTGAAGCTTATGACCTTGATGGACTTAGAATACCCCGTGTTTCTATCCAGAGATCATTTAGAATGCCAATTTCCCCTATCACCACCACCATAAGGAGTTGATTGAATACTTCTGAAACAAATGGACTGAAAGTATTTTTCTTCCTAGGCCGTCGCTAGTTTTAAAAGGCTTAGGAAAATGATACAGAACTAATTTACTTGCTTAAATAGCAAATGTCTACCGATTTCTTCAAATCCAGTCATTGCCCTACTTTCAAGCTTTAATTTGCCTTCATAACCTCAGGGGAATTATCCACTCCCACACTTTCACTCTCTTTTGCCAAAACTCTGTTTGCATTTCCTCTGTCAAACTGGCTCAGTCACTCATGACTCCACCTTAAATCACCCTGCACTTGCCCTTGAACAAGGCTGGCCACCTCCCTTTTAGTCTCTTTAGCTTCAGCTCCTGATGCTGCCCAGGCTCTGACTTCAAATCCCTCTGCTCAAGTTTCCCCTTTCTCTCTGGTGTTCACTGTCAGGTTTCATCTCCTCTCCGATGCCCAAGATCATCTAACCTTTCTTTCTTTTTTTTTAATCTTTTTTTTTTTTTTCCATCCGATGGTTCACTCGCCATTTGGCTGCTATGGCCAGAATGCACTGATCCGAAGCCAGGAGCCAGGAGCTTCCTCTGGGTCTCCCACACGGGTGCAGGGGCCCAAGGACTTGGGCCATCTTCTACTGCTATCCCAGGCCATAGCAGAGAGCTGGATCAGAAGAGGAGCAGCCTGGACTAGAACCGGCACCCATATGAGATGTTGGCGCTTCAGGCCAGGACGGTAACCCGCTGTGCCACAGCACTGGCCCCAATCAATTGTGTTTTGCAAGCAAAATTTTGTCAAATCCTTTTCCAACTTCCATATAAGCCTTTCCTCCTGTCTTCCTGCCAGTGTCCTGAACTCCAAGCTCACTGCTCAGTTTCCCCAAATCCTTTTTCTCCGCTGCTTCTCTTGGAAAACAGCAACTCATCCTTGAAAGTCCAGTTTATATATCACCATCTCTGTGAGCCTAACCCCAGCAGAGCTGCTCTCACGGTATTTTAGGCACCCCGATACAGCGCCTTCCATGTCAGGCTCGGTGCTGCCTTCCCACTGAGACTTTACTGTACTCTTCTCCCTTCCTCCCACCACAAAGTTCAGTCTCCTCTCTGATCTAGGAAACCAAGGGTTCAAAGATACACGAACTGAGGCCCTGGCAGTGGGCCAACCTCTAAAATGCCAAAGAAAAAACAGTATTTGCCTTTTTATCACTGGCACCTAGTATGGTGTCTAGCATATAAGAGGTGACTAATATCCAATCCTATTCTCCCAATAACATTTCTCTCTTCTGGACTTCTCTAAAACATTTTTGTGTACTCATTTGCTCTCCTTACATTTGAACAAAATTACACATTTATTCAGGTTTTAGTACTTTATTTTTTATATCTTCTCTCATTGGATCCTTAAAACAGATTTGTAGGGGCTGGCGCTGTGCTGTAGTGGGTAAAGCCGCCACCTGCAGTGCCGGCATCCCATATGGGTATGGATTTGAGTTCTAGCTGCTCCACTTCCGATCCAGCTCTTTGCTATGGCCTGGGAAAGCAGTAGAGGATGGCCCAAGTCCTTGGATCCCTGTACTCACGTGGGAGACCCAGAGGAAACTCCTGGCTCCTGGTTTCAGATTGGCACAGCTCCGAGCATTGCAGCCAATTGGGGAGTGAACAAGTGATGGAAGACCCTCTCTCTCTGCCTCTCCTTCTCTCTCTGTGTAACTCTGACTTTCAAATATAAATAGATTTTTTTTTAAAGATCTCAGTTGCATTCTCAAATATAGTACATAAAATAAACCAAGCAGGGGCAAACATCAAGGCACAATGCATTAAGCCTCAACTTGGGTCACATGCATTCCATATTAGAGTGCCTGGTTTCAGACCTGGTACCTCCACTTTTGATCCAGCTTTCTGCTAATGCATCCTAGGAAGCAGCAGATGATGGCTCAAGTGCGTGGGCCCCTGACACCCATAGGAGAGACCTGGATGGAGCTCCAGGCTCCTGGCTTTGGCCTGTCCTAGCCCTGGTTGTTGTAGGCACTTGGGAGTGAACCAGCAGATGGAAGATGTCACAGTCTCACTCTCTCACTGTCTCTCTAGCTGCCTTTCAAGTAGATGAAAAGAAATACATAAACAAGCTTAAAAAAAAAAAAACAAGCTAAGCAAAATGAGGCATTTTACACAGCTCCAATTCACTCTAGTGACACTGTACTGATACTGTCTGCAATTAGGACATGGCTAGACAAACATGCCTTCTGTCACAGAGTAACCTTAGTTTAATTGAGAGGCACCTAGGCAGCCAAACCTGCAGAACAGCTGTGGGAGCTGAAACCTAAGCTCACTGATGTTATCAAATGCCTTAGTAAAGTCAACACATTAATTTTTCAAGGTGTTCCTTAATTTGTTCTGTGTCTGTTTTCCGACACAGGTCATATCCTCCAATGTAACTTGTTGCTTGAAATCACTGATTCATTTCTTCTTTCAGTTACGGGGTATTCAGGTTGGGTCAGGCAGTGGGGATGCACAGGTGAGTGTGACACTGACTCAGAGAGCTCACACAGGCCCAGCATGCTAAGTGCATCCTGGAGGAGTTCCTAGGACCACAGGGCTGTGCTATTAGCACCAAATAGTAGGCTCCACCAGAATTTGTTCAGAGATGAGGAGTGATCAAGTGGCCCAGGTCATCAGTTTTGCTCCTATTCTCAAAGATGGTGACGACTTTGACTTTGGATTCTGCATCTGAAAGGAGATAGTTCTCAACTGAAGGCCATTTGTTCCCCAGGGACTATTTGGCAATATCTCGAGATAGAGATACCAAACATCCTACACTCCAATATACAGGGCAGCTCCTCCCAGCTGAGAATTATCTAGCCCACAATGTCAGTAGTGCTGAAGTTGAGAGAAACCATGGTCTACATTATCTTTAAGTTCTTTCTACTTTTAAAAATTTTGTTTTCTGAAACTCCTTGTGTTTTGTGTTTTTTTTTTTTTACAGCTTATGCAAGTGTTTAATTAATAGCTTTTTTTTTTTTTTCTGAATGGAAGGTCATTTAATAATGTAGTACAATCTTCCATAAAGTCCTGGATCTCCCTTGTAGCATTCCTACCAGGCTGCCAACTAAGTAATGGGAAGCTCACTGCTTCACATCTTGGCAGGAGTCCCTGGGGCTTATTTTAGATACTACTTTCATTATTTTATCTTTTTTAAAAAAAATCATTTTACTTGAAAAGGAGAGACAGAGACAGAGAGAGGTTCCCCAACCGCTGGTTTATGCTCCAAAGTCCACAACAGTCAGAGCTGGGCCAGGCCAGAGCCAGAAGCCAGGCACTCCATCTGAGTCTCCCAAGTGGGTGGCGGGAGCCCAAACACTTGAGCCATCCTCTGTTGCCTTCTGGGATGCATTAGCAGGAAGCTGGGTGAGGAGTGGAGGCACCAGGACTCAATCCAGGACTTTGATGAGATGCAGCTTAACACCCTGGGCTGGAATACCTGCCTCTCTCCAATTTTTTTTTTTTTTTTTAAACAGGCAGAGTGGATAGTGAGAGTGAGAGAGAGAGAGAGACAGAGAGAAAGGTTTTCCTTTTGCCATTGGTTCACCCTCCAATGGCCGCCACAGCTGGCGCGCTGCGGCTGGCGCACTGGCATACCGCACTGATCCGAAGCCAGGAGCCAGGTGCTTCTCCTGGTCTCCCATGGGGTGCAGGGCCCAAGCACTTGGGCCATCCTCCACTGCACTCCCTGGCCACAGCAGAGAGCTGGCCTGGAAGAGGGGCAACCGGGACAGAATCTGGCGCCCAGACCGGGACTAGAACCCGGTGTGCTGGCACCGCTAGGTGGAGGATTAGCCTATTGAGCCGCGGCGCCGGCTCTCCAAATGTTTTATAAGAGAAGTCTTCAAAACAATTATAGAAAATGAAATGTGTTTTATTAGAAGACAACACATAGATTTAAAAAATTTTGCACCAAAGTAAACATATCATAATTCCCCCTCTCTATGAACTTTTTGTAATACCCTTGTAGGTATTAACTGAGAATACTAATCTCTGGTTTGGGTTTCAATTGTTTTCCCTAAAGTTATTCCATTTTAGATAGACTTGCTCTGGGCAGTGAAATGGTTAATGCGAGTGACAATCAAGAGTGTCAAAGAAAGATCCGGGGAAATCCATAGACTGGATTTTCAGATCCAGAGAATGCCAAAACAGCACTATTTTATAATTTTTAGGCATTTGCATTGCTTTTTATATTCTTCACCTATTTCCGGTTCCTTGGCTTTCCAGTGGGAGAGGAGGGTCATCTGAGCACTTCTCCCAGGAAGCCTGGGAGTACAGAAGTGTCCGGCAGCAAGCTCTGTCCTCTGGGCAAAGCTGCCTGTGGAGGCTGTGCTGCTTTAGTCTTCACTGGCTAAAGGAGAACCTGTGCAAGTGGCAAGTCATTGAGGGCCATCGCAACAGGGCTGGGGCTGATGAGCTGCCCACATTATTCACTCTTGGCTGTGGAATTATAGAGTTCCCAGTTTTTAATCACGACTCTACCATTTACTAGTATTCACTTGTCCATGATCTTTAAATGCTCTAAACCTCAGTTTCTCCATATTTAAAATAGGCACAATAAGGGTATCTACCTCACAGATTTTCTCTAGGGGTTAAATGAGACAGTCATTATGAAGAGCCTGGTTGATGATCCATTATTGGCTATTAAGAGGAACAGTGGGGGTGCTGGTGTCATGGTTGGGCAGAGGCACAGACAGGAGAGAAACATGTCAGTTTCATTGTCCAGACAGAAGCAGCATTCCTCTGAGGGGGAAAGGAGGCTCACTTTGGTTTCTTACATAAAGAACCTTGTTTAGATGCACTCCTCGCCAGAATTCTAGTCTCTGCTCTTGGGGGGCGGGGGGACAGAGACAGAGACAGAGACAGAGACAGAGAGACTAGAACCAAGGTTGTAGGCAAAAGAAAATGCCTCTGTCCTGCTCCTGCTTTCTGAGGTTCCTTCCAAGACTCTACGTTTCATCTCTAAACCACATGAGTTACTCAGAAAGTCAGAGGCATGTCTAGATTGAAAGTGAAGACTGGAAAAGCAGAAAGGAAAACTCACAGCTTCACCATCTCAAAAGTATGTGAACACATTAGTAAATTTAAACTTAAGCCCTTACTGGAATACCATGCTGGGTCAATCTCTACATGGACATGTTCTGGTCAAATATATCTTTCCCCTCAATGGTTCCTTTGAATACAAATGATGATCCGACTCAGAAAGCACCCAGTCTGGACTCACGCTGCCTTGCAAAGTGGTTGTGGCTGCTTCTGGCCTCTTCTTTTGTCCAACCCTTTAGGGCTACACGGGAGTGACATGGTCTTACTCCTTCCTGACAGAGCCTACTGTTTGTGCATTGTGGTGACAAAGCAACTGGAAATCAACCGTGATTGGGAAACTTTGTACTGTGGAGGAGAAGGCTCAGCTTCTAAAGTGCATTCACAACTGCATTCTTAGGTGGCCACCAACCTGGGGTTTCATCAACTGAGTATCTTGGCATAGCCTGCAACTCCCTGGCTACTCACCGAAGTGGTTCCCTTCACAGTGACAGAAGGTTCTACACAGTCATCGCACCTGTGGAAAGAATTTCAAATAATTTATTTCAAGAAGAACTTAGTTTTTTTTTTTTTTTTACAAGGAGAAAAATCAGCACATTTACCATTACATGTTAATATCTTAAGATATGTTCCTAATTTACTGTAGAAGGATATTTCTTGGTTAGTGCGTCATTGAAAAAAATTTCAGAAAGCTTTTCCTATGATTTTTTGGAATCAATATTTGATTTTTGCCAGTCAGGTAGCCAAGAAAAAATTATATGATTGTGCATTTGTATTTGAGCTTAGCATAAAAACATCACAGCAAAAAAGATCACATTTGTTAAGTGTTTATGTCAGGTACTTGTTCTCATGCTTCAGATATACGTTCACTCACTTAAATGTATCACTCTCCTGAGGGAGATATAAAATGCTTCTAGTTTGTAGACAAGAGATTGCAAGTACAAAAAAGTTAGAATACATGGCCCAAGGTACACAGTTACAAGCTAGAAGTTGGGCACAGGCTATCTGAATCCAGACTCTTCCTTCTTTTTATTTCCTTTTATTTATTTATCTTTAATTGATACATAATTATACACATTTAAGGAGTTCCATGTGATATTTCCATACTTGTATACCTTGTGCAATGCTCAACTCAAGATAAGCCTATCCATGCAAACATTTGTCATTCCTTTGTGGTCAAAACACTTAAAATCCTTTCTTCTAGCTTTTTTGAAATACACAGAACATTGTCATTATCTGTCATCACTTTACTGTGCAACAGACCACCATAACTTATTTTTTCTAATTATACGGCCCTCTTTTTTTTTTTTTTTTTTAAGATTCATTTATTGGAGGCCAGTATTGTGGCATAGAGGATTAAGCCTCCACCTGTGAAGTTGACATCCATATGGGTGCCGGTTTGAGATCCAGCTGCTCTACTTCCAATCCAGCTCCCTGCTAAAGCACCTGGGAAAGTAGCAAAAGATGGCCCAAGTGCTTGGGTCCCTGCACCCGCATGGGAGACCTGGAAGAAGTTCCTGGCTCCTGGCTTTGGCCTGGCCCAGCCCTAGCAGTGTCACCCATCTTGGGACTGAATCAGTGGTTGGAAGATTCTCTCTCTCTTTCTCTCTCTAAATCATTAGCTTATTTGAAAGGCAGAGTTTCAAAGAGAGAGGGAGAGGAAAGAGAAATAGAGAAATCTTCCATCCTCTGGTTCACTCCTCAAGTGGCAGCAATGGCCATGGTTGGGCCAGGCTGAAGTCAGGAGCCTGGAACTCCATCTGGGTCTCCCACTTGGATGGCAGAGGCCCAAGCATGTGGGCCATCTTCCTCGGCTTTCCCAGGTGCATTAGTAGGGATCTGGACCAGAAGAGGAGTAGCATCAGCACCTGTATAGGATGTTGGCATTGCAGTCTTTTGTTTAACCTGCTGCACAGCAGCCCTAGCCCCAGGGGCCTTCTCTCTTAACCAATATGGTGCACAGACTCTTGCAAATAGGAAACAGATTTTCTGTTTATATTTACTTTAAAGAGCAATTAAGTCAAGATCAGATTTAACAATCTACAAGAAGGTTGTTTACAAGGTAAACCCAATTAAAATTGCTTAAGGATATTTAGTTTTATAAAGATGATTGATTAGCTTATGATGAAACATTTTGGACGTGAACAAGTATGATTTTACTGTTTATTTTACTTCCAAATTCAGAGAGAGAGAGCATGTGAAAAATTTATAAGACCTAGTTCGAAAATTGAGATAGATTTTGGTCTTTTAAATCTATAATCCTATGTTCAGGGATCTCTGAATGTTAGATCAAGATTTTATAGACTATGACTCAGAGCTCTGTCTAAAATCAGGCCCTCTCCTCCACGACAGAATAGCAAAGGGAACCTAGAGTCCGGTGAATTGGGACTCTCAGGTCAGTCAAAAGTGGCAAGGTACAGTTGTCTTTCATTCAAACTCCTACTGCTTTCTGTTTCATGCAAGTTCTGCATAAAACCTAGCAGACTGGTGTGGTGCAGTGGGTTAAGCTGCCACTTGCAATGCTGGCATCCCATATCGGTGTGCTGGTTTGAGCTCTGGCTGCTCTACTTCCAATTTGTCTTCCTGCTAATGCACCTAGGAAAGCAGAGAAGATGGCCTGGATACTTGGGCCCTGCCATCCATGTGGGAGACCCAGATGGAGTTCCTGGCTCCTGGCTTTGGCCTGGCCCAGCCCTGGCTACTGCATCATCTGGGGAGTGAACCACTGGATGGAAGATCTCTGTTTCTTCCTCTCTCTGTTGCTCTTTCAAATAAATAAAAATAAGTAGATAAATAAATCTTTTTTAAAAAACTAAGAGGTCAAATAATTTTGTAGTTTAAAAAACAACTCATTAATAGAGTACCTAAAATGTAATGTATTAGAGTGAAATGGACATTTTGAGATTCGATGATTGTTTACTGCCTTTGTCTCTTCCATTGAGGAACAATTTTTTATTCTCTTCATACTATTTGTTGAACTCTTTTACTTAGTGTAGGATTAACTATACAATCATTAAGTAACCTGAAAACAGATTTTTGTAAAAATAATGAGTGGCCGGCGCCACGGCTCACTAGGCTAATCCTCCACCTGCGGCGCTGGCACCCCAGGTTCTAGTCCTGGTTGGGGCGCCGGATTCTGTCCTGGTTGTTCCTCTTCCAGTCCAGCTCTCTGCTGTGGCCCAGGAAGGCAGTGGAGGACGGCCCAAGTGCTTGGGCCCTGCACCCCATGGGAGACCAGGAGGAAGCACCTGGCTCCTGGCTTTGGATTGGCACAGTGCTGGCCGTAGCGGCCATTTGGGGGGTGAACCAACGGAAGGAAGACCTTTCTCTCTGTCTCTCTCTCTCACTGTCTAACTCTGCCTGTCAAAAATAATAATAATAATAATAATAAAGAATGGGAATGTGAGAGGGAGGAGGAGGGGCTGCAGCATTAATTGAAACGATGATGGGGGAAGTATCACTATGTTCCTAAATATGTATATATGAAATACCTTAAATAAAATTTTAAAAAATAAAAAAACAACAAAAAAACCTCATTTGTATTTTACAGTTTACTGTAAATTCCAAACAGAAATTGAAATTAATGTCATGGACTTTCTTCACATCACTCCAAAATATTACCTCTACTAATAACAGCTACGAGTTAAATACAAGTTGAATATTCTTGAGCCAAAATGCTTGAAATCAGAAGTGTTTAAGATTTCAGGTTTTTTGGACTTTAGAATATTTGCATACACATAATGAGATATCTTAGGGATGGGACTCAAGTCTAACCATGAAATTCATTTACGTTGCTATACATCTCACACATAGCTCGAGGGTAATATTTTTAGTGCTGCTGTGAATGTTCTACTTGAGGTGTCTTGTGAGCACTCAAAAAGTGTCAGATTTTGGCACACACTGGACTCCAGATTTCTGGATTAGAGCTGCTTTTACTTTTTTTTTTTTTTTTTTTTTTTTTTTTTTTTTTTTTTTTTTTATCTTTTATTTAATGAATATAAATTTCCAAAGTACGACTCATGGGTTACAATGGCTTTCCCCCCCATACCGTCCCTCCCACCCACCACCCTCCCCTTTCCCACTCCCTCTCCCCTTCCATTCACATCAAGATTCATTTTCGATTATCTTAGTATACAGAAGATCAGCTTAGTATACCTTAAGTAAGGATTTCAACAGTTTGTTCCCACACAGAAACATAAAGTGAAAAATAATAGATGATTTTTTTTTTAAATGATGATGAAATCAGATCAGACCTATTGTCATGTTTAATCCCAGTGAGAGTCAAGTTGGGAATTGATAGTTTCTTTTCTTTTTCTTTTTTTTTTTTTTTTTAACAGAAGATCAGTTTAGTGTACATTAAGTAAAGATTTCAACAGTTTGCACCCCCATAGAAACACAAAGTGAAATATACTGTTTGAGTACTAGTTATAGCATTAAGCCTCAGTGTACAGCACATTAAGGACAGAGATCCTACATGAGGAGTAAGTGCACAATGACTCCTGTTGTTGACTTTACAAATTGACACTCCTGTTTATGGCATCAGTAATCTCCCTATGCACCAGTCATGAGTTTCCAAGGCTATGGAAGCCCCTTGAGTTCTCCGACTCTTATCTTGTTTAGACAAGGTCATAGTCATAGTGGAGGTTCTCTCCTCCCTTCAGAGAAAGGCACCTCCCTCTTTGAAGACCTGTTCTTTCCACTGGGATCTCACTCACAGAGATCTTTTTGCCAGAGTGTCTTGGCTTTCCATGCCTGAAATACTCTCATGGGCTTTTCAGCCAGATCCGAGTGCCTTTAGGGCTGATTCTGAGGCCAGAGCGCCATTTAGGACATCTGCCATTCTATGAGTCTGCTGAGTATCTCACTTCCCATGTTGGATCACTCTCCCCTTTATTTATTCTATCGGTTAGTGTTAGCAGATACTAGACTTGTTTATGTGCTCCCCTTGACTCTTAGTCCTTTCATTATGATCAATTGTGAACTGAAATTGATCACTTGGAATAGTGAGATGGCATTGGCACATGCCACCTTGATGGGATTGAATTGGAATCCCCTAGTATGTTTCCAACTCTACCAATTGGGGCAAGTCAGCCCGAGCATGCCCCAAATTATACATCTCTTCCCTCTCTTATTCCCACTTTTATGTTTAACAGGGATCACATTTCAGTTAATTTTCAACACTTAAGAATAACTGTGTGATAATTACAGAATTAAACCAGTCATATTAAGTAGAACAGACAAAAAAAAAAAAATACTATGAGGGATAATGTATTAAGTTGTCCATTAGCAGTCAGGGCTATGCTGATCAAGTCACCATTTCTCATAGTGTCCATTTCACTTCAGGAGGTTTCCTTTTTGGTGTTCAGTCAGTTGTCACCGATCAGGGAGAACATATGGTATTTGTCCCTTTGGGACTGGCTTACTTCACTCAGCATGATGTGTTCCAGATTCCTCCATTTTGTTGCAAATGACTGGATTTCGTTGTTTCTTACTGCGGTATAGTATTCTAAAGAATACATATCCCATAATTTCTTTATCCAGTCTACCATTGATGGGCATTTAGGTTGGTTCCAGGTCTTGGCTATTGTGAATTGTGCTGCAATAAACATTAGGGTGCAGACCGCTTTTTTCTTTATCAATTTAAACTCCTTTGGGTAAATTCCAAGGAGTGGGATGGCTGGGTCGAACGGTAGGGTTATATTCAGGTTTCTGAGGAATCTCCAGACTGATTTCCATAGTGGCTTAACCAGTTTGCATTCCCACCAACAGTGGGTTAGTGTCCCTTTTTCCCCACATCCTCTCCAGCATCTGTTGTTGGTAGATTTCTGTATGTGAGCCATTCTAACCGGGGTGAGGTGAAACCTCATTGTGCTTTTGATTTGCATTTCCCTGAGTGCTAGTGACCTTGAACATTTTTTCATGTGCCTGTTGGCCATTTGGATTTCCTCTTTTGAAAAATGTCTATTGAAGTCCTTGGCCCATCTCTTAAGTGGGTTGTTGGTTTTGTTTTTGTGGAGTTTCTTGATCTCTTTGTAGATTCTGGTTATTAACCCTTTATCTGTTGCATAGTTTGCAAATATTTTTTCCCATTCTGTCGGTTGTCTCTTCACTCTCCTGACTGTTTCTTTTGCAGTAAAGAAACTTCTCAATTTGATGCAATCCCAATAGTTGATTTTGGCTTTGACTGTCTGTGCCTCCCGGGTCTTTTCCAGAAATTCTTTGCCTGTGCCAATATCTTGAAGGGTTTCTCCAATGTTCTCTAATAACTTCATGGTGTCAGGTCGTAGATTTAGGTCTTTAATCCACGTTGAGTGGATTTTTGTGTAAGGTGTAAGGTAGGGGTCTTGCTTCATGCTTCTGCACGTGGAAATCCAGTTTTCCCAGCACCATTTATTGAATAGACTGTCCTTGCTCCAGGAATTAGTTTTAGATCCTTGATCAAATATAAGTTGGCTGTAGATGTTTGGGTTGATTTCTGGTGTTTCAATTCTGTTCCATTGGTCTATCCATCTGTTTCTGTACCAGTACCATGCTGTTTTGATTACAACTGCCCTGTAGTATGTCCTGAAGTCTGGTATTGTGATGCCTCCGGCTTTGTTTTTGTTGTACAAGATTGCTTTAGCTATTCGAGGTCTCTTGTGCCTCCATATGAATTTCAGCATCATTTTTTCTAGATCTGCGAAGAATGTCTTTGGTATCTTGATTGGGATTGCATTGAATCTATAAATTGCTTTTGGGAGAATGGACATTTTGATGATGTTGATTCTTCCAATCCATGAGCATGGAAGATTTTTCCATTTTTTGGTATCCTCTTCTATTTCTTTCTTTAAGGTTTTGTAATTTTCATCGTAGAGATCTTTAACGTCCTTGGTTAAGTTTATTCCAAGGTATTTGATTGTTTTTGTAGCTATTGTGAATGGGATTGATCTTAGCAGTTCTTTCTCAGTCATGGCATTACTTGTGTATACAAAGGCTGTTGATTTTTGTGCATTGATTTTATATCCTGCCACTTTGCCAAACTCCTCTATGAGTTCCAATAGTCTCTTAGTAGAGTTCTTTGGATCCTCTAAGTACAGAATCATATCGTCTGCAAAGAGGGATAGTTTGACTTCTTCCTTCTTGATTTGTATTCCTTTGATTTCTTTTTCTTGTCTGATGGCTCTGGCTAAAACTTCCAGAACTATGTTAAATAGCAGTGGTGAGAGTGGGCATCCCTGCCTGGTGCCAGATTTCAGTGGAAATGCTTCCAACTTTTCCCCATTCAATAGGATGCTGGCTGTGGGTTTTTTATAAATTGCTTTGATTATATTGAGGAATGTTCCTTCTATACCCAATTTGCTTAGAGTTTTCATCATGAAAGGGTGTTGAATTTTATCAAATGCTTTCTCTGCATCAATTGAGATAATCATATGGTTTTTCTTCTGCAGTCTGTTAATGTGGTGAATCACATTGATTGATTTGCGAATGTTGAACCATCCCTGCATACCAGGGATGAATCCCACTTGGTCTGGGTGGATGATTTTCCTGATGTGTTGTTGCATTCTATTGGCCAGAATTTTATTGAGGATTTTTGCATCTATGTTCATCAGGGATATTGGTCTGTAATTTTCTTTCAGTGCTGCATCTTTCTCTGGCTTAGGGATTAAGGTGATGCTGGCTTCATAGAAAGAATTTGGGAGGATTCCCTCTTCTTCGATTGTTCTGAATAGTTTGAGAAGAAATGGGATTAGTTCTTCTTTAAATGTCTGGTAGAATTCAGCAGTGAATCCATCTGGTCCTGGGCTTTTCTTTGTTGGGAGGGCCTTTATTACTGTTT
Source organism: Oryctolagus cuniculus (assembly GCF_964237555.1). Taxonomy (NCBI): domain Eukaryota; kingdom Metazoa; phylum Chordata; class Mammalia; order Lagomorpha; family Leporidae; genus Oryctolagus; species Oryctolagus cuniculus. The sequence continues at coordinate 100,263,142 of NC_091432.1, forward strand.
CAATTTCTGTTTCAGTTATGGGTCTATTTAGGTTTTCGATGTCTTCATGGTTCAATTTTGGTAGATTGCATGTGTCCAGGAATCTATCCATTTCTGATAGGTTTTCCTGTTTGCTGGCATACAGGTCCTTGTAGTAATTTCTGATGATTCTTTTTATTTCTGTGGTGTCTGTTGTTACGTTTCCTTTTTCATCTCTGATTTTATTGATTTGGGTCTTTTCTCTTCTTTTTTTAGTTAGCTGGGCCAATGGGGTGTCAATTTTGTTTATTTTTTCAAAAAACCAGCTTCTCGCTTGGCTGATTTTTTGTAATGTTTTTTTGGATTCAATCCTGTTAATTTCTTCTCTGGTTTTAATTATTTCTCTTCTCCTACTAGATTTGGGTTTGGTTTGCTGCAGTTTTTCTAGGTCCTTGAGGTGCGCTGAAAGCTCATTTATTTGGTACCTTTCCAATTTCTTGATATAGGCACCTATTGCTATAAATTTGCCTCTCAATACTGCTTTTGCTGTATCCCATAAGTTTTGATATGTTGTGTTGTTGTCTTCATTTACTTCCAGAAAGTTTTTGATTTCTCTTTTGATTTCTTGAATGACCCAGTGTTCATTCAGGAGCATGTTGTTCAGTCTCCATGTGTTTGCATACTTTCTGGGGTTTCCTGAGTTGCTAATTTCCAGCTTCATCCCGCTGTGGTCTGAGAAGCTGCATGGTATGATTCTAATTCTTTTAAATTTGCTGAGATTTGCTTTATGTCCTAGTATGTGATCAATCCTAGAGAAGGTTCCATGCGCTGCTGAGAAGAATGTGAAGTCTGTAGATGTAGGGTTGAAAGTTCTGTAGATATCTGTTAGATCCATTTGGGCAATAGTGTCAATTAAATCTGCTGTTTCCTTGTTGATCTTCTGTCCGGATGATCTGTCTATTTCTGAGAGTGGAGTATTGAAGTCCCCCAGTACTATTGTATTGGAATCTAAATCTCCCTTTAAGTCCCTTAACATATCTTTTAAATAGACCGGTGCCCTGTAATTAGGTGCATATACATTTATAATAGTTACATCTTCCTGTTGAATTGAACCCTTAATCATTATATAGTGTCCCTCTTTGTCTCTCTTAACAGTTTTTGTATTAAAGTTTATTTTGTCTGATATTAATATGGCTACACCTGCTTTTTTTTGGTTTCTGTTGGCATGGAATATCTTTTTCCAACCTTTCACTTTCAGTCTGCATGCCTCTTTGTTAGAGAGATGTGTTTCTTGTAGGCAACAAATAGTTGGGTTGTGTTCTGTGAGCCAGTCAGCTAAACGGTGTCTTTTAACTGAAGAATTCAGACCATTAATGTTCAATGTGACAATTGATACGTAGTGACTTTGCCCTGCCATTTTCCCGGAAATATTTTCTAGTATATGCTTTGAGCTTCCCATGCTCTTTTACTGGTAGGTGTTCTTCCTTTCCCTTCTTTCATATTGATGGCCGTGTTTCTGTGTTTCTGAGTGTAGCACATCTTTAAGTATCTTTTGCAGGGCCGGACGAGTGGCCACAAAGTCTTTCAATTTCTGTTTGCTATGAAAGGTCTTTATTTCACCTTCATTCACAAATGAGAGCTTGGCAGGATATAATATTCTGGGCTGGCAATTTTTCTCTCTTAGCACCTGTGCTATGTCTCGCCATTCCCTCCTAGCTTGTAGGGTTTCTGATGAGAAGTCAGCTGTGAGTCTGATTGGAGATCCTCTGAGAGTAATCTGACGTTTCTCTCTTGCACATTTTAGGATCTTTTCTTTATGTTTCACTGTGGTAAGTTTAATTACCACGTGTCGTGGTGAGGATCTCTTTTGGTCATGTTTATTGGGGGTTCTATGAGCTTCCTGTACTAGGATATCTCTGTCCTTCTCCAAACCTGGAAAGTTCTCTGCTAGTATCTCACTAAAAAGGCCTTCCAATCCTTTCTCTCTCTCCATGCCTTCAGGAACTCCTAGAACTCGAATGTTGGTTTTTTTAATAGTATCCTGTAGATTCCCAACAATATTTTTCAGGTTTCTAATTTCCTCTTCTTTTCTTTGGTTTGACTGTATGTTTTCCTGTGCTCTATCTTCTAAGTCCGATATTCTCTCTTCTGCTTCACCCATTCTGTTTTTAAGGCTTTCTAATGTGTTTGTCATTTGATCTATTGAGCTCTTCATTTCATTTTGATTTCTCTTGACTATTACACTTTCCTGTTCTACTAGTTTCTGAGTTTCATTTTGACTCTTCCTTAAAATTTCATTTTCACGAGAAAGATTTTCAATCTTGTCCATTAAGGATTTCTGTAGTTCAAGGATTTGCTTTTGAAAACTTCTAAATGTTCTTATCATAAATTTTTTGAAATCTGTATCTTGCATTTCTTCTATCTCATCATCTTCATACTCTTGGCTTGGGGTGTTTTGCTTATTTGGAGGCATCATAGTGTCATCGTTGATCTTGCTCCCTCTATTTCTGTGTTTGTTACTCGGCATAGTTAATTCTTCTTGCGTCACTGTGCGCTTTTTTTTTTTCTTTTTTTTTTTTTTTATACTGTGTCCGTGTTAAGTGGACTGCCTGCTGTTGGAGGAGCCTTGGAGGCTTGAGATGGGTGGGGCCTGAGAGCTCTGCCTGGTTCTTCCAGGTTAAGGGTGTGCAAAGGTGACACCCTCAGGTTATGCGTGGTAAATCTCTCTCTTTTTATTTATTTATTTATTTTATTTATTCAGGGGGTAAGTAACACTGCAGGGCAGGGCTGTGCAGAATTGATGGTATTTAGCTTCCAGTCTTTGGCTCCTCTGGACTCCCACTGGGTTGCCTAGGCTACTGAATTGTAGTGACTCAGTTCCTTAACTCTCCCCCACTGATATGTAAATCCAGAGCGCAGGCCTGCTCTTTGTCTCTTGGGAATTCTTCAAGTCTTGCAGGCTTGTAACCTTTGCAAGGTTAGGGGGAAGAGAAACCCCGAAGCTTTTTTTTTTCCTTCTTTCCGGTAGTGAGTTTGCTGCACTTTCCGGCCCCCCTCTAGATTCTGACCCCCGTTTCCCCACCAATGTCTCGGGTTATTGAGCTCACCTCCCCTTCCAGCGCCGATGTGTGGACTCGGAGCCCTGAGCGTCTCAAGTCTCCCCGCTGTTTACTGTGTGGCGTGCACTCTCCTTGGAGCACTGTTGCGCAGACCCTGGGGCTTCTGCGGCTGGGTCCCGCGACTTTGCTTCCGTGCGGTGGGCGACCTTGTTCTCCCAGTAGGTCGTCCGATTCACGCCTGCTCCATTCAGAAGGGTTTCCCCTGCAATTTTTGTTTGGTTCTATTTTCTGCGGCTACCGTAACTCCCCTTTTATTAAACTAAATTTTCCCGGACTATCAGTGCGCGCCCTCACTATTCCGCCATCTTGGCTCCGCCCCTCTGCTTTTACTTTTATTCCTTCTTTATGTGCACATTTATTGAGCCCACATTCTGCCTACATTAATGTATTATTTGGAGCTTTTTGGAGAAAACAAATACGACTGAGGCAGGGATGCTTTTTTCTGGAAGGTTTCTAGTTTTTCACTTATTTGTTTTGAGATTTATTTATTTGTTTATTGAAAGGCAGAGTTCCAGGCCGGTGCTGCAGCTCACTAGGCTAATCCTCTGCCTGCGGCGCCAGCACCCCTGGTTCTAGTCCCAGTTGGGGCGCCGGATTCTGTCCCGGTTGCCCCTCTTCCAGTCCAGCTCTCTGCTGTGGCCCAGGAGTGCAGTGGAGGATGACCCAAGTGCTTGGGCCCTGCACCCGCGTGGGAGACCAGAAGGAGCGCCTGGCTCCTGGCTTCAGACCAGCGCGGCGCGCCAGCCGCAGTGCACCAGCCACAGCGGCCATTGAGGGGTGAACCAACGGAAAAGGAAGACCTTTCTCTCTGTCTTTCTCTCTCACTGTCCACTCTGCCTGTCAACAACAACAACAACAACAACAACAAACGAAAGGCAGAGTTCCAGAGAGAGAGGGAGAGAGAGAGAGAGATGTACCATCTGCTGGCTCACTCCCCAAATGGCTACAACTACCAGGGCTGGGCCAGGCCAAAGCCAGGACCCAGGAGTTTCATCTGGATCTCCCATGTGGGTGGCAAGGGCTCAAGGACTTTGGCCTTCTTTTGTTGCTTTCTCAGGTGAATTAGCAGGGAGCTGGATTGGAAGTGGAACAGCAGGGACTCAATCTGGCACTCATATGGGAGGCCGACATTGCAGGTAGTAGCCTAACCCACTATACCACAATGCTGGCCTCTCTCTGAGAATTTTTCACTGTAGAAAAGAGGGCGGCATTGTGGTGCAGCAGGTTAGGCTGCTGCCTGCAATTCCAGCATCTCATAAGAGTTCTGGTTCAAGTCCAAGCTCCTGGCTTCATCCTGGCCTGTCAACAGCTATTGTCGCCATTTGAGGAGTGAACCAGTAGATGGAAGATCTCTCTCTCTCTCTAACTCTTCCTTTCAAATAAATAAATATATCTTAAAAAAAAGAAATGATTAGACATATAGAAAGCCAAAGAACTTATATATGTAAAATGCACTGAAAATGCAAAGAGGCTAAAAGCACTTATTGGAGATGAACAGGGAAGGAGAAAGCAGGAGGATGGCAGTGGAACTGTACAAGAGGCTAAAGAACAACAGGAGCAAAAGCTTGGCGATGGCGGTGCTGCAAGGGAGGCAAGCAGTTCAGTTTGCCCGGAGCTAAGAGTGCATGCCAGGTTGTGAAGGTTCTTTCCAGAATCCTGCTGTGCTGCCACCTTCAGAGCAGCTCCCCATAGCCCAACACTCACCAGCTCACCAAGCTCCTTAGCTGATTTGGAGTCAGTGCAACAGGACAGATGGGTGGAAGATGTGACTAACAAACCAGAGGATGCCTGGCGCATATTCAAGACAGAGTGCCACCAAGTGCAAGCGTGTGCACCTGTGAGTGTGCACTGTTGTGTGTGCCACCGTGGACTCAGGCAGGAGGTGACGGGACTCAGCTGCCCTAAAGGTCAAGAGTCTTTGAATTCATTCCCACCAGCTAATTTGTTTCTAATGGGAATGGCTTCCCTTGTAGATGGAATTAAACCAACAGTAGCATCCTGTAACCCTTGCTGGTGCAAGCCCTCTGGCTATGGCCATTTCATGGGATACCAGGACACCACATCTTCTGCATTTATTCCCAATCCTTCCGATGACATGTCTTAGAGATATACCCCCTTCTTAAATCATTCAGCCTAATGTTAAACTTTCACAATTTTTTCTTCTGGATTCTCTTCCATCCTCCATACCACCAATAGAAAGCTCTGACTAAAATGCAAATTTGATCTCATAAACCCACTGTCTAAAAATCTCACAAAGTACTGCCCAAAATATTCACATGATGCAGGCTTCTTTCTGGTGAACCTGCCAGACGATCCTCACCCTTCAAGCCTCATCTCCCGACACTCTACTCCTCTGTAAGTACCTGTCTTCTAGGCTCATCAAATTCATGGTAGCTCCACGATTCTCTTTTCTTTCCATGCCTTTGTAGACACCATTCAGAAATTCTCATCCAAGAGAAGGGTAGGGCTCAAGAATAGCCATTTTTAAACCAGAATCCTGGATTACATTCCTGCAGGTGTCGGTGAGGTGTACTTTCCCCCCTGAGGAGCTCCATCTGGGTAGCCAAAGGCAGTTTGGACAGCACGCATCCAACAAAAACTCCACACTCTCCTTCTGTTTCGCTCCTTCCTAGCCAACCAGTCAACAACTACCTGTCCTTCTTTCTCCATGATTTGTCCCGATCTAATCCATTCTCCAGACTTCAGCCAGAATGATCAGTACAAACTGAATGATGTCACATTCCTGAAGACTTCCACTTGCTTTCAGGGGAAAGTTGAAACTCTTGTCTGCATTCAAAAGCCCTGACAAGATTCCAGGCTCATAACTCACCTTCCTACAATCCTTGTGCTATAGGGTTTTTTTTTTTTTTTTTTTTTTTTTTACAGGCAGAGTGGACAGTGAGAGAGAGAGACAGAGAGAATTCACCCTCCAATGACCGCCGTGGCCGGCGTACCACGCTGATCCAAAGCCAGGAGCCAGGTGCTTCTCCTGGTCTCCCATGTGGGTGCAGGGCCCAAGCACCTGGGCCATCCTCCACTGCACTCCCTGGCCACAGCAGAGAGCTGGCCTGGAAGAGGGGCAACCGGGACAGAATCCGGCGCCCCGACAGGGACTAGAACCTGGTGTGCTGGCGGCACCACAGGCAGAAGATTAGCTTTAGGGTCTTGATAGACTCCGAGCCTTTGCACATGCCGTCACGTGGCCTGAAACACTTTCCTGCTACCTCTTTGCCTGGAAGACTATCCCATACTTGAAGAATCATTATGTCATCTTTCCCAAGAGACCTCCTGGGACTTAGTATAAGATCCGTACCCCTCGTACATGCTCCCAGCATACAGATCGTCTCCATCTTAGCATTATTCTTCTATGTTTCTCTATTTCCTTTTTGTTGTTCTCACAAGACCAATGCCTGTGAAGGCAAGAACTGTTTTGTCCTTGTGTTCCACATGGTGTTTTCCAAGCAGTTTTTGTTGAATAAACAAACACACAGGGCTGCACATGGTATTCTCTAAACCGTGTTCATGGAATTGAGTGAACTAATACATTTGTTTTTATCCTTACCACATCTGCTCTTCCTTCTCTATTCTTCACAACTGTCTGCTTAATTCTGCATGTCAGAGTGGAAAGTTCATCTCTTCTCCTCTTTCTTCACCCCCCACATCCAATTTCTAGGTTCTCATGAGTCCCCATTCTAAATCTTGCACAAGTTTTTTGCCTTCATTGCGTCTACTTTTCAGGGGTGAGACATGTCCAGCCAGCAAGCCACACAAGGCCCACGAAATCATTTAGTCTGGTCCTGCCCAGGTAACCACAGGCAGTACTCAAAATTCAATAAATCTATAGCAGGCTAATTTTTAAGTAGCTTATTTTGTATGGCCCATGAATAATGTTATAAGTATCAAAATGGCCCTTGGCAGAAAATGAGTCTTCTACCCCTGGTAGACCAATATGATCTTAACAGTCTCTTGCCTGGTCTCCAACTCCAGTTTTGTCCCCTCAAATCTATTCCTTGTGCTACAGCAGAAGCAGTTTCTCAGCCTTGGCAGTCCAGTTTCTCTGTTGCGATGGTCAGTACTGCACTCTCATTAGCAGCACGCCTGGCCTCTGCCCACTAGATGCCAATTACATCCTCTCCCTTCAGTTGTGAAAAGCAACAACGTTTACAAATATTGTCAAACACTGGTGGGGAACAAAATTGCTGTTGTTGAAAATCACTGAGTTTCAAGTGATCTTTCTAAACTGACAAACTGTTTACATCATTTCTCTGTTTAAAAAGCTTTAATGGGCCGGCATTGCGGCTCAATAGGCTAATCCTCCACCTGCGGCGCCAGCACACCGGGTTCTAGTCCCGGTCGGGTGGCTGGATTCTGTCCCAGTTGCTCCTCTTCCAGTCCAGCTCTCTGCTGTGGCCCGGGAGTGCAGTGGAGGATGGCCGAAGTGCCTGGGCCCTGCACCCCATGGGAGACCAGGAGAAGCATCTGGCTCCTGGCTTTGGATCAGCGCGGTGCGCCGGCCGCACGCGCCGGCCGCGGCGGCCATTAGAGGGTGAACCAACGGCAAAAGGAAGACCTTTGTCTCTGTCTCTCTCTCTCACTGTCCACTCTGCCTGTCAAAAAAATAAAAAATAAAAATAGCCGGCGCCGTGGCTCAATAGGCTAATCCTCCACCTTGCGGCGCCGGCACACCGGGTTCTAGTCCCGGTTGGGGCGCCGGATTCTGTCCCGGTTGCCCCTCTTCCAGGCCAGCTCTCTGCTATGGCCAGGGAGTGCAGTGGAGGATGGCCCAGGTGCTTGGGCCCTGCACCCCATGGGAGACCAGGAAAAGCACCTGGCTCCTGGCTCCTGCCAGGATCAGCGCGGTGCGCCGGCTGCAGCGGCGGCCATTGGAGGGTGAACCAGCGGCAAAGGAAGACCTTTCTCTCTCTGTCTCTCTCTCTCACTGTCCACTCTGCCTGTCAAAAAAAAAAAAAAAATAAATAAATAAAAAAAAAATAAAAATAAAAACAAAACAAAACAAAAAAGAACTGTATAACTTTAGAAATGACTAGTGCAAGAGGGGTGCCTTTGTACTGCCTACAGGATCAAGCATCAAGCCCGATCTCTATAGTTTTGCATTGCATGGATAAGGTCCCTGTGTTCTGGCTTCTGCCATGCTCTCCAGCCCTTCTCTTATCAGTCCTCACCTATACTGCGTCATTGAACTTCAATGACCTAAGTGAATGCCTGCTCTCTCCAGTCTTAACCTTTGTTGCGTCATTGCTTTTGCTTCGTGTAGCCTCTGGACTCTTAATTGTCTAGTTTAATCTTGTTTATCCCTCAAACACTGGCTCTCCTCTTCCAGGAAGCCTTCTGGATTCTCTAGTATGAGTGAAGTTCTCCTGTTTGTTCCCGTGGCAAGATATCGTGTATCACCACAGCATGGACCATGTTATGACACAATCATCGTGTCTTTGCCTGTTACCCAGGTGGCAGCTAGGCACCCCAGTTGAATTCTACAGGACACCTCTTCGTCAAGACCCCTGATCTCCATTTGCAGGAAATTACTATAATACATGTACAAATCTATTATGATCATGATGCAACTGGCACTCCCTAGAGTTCTGTGTTCTACCTCTTGCCTGACTGCATGCAGGAATCTTCTATTCCCTCCTCGGCTATAAAATTCTCCAGGCAGGTGCTTTGCTTTAATTTCACTATTTTATCTCCAGCACCAAAACTGTATCTGACTCAGAGTAGTACTTTGATAAAAGCTTCATAAAAACATGAAACAGAAACTATCAGTTGGCCCTTATCATAGAAGGAATAAACTCAGCCAAAGTGGTTCCCAAACCTAAGTGAGCATCCAAATGTTCTAGAAATTAAAAACAAACAAGCAAAACTTCCTGGGCCTTACTTCATGCTTTCTGAATCAGAATCCCAAGGTTGGAGCCTGATTATCTTTCATTATTTAAAATTTGCTGATGAGAGCCTAGTAATGCTCAACTAGATCAACTGGAAAACAAATCACTGGCCACCCAGGGTGAAACTCCAAACCACACCCACAGTCTCGCTTCTCCCTCCTGCTGCTCAACTGTGGACACCACACTTGGGATCACTGAAGGAGTTTACCAAAGAAAGATCTTGCTTACCCTGACCTTTCTTTCAGTTCTAGGTATCTCAGATTCCTGCATCTTCCAACTAAAACATAGGCAGTCAATCAGAAAACAGGAAAAGAAAACAGAAGAAGAGGAAAGAGAAAGAGAGAGAGAGAGGGAGGGAGGAGAGAGAGAGAGAGAGAGAGAGAGAGAGAGAAACACAAGTGCCAGGAAAAAAAAAAAAAACAATCTGCCTTTTTAAATTTCCAAAATAGTATTTGACTTTTTGCTTATGTAAGAGAAGTTGCAGCTGGACAGCCTAAGCCGTGAACGCCCTATGCATCAGGCAAATATGGGCATGTCTGAAGAGAAGCTAGGTGGGTCCACCACAGCTCTTTGCATCGGAAGGGGAAAGCATCCTGCAAGAACAGAGTAGTGGGTACACAAACACTCACTCCAAGATAGCCATGTCACTCTACTCCCAACTCTGTGCGCAGTCACTACACGCAAAGCCCTTTGATAATTCTCATAGGGAAGAGGTGACTTTAAGTTTAACTGTACATGCTATTCCTGAGCCTTAAGGACTATTCCCCTTGTACTTCATTTTGCCATAGTCCTTGGGACTACCACAAGGAAAAGAGTAAGGGGGAAAAAAATCCACATCCCTAAAATCATGATAGCAAACTGGTTGCAGGCAGTTGCACTGCTTTTTTTTTTTTTTTTAAAGATTTATTTATTTGAAAGTCAGAATTATAGGTGTGGGTAGGAGGGAAGTTATGGGAGGGGGGGTGGGAAGCCATTGTAATCCATAAACTGTACTTTGGAAATTTATATTTACTAAATAAAAGTAAAAAAAAAAAAAAAAGAAGAAAGAAAGTCAGAATTACAGAAGCAGAGACAGAGAGAGAGGTCTTCCATTTGCTGATTCACTCCCCAAATGGCTGCAAAAATGGCCGGAGCTGGGCTGATCTGGAGCTGGGAGCCAAGAGCTTTCTCTGGGTCTCCCACTCGGGTGCAGGGGCCCAAGGACTTGGGCCATCTTCTACTGCTTTCCCAGGCCACAGCAGAGAGTTGGATTGGAAGTGGAGCAGCCGGGTCTTGAACCAGCACCTATATGGGATGTCAGCATTGCAGGCAGAGGCTTTACCTGCTATACCACAGCGCCAGCCCATAACTGCTTTGCTTTAAAGAGAAGGTATGTGGATAGGAGAGTAAAAGGCCCTATGAGAGCATGAGCATGAAACAGCAAAGCACATCATTGTTCGTGGTGAGAAAGGATCACTGGGCGAACTAGGGGTCTGGGACAAGAAAGGAACAGCTGTAGATGCATTTATAAGTTCAAGACATACATTGCTGGATACTTACTGAACTACATGGAAGGAATTTGTAAGACAATGGAGTCACTGAAATTCTGTGGTGGGGCTGAGGACCACATCTCACAAGCATTGGACATCCCATTACAAGATAGGAAACAGCACTTACAGAAAAATGTGGGGGTTTTGAAAGCTGCATGCAGTCTATGCTTCCTTTTCTTGTGTTTATTGGCTAGCAACAAATAAATTCAAACAGAAACAGAAAATATTTTTTATTTTTTCCTGGGGTTGGGGTCAGATCAATCACTTAAAAACAGGATTAAGTCACAGTAGTAGGGCTGGTGTAGTGGCATAGTGGGTAAAGCACCTCCTGCAATGCCAGTATCCCATGTGGGCACCAGTTCATATCCTAGCTACTCTACTTCCTATCCAGCTCCCTGCCAATGGCCTGGGAAAAGCAGAGGAAGATGGCCCAACTACTTGGGTCCCTGCCACCCACATGGAAGACCCAGATGAAGTTCTTGGCTCCTGGTTTCAGCCTGGCCCAGCCCTGGTCATTGAAGCCATCCAGTGAGTGAACCAGCGGATGGAAGATCTCTCTCTTTGTCTCTCTGTTTCTCCCTCTTTCTCCATGACTCTGACTTTCAAATAAATAATCTTTTAAAAGAATCATAATGGTATAATTTGGGAAGTTTTTAAGTGTGCAAAGAATATATAATATTTTAAGCAGAAATGGTAAATCCTTCTGCCTTTTTATAAATTCATGAGGTTGCTGTCTTCCTGTGGCATTTTAATTCACTTATCTTAGAAAATTGGAGCATCAAGAAGTTCTACCAGGCCGGCACCGTGGCTCACTGGGCTAATCCTCCACCTGCGGCGCTGGCACCCCGGGTTCTAGTCCCGGTTGGGGCGCTGGGTTCTAGTCCCAGTTGCTCCTCTTCCAGTCCAGCTCTCTGCTGTGGCCAGGAAGGCAGTGGAGGACGGCCCAAGTGCTTGGGCCCTGCACCCGCATGGGAGACCAGGAGGAAGCACCTGGCCCTGGCTTCAGATCGGCACAGTGCCAGCCACAGCGGCCATCTGGGGGGTGAACCAACAGAAGGAAGACCTTTCTCTCTGTCTCTCTCTCTCACTGTCTAACTCTGCCTGTCAAGGAAAGAAGGGAGTGGGAGGGGGAAGAAGTTCTACCAAATGCTTTTATCAGCTGGGCTTTAAAGTGAAGATGTATATCTGGTAAAATAAGACAATTTTTTTCAGTGTCATTTCTCAGTTAAACCCAAAACTTACAAAAGAGGCAAAACATTTTCTCTGATAGTCAAGTCTTTTTAGGGCTGAACAGACGGCTGTTATTTGCATAGAGGAGTTGGTTGTTTTCTCTGATTTGCAAGATTCTCTACACTGCTCTGCTGACCTGTTCTCCAGCGCGCCCAGCGTGACACAGTCAAGCCCTCCATAGCTTCAGCAAGTAGAAACCTGACTGCTGCCCGGCACAGTCATCTTGTGCCTCCCAGGCCTTTGCTCAGTCCCTCCCAGTGTGCTCACCGGCAAGGAGGAGCTCCTGGAACACAGAATGGACCTTGAAGGTTGGAAGATCAGAGCTGCCAAAGAAAGCTGGGTGCTACCTGAGATAAAGAGCCCCTCGGCATGCATGATTGTAACATTACCTGCCACAGTGCAGCACTGCCCTTAAGTACTTCTCCCACATGCAGGATTTACGTCCAAAGGTCACACTCACATTTAACAATAAAAGGACATGTTGTGACATTTTATCTTTTGATGTCTCTTAAGAGCCAAAGACAGTGCTGTCATTATATTCTACACAGATAAAATTAATAAATATTTATCAACAGCCATGGTAAAGTTAAAATAAATGTTACATGTTTTCTTATGTTTTGAAGCTAAAATGAAATGAAAATTTTTGAAAATTGCTACACATACGAACATACATACCCCCCCCCTCCACTTTATGATTAAATTTGGTTTCTGCACGTTGTGTTACATATTTCAGTTCACCTGATTAAAAGCAAGCTACATGTCATTTTGGTATCTAAGCAGGACATTTGCCAGGTAGAGTTTTCCCCAATTTCTTTTTTTCTTTTCATGTGTATAATCAAAACACATGATACTGAGAATGGATATTATAGACCTTTTATCTTCTTTGGCCCACTTTTATAGCAACTTGAAATATGAGATTAGAAATAACTTGTCCATAGATTTAACAGGTTCCTCAACTTTTCCCAGTTTAACAATGTCAGATTGTTCAGCGATATAAACCCCTGCCTTAAAGGAAATAATTTACAATACAAATTATATCACAAATTCTAGTTATACCACACACTGGGGATATTTCTTTTCTCTTTAAAAGAAATCCTTCCTGTACATTAAGTCCTCAATCTTAAATCCCCCAAATAAGAGAATTACTAGCGCTGCAAACATTTTCACAAAAAGAAAAGCAACTTACCTAATCAGAGAATTTTTGTTGACAAATGACTCTGGTAGAGACAGGCACATAAATCTACATTTTGTTCAGCTCTTCTTGATTTTATCAGGCAAAACACAGCCTCGGGTGAAAGCTGAAAGTAAAAATCCTTCCATCTACCATCCAGGAGTGGAGCACTGCGCTCTGCTAAGCCCGGGAGCCTCCACACCTGCTCCACCAGCTGCCGCCTCTTGTTTTCCAGCGGCAGTGACCTCCAACACCCATTTAGTGCAGCAACGCTCTGTTAATGGTTTGACGGCACCCGGAACACATCACGTGCCAAGGCAACACCTTAAGAGGGTGGGGAGCTTTGCAACCGGGAAGAGGTGCCAAAAATATTTGGCAGTCAGCTCAGCTGCACATTAGTGTAGCCTTGCTATGCCTTGTTTTTCACAAAACAACCCAACAACATCATGAGTCAAGATGAACTGATTTATACAGTTCCGAGCTGGAGACCCTTGGGAGCTATGCCTCCACAGCTCCAGGAGCTTCCCTCCTGCATCTTACCTGTAAATTCAGGGTAACCACGTGGCAACGGCTGCTCTCAATGTTTCTCATAATAGGAACTCATTGCCCTCTTGGTTTTAGAATTCTTTTTCCTCCATTCTTTTGGCTCTTCTTCTATTGATTCTCATGGAGTCTTTATACCCCGATTCTCCTGAGGCCGTGGACACACATATTCCCCAAAGAAGGAGTCACTCGGAGTTAAACATGAGCGGTGGGAAAATGGTCAGGAGCTATTTCCCAGCTTTCAACCCATCATTCATCGAGTGCACCACCAGGGACCTCTGCAGCTGTTTGGAAGAAGGGTTTTAGGGGAGCCAGTTGCAGGTTCCTGGGAACTTTGTTACTCTGTGAGCTAAATCCTTTTTCTTTTGTTACTACCTGAATTGAAATACTATGAGCAAACATTAAACATTCTGAACACAAAACAGGCTTTTGGCCTCTGGTATCAGACACCGAAGGAGCTGTCACATGATCTGAATTTAACTCACCCTTTCTGTCCCAGTGACAGAAGCTTTGAAGTCTCCTTCCTGGACTTTCTGAATGAGAACAGGGAAGCGAAGGATGCTCTGAAGCTCGGTCGAGAAGGAACAGATGTTGGGTTTTTTTGATTAGCTTGGTTTTTAGATCTTGATGTTTGCAATTCCATAGGATCTAAAAATATTGTAAACATTTTACACTGTTAAAATATTCCCAGGCATTGGGCCAGTGCTGTGGGAGACCTGGAAGAGGCTCCTGCTTTCTGGCTTCTGACTGACCCAACTCTGGCCATTGTAGCCATTTGGGGAGTGAACCAGACAATGGAAGACTCTCTCTGCCCCCCCCCCCCATCTAACTCTGCCTTTCAAATGAACAATAAAATCCTAAGAAAAAAACATTTCAAAATAAATACAAGGGGTCCTCAAAAAGTTCATGGAAAATACATATTATAAAAAAAAAACTATGCCTGGTTTTAAATTTTTTTGCATCCAAATAAACTTTTTACAATTTTTATTTATTTGAGAGGCAGAGAGACATAGAGAAAGTGAGGGGGTGGGGAGAGAAAGACAGATAGAGACAAAGAGATAGAGAGAGCCTCTATCCATTTGTTCACTCCCCAAATGGCCACAAGGACCGGAGCTGGGCTAGGCCAAAGCTGGGAGTCAGGCACTCGATCCAGGTCTCCCACCTGGCTGGCAGGGATCCAACTACTGGAGCCATAGCCTGCTGGCACCCATGGAGTGGATTAGCAGGAAGCTGGAATCAGAAGAGTAAGGACACTACCTCAGGCACTCCTTATGGGATGTAGGCATCCTAAGAAATGTCTTCACTGCCTTGCCAAACGCTTGCCCCAAACGTATCTTTTACTTCTTTCCCACAAACATTTTAAGTATCCTCGTACTAGAACACTTTCGGACATGGTGACTATAAATATTAGAAGAATTCATGGTAAGAGTCAAGTCACCATGGTTTATATGGCATTAATCTAAAAATCTGAACTGTGAGTTTTTTCAGTCTTCTTCACTATGGAAGTTGCAAAATATTGTCAATCTATACATTTAGAAATTTTGTTGCATGTTTCATAATGTTACTCTTGTCAATAATATGTGCAAAAGCAGTCAATGCGATTATCAGTAAAAATGATACTTTGCTCCATTTTTGCATTTTGTAATTTCTAATGCACTGTTATGTCACAAAAGTCCTATGAAAGTAGCCTTTACTACCATCATTTATAGATAAAAAAATAACTGATTGTTGAAATTAAGTGGCATGCTGGTAGTCACATAGGACATCCATAGAAGGTGTTTATTAGAACTCATTTATGGAGTTCACTAAAGTGCCAGAGGCAGCCAGATGGTGGCAGCTTCTTCTCCTCTCCCTCCCTCTCTCCCTTCCCCCAACCCTCCTCCATCATCATCATCCCATTTATTCAAATATGTTGTGGCTTAATACTTTATACATATAACTATTTAATTCTCAATCACTATATAAGGTAGCGATTATGCTCATTTGAAAATGAGAAAATTGGAGCCAGTGCTGTGGCGCAGCGGGTTAACACCCTGGCCTGAAGTGCTGGCATCCCATATGGGCACTGTTCAAGTCTCAGCTGCTCCACTTCCGATCCAGCTCTCTGATGTGGCCTGGGAAAGTAGTAGAAGATGGCCCAAGTCCTTGGGCCCCTGCACCCACGTGGGAGACCTGGAAAAAGCTCCAGGATCCTGGCTTCGGATTGGCACAGCTCCAGCCATTGCGGCCAACTGGGGAGTGAACCATCAGATGGAAGACCCCTCTCTCTCCCTCTCTCTGCTTCTCCTCTCTCTGTGTAACTCTTTCAAATAAATAAATAAATCTTAAAAAAAAGAAAATGAGAAAATTGAAATTCATTCAGACTAAATAACTTGAGCAGACTTACATGAATAGACAGAGTAGAGATTTGAATCCAGGCCTTTCTTGACATTGATGTCTATGTTCCTAACCACTATGCTATGTTGCCCAATTCTAAAAACATATTCTCCCCCCAAACATTATTACTGTAAAATGTGTTTCCTTTAAAAAAAAAGATTTGTTTATTTATGTAAGAGGCAGAGTTACAGATAGAGAGAGGAAGAGACAGAGAGAGAGACAGAAGTCTTCCATCCACTGGCCCACTCCTCAAATGGCTGCAATGGCCAGAGCTAGGTCTGTCTAAAGCCAGGAACCAGGAGCTTCTTTGCAGTCTCTCATGTGGGTCTAGGGGCCCAAGCACTTGGACCATCTTCTACTGCTTTCCCGGGCCATTAGCAGGGAGCTGGATCAGAAGTGGAGCAGCTAGGACACTAATCAGTCCCCATACGGAATGTCAGCGCTTCAGATGGCAGCTTTGCCCATTACGCCAGAGTCAGCCCCATCAGTTCAGTTTTTAAAGTGTATGTTGTGTTATAAAACTTTTGTGCCTTATAATAGTCCTAAATTATGAACTAGTTAAATTAAAGATCCATGGAATCTTTGTCTATAATATTATGCCACAAGAAAAAGACAAAAAAAATCAGTAAGTTTTTTCTCACCATTTTTTGCCATCTCCTTCCTTAGCCTGTATTTAAGAGGTTGCTTCAACATTTGGCTAACATCTGTTTCATTGCAAAACTTCTTTCTTTGAATCTCTTCAAACCATTCACCAGTCACCCCCTGAAGCCATCTGATATCCCTCTTTGTCTTCTGAAGTTTGCTGAAATAAAACACAAAAACCAATATACTCTTCAGATTTCAAATTCATTCCCATCCAGTACAAAGTCATGAGAAGAGTTAAACCTCACCAAATGGTGAAGCAGCATCAACTATAGCTTTAAAAATTGGATCTCATGAGACTGTCCTTTTCATCATTGCATATATTGCTTGGATGTATTTTTCTAAGCATGATGACAACTATTTTTTTTTGCCAGTAATTAACAGAATCACCAAGTTGATGACTGAGCAATGTGCTAAAACCTAACTTAATAATGTAATAAAATGATAAGATATTTCAATGACTTGTAGAAACTAGAATATTCTAGTCTGTTTACTCATTCATTCATTATTACAGGAAATGTTCATTGAATAATGTTAATTAATTAAATGCTTACTGAGGTCCTGTGTGGGCAATAGAATAGAGAGGATCCCTGCTTGGCCATTCAGTGGTCAAAGATAAAAGAAAAGAAAATCGTTGAGTGTTGTCTTAGATAATGCAATTTTTTTATTTTTTAAATTTTTTTAAAAGATTTATTTACTTATTTGAAAGACAGAATCACAGAGAGAGAGAGAGAGAGAGAGAGAGAAGGGAGATTGAGATCTTCCATCCACTGCTTCACTTCCCAAATGGCCTCTATGGCCAGAACTGGGCCAGTCAAAAGCCAGAGGTCAGGAGCTTCATATGGGTCTCCCATGTAGGTACAGGGCCCAGGGACTTGGGCCATGTTCTGCTGTTTTCCCAGGTGCATTAAAATGGAGCTGGATTGGAAGTGGAGCAGCAGGGACTTGAACTGGCACCCATATGGGATTCTGGCACTGCAGGTGGTGGCTCTACCCGTTATGCCACAGCACTGGCCCCAAATAATGTAATTCTTTAAAGATGAAGACATGAAAACCTGTGAATGGACACAGGGCTAGTATGTGGACATAAGGGACAGTGTGATTTCAGACAGACAGGAAAAGCCACCCAGGGCACAGCTGTGTGTGCTCTACCCCTTCAGAGGACCAGACCTGAAATTCCATCATTCCTGCTTTTTTCTTTTCTCCTGCCCTTTTCTGCTTAGTTCTCTCTCAAATGAAAGTGCTGCTCTAAGTCCTTAGTTAAACTACTGCTTTTTATGATCTACTGATCTTTAGGCAGCTTATTTTGCTGCATTTTAGGAACACTCTAGAACTTTTCAGAAATGAGAGGCGCTTAATCCAGAGGAAGACATCCCTGGCTTGAGGCAAACGGAGGAGAGTGAGTTGGAAGAACATGATGACAAGGATTGCCAAGCGGTCTGTTTGGCACAGCACTGATGAAAACAGCTCACTATTGGGTTCCGAGCTTGGGAAGTTCTGATGTTTTGGGAAGTAGTTTGTGGACCCAGTAGCTGCAATCCTTGATCCAGGGTTTGCTGTAAAGCACAAGTGTGAGGGTCTTCGTATTACTAACACAGTGGTGAGTGAGCAATGTGCAAAACAGCAAATTTGGAGTTAAAGGCAAGGAACTGAGGTGGCTATAACTCATGCTCCTGCTTGGGGCTATGATACTGCTGTTTTATAAAAATATTTGAGAAGGAAGCCAGAGGGCCTCATGCCCAGACTCGCATTTTGAAAAGTATTAGGTAGCAATCGTTACGTTCAGTCCGCAGAATCTGCACTGGTGCTTCCTCTTTGGTCACCCTGTGATACCAGGTCACTCCTGTCACAGCTGCTGCTTCCCTTACTGACAGAACACACTAAGGGGCCCCAACAATCTGCTTCTGATCAACACTGGCTGCCCCCAATTCATTCACACTTGCTTACTGATGTTCAGGTTAGCACACAACCTTCACTTCCTAAGAACACCCCAGCACCACTCTTCTGCTTCTCAACACATACATCTTATTTCAAGAGTCAGGCCATCTACCTGACTTAGGAACACTCTCTATAAACATAACCTATCCATTTTCTCTAGAGGTTTGATGTAACAGTGACTCTCTTTGAAAAATAACTACAGTGCACGTAATCCTAACTCGAGCACCCATTCCATGCTTGTACACAGACTTCGCCACTGCCCGTTTCTTTTCCATCTTGTGGTCAATGAAGTCATAAATCTGTATTCCCCTGTGAAAACTCAAACACTTTGAATTCTATTGTAGGAAATATATTTTCAACCAATAACCCCACCCCAAGCACATTAATTTAACTGAACATAATGTGGTTGCTAAACTGTAATTATGCAGGCAATGTAGAATCCTGGGGTAAGTCTTATGACACAATACAAAGTAGGAAAAACAAAATACAGTATTTTATCTATGCTTACTGCTAAGTAGAAGTGATGCAACCATTTGGACACAGGAGGGAAAAAAGAGAAAACAACTGGTCTTTCAGAATAGAATAATTATGTGTCATTTCTATGTTTAGCTTTTTGGTTATGTGTATTCAGTAAGTAGAACATGCATGGTTATTGTTTCTTTTTGCTTTTAATTGTGGATTTTTGTTTATATTGTCATTTTCCATTACATATTTTTGGATATAGAGGGAAAAAAAGCAGTCATATTTTTACAACCCTATCACAACCACGATTGCCTTTTTGCCGAGACTGTTCCTGGGTATTTTTCCACGCAGGTGGGACAAACCTTTTCCCTTATTCATTTGTGGAAGGTTTCCTATGGAGCAGGTGGTGGGATTTAAGGGAAAGCAGAGCAGATATGGCTCTTTCTTGGAGTTCACAGTTTAACGGGAGAGAGATGGAATGGAGCAAACAGTGCTAACTTTGATTTAGTCATTCAACACATTTGAACCCTGGGAAAGAATAGTGAACAAATCAAGCCCATGCCCTCGTGGAATTTAAATTCTGCTGTAGTGCAAGTAGAGAAGAGGGGCAGGGAGGAGCAAACAATAAAAGTGTAACTGGTGCTGTGAGAGCACGGACAAGGGGACCAGTCCGAGGCAGTAGCTAAGACTTCCCTGAGCAGATAATGCAGGACTGGAAGGGTGAAGCATGAAGATGCTGGAAGTGGGCAGGGGGAGCTGCCTAGAGAGAGCTTTCTAGGCAAACGAGGGACAGCTGTAGAGCAACAAGTGCCCTGACAAAAGAAGCCAGGAACTGAAATGAGACACTACTGGCCAGAGTAGAGGGCAGGAAAGGAGGACAAACCAGAGAGGAGAAAGGCAGCTGCTGGGCCACCCAGAGTTAGGAGCTGGGTTAAGCCAACAGCCCCTGGTCCTGGAGCAGTGAGAAAGTGCTGATGGCTTAGCAGGGAGCATGACACATAGGATTTGCATCTTTAAAAGCTCATCCTAGCTGTATGTGGAGAGAAGACTCCACTGAGGGCCAGGAGAAGGTCAGAATATTTGTGGGAGGTAGAGGGGTTTGCTTGGACCAGGACGGAAGTGGTGAAGCCAAGGAAAGCAGAGTGTTCAGAGAGACACAGGGAGTAAAACTGACCACCAAGCATCCACCAAGTGATGGAGTGACTTTGCAGGGTTAGGAACTTGTCACATGTATCAAGGAAGACAGCGGATTTCTGATTTTCTATGTGCGTAGATAATGCCATTCATAGGGGAGAGTATTTGCTGCAGCAGTCAAGTCCCTGCTTGGGATGCCTTATCCCATAGCAGAGAGTTTGGGTTCCAGTCCTGGATGCTCTTCCTATCCCAGCTTCCTGCTAAGGTGCACCTTGGGAGGAAGCAGATGACAGCTCAAGTACTGGGTACCTGCCACCCACATGGGAGACCCAGATTGAGTTCCAGGCTCTTGGCTTTGGCCTGTCCCAGCCCCAGCTATTGTGGGCATTTGGGAAATAAACTAGTGGATGGGAGATCTCTGTCTCTATGGCTATCTGCTTCTCTGCCTTTCAAATAAAATGAAAATATATTTTTTAAAATGTTTAAAAAGAGACCATTCATGGCAGATGTCCTAAATAGCACTCTGGCCTCAGAATCAGCCCTTAAGGCATTCAGATATGGCTGAAGAGCCCATGAGAGTATTTTAGGCATGGAAAGCCAAGACACTCTGGCAAAAAAAAAAAAAAAAAAAAAAAAAAAAAAAAAAAAAACCTAAATGAAAGATCTCTGAAAGTGAGATCCCAGTGGAAAGAATGGGGCCATCAAAGAAGGAGGTACCTTTCTCTGAAGGGAGGAGAGAACTTCCACTTTGACTATGACCCTGTCAGAATAAGATCGAAATCGGCGAACCCAAAAGGCTTCCATAGCCTTGGCAACTCATGACTAGAGCCTAGGGAGATTACTGACGCCATAAACAAGAGTGTCAAATTGTTAAGTCAACAACAGGAGTCACTGTGTACTTACTTCTCATGTGGGATCTGTCCTTAATGTGTTGTCCAATGTGAAGTAATGCTATAACTAGTACTGAAACAGTATTTTTACACTTTGTGTTTCTGTGTGGGTGCAAACTGATTAAATCTTTACTTAGTATATACTGAATAGATCTTCTGTATATAAAGAGAATTGAAAATGAATCTTGATGTGAATGGAAGGGGAGAGGGAGCGGGAGATGGGAGGGGTGCGAGTGGGACGGAAGTTATGGGGGGTGGGGAAGCCAATGTAATCCATAAAATGTACTTTGGAAATTTATATTTACTAAATTAAAAAAAAGAAAAAAGAAAAAAACTTTTAAAAAAAGAGAACATTCACTTGAAAATGCCATTCATAGAGTTCATATGTATATAATTTCAAAAGCTTAACACTTTATCAAAATCATGTTTTCCATAATTTATTTACTTTCCTCATGATGCAACACATTGAGATTTTTCCTAATAAATACTGCTGCAATGAACATTATTGTGCATTTTCTGACAGACACTGGTATAGAACAATTGGGCAAAACAGTTAAATCATTTTTATGATTCTCTATACATGCTACCAAAATGCTTTTCTAAAATGGCTGTACTAAGATCACTCATGCTAGCAATATGCAAGACTACCACGAGGCCCTCTTGGAAAACTATGCATTTTTATTTTCCTAGAGTAATATTTTAATGCTACAGTGTTTATTATTGTCAGTAATTGTTTTTCTTTGAAAAAGCCTTTTCGTTTCTTTGTTTAATAAAACAGACTGTAGTTCTTTGATAAGTAGTGAGGTTTGAACACTTTCCCATATGTCTGTTTAGTAATTATATTTTGTGCTTTCGCAACCATATGTTTTGTCAATTTGTGAATCAGTGCCAGACTTTTTAATTGCAGCACAGCATGTTTAATAAAAAGCAGCAATTCTTTTTTTTAAAAAGAATTATTTTATTTATTTGAAAGAGTTACAGAGAGAGGTAGAACCAGAGAGAGAACAAGGTCTTCCATCCACTGGTTCACTCCCCAGATGACTGCAATGGCCAGAGCTGAGCTGATCTGAAACCAGGAGCTTCTTCTGGGTCTCCCTCGTGGGTGCAGGGGCCCAAGGACTTGGGCCATCCTCTACCGCTATCCCAGGCCATAGCGGAGAGCTGGATCAGAAGAGGAGCAGCCAGGACTAGAACCAGTATCCCATATGGGATGCCGGCGCTTCCGGCCAAGGTTTTAACTCACTGCGTCACAGCGCCAGCCCCTCAAATCTATTTTAAAATGTATATACCACAAATATGATAAATATAAATAATTTCAAACTCATTTTTAGTTCTTTTAGTTTTCTTTTTATTTCTTAAATTGTGAAAAATTATTCATATAGCTTAATAAAGCTATGCGAGTTAGAAGCTTATGTTTAACACATATTTAAGTAATGTTTAAATAAAGACAGTTCAAGTCATCATTAAAGATCCAAATATATATAAGATATATAAGATAAAGTTCCAGAGTAGAAGATAGAATCCACATACTGTGGCCCTGGGTTTTCTTTCTTTAAAAATTTTTTTTTTACTTATTTATTTGAGAGAGCATGTGAGTACACTCCTATTTGCTGAGCTAGGGCCAGAGGCAGTAGCTGGGAATCAGCTACTTGAATCAGCTACAGTGATGGTTCCCCCCAGGCTCTGCATTGGGGGGAAGCTGTAGTCAAGAGCCAGGCTAGGGGACCGGCGCTGCAGGCTGGGGCTTTAACCTGGTGCACCACAGCACAGACCCCAAAGCAGCAATTCTTCATTTTATCTGTTTTAAATATTCCACTCAGGTTTTTGACTTTCATTTTGATAAGATTTTTTTTTTATTTTTTTTATTTTTTTATTTTTTTGACAGGCAGAGTGGACAGTGAGAGAGAGAGACAGAGAGAAAGGTCTTCCTTTGCCGTTGGTTCACCCTCCAATGGCCGCCGCGGCTTGCGCGCTGCGGCCGGCGCACCGCGCTGATCCGATGGCAGGAGCCAGGAGCCAGGTGCTTTTCCTGGTCTCCCATGGGGTGCAGGGCCCAAGCACCTGGGCCATCCTCCACTGCACTCCCTGGCCACAGCAGAGGGCTGGCCTGGAAGAGGGGCAACTGGGACAGAATCCGGCGCCCCGACCGGGACTAGAACCCGGTGTGCTGGCGCTGCAAGGCGGAGGATTAGCCTAGTGAGCCGCGGCGCCAGCCCTCATTTTGATAAGATTTTTAAAAAAGATTTATTTATTTATTTGCAAGGCAAAGAGAGAGATCTTCCATCTGCTGGTTCAGTCTCCAGATGGCTGCAAGGGACTGGGCCAG
Organism: Oryctolagus cuniculus; assembly: GCF_964237555.1. Lineage (NCBI taxonomy): Eukaryota > Metazoa > Chordata > Mammalia > Lagomorpha > Leporidae > Oryctolagus > Oryctolagus cuniculus. Next base: position 100,286,360 of record NC_091432.1, read on the forward strand.
GCTGAAGCCAGGAGCCAGGAGCTTCATCTGGGTCTCCCATATGGGTGGCAGGGGCCCAAGCACTTGAGCCATTTTCTGCTGCTTTCCCAGGTGCATTAGCAGGAAGCCAGATTAGAAGTGGAGCAGCTGGGAGTCAGACAGGCACTCATATGGGATGCCGGCATCATAGGCAGTGACTTAACCCACCTCAGCACAGTGCTGCCCCACTTTAATACCATTTTGAATGTTGGGCCACAGAAACATCATTCTGGCTTAGGCTGAAATAGGTATAACATAACTAATCTGGGAAGATGTTTGTGCTAATTTCTGTTTATTGAAGGCAATGAGAAACGAAATTTGGATAGCAGTGACATGCAGATACCTGCAGAGAACAAGATTCTGAAAAAAGTCGGAAGCTTTTAAAGCAGAAACATTTTAAGGATGATCCAGGGGATGAGTGTCAGGAAAGTGGGTGAAAACATACAGTCAAGAGCCAGAGAATTCAAGGCTCAGGGAGTCAAAAATGGCATTGTGTTTCCTACTATTAAGGAAGAAAAAAAAAATAGCTCTAGCTTTTGAAGTAATGTGACTGAAGAAGAGAAACTATGACACAAAAATCTATACTCTCACCAACAATAAAGGAAGATCTTTCTCTCTGTCTCTGTCTCTCTCTCTCACTGTCCACTCTGCCTGTCAAAAATAAAAAAAAATTGAAAAAAAAAAAAAGAAAAAATCTATACTCTCTGTACCTTGTCTTCTTCACCTTACACACCCAAGAGCCCTGTGTACTATAAGGTACAGTTTGCACATTTATAATGGTTGACTGAGCTTATTGTACTGAAAAGAATACAGTAATTGTAAAAAGCAGTGGGTTTGACTCATTCATTTACCTAAAAAATATCAAATAAATTCAACATTAGCCAGTAAGGAAACACTCTGAACATAAAAGCAAGGGCACAGCAATGGGTATGAAACTTGAGGACAGTATTTTCTATCGCAGGTAGACAGTGACAGAAATAACATTTGTTTGTAAGTGGAATTCAGCCAAGTCCACATGCAGCCTGCATGAGGCTCCTCCTCTTGTACACAGGTTTGTGGTACACTCAGCCAGCCAATCAGAGGACACAGTCCACTTGAAGCCAATGAGAAGAACCTCAGGGTTAAGAATGGCGTACACACAGGTAAATTACCAGTACACAGCGCCGCCGTCTGCTTAATTAGCCCAGCTTGACTCAACATATCACAAGGGACTGTTGTCTACACTTATAATTTGTTTTACCCCTGGGATGGTCAACTTGACTGAATGAAATCGGGTCTCTTCTTACCAGGACACAGACCCAGCCATCTGCTCCAAGTCCCAATGTCTGTTCTTCATTCACAGGAATCTCACTGTGGATTCCAATCTAGCTCTTGCTAAACACACCCGTCCTCTGAGTTCCTCCTCATGAGTTCAATGGACTTTTCCTTTATTTTCCAGTCTTGAGCTACAGATCCCATCCTCCCCCCTTCCCAATCTTCTCCCGTTGCACCCTTGCTGACCTCTGCTAGTCACCTTTCTTTGTCTTTATTCTGAACAAGTCTTTGTCCTCACCTTTATTTTCATGACTAATTAATTATGCACTATCCATCTAGAATGCCTTTAGCAAATGATAGTTGTCTCTTTATCTCCTCTTTTTGAGCACCATTTATCTGCTCCCTTTTAATCAAATCCTGACCCATTCTTGAGTTACTATCAGATAGGACAAAAAGCACAGGAGGAGGGGCTGGTTCTAGCTGGACTGTCTTGGCCAAATATTTAACTCCAGATTTCTCTCTCTCTTTTAGATACAGCCCTCACTCTCCTATGCATTTCTCTCATTACATAAAAAGCTTAAAACTTATCATGCTGCCTTGTTCACTTGTGCCAGTATTTAAAATTCTTCTCTGAATATTAGGCAAGAATCCACAGGCTCATTAAGGGGTATGTCTCCAGTAACATAAATGGCACCCCAGATGGTACCTTTAAGAGGTCTGTCTTCGATAACAATGGGACCCAGTTGAGCACCAGTTGACTGGAGTCAAATGAGTGATCCCAAGTGAATTACTTACTCAAATAGCTGCCCCACAGACCTGCAAGCTAACAAATAGAAATTGTTTTAATCCTTTAAGTTTTAGGATAGTTTGTTGTGTACAACTTTTAAAAAATGGATATAACATGATATTGAAGGTATCTTCTGCCTAAAATCAATGGCCAAGAAAAGTCAGCATTCCTTTATCACATTTAAATCACTGATAACTCTTAGGGAGCTAACAGAGGCTTTAAGACATAATGTGTTCAAGTTCAAGTTCTTCAGGGGAAATCATAACAAAGAAAAATAATAACAGCAGGTGATGTGTATTGAGCTCCTACTACCTCCAGGATTTTGTTTCCTTTTTTATAGATAAGACACTGGAGTCCTTGACCTGGGATGTGAAGTCCTGCCTATGATTCTACAGCCCTTCCTCTCTTAACTGGGCATCTCACTACCTCTGGGTACTGGGAACCTCACTAATAGGCAATGCAAGTGATTGATAGAAGCTTACAATGACTTTGGCCAATTACATACATGGGTGGCAATGGTAATCTAAAATACAATAGAAGAGAGAGCCATTACACAACATTTGAAAGCAAACAAGTTGCCTAAGACAGAAAACAGAAGAATTAAAACTTCCATTTTCTTGCAGGAAAATCTCAAATATTTCTCAAAAAAGCAGCTCCTCTTGCTGAGGGCACCAATTTCTCTCTGTGCTGTTCAGCCCCTCTTTTTCACCTTTTCACTGATTTTTTTCCTCCACTTTTCCTGCTTCCTTGCCTTCTGTACACACCATTTTTCTTTCACAGCTGTCCTTCCTGTACTTGACCATCCTATTACATCTTATTTTGCCTTCCAGGCAGTTAAGCATCCTGATCCTTATGAACCTTCTATTTTAGGTTTCTAGGACTTCTTGCTGAATATCCTCCCAACAACCCTCCCTGCCCCACCTCTCATCCTGTGTTACAGATTCAGTCATCAGTGAAGCCCAGGATGAAATTTTCAGCTACACTGAATCTTGTGAACGTAGATTTGTTGCTTTATTTACAGGCCATCAAGCAATGTTGAATTTTTCCTCCCATGCAGACATTCAAACATATTTTTGTTTCGTATTGCACAGCAACCTCAACACACAGAGAAGCACAAATGGAGAGCATGGGGCAGGAACCGTGTCCAGAGTCAGAGCTTAAACACCAGGCTGATATTCTTTTTTTTTTTTTTTTTTTTTTTTTTTTTTTGCAGGCAGAGTGGACAGTGAGAGAGAGAGAGACAGAGAGAAAGGTCTTCCTTTTGCCGTTGGTTCACCCTCCAATGGCCACCGCAGCTGGTGCGCTGCGGCCGGCACACCTCGCTGATCCAATAGCAGGAGCCAGGTACTTCTCCTGGTATCCCATGGGGTGCAGGGCCCAAGGACTTGGGCCATCCTCCACTGCACTCCCTGGCCACAGCAGAGAGCTGGCCTGGAAGAGGGGCAACCAGGACAGAATCCGGCGCCCCGACCAGGACTAGAACTCGGAGTACGGGCGCCGCAAGGCGGAGGATTAGCCCAGTGAGCCGCGGCACAGGCTGGCTGACATTCTAATAGAGAACAGATCCCTGTATCCATGCCTGTATCCAAGCATGAACCCGAAGCCCCCAGGCAGACTCACCATCTCCCAGAAGTGTTGCCTTTGTTTTCCTGCACTTCCAGGCCCAGATCTCCGACCAGGCTCACCCCCAGAGGAAACCTTCAGGGCAACTACTGTGAGCTCTCAGCCAGGAAGAGGCAGAACAAAGGTGGAAAAAGCCTTGAGGCTCAACGGCCACTTACTATCAGCCTGGTCTCTCCTTTCTCTGCTGTTCCTCAGAAAAGATTATCTGAGAGCCTTTGCCCCTGACATCAGAGCCTTTCTTTGGCTCAGCCCACAGCCAAGACACAGGGAGGGGCAGGAATTAGAAAATGCAATCAGGTATATGGGGGGCGGGGGTTTTCTTTTGAGAAGAGTAAAGTTAAACTGCAGAGGGAAGTGAAGTCTGGTGGAAGGGAATCTCCAGTAAGAAAAAAGGGTAAACTAGAAACAACAGGGGCCAGCACTATGGCACAACTGTGGCGTAGTGGGTAAAGCCGCCGCCTCTAGTGCCAACATCCCATATGGGCACCAGTCGGAGTCCCAGCTGTTCCACTTCCGATCCAGCTTTCTGCTACGGCTTGGGAAAGCAGTAGAAGATGGTCCAAGTCCTTGGGTCCCTGTACCCACGTGGGAGACGGAAAAGAAGCTCCTGGCTCCTGGCTTTGGATTGGCCCTGCTCCGGATGTTGTGGCCATCTGGAGAGTGAACCAGTGGACGGAAGGTCTCTCTCTCTCTCTCTGCCTCTGCCTCTCTGTAACTCTGCCATTCAAATAAATAAATAAATCTTAAAAAAAAAAAAAAAAAAAAAAAGGAAAGAAACAACAGCAACCCTTTAGAACTCAGACAGGTGCCAGCATGGAAGGCACTAGTTAAGCCCATTTAAATTCCTTGAACAGTTGTGACTGAGACTACACACTGCAGGATAAAAGACCACCTTTTCTGTTTTAAAAACTGACCATTGTATCCTTCCTGAATGTTTTTTTTTTTTTTTCACACAACACAAATTCACAACAGAGGGCAAAAATAAGTTATCTAAGTAACAACAAGGACGAGTAATTGCCACACTGGGTCAGATCACACAGAGAGAGGCCCTTTGCCAATAGTCACCCAAAAGAAGGTGTTGCCAAAAGGACTAGAGCTTAAGCTCAATTTCTCTTGTAGTCATTAGCGCTCTTCTGCCTTCATAGGTTATCTGATCTCTTTTTGAATCTATTTATATCCATTTATACCTTTTAGCAGAACCATTTTGAAAATCACCCAGTATCAACTCCATATTTACCAAATGACATTGAGTAACTTGTCATGTGTCTGTCCTTACGAGGCTGTCAGCTCCTTGAGGAGGGACTGTGTCTCATGCATCTTGGCTTGCCCAATACCTAGCAAGGTCCCTGACTTACAGTCCATCCAATATATACTTGCTCAACTTTAGGGATAACGAATGAGTTCTACAAACTTCTTAGGCCATCATTTGTGAAGCAACTCAGTCAACACTTGACAGCAGTGAGAGATATGATTCTGCACACAAACTAAAATCACATGTATAAAAAGTAATTTTTCCATAGGAATAATATTAGAAAACTAATCATAGCTAGCATTTGCACAATGCTTATACTGAGCCAAGCATTGCTACAGATGCTAACTCATTTAATCTTCACAGGAAGCTTTGTGAAGATAGCTATATTAGCTCCCATTTACTGATGAGAAAATTAAAATATTGAGAGGCTGAATTAAATTTAGACTGATTGGATTGAATACCGTCCCTGGCCTTCACTGTCTATGTCAATGATGAAGAAGACTCAGTGCATCATAGGAAAGTGAGTGTGCTGAGCCAGCACGGAAGAGGTGGAGTTTTGTAATGGTGCAGGGCTAAGGCACAAAGACTTCTGAAAACCTCCCAACTCCTTTGTCCCTTGCTAACTCCCTGCATAGCCCACGTCAGCTGTGATCTACAAAATGCACAGGTGGGTGGTCAAGTTGGTAAAGAGGGAACAGTGAGGTGGAAACTATTATCACTACCCCAACACAACAGAAGTCAATAGCAGTAAAAAGACTTGCCCTGAAAGTTTTCCTTTTTCTGTAAAGAAACTCAAAAAGCATCAGCTGTTTGACTTAGGCCTGGCACAATGCACTTTGGATCTGCACAATGCACTTAAAGCAACAGCATATTTAACAGAAAACTGAACTCTGCAGTGCTGATGTTCACTAACAGCCTAGATGGCACAGTCAAGACGGGGGAGCAGGCTGGGCAAGGCTCACTGGATTGACCCACGTCCTGCACTAAATGCACTGGCTGGTGTCACAATTTGGGCTGTACAGTTACTAAGAATATGGAACACATTTTTATAAAAAAGCCTAAAAACACATACTACTCTAACTGCAAATAAGGCACTCATACATGAACTGAGAAGAGCTGACACTTTTATTTATTACAAACCCAGATTCCAGTCTAATTTCAGAAAATACCCATTAATTGTCAAATAATATTTATCGAGCACTTCTGTATGCCAGGCACTGTTCTAGGAAGTTGTAATACATTAATATGGAAAACAGACACAGATCCTCACCTTTCTGGCACTCACAGTCTATCAGGTATTTCCACTTCTGGGTCAAAACCATGACTGTTTCTCACCTGGTTCACTGCAGGAACCCCTGTCTCCCTGCTTCTACTTTGGTTTTTCTTCCATCCATACTTAACACAGCAACAATTCTCAAAGAGGAAAATAGACTGGCTTTTGTTATAGATTTGATTATGAACTGGGCAGCATCCCATCTGTAGAGATCCATTGGCAATGCAGAATAGTGATATATTTATCTATTTTTCTTTTATTCGTCTTATTTTTTTTTTAGAATAGTGGTTTTTGTAAGGCCAGTGGAGCAGGAATAAGGTAATGGCAATACTAAAAAGCAGATTGGTCAGTATCGGGTTACTTTCATTGTAAGAATGAAAGCAGAGGGGACTTCCTTATCATGTAGGTTCAGGTTGAGCAGGTTCATTTTGTTTGGTTGCTATGAGCATCCTGGTTTTTAGGAAAATTGGCCTGTTTGGGGATTTTCCTGCATTTTTGAAGTTTCAGTTTGATTACATGGCACTTAACATAACTAACTCCATTTTGGTTTGGTTTGTTGGAGCCCAGTACAGGAGCCTGGTAAAAAATATTGAAGTCCTATAGATTTTACTTAACATTATCTTTTATAAATGTAAGTTACGGAGGCCAGCACTGTGGTGTAGCAGGTAAAGCTGCCGCCAGCAGAACCGGCATTCCATAAGGGCATTGGTTCAAGTCCCAGCTGCTCCACTTCCTATCCAGCTCCCTGCTAATGTGTCTGGAAAAACAGTGAAAGATGGCCCAAGTGCTTGGGCCCCTGCACCCACGTGGGAGATCTGGATGAATCTCCTGGCTCCTGGCTTTGGCCATTTGGGGAGTGAACAAGCAGATGGAGGATCTCTCTGTCTTCCTCCCTCTCTCCCTCTCTCTGTCTCTGCCTCTCTGTAACTCTGCCTTCCAAATAAATAAATCTTAAATAAATAAATAAAGTATAAGTTACAGCATGTCACTCCCTGTGTCAGTCTCTAGTTACATCATGCTTAGAATACAATTTAAAACTCAGCTGTCTTCAAGGCTGTACAGCACCTGGCCTTCTGCACTGCCTACCACATTTAATTATCCCTTTCCTCTCCACTTAGCACTTGGCCTTCATTCTGTTCCTCTAACAAGCCAGGCTGGTGCCTGCTGGACCTTGCACTTGCTGCTCCCTTCCCTGGGAATGTTCTTTCCTATCTTGTCTCACGGCCATTCCATTGTCTCATTTGGGCCTTAGCTAAAATGTCACATCCTTACAAAGGTCTTCCCTCATCCTCCAAAATAAATTATTCCTACCTCCAACTATAGTCATTTTCTCTCACATTTTTATATCTTTCTATCTTGTTAGTTTTCTTTTAAAATCATCTTTTTCATTTGTTTACATTTTTATTGATTCCCTTATATGCCACTAAAATACAATCCGTAAAATCAAGGACCTTGCCTATCTTTTTTCTTGAATGATGTCTGTTGGTGAACGAATGAAAAAATAAATGAATATGAGTGTGGGAAAATGTCTTCTCTTTGGACCTGGATTTCTTCACTTATAAAACAAAGGAAGCTGTCAGGGATGTCTTCCCCTTTTGTGACTCTAAGCACACTTCTAATGTTTCAAAGGGTGAACCCTCCTATTTAAAATGTGGCTAACAGATCCCTATTTAGCTCTGTCTGTGATTTCAAAGACTCAGCAGTTTGTCTCCCCATTTCATCCTGAGAAGTCCCAGTCTTTCATTTATTCTCTCCTGTCAAACACCCTTCCATTTTCTTGATTTTTCTTTTTGCTTCATCTCTCTGGATCCATTACATAATTTTCTTTTTAAAGATTCATTTATTTTATTTAAAAGTCAGAGTTACACACAGAGAGAAGAAGAGGCAGAGAGAGAGAGAGAAAGAGAGAGAGAGAGAGAGAGAGAGAGAGGTCTTCCATCCGCTGGTTCATTCTCCTGCTGGCCGCAATGGCCAGAGCTGCGCTGATCCAAAGTCAAGAGCCAGGAGCTTCCTCTGGGTCTCCCACGCAGGTACTGGGGCCCAAGGACTTGGGCCATATTCCACTGCTTTCCCAGGCCACAGCAGAGAGCTGGATCAGAAGTGAAGCAGGCAAGACTTGAACTGGCGCCCATATGGGATGCTGGCACTGCGCCACAGCGCCGGCCCTTCATTACATAATTAAAATGAAACAACTACAAGAGAAGAAGGCATGAGTCCGGATTCAAACTGACAATAGCCTCACTGAAGATGAAGATAGTATTTTGTGATACTTATAAAACCTTCACAAAGCAGCCAAATGTGATAGTCTTTTCTCTAAAAATAATTAGTATTTTAAAAGATTTATTTATTTATTTGAAAGGCAGAGTTACAAAGAGAGAGAAACAGACACTGCTCACTTGCCGAATGCCAGCAGCAGTAGGGGCTGAGCCAGGCTGAAGCCAGAAGCCAGGAACTCCATCTGGGTCTCCCCCAACGGTGGCAGGGACCCAAGTACTTAGATCATCTCCCACTGTGTTCCCAGGCACATTAGCAAGGAACTGCAACAGCAGTGCAGGAGCCAGGACTCAAACTGGTGCCCATATGAAATGTCAGCATTGCAGGTGGAGGCTTAAGTCATTGTGCCATAATGCTGGCCCCATGAAGGGGTCTTGCACACTGTAATCACATTGCTCCCTGGGAAGGAAAGGGGGCCTAAAATTAAATGCTGAGCTTAAAGTATGTGACAGCCACTGTGCTCAGTTTTTCTCCATAAATTATCTCATTTAATCCTCACAGAAGTCCAATGCAGTTAAATCTTATTATACTCATTTACAGTCAAAGGAATGGAAACCATGGCAGGAAATAAGCTTGCCAGAGGTTGCAAAGTGGGAAGTGGGAGAGCTAGGCTTCCACCTCGATTCAGACCCCTTTGTTGAGTGGGTATGGTTATTTCCCACAATTATTCAACACTGAACTATTCAACACTTGCCCAGGGACAAAAATCTCCTCCACTGAGTCTCTGAACCTTGTTCTTGCTGGTTGGCCTATCACTAGATTGTCAGCTCCTTAAGTCAAGTGCTAGAATTCCTGACCATGCAGCAGGCAACTAATAGATATTTGTTCAATAACCCAACAAATGAACAAAAGAGAATGAAAAAGGAGATTCTTTTAACTTTTCCCTCTTTTTTATATAAAGATTTATTTATTTATTTATTTGAAAGTCAGGGAAGAGAGAGAGAGATCTTCTATCTGCTGGTTCACTCCCCAAATGGTTGCAAGAGTCGGGGCTGTCCAGGCTGAAGCCAGGAGCCAGAAGCTTCATCCAGGTCTCCCACATGGGTGGCAGAGGCCCAAGCAATTGGGCCATCTTATGCTGCTTTTCCCAAGCAAATTAACAAGAAGCTAGATAGGAAGTGGAGCAGCTGGTACTTGAACTCATGCACATACGGGTACTGGCATCATAATCGCAGCTTACTCCGCTGCCGGCCCCTTCATCCCTCTTACTCATTTTTGTACAGATGTTTAGACATCTTCCACTGACACTTGTAAGGCAAGTTAAGACAAGTTGAGGGTTAGGATTCTACAAACACAGGGAAGCTTCTCAGAGCTGCAGAACTGGCTGTGATGCCTCTTGTAAGGCTATTACCAGCACAACTGCAGGTAGGTAAGAGCATGCAAACTGCCAATCCATAAAGTGTGTGATCCCGACATCTTGAATTTGTTTATTATATTACAGCTATGTGCTAAATTCTGGCCACATCCTCTGTGCCGCTAGCAAACAAGATAGAATAAATGAATATTTATGTATGAATATTAGTGAATCTGTGAATTAGTGTATGCATGAATATTTAGTGTATCCCTCCTTCACTTTCAATGATAAGAATGCAAAGTGTGATTTTCCCTCTTAGGCAATTTAATGCTTACCCTCAGAAGCTGTCCTGCCTGTAGAAGATAAAAAGAGGAGCCTGGGCCATCTAACAAGGTTAAAGGAAAGTGATATTCCTATGGATTCATTCTTAGTCCAGACAGAATGATACTTTCACTTGTATAATGTAATTAAAAGTTATAATAAATGGTACTCATTCATTCACCCTGTTTCATGCAATCTTAAAGATGCTAGGAAACCAAATCATAGCTAGCATTCTGGAATTAGCTTCAATTTAAAAGAATTTTCTGTTGCAATACAAGTTTGAAGAATTCTCCCTCTCCTACTCCAGCCATTTACACTGATCAAATATGCAAGCCAGGAGGAAAGAAAGACAGGTGTCAAAAAACTATTCAGTCTTCGAGTTAGGATACAGAATGCTGAGAACATGCCCTGTGGCTTCCTAGAAGTCAGCACCATGAGTGTGTTGCTCCTGAGCTCCCGGTGGAGACGGTGGAGATGCAGACTTGTGAGCCATTGTCCCCCACAGAATTTGTTCCCTGGGTCAAAGAAAGTTGGATGCTAATGGCAGTTACAGTTCACTGGGTGGAATCACAGTTTGTAGTATATATATTTTTAAAGATTTATTTATTTATTTGAAAGTCAGAGTTACACAGAGAGATGTAGTATATTTTTGAAAAGAGTTCATCTTTGAAATAACTCTTATACAAACATTTCCAGCCTTTCCCATCTTAACTAGCAAGTCTGCCTCACAAAGATCAGTGCTATGCAAACTACTCTTCTCTATATATGTACAAATCATCTGACTCAACAAGCCACTCCACCTCGCCCAAAGATGCTGCAGAATTACATTCCAGAGGGCTCCCCTTTGAACACTTCCTCCTAGCTCTTTGTATTAAATGGAGTCAATGGAATTGTTACTTAGCAGTATTATTTTCATATAGTAGTATCTCATCCAGAAGACGTTGCTAAGTTTTGTCCTTAGATCTAGCTATAATTATAAGCACTCCTAGACTGATTCTATAACAAAATCTGTACCCAGGGTGAAATAATGCTGGCAGGACACATCCTTGTGTCTACTTAGATTATGTAACATGTTTATGAAAGCTTGTCATAGTTATATATTTTTATTATTTACCATCCTTTTAATTTTCAGATTCTAGTATATGCAAATTCTTTCTCAATCACGATAACACATTTTTAATTTATTTTTAAGGATATAAATTTCTTAAGTACAACTTTAGGAATATAGTTATTCTTCCCACCATACCCACCCTCCACCCACACTCCCACCCCTCCTCCTCCTCCCTCTCCCCTTGCTAGTTCCATTCTCCATTAAGATTCATTTTCAATTAACTTGTACACAGAAGACCAACTCTGTACTAAGTAAAGATTTCAACAATTTGCACACACACACACACACATACAAACTGTTTGAGAACTAGTTTTACAGTTAATTCTCATAATTCAACTCATTAAGCACAGAGGTCCTGCATGGGGAGTTAGTACACAGTGACTCCTGTTGTTAATTTAACAACTAACACTCTTATGTATGACGTCAGGGACCACCCGAGGCTCTTGACATGAGCTGTCTAGGCTATGGAAGCCTTTTGAGTCCAGAAACTCCGTCAGTGCAGTAACAAATTTGTGATCATTCTTTATAATGCATTATGCATTATTATGCATCATGAAATCTCACTGAGTCTTAGCAGAAAAGGCCTAAATGAAGCTTTGTTATACAATACAATTGATAATAGGACTTCAGAGGATATCATATACTCTAAATGAACAGATCTCAGTACATCAAGAATAGGTACAGAATAATTGCACTCAACTGGTAAACAAGCAACGCAGTTCTCAAAAATGAGTAGAAACATTGAAGCAAACAAGCAGTAATGCTAGAAGCAGTTTGGAAATGAAAAGAACTGTTTATTGGTATGTGTATGTAGGTGTGGCCTATTTTTTGTATATAATTGCCTTCAGTTTTACAAGTCACCGTCCATTTAGCTTTGAATCACTTTGTTCTTGTTTGTAAGAACGTTTTCTTTTAGGTAAAATAAAGATGTCTGGCTTAGAAAAAGAAATCTAGATTTCTGACCCGTCTCCCACTTTTTCGCTTCGTTTTGTTTCAAATAATTCTGGTACCTCTATTCTCTTCACTGACACTCTCAAATAGAATTCAGTTAAGCCACAGAACTAATGAATTAAGCCATAGCTCTGTCTTGAAAAATAGTACATTTGTGGCACAGAGGCAGCCCATTATGTGTTGGGAGCCAGCTCCACTCCTACAGAGTGGCCATGGGTAGTTATTGTGCTTTGAGTGAAGGAAACCAAAGTTCTTTTGCATTCCCGGCCCTTATCAACTGAACCAGGGATTCGTGCTTGACCTAAAAGCCAAACATGAACAAGAATGCTGCCCAGCCATGTGCTCTACTTTAGAGAATGATTAACCATTTAATCACATCTTTCTTCTTGTCATGTTTTGAAATCATGATGACCAAAGTGACACAGAGGCTGTGTGACATATAGGAAAAGACATTGAGCAGTATCATGAGTAGAAGGCCCTGAGGCTTCTGAATCTTGAAGAAGCAGAAACCATGGGACAGAGAGAAAAGCTGCAAGCAGTAAATCAGCCATGGCAAAGGAAGTCAAAATAGGGAAGCAGAGAAGACAGACTGAGCCACCAGCCTGGTGATCACCAGCCCAGCTGAGTGGCAGCAGAACACTGCTTAATTCTGACCGACAGTCTGGATCCGGGACTGCCTGTGAAGGGATGAGGCTGTTTCCCATGTCTCCTGACTTCCCCAGTGTACCCCTACAACAAAGCATCACCTGCCACTTGTGTGAACCAGTGTATGTTCCTTGTCACCTGAAAGAGCATAACTAAAACATCCAGCCATAAGCAGCATGGAGCAGTTTGCTCAGAAGGGAATGCTTCAGCATTGCGACAGGAAATTTCAAATGTTAACAAAACTGAGTTTGCTTTGCTATTACACATTTTTAGAAGTTTTTCTTTTGTCATTATGAAAATAAAATTGTATTTAATACAGAAAATTTGGGAATCACCCAAAGACTTGAGGAAATAAAATCACTCATAATCCCCACCATCAGAGATGCTGATGTGTGTACATTTATTATTCATGTATTTAAAGCCAGGGAAAACAGGACTGGGGCTTTGCCTGTCTTGGTTTTAGCTAAGCAAGGAAAGCAAGAATGCCTGTTGGCTAAGTGCATTGTGAGAAGACCAGCCAGGAGAATTTGCTTTGTGGTATTTACAAAAACAAACAAAATTCAGGCTGGTGCTGTGGTGCAGTGGGTTAAACCACTGTTCATAGCACTGGCATCCCAAAGGGGTGCTGATTTGAGCCCCAGCTGCTCCACTTCTTATCCAGCTCCTTGCTAGTGTGCCTGAGAGGGCAGTGGAGGATGGCCCAAGTCCTCAGGCCCCTGTCCCCAAATGGGAGACCTGAATGAAGCTCCTGGCTCCTGGCTTCAGCCTGGCCCAGCCCCAGCTGTTGTGGCCATTTGGAGAGAGAATCAGCAGATTAAGATCTCTCTGTCTCTCCCTCTCTCTCATAAGCCTACCTTCCAAATATATATATATATGTGTGTGTGTATATATATATATATATTCATTTTAAAGCTTTTTTTTCTTTCTTTTTTTTTTTTTTGGACAGGCAGAGTAGACAGTGAGAGAGAGAGACAGAGAGAAAGGTCTTCCTTTTGCCGTTGGTTCACCCTCCAATGGCCACCACAGCTGGCGCGCTGCGGCCAGCGCACGGCACTGATCCGAAGCCAGGAGCCAGGTGCTTCTCCTGGTCTCCCATGGGGTGCAGGGCCCAAGCACTTGGGCCATCTTCCACTGCACTTCCTGGCCACAGCAGAGAGCTGGCCTGGAAGAGGGGCAACCGGGACAGAATCCGGTGCCCTGACCGGGACTAGAACCCGGTGTGCTGGTGCCGCAGGTGGAGGATTAGCCTATTGAGCCACGGTGCCGGCCTAAAGCTTTTCTTAAAAATAAAAATAAAATGAAACCCAAAGCCCTTGTGCTAAGATTGCAAGTCCCTTACCAACATCGGTTCAGGTGAGTGGAGAGAGAGGGAAAATCAGGAGGCTGTCTTTAGAGAAGTGGGCTTCAGCCATACCACCAGAAGAACTGAGGTATGTCCCCACAGCCTGGGGAAAGGAAGACCAGTGTCCAACGCTGGCCTGAGAAGGCTGAGTTTGAGAGACTGGGGTTAGGCAAGCGGCCTCCCCTGCAGAGTCCAGCGCATAGCTTGCGGGCAGCCAGTTCTCACTTGCAGGGTTCCTCATGGTGTGTGTTTCCCAGAGACAAGGAGAGGCTGAGGAGGCATGGGGTTCACACCCACAAGAGCTGGCTCTAGGGCTGAAGAGACCTACTAGAAAGAGGGTGTGAGTGAACCGCTGGGTTCCCAGCAGAAAGCAGGGAGAAGACACCACCCGCATCCAAAGGGCTACAGAAGGACATCGCAGATTCAACAACTGTTCCCTCTGCCCAAAAAACATTCCAGCCAAGCAAGAGTTCTTCAGTACTTGCATCCCATGCACATTCTTGCCTCTGCTCCCACCCATCCTCCACTGCAACCCTGGAAGGAGCAGAGCCTGCCATCACAGGCGTGGAGAGGGAGCAACGTACAGGGAAAAGGAGGATCGAATCCCTCCTTGCTGTTACAGGCATCTTGTTGAGCAAGTGGCAGCTGTGCAAGACCAAGTGGCTGCTTCCTCTGAGTAAGTTGGAATTAATCTGGGACCAGACATTTTAATTATCCTGTTGAATTGAGACTGTGTCTTATGTCTTAAAAGGACCCGGGACTTTTATTCCCTTTGTGTAAGCAGAAAAGTCAGGGGATCGCCCTTCTTTTTACCTGGTGGAGTATAAAGAGGTCGCAGGAGACAAAACCAAAGGTGTTTTTGCATTATACTCCCATTCTATAATTCCTGCTTGCACAATACACTGGTTACACATACACACATTGTTTAAAAAAATGCTCTTACACCATACATTCTGTTGTACAGCCCTGGTTTCCCACTTAGCATTGTAGCATGAATGCTGTGCTACACTAATATTCTACCCTTGCATCTCTACATTATGATAGACTTAGGTGTGACTCCTATCCCTTCTGCTGGATTGGAGTTGTTTCTAATTTTTCAGTCATAATATTGAAATAAGAGTGGGAATAAGAGAGGGAAGAGATGTACAATTTGGGACATGCTCAATTGGACTTGCCTCAAATGGTAGAGTTAGAAACATACCAGGGGATTCCAATTCAATCCCATCAAGGTGGCATGTACCAATGCCATCTCACTAGTCCCAGTGATCAATTTCTGTTCACAATTGATCATAATGAAAGGACTAAGAGTCAAAGGGATCACATAAACAAGACTAGTGTCTGCTAATACTAACTGATAGAATAAAAAAGGGAGAGAAAGATCCAACATGGGAAGTGGGATACACAGCAGACTCATAGAATAGCAGATGTCCTAAACAGCACTCTGGCCTCAGAATCAGCCCTTAAGGCATGCGGATCCGGCTGAAAAGCCCATGAGAGTATTTCAGGCATGGAAAGCCAAGACACTCTGGCAAAAAAAAAAAAAAAAAAAAAAAACAAACACCCTAAATGAAAGATCTCTGGGAGTGAGATCCCAGTGGAAAGAACAGGTCATCAAAGAAGGAGGTACCTTTCTCTGAAGGGAGGAGAGAACTTCCACTTTGACTATGACCTTGTCCAAATATGATCAGAGTCGGCGAACTCAAAAGGCTTCCATATCCTTGGCAACTCATGACAAGAGCCTAGGGTGATTACTGATGCCATAAACAAGAGTGTCAATTTGTTAAGTCAACAACAGGAGTCACTGTGCTCTTACTCCTCATGTAGGATCTCTGTCCTTAATGTGCTGTACATTGTGATTTAATGCTATAACTAGTACTCGAACAGTATTTTTCACTTTGTGTTTCTGTGTGGGTGCAAACTGTTGAAATCTTTACTTAGTATATACTAAATTGATCTTCTGTATATAAAGAGAATTGAAAATGAATCTTGATGTGAATGGAAGGGGAGAGGGAGCGGGGGTGGGAGGGAAGTTATGGGGGGGAAGCCATTGTAATCCATAAGCTGTACTTTGGAAATTATATTCATTAAATAAAAGTTAAAAAATACTTCAGAACTAGCATTGTACATATTTCTGATTAATTTTCCTGAAATGCATTTTTGAAGCCAAAGGACAAATATGCTTTAATGATTTATGAGATACATCACCAGGTTACTCTGGGGAAAGGTTGTATGAAGTTTTTCTCTGTATGAAGACTTATTTTCCCGTGTCCTTACCAATATTAGTTATGACAATTCTTAATCTTTGTTAATTCGACAGCCAAAAAAGAAAGAGTTGGGGTTTTTTTGGTGGGCATTCCTATGATTATTAGAGAGTTTGTACATTATTTCCTGTGTTTATTGGACATGTATAGCTTTCATGACTTAACTGCTCAACACCTTTGCTTATAATTTTAACCCAGGTATCACTGAAAATATTGGGTCTATGAAGTTCAAAGAGGCAAAATCATGGCAGAACTGGCAACTCTTGGCATCTGTTTCAGTGTAGCTCACAGGCTGGTCTACATAGCAATAGCTGGAGATTGAGCTTGGCCATGATCGCCTGTCACAGATGCCTGCTGAATGCATCTTCAGTATGCCTGATTTTCTTTGTTGGTTGCTTCTTCTTGCTCATGCCTCTGTTCAGATTGCAGGGCTAACTGCAAACAAAGGTGTCATGTAGCCCAACTATACAGACAATAGTGTCATAGACACTCCCTATCATTATCTTCATCCTCTCCCAGTCTCAGACTGGCGTGGGAGCATAAAATCACTGTCTGGGCTGACGTGTGTGAGTGCTGGGCCTGGATGGGGAGAATGATCAGTGGCGAGTTCTAATCTCTTTATAACTTTATGACTTATTGGTCAACCGACTTCCATGTGTCTCATTTTCTTCATCTGTAAAACTCAAGTCTTCAACCATCCCCCTGCTTACTTATTTGGACTTGTTTCCCATCACTCCCTCATCTATTTCGTAGGTGCCAATCATTCCAAACTCTCTGCCATGCTCTCTGGGCCATTTTGCATGTTTCTCTTTTGTCTGAGATGCACTTTTTATACCTTCTTTGTCTCATTAACTCAGTGCTGGCACTTAAATGAAGGGCTGTAGAATAATTTTCTGAGTGGAAAAAAAGATGAATCCTATTCAGTCATGATAAGCAATGAAATTTGTAAAGATGATATAAAGACACTAGGGAACGGAGGACTGATTCATGGAAAATATCTACAAAGTCGCTGTGAAAAAACACAGGGCATGATAGATCATCTAATAGAAAAACCGAGACTTTTGCTTTAAAATTATAAGGAATGAGAATAATAGCAGCTAAGGGCTGGGAAATTAGTCATGAAGATGGGCCTTAAAAGACAGTTATTACTAGACCTACCGAAGCATAAGCTCCATTAGGCCAGAATCTGAATCTGTCATTGTTCATCATTAAATGATACTCATTGCCCAGGATATGAGCAAACAACTTGGAAAGTAGATAGGATATGTGCGTCGGCCACCACTGGTACAGAGAGTAATCTGAGAGAAGAGGGTAAAGTAAGTGATGACTCAGTTTCATCTGATTTTTGTTTTGTTTTGTTTTATAGGGTCATATGAAGTTTTTGTTAGGCTTGCATCAAAGGAACTGTCCAGATTTACTCATGAATGTCAACCATTATCTATTAATATTCACATTACTGTCCTGTGTCCGTTCAGCTATAAGAACCCCGGAAGCACTGAACTACTCTCACTTCTTTAGTAGACATGCAGGAGAAGACACAAATCGTCTGGAGGCTTCTTGTGTGTTTATGTAGGAACAGAACTTGGAGGGGGAAACTAGGGATTCTTTCTTTTTATTTATTTGAAAGTCAGAGTGACACACACACACACACACACACACACTGGGGGTGGGGGAGAGGGAGGGAGAGGGAGAGGGAGAGAGAGATCTTCATCTGCTGCTTTACTCTTCAAACGCCTACAGCAGTCAGAACTAAGGAGGCCAAAGCCAGGAGCCAGGAGCCAGGAACAACATCCAGGACTCCCATGTGGGTTGCAGGGACTCAAACACTCTAGCCATCATCTGCTGCCTCCCAGCTCATTATGTGAAGCTGGATCAGAAGCGGAGGTGGGACTTGATCTCTGGTCTGATATGGGATGTGGGTGCCCCAAGCAGGAGCTTAACCCAATGTGACACAATTCCTGCCCCAAAGTAAAAATTTACTCTTGTGGCCTCTTGCCAGTCATTCATACAGAGGGCTAAGGCACTCTGTGACTGATTGATTATTCTACAATGCTAAGGATTCAAATGAAAGCCAGAGATAGGGAGAAAAATCTTTCAACATATGATATTGTGCTTCTGTTCTATTCAATATTTATAGAACTTTTAAAAAGCAAAAACAGTCTATCTAAATCTCACCCTCTATGCACAAGTTTGTTAAAAATTAGTGAACATTTAAGCAGCTGTTACTGAAGGTGAACAGATCGCTGGGAGCAGGGTGGGGAAGAAGTCAGGTGGGTCAGAATGCTAGGGCAAGCCAGCAGTTACCAACAGGAAACAAACATCAGACTTTTCTTTAGGACTTTAGTTTCCACTATTGGCACAAATGGTCCAACTACTCATTCAAGTTCAGTAAGTGTGTTCTATACAGTTGGTTCAATGGAAGTGTTAACAATCCATATTGAAAGTCATTCTCCCCTTTCCACCTTCCACACATCTACATCCAACCACCCTGCAAGGCCCCCATCTTTACAAATACTTTCCTAATAATGTCAATTTCTATCCATCTTTCTCTCATTCCAAAGCCAATTTCACTACTGCCTTGCCACACATCAGGCACTTAGTCATGCATCTTTAACAGTATTCAAATTTTCATGTCCTGTCCTCCCAAATAGATTATAAACGTCTGGGTCCTACACTTTGCATTTTACCATAGCAGACTGCATAGCCCATAAATTAAAATAGTAGGTCCTCAAAGTATCTGTCAGGTACCTCTTATTTTAATATAAATTAAAATGTTGCTAATCTTGATCCTCCCAAATGTTGGGATTTATTTAAGTAAATTCACATCAAGACAAAATTGCAAAAAAAGTATCCCTTTCTTTTATCATCATGCCAGAAACAATAGCACTCACAGCCTTGCTGCACATTTTTTTTTTTTTTTTTGACAGGTAGAGTGGACAGTGAGAGAGAGAGACAGAGAGAAAGGTCTTCCTTTTGCTGTTGGTTCACCCTCCAATGGCCACTGCGGCCGGCACGCTGCGGCCGGCGCACCGCACTGCTCCGAAGGCAGGAGCCAGGTGCTTCTCCTGGTCTCCCATGCGGGTGCAGGGCCCAAGGATTTGGGCCATTCTCCACTGCAATCCTGGGCCACAGCAGAGAGCTGACCTGGAAGAGGGGCAACCGGGACAGAATCCGGCGCCCCGACCGGTCTAGAACCCGGTGTCCCGGCGCCGCAAGGCGGAGGATTAGCCTATTGAGCCACGGCGCCAGCCAGCCTTGCTGCCTTGAACACACAGTTGTGTTCAATATATGTAAGCAAGTTCTGGTATACCAAGGTCAAATGATCCTCCAGGGCCTATGTGGTGCACAGAGCTTACCTGGTGGGTGTAGGTGGGCACAGGGTACACTGATAGCTTTGCCTCTCTCCTCAGTGATTCTGGACAAGCTTCAAAACCAAGATCCGCAGTGCCCTGTGCTGGTGAGGACAGGAGTCTGGCGCTCACTGAAGGCGAAATGCCTTTTGCTGACCTTCTACCAATGGGGTGATCTGAAAAGCCAGCTTGTTGCTGCTTCAGGGAGCACAAGCAGCCCCCTGAAATGCAGTGTCGTGCTGAGCTTTTCTTTTTTTTCTTGGGAGGTGGGGTGGGGTGTGGAGCTCCATGATCAGTTGGCCTTAATTGTTTTTGCTTAGAATAGGAGAGAGAAAAAACTCCTGACAAAGTCCAAAGCTACAGGGAGGAAATGAGAGCACCTGCAGTTCCTCTGGCCTGCTGGGCACCTGCTGTCTGCCAGGCTGTTTGCCATGGCTTGCCGGTGTGTGGTTCCTGTGGGCCATTCAGCTGCCTCCTCTACCGTCAGGTGGGCTGATTTCAGCCTCTCCCCAAGGAGTCCTTCACCAGGCCATCTGGAGCTGGAGAACAAGTTGCAACTCCCTTGCCAGAATTCTGCTTTGAAATCTGCCCACTGCCCCCTCACCCCCAATCCTGGTCTCAGGTCTAAAAGCTGACCTCAATTGCCAAGAGGTAATGGTCCTCAAGAGACAATGTATCTGAGTATTTCAAAGCTGATGGAGGAATGTATATCCTTCAGTACTCATATTACCTGACCACGGCTCACTAGGCTAATCCTCCGCCTTGTGGCGCCAGCACACCGGGTTCTAGTCCCAGTCAGGGTGCCGGATTCTGTCCCGGTTGCCCCTCTTCCAGGCCAGCTCTCTGCTATGGCCAGGGAGTGCAGTGGAGGATTGCCCAAGTGCTTGGGCCCTGCACCCCATGGGAGACCAGGAGAAGTACCTGGCTCCTGGCTTCGGATTAGCGCGGTGCGCCGGCCACCGCGCGCTGGCTGCGGCGGCCATTGGAGGGTGAATCAATGGCAAAAGGAAGACCTTTTTCTCTGTCTCTCTCTCTCACTGTCCACTCTGCCTGTCAAAAAATAAAAAATAAAAAAAGATCCCTGTCTGGGTTTGTTTTGTGCTGCTCTAGCAGATTGGGTAATTTATAAAGTAACTGATTTCTCACAGTCCTGGAACCTGTCCAGGAGCACCTGTCAAGGGTCTTCATGCTGTGCCAATCTTGAGGCAAAAGGAAGGAGAGCAAGAAAGTGTGAGAAAGCAAGTGAGGGAGAGGGACCCAAATTCCCGAAACCTCACTCTAGAAAACTAACCTGCAACCATGATAGTGACAGTAACTCACTCACAAGGGCAAATCACCTCTTACTGGGTTTTTCTTCCCAATGCTGTTGCATTGGGGATCAAGTTTCCAACACAATCAGCCCCTAAATACAACTCTTCTCTAATCCAGGCTTCACCCTTCATCCAGAGCTCTCACCCACCTAAGAAGCAACTTTGAGTTGTCAGCACTGCTCTAAACATCCAAAAAAGCTCCTCATTGCCTCCAGCTTTGTCAAGTCCAGGGTCCTCAGGCAATGACAGATTCCACAGGTAGTGATATCCACTGCCAGTGATGCTTGGATCTCACCACAGTCTTGCACATCTTTGAGCCTCATGTAACAGTGTTTATTCCATTTGGAGTGCTCATCCCACTTTCACTCAGCTCTTGCCTACTTCAAGACTCAATTCAGGGGTGGGTGTTGTGATTCAGAGAGTTGAGCTATCACTTGGTATATCTGCATCCTTTATCAGAGTGCCAGTTTGAGTCTAGAGCCTCTGCTTCCAATCCTGCTAATGCACCCTTTAAGGGAGCAGGTAATAGCTCAGGTTTTTGGGCCCTTGCTGCCTAGATGGGAGACCTGAATTTGGTTCCTGGTTCCTGGCTTTGGCTTGATTCAGCCTCAGCTGTTGTGGGCATTTGGGGAATAAACCAGTGGATAGAAGATCTCTCTCTCTCTCTCTCTCTCTTTCTTTCAAGTATATGAAAATAATTTTTTTAAAAGAAACCTCAGTTCAGGGGCCAGGGCTGTGACACAGCTGCCTCCTGCCGCACTGGCAGCCAATATGGGTGCCTGTTCGAGACCTGTTGTTCAACTTGTAATCCAGCTCCTTGCTAATGCGTTTGAGAAAGCAGTGGAAGATGGCCCAAGTGCTTGGGACCCTGCACCAGTGTGGAAGACCTGGATAAAGCTTCTGGCC
This sequence comes from Oryctolagus cuniculus, assembly GCF_964237555.1. Lineage (NCBI taxonomy): Eukaryota > Metazoa > Chordata > Mammalia > Lagomorpha > Leporidae > Oryctolagus > Oryctolagus cuniculus. The sequence goes on from NC_091432.1 coordinate 100,308,332, forward strand.
CCTGGCTTTGGTTTGGCTCAGCCCTGACTATTGTGGCCATTTGATAACTGAACCAGCAGATGGAAGACTTTCTCTCTCTCTCTCTCTCTCTCTCTCTATCTCTCCCTCTCTGTTACTCCAACTTTCAAATAAAAACAAAACAAAACAAAAAATACTCAGTTCAGGCATCATCCCCTCCAGCAAGTCTTCTCTGAAACCTTACATGGAGTTAATAGAGGTCCCCAGATCTCTCTCAATGCTGTGAGGGATTTGAGGCAATGACAGATTCCAAAGGCAGCTGACTTAATGTTACAAAAGGAAGAGCTAGTCATACTTGGCAGGTCCATGAGAGACAGGTAAAATTGCAATGCTCCTCCTAGCACTTAATTTTCATGGTTGGCTGAGCTACAGTAAAAAATCCTGATGACTACCTGCCTTCCAGGAAGGAAGGAGATCTGAGCCAAAGAAGTAGCCAGGACCTGCCTTACCTCGTGAAATGACCCAGGCTCTGTGGAGGTGCAGAATCTTTTATCTCTTAGGCCACCTGTGAGTGCCTACAGCATCTCAAACACTCAGCTAAGGTACGCTGAGAACAGGAAAGCATGTTACCCCTTCAGTGATAAAGCAGTCATTGTTTTGGAGCACCGTTTGAAAACTGTGGCATGAACAATATCTGTGAGTTGGTTGTTAGATTAAATTATTCTCAACCCAAAATTTATGTTTCCGTGTTCTTTTGTTCCCATGAATTCTCCTTCAGGCTCTGGGAGGTCATGAACAAGATGTTAAAAGTTGACACATGAGACAGGCATCAAAATGCCAGTTATCTGTGTCCTATTTTGGAGTGCCTGGCTTCAATGCCCAGCTCTGCTCCTGACTCCAGCTTCCTAATAATGCAGATCCCAGTTTGCAGTGGTGATGGCCTAAGTAGGTGGGTCCCTGCCACACATGCAGGAAACCTGGATTGAGTTCCCAGCTTTGGCCTGGCCCAGTCTGGCCTTTGTGGGCATCTGGAATGTGAGCCAGTGGATAGGAGGTTGGTCTCTCTCTCTCTCTCTCTCTCCCCCTTCTCTCTCTGTTTCTTGAATAAATTAAACATTTTTTTTAAGTTGACACACGAGGAGAGTAGAGAGAAGGCTGGGGAGGAAGCAGGAGCCGTTGTTCAGAGCAGATGTTCAGAGTTGGGCAGAGCTAGGGGAGGGGGGGTCTGGTGTGGCTTTGAAGGTGGAGACAGCTACCCCAGAGGGAGAATGTTACTCATAAACCTCTTAAAGGCTTTTGCTGGGATGTCAGTACAAGCCATTAAACAGCTGAGGATAGACATGACCTAATTTATTAGCCTTTCCAGTTGCCTTCTTTGAAGCTACAACTGAAAATGTGCTTTGGTGGTGTGAGGAGGGGGATTGCTAGAATAGGGGGGAAACTAATGTCCTTAAGGAGGAAGAAACTCCAGTGAACAGAGAGCGAGGGAGAAAGAGTAGTCATAACTACCACCTCACAACCACCCCCTGGCTCCAGCTCCCCACCGACCCCTCACCCCGACATCCTGTAGGGCTGTAGGCAGAATCATCCCTACTAGTACTTTTCCTACTGAGGAGCTAAGCTGCTCACAGCAACTACTTAGGCGACGACGCTCGACGCTCGGTAAGCAGAGCTCTCACTTGGCCCCCAGTGGTCAGGAAGGGGAACTTCAAGTCTAAGCTCAAATGCAGTTCAGCCAGCAACTCAGACCTGCCCTCAAATATGCCCAACTTCAAGAGTCATTTTATAACCCCTGTGATATTGAGAAGAAAGATGAGGAGCATGCATTAAATATGTGAAACGATTGTGAAAACAGGCATTGAATGTAACCAGCCAGAGTGGAAAACTTCCGACTCCAATGGGCTTCACAAGCAAAGCCATTCATAAGCCCAGGACCTCCCAGCTTGTAGGTATTACAGCATTTATGTTAATGGCAACCCACACTCAGGGCGAGAGGGCAGTAAAACAAAACAAAAACAACAAAAAGTGAAAAGTGATTCTTCCAGTTGCCAGACTAAACAGCCCCAGGGCAGAAGGTCTTTTTGATCCTGCCTAGCTAGCCATTTTAAAGTGGGAAAGTACTAGAAACAAAGTTTACTACATTTGTGTGAGGCATAGGCCTCTCCACAGTCCTTTGTCAGAACCCCAGGCTTTCCCTGTCTAAACCATAGGGTATCCCAAGAGATCAGCAGTCCCCCAAATTCACACAAAGTAGCGGAGTGTAGGAAAGATGTGACAGTGCAAGTCGGTGACCCAGGAGCCCAGGCAACCAGGACAGGATCCCGTAGTGCATGGTAGTCTTTTGGGCAGCATTTTAAAAAGCACCATACCAATCTGGTCACAGGGCAATTAAGCAGGAATGTCTTGGGGTGAGGCATGCACGGGGAGTTTCCGGAGTCCTCCAGGTGCTTGTAATTTCAGCCATGGCTAAGGACCTCTGTCTCAGCAGAGTCTGTGGTCTAAGATCTGTCATCACAGACGCCAGGCAGACCTCAAATGTGTGATTATCCTTACTGCACACGTGGTCACACCAAGAGGAGAGCAAAGCAAGCGCAGAAAAAGCAGGTGCACAACTCTCCTCAGACAGGTGAGCCTTGTGCCTGCCATAGTCACAATATATTACATGAGCTGAACTGGATGGTCTGTAGCCCTAGCTTAGAAAGTCCAGCACTGAGCTTTCCCCAGGAGCTGTGACAGATGGGATGCCTGTTTGTAGGGCAGCCCATCTGCAGGTTGGCTAGAGATGCATCGGAAGGCCTGGCATGATGGCTACATGGCCCCCAGAATCTGGGCCAGGGAGAAACAGCCGGTTAAAGAATGCAGTAGCATTTGCAGGCATCATGGGAAGGGCAAAAAGAGCGAGTAGTTGGTTTCTAGAGGCTTCTCATCTCCCCAAGTCCTCCAAATTGCAGTTTCAATCCAGGAGTAACCTTTCTGTAAAGCTCCCTCTACCTAGGGTGTCCTGAGCAAGACTTTTCTTCCTCTCCTCTCAAAGACCCTGAACAGGGCACACACTGGAATCTGATCACCCTCCCTTCCAGAAAGAACATCCAGACAGACAGGAGCAAGGCAGAGGGAAGCAGCAGCTCAGAGAAGCAACTGCAGAACCGGGCAGCTCCTGAAAGGTGCAGAAGCAAGAGAGAGAATGTGTAGAACAGCAAAGAAATGGCGTGAAAAACCAGACCACGGGAAGGGAAATTCATGGGAATCTTCAGAAGGGAAGAAAGTTCTCAGCAATCTGAGACTGCACAGTGAGAAACTGCAGACTGTAAGGGACGGCAGGATGGAAGGGAAAAGAAGGGGATAAGCCATCATTGTTCACTGTTCCACTGCTTTGCTGCTGCATGTCCCAGCCTCTGACCGGTCCAGGGTTTCCAACTGGGTTTGGCCAGGAACTGGTGGGAGACTGGAAGGTGAGAGGAAGGGAAAAGTCAGGGTTTTCCTCCTCCTCCCTCTGCCGCATGCGCAATTTCCGGAAATGACTGTCTCTTACACATCTCTAAATCCCCAGTGACACTTGCCTTGGTTCTGGTTTCTCTTGGGGGCTCGGATAACACTGCTGGCTCCCCTTGTCTCTCCAGCCAGGGGTGTGCTAGAGCTGGCGTGTATTGGCTTACAAGGGCAGACTGCTAAATACTTAGGAATTTTGTTAGCTGGCTGTGAAAGGATTGCTAGCTTGGAATTGGACAATGCCACAAGTGATTTTTTCCCCCCTCTCTAGGAGAGCCAGTTATTAGCTCACTACTGTTCCTGGCCTAGGGATGGTAGACACTTCCTGCTGCCACCAGTCTCTGGTGTCCCTGATGGATTTCTGTTTCTTTTTGTCACCATGTAACCAACTCTCTGCACTGCATTCTGCTTTAGATACTATGTAGTGGATCCTGGCTGAGGTGCAGACAATGATCCTTGAGAATTCACATTTCCATGAGAGGCTTTCCTTTCCTTTGCTTGTCTAGTAATCCCGTTAACGGCTTATCTTTAGGGTTAAATAATCTTCAATTTTCAAAATGAAATTAACTTTAAAAACGTAGACCACCTCGGTTAGAGCTGCATTTCCCCAGCTCTCACACCACAGCAATCAACACAGACTTCTGGGATCCCAGAAGCCAGCTGCCCCCACCTTTAGATGCCAGGTGCAAGTCCCAGATGTGCTTCTGCTCTACCAGCTATGTACCTGGGTTCCCACAACCCCTTCTTCAGCTTTGACTCAATCGCTCAGGCAGCTCAGGGAAAGCCTTACTTACGTTTACCCATGTACTAGAAAGGCTATTACAAAGTATACAGGGAAGAGATGTATAGGGCCAAGCATGTGGGAAGGGTCCTGGAGCTTGCATTTCCTCTTTGTGTGTATCCCACTCCAGGAGCCTCCTGCTCAGCTCTCTGGAAGCCCTCTGAGCTCTGCTCTTTCGTTTTTTTAATGAAGGCATCATCACATATGCATGTATCCTAATGTGGTTGGACAAAGGGGTCTGATCTAACGCTTACAAACTGAGGGCAGGGGAACACAGCAGGGCCTGTCTGTTCAGAATCTTTAGCATTTCTTCCTTGCAGGCACAAGGTAGGACTCAGTTACTAGTACTCAAGGACTATCAGAGAATTTCTTGTGTGGTCAGCAGCTCAGAGGTGGTGAGGAGGGTTGGGGGTGGTAGATCAGAGTCTCAAATGATCTGCCTTGAGGAAGAGGAATTCTAGCTTCTATGGTCTGCCTGAGGGAGGGAGCTATGGGCCAGGAACAGTGGATGCAAACCAAATATCACAGCACCCAACCAGCCCATAGGTTTTCCCCACAAAAGAAGCAGACTTATATAATAATCAAGTCACTTGGTGGAGATGTCAAGATGATTTGTCCACCCTGATGTGTGTTTGCCACCTGCCACAGGATATGGGATGAGGGACCCTGGGACATGATGCTTTAGCTGCCTACACTACCACAGACCTAGCAGTCACACTTCCCTAAAATTCCATGAAAGCTGCCAAGCCAACTCTTTGTTGCCATATGGTTGGGTTGTTTTACAGTCTTCCCTCAAGGAATGTAGTGGCTGCCCCTTATCCATGGAGCATGCATTCCAAGACCCCCAGCGGATGCCTAAAATGATGGATAGTACCAAACATAGGATACAGCCTAAGTTTTTCCCTACACATTCATACCTAGGATAAAGTTTAATTTATAAATTATGTACAGTAAAAGATTAACAACAAGGGGTTAACAACTAAAATAGAACAATTATAACAAAGTATTATACTAAAAGTTATATAAATATGGTCTCTGTCTCAAAATATCTTACTGTATTATGATGAGGTGAGATAAGATAACACAATCATGACTGAAGTATGGAGAATGATGCAGGCATTGTGACATGGTGTTAGGCTATGACATAAGGGTCACTTGCACTGTAATAGCATCACAGTTGGTCTGATAACTGAGACGGCCACTCTGACTAACAGGCAGGTAGTACAGTGTGGATACACTGGATGAAGGGATAACTCATGACCCAGGAGAGATGCAGCTGGATAGCAGGAGATTTCATCATGCTACTGGGATGGCATACAGTTTAAAACTTATGGATTGGGGGCCGGCGCTGTGGCGTAGTGGGTAAAGCTGCTGCCTGCAGTGTCGGCATCCCATGTGGGAGCTGGTTCAAGACCCGGCTGCTCTACTTCGGATCTAGCTCTCTGCTAAGGCCTGGGAAAGCAGTAGAAGATGGCCCAAGTCCTTGGGCCCCTGCACCCACCTGGGAGACCCAGAAGAAGCTCCAGACTCCCGGCTTTGGATCGGCCCAGCTCCGGCCGTTGCGGCCACATGGGGAGTGAACCAGAGGATGGAAGACCTCTCTCTCTCTCTCTGCCTCTGCCTCTCTGTAACTCTTTCAAGTAAAATAAATAAATCTTTACAAAAAAAACTTATGGATTGTTTATTTCTAGAATTTTCCATTTAATATCTTCAGACTGTGGTTGACCTTGAGTATCTGAAACTATGAAAAGTGAAGCCACAGACAAGGGGGACTTATTGTATTTCATAAGGCATACAAGCAGATGGAAATAAAGCAGGACAATTTGATAGCTATTTGGAAAAAAAATTACATATATATAACATACATAAGTATCCAAACTTATAAAAAATACATTGGATGAATTAAAAAGTTAAATTTTAGAAAAGATTTTAAAAAACTATTAGTGAGGCCGGCGCCGTGGCTCACTAGGCTAATCCTCTGCCTTGCGGCGCCAGCACACCGGGTTCTAGTCCTGGTCGGGGTGCCGGATTCTGTCCCGGTTGCCCCTCTTCCAGGCCAGCTCTCTGCTGTGGCCAGGGAGTGCAGTGGAGGATGGCCCAAGTCCTTGGGCCCTGCACCCCATGGGAGACCAGGAGAAGTACCTGGCTCCTGCCATCGGATCAGTGCGATGCGCCGGCCGCAGCATGCCAACCGCGGCGGCCATTGGAGGGTGAGCCAACGGCAAAGGAAGACCTTTCTCTCTGTCTCTCTCTCACTGTCCACTCTGCCTGTCAAAAAATAAAAAAAATAAAAAAAAAAAAATAAAAAAAAACTATTAGTGAATATTAATCTGGTTTACAGGGGAGAACTTTGTAACTTTAAAACAAAAGCTGCAGTGGGCATTTGTTCTAGCAGTTACGATAGTGCTTGGGATGCCAGCATCCCATAACAGAGCACCAGGGTTTGAACCCCAGCTTGCTCCTGACTTCTGTTGTTGGGCACCCTAGGAGGCAGCAGGTGATGACTCAAGTCCTTGAGTCCTTGCCACCCATGTGCAAGACCCAGATTTAGTTCCTGCCTCCAGGCTTCTGGCTTCAGTTATCCAGAGCATAGGATATGTCTCTCTGCTTTTCTCTGCCTTTCAAGTAAAATAAATAAGTAATTTTTGAAAAAGGAAAAACACTTAAAACTACATTTTACTCCATAAAAATGAAGAAAAAAAAAACCCTGTTTTCAGATAAATAGAAGTTAAATGTGAGCTGAAAACTGGGAAGATAATTTAATAAAAAATACTACAACAGTCAATTTTTTACTATATATAGAGAAACATTTAAATTATTAGGAAAAAAGCCCCCCAAGACTGCCAGTGTTGGGTGCCTTCTGGAATGCATCAGCCAGCTCTCCTCCTTTCTATTCCACGCCAGTGCCTGGATTATGACCAGCCTAGGCCCGACACACTACTTCACCACCATTTCTTGCTTTCTCTTAAAGGTATTCTCCCTTAAAGGTACGGGGGATCATACACCTGCAAGACACATACAGGGAAATCTGATAGAGCATGAGTTTTTACTTCCAGATAAAACAGGGCATTTCCACTCCCAGGTCTACTCCCTAAAGATGCGATTGCTTCCATTCCTTTCCCCTTTCTTCATCTTGAACCATAGTTGTACATAGATCTCACAGGGCAGGCACTGTTCTGACATCCTAAGCCCAGCAAGCATCCGCTCGCTCCCAGATGTCTTGTTACACCAGAAAAATACACTACCAACTTGCTTGTAGATTTTTCTGTTATTTGTGACTAGACATATTCGTGATGCAGATCCTGATATATAAATGAGTGAAGGCATGGCAAACAATTCACAAATCAAGAAGTGCAAATGAATACCAAACATATGGAAAAAGTAACTATAGTTTTAGAAATGAAATCAAGCACAAACTGGCCAAGATTTAAAAAATATACTAGTAGCACCATCCAGCCTTCTACACTGATAGTCGAGATACAATTTGGTATAATATTTTTGGAATGCAGTCTGGTAGCATATATGAAGAATGTAGAAAATATTTATATTTAAAAGAATGACTCTAATTTTTGGAATGTACCCGGGGGGACAATTTAAATTGAATTAAGGATGTAATCACAAAGGTTTGTCACAGTGTTATGTAACATAGCAATAAGAAACAAACAGAAGAAAACATAAAATGGCTAAAGTATTGGGATAGTTAACTAAATTATCAAATGTACATAGTAGAGTTGTATACAGCCATGAAAATAAGATTGCATGTGTGTCTTTAAAGGGATTATTTTTGTTATGTTTTTATATAAGTAACAAACAAAAATATAGACAGTACAACCACAACTGTGCTAAAAATGAATGTAGGGGAAACAATCTGACTACTCCTCAAAAAGTTAAACAGAATTAGCATATATCCCAGAAATTCCATTCTTACATGTATACCCGAAAGAAGTGAGAACAAGCATCCAAAAAAAGACCTGTGGAGATGAATGGATAAACGAATTACACATATCTATACAGACAAACAATAGAATATTTTTCAGCTGTAAAAAGGAGCAAAGTACTGTTTCACGCTTTGAGGTTGCTGATTCTCAAAAATATTATGCTAAATCAAAGAAGCCAGATTCAAAATATGTAAATGATTCCATTTGTAAGAAATATCCAGAATAGGTGAATCCAGAGACAGAAAGCAGATAAGTGGCTGCCAGCAGTGGTTAGAGGAACATGGGAACGGGGAGTCACTGTTTAATGAGTTCTGTTTCAAGGTGATGAAAACAGTGTGGTCCCAGACAGAGAAGGTGATGTATACCACTGTGGCTGTACTGCATGTCAAGGCTCTGTTCACTCTAAAGTGAGTAATTCTGGGGTGGGCTTTGGTGTGGCAGTTACGTCTCGGCTCCAGATGCCCACATTTCATATCAGCATGCCTAGTCTGAGTTGTGGCTCTCCTGTTTCCCACCCAGTTTTCTGCTAATGCTCACTCCAGGAGGCAGTAGGTGATGGCTCAAGTGCTTGGGACCCTGCCACCCATGTGAGGGGCCCAGTCTGAATTCTGGGCTCCTGCTTTCTGCCAGGAAGGCATGTGAGGAGTACACCAGCAGATAAGAGCTCTCTGTCTCTCTGCCTTTCAAATAAAATGAAAATATATAAGGAAAAAGTAAACAAAAATAGACATCATAGGCTGATGCCGTGGCTCAATAGGCTAATCTTCTGCCTTGCAGTGCCGGTACACCAGGTTCTAGTCCCGGTCCGGGCGCCGGATTCTGTCCCGGTTGCCCCTCTTCCAAGCCAGCTCCCTGCTGTGGCCAGGGATTGCAGTGGAGGATGGCCCAAGTGCTTGGGCCCTGCACCCCATGGGAGACCAGGAGAAGTACCTGGCTCCTGCCATCGGATCAGCGCGGTGCACCGGCTGCAGCGCGCCGGCCGCGGCGGCCATTGGAGGGTGAACCAACGGCAAAAGGAAGACCTTTTTCTCTGTCTCTCTCTCTCACTGTCCACTCTGCCTGTCAAACAAACAAACAAACAAAAAAGACATCATTTAAAAAATAAAGTAGATATTTTTGTATTCTATGCATTTCACCTCAATAAAATTATATTTTTGAAAAGCAAATGTAGGGAGTGTTGGTTCCAGGTAAAAGAGCCTAAGTGCTTGCACCCCATTGCTCCTAGTGGATGCAGCCATAAAGCAAGACAGAATGCATGGAGCAATTGTCTGAAGATGCTGGTAAGCAAATAGTAGAGGCAAACTGTGCAAGACCAAGTACCACTGAACCAGACGTGGGCTTCCTGTTCCTTTTTCCTTCTTCTACAACACCCTGGTCAGGACTGAGGGCAGTCAGAACCCAGCAGCAGGCACGGGTGGAAATGGAGAGGGCTCCTGGAAAAGCCCCCTAAGGCAGGCTTGAGAGGAACAGGCAGAGGGTCTTCTGACAGCAGGGGCAGCAGCAACAGCAGCCAGCCACACTGAGAGAGAGGAGCCTTCCCCTAGCTGTGGTCCCAAGAGGATGTGGCAAACAACTGCTGCTTTCTTTTCTCATCCTGTTCTCCTGCAAGAGGACTAAAGAAGGAAAGGGGGCACCCAGGGAGCTAGAAAGCACAGGAAGAGGGTGCAGAGAGAAGGCAACTCCATAACGTGTTAAAAAAAACCCTTCCACCCTTAATTCTATGAAAATATCCTTAAGGAATGAAGATCAACGAAAGACATTCTTGGAAAAAGGAAAACAGAATTTTGCAGACTTTCAGGAAAAGAATTACTCAAGGAAGTACTTGAGATGAAGGGGAAATGACACCGGAAGGCAGCCTGGGACATCTGGAATGGAGAAAGAGCCACAGAGATGGTAGAGCTGGACAGACAGTTACCCCTATCTGGTTCCAGGACACCCAGCAGATGCCAAAATCCGAGGATGCTCGTTTCTTACATAAAATGATGTAGTATCTACCCATGACCTATGCACCATCTACTGTAACTCACTTCTAGATTACTTGTAATACCTAGTACAATGTTAATGCTATGTAAACAGTTATTAGAATGTTTTATTTAGGGAACAATGACGAGAAAAAAGTCTGTACATGTTCACTACACACACAACTTTATTTTTAAAAATTTTTTGGTTTGAAAATATTTGGATGAGTTTTACAGATGTGGAGCTCACGAATACAGAGGGCTGTGTGATAAACTTTTCTCCTTTTTAGTTCTTCTTTCTTTAAAACATTTATTTATTTATTTGCAAGGCAGAGTTACAGAGAGAGGAAGAGACACAGAGAAAGATCGTCCATCTGCTGGTTCACACCCCAAATGGCCGCAATGGCCAAGGCTGGGCCAGGCCAAAGCCAGGAACCTGGAACTTCGTCCAGGTTTCTGATGTACGTGCAAGGGCCCAAGCATTTGGATCATCTCCCGCTGCTTTCCCAGGTGCACCAGGAGGGAGCTGGATTGGAAGTGGGGCAGCTAGACTCAAACCGGTACCCATATATGGGATCCTGGCATTGCAGGGAGTGGCTTAACCTAATATACCATAATGCTGGCCCCCTCTTGAGTTCTTCTTTAAACTTTTTTTATTTATATAATTGAGTTCTTTATGATATGTTTGATGGCTAAAAGCAATAGTATAATATTATTTGATGGGATTTTGCAGATATGCATTTCTACAATATACAACAACAACCTAAAGCAAGAGGTAAAGTGACCTATGTGGTGGTATGACATATTCTAACTAGAGTGTAAAAAGCTATATAGGTATCTCTAGAGCAACCACAGGAAAAAAGAAACTGATATGTAGTAAAACATATAATAAATAAACTAAAATGGAATACTAAAAAGTGCTGCAAATTATAAAAATGAAGGCACGGGGGCCAACACAGTGATGTAGCAGGTAAAGCCACTGCTGGCAGTGCTGGCATCTCATATGGGTGCCGGTTCCAGTCCCAGCTGCTCCACTTCCAATCCAGCTCCCTGCTGGTGCCCCAGGAAAAAGAGTGGAGGATGGCCCAAGTGCTTGGGCCCTGCACCCCATGGGAGACCAAGAGAAGCACCTGGCTCCTGGCTTCAGATCAGCGTGGTGCGCTGGCCGCGGCGCGCCAGCCACGGCGGCCATTGGAGGGTGAATCAACGGCAAAAGGAAGACCTTTCTCTCTGTCTCTCTCTCTCACTGTCCACTCTGCCTGTCAAAAAAAATTTTTTTTTCAAAAGAGAAAAATACAGTTCTATATGGTTTCTCAGTGAATTTTATGAAATAAAGAAGATATTGCAATATCAATGCTACAATTTTTTCCAGAAACAGAAGGGGGGTGGTTTGGTGCAGTGGTAAGTTGCCACTTGGGATGCCCAAATCCCTTATCAGAGTGCCTGGTTTCAGTCCCAGGTCCTCTGCTCCTGATTTCAGTTTCCTGCTAACGTGCACGCTAGGAGGTTGTAGGTGATGGCTCAAGTACTCAAGCCTCTCTCACAAGGTGGGAGACCTGGATGGAGCTCTGGCCTCCCTGCTTCAGCCTGGCCCATCTCTGCCTATTGGGGGCACGTGGAGAGTGAACTCGCATATGGAAGAACTCTCTCTCTCTCTCTGCCTATCTGCCTCTCAAAGAAAAGAAGAAAATAAAACAAGAACTAGAGATCACAATGTGATGCCCCAGGAAGACACCATATGAGAAGTGGGTCCTACCAGATAACAAATCTGCAAGTGCCTTTATCTTGACCCAGGATCCAGACTGTGAACAATACATTTCTGTTGTTTATAAATTACCCAGTCTAAGGTATTTTACTCTAGCTGCCCAAATAACTACAACAGAAATTTGGAACTTTCATATATTGCTGGTAGGAATGCAAATGGTACAACCATTGGATAAAAGGTTTGTCAGTTTCTTATAAATTTAAGAATGTGATCCAGCTACTCTTTTCTAATAATAAATGTATATTCATGCAAAAATCTGTACAAAAAATTATTTACAGCAGCTCTATTCAACATCACCCAAATCTGGAAACAACACAAATGCTTTTTAGGAGGTAAATGGATTAACAGTGAGACACTTACACTACTCAGCAATAAAAAGCATGAATTATGAATGCAACAGCTTACATGAATCTCAAAGGTATTTTTCTGAATTAGAGAAGAGGTCAGTCTCAAGAGGATATGTATTCTGTGTTTTCATTTATATGACATTTTATAAAAGATAAAACTACAGGGGCCAGCATTGCGGCATAATGGGTTAAGCCACCCAATGCCGGCATCCCACATTGGGGCTGGTTTGAGTCCTGGCTGCTCTGCTTCCATACAGCTCTCTGCTAATGTGCTTGGGAAAGGAGCGGAGGACAGCCCAAGAGCTTGGTTCCTGATGCACATGGGAAACTCAGATGAAGCTCCTGGCTCTCTGGCCTGGTCTATTCATGGCCGCTGGGTCCATTTGGGGAGTGAAAATCTCTTTCTCCTTCTCCAGCGGATGGAAGATCTCTCTGTCTCTCTGTTTCTCCCTCTCCCTCTAACTCTGCCTTTCAAAAAATAAAATATATTTTAAAAAAAGGTAAAACTACAGTGATGAGAGGAGAACCGGGGTTACCAGAGCACATTACTCTTTCCCTCACCCCCTTTCTTCCTTCAACTGCTGATAAATACATTGTTTTAATGTTGAAAAAGAAGGCAAACTTGAGGCTGGCGCCGTGGCTCACTAGGCTAATCCTCTGCCTGTGGCGCCGGCACACCAGGTTCTAGTCCCAGTTGGAGCACTGGATTCTGTACCGGTTGCTCCTCTTCCAGTCCAGCTCTCTGCTATGGCCCAGGAGTGCAGTGGAGGATGACCCAAGTGCTTGGGCCCTGCACCCGCATGGGAGACCAGGAAGAAGCGCCTGGCTCCTGACTTCAGATCGGCACAGCGCGCCAGCCGCGCCGGCCATTTGGGGAGTGAACCAACGGAAAAAGAAGACCTTTCTCTCCGTCTGTCTCTCTCTAACTCTGCCTGTCAAGAAAATAAAAAAAAAAAGAAAAGAAGGCAAACTTGAAATCAATTAAAAAAAATCACCACCTTTAGTTGGGGGTGGGGGATTGGACCACTGTAGACCCTACTTTCCTCTGTCATCACTAGAAAGCCTACCCCAGAGTAGAATGAGGAAGCTGACTCCTGTGCCATGTCAAGTTAGCACCTGGAATGAAGCCTTGGAATAGGGCCACTGGCAACGTCAACAAGGAAACATTCCTGAGAAGAGCAGGGTGAGCATGTGCCTCTCAAGTGTCATCATCCAGGCAGTAAAGAACCTCAGGAAAACAGACCTGCATGAAGAGGGAGCCAAGAATTCACCCATGCACGCGGAAGTCGATGCACCTGCTTCTCAGTTTTGAGACCCCTGTATGCTGACAGCGAAGGAAAACATTTTCTTACTAACCTTAACCTGAGTTCCTTTGACCTTCATGTGGTTCTCAGTTTTAAAATGGTGTGTGCTAATAAGAAAGGGTAGTATTTTATGAAATAACCTTAATCTGATCTTTTGTCCTCCATGTGGTTTCTCTAGATCTCTCTTTCCCTTATTTTGTAGTCCTTACACAGCAGTGGCTTACGTTTCATTTAACTAGGTATTGAGTACCTACTAGATGTGAGGTTCTCCTTGACCACAAAGAATCAAGGTTGATGCACAACTTACTATGAATCAACTTTCCCATGTATACATTAATATTATAAAGAAAAGAACAAGGGCAAAAAAAAAGCATTTAGTATCTTTTTAAAAGAAATTATTTTCTAAAATATATTTATTGGAGGCAAAAATAGTCAAACATTCTGCATTTTGCCTCAAAAGAAACAGTGATCATTACTTTAAAAAAATTTATTTATTTCACTTGAAAGTCAGAGTTAGAAAGGCAGAGGCAGAGGGAGAGAGATAGAGAAGTCTTCCATCCACTGGTTCACTCAACCACAGCAGCTGGAGCTGGGCCAATCCGAAGCTAAGAGCCAGGAGCTTCTTCTGGGTCTCCCACTTGGGTGCAGGGGCCCAAGGGCTTGGCCATCTTCTACTGCCCTCCCAGGCCATAGCAGAGAGCTGGATCAGAAGTGGAGCAGCCCAGACTGGAACCGGTGCCCATATGGGATGCTGGTGCTGCAGGCAGTGGCTTTACCTGCTCCACCACAGAGCCGGCCCCTGATCATTACTTTTTAAAAATAACATAACAAACTGTAAAAAATATGCTCGTAGTAAAAGGGTTAAAGCCCTATTAGGGCTGGTGTAGTGGGTAAAGTCACTGCTTGCAATGCCAGCATCCCGTATGGGTGTCAGTTCGAGTCTCGGTTACTCCACTTCCAATCCAGCTCTCTGTTGTGATCTGGGAAAGCAGTAGAAGATGGTCCAAGTGCTTAGGCCCTTGCACCCATGTGGGAGACCCTGAAGAGGCTCCTGGCTCCTGGCTTTGGATCAGTGCAGCTCTGGTCATTGCATCCATTTGGGGAATAAACCAGTGGATGGAAGATTCTCTCTCTGCCTCTGCCTCTCTGTAACTCTGCCTTTCAAATAAATAAATATTTAGAATAAAAAAAGTCCTTTCAGTATCATTCCCAAGAGATAACCATTTTAGTAGTTTGCAATACAGCCTTATAAATACATACATACATTTTTTAAACATAGTTGCCAGAAACTTCTCCAATATAAGCAGATACTCCAGATTGTTCCCCGATATCCACTATGCTGAGCACATGACTACCTAGAATTGTATGCTCTCGAGGCTGGTGCTGTGCTGCAGTAGGGCTAAGCCTCCATCTTTGGTGCAGGTATCCCATATGGATACCTGTTCATGTCCCGGCTGCTCCTCTTCTAATCCAGCTCTCTGCTATGGCCTGGGAAAGCAGTGGAAGATGGTCCAAGTCCGTGGGCCCCTGCACCCATGTGGGAGACCTGGAGGAAGCTCCTGGCTTTTGGCTCTGGATCAGCCCAGCTCTGGGCATTGCAGCCATTTGGGGAGTGAACCAGCGGATGCAAAACCTTTCTGTCTGTCTCTCCCTCTCTTGGTCTACAATTCTACTTCTCAAATAAATAAATTTTTTAAAAAAATTTGTGTGCTCTCTATTTTTGTGGCCCATGATGACGGCAAGAATTTCAAAGTGAGAAGACATCCATCAGTCCTGGATCTGTCAGAAGCTGGCTGGGTCACGTGAGAGAAGTCACTGTAACTGTTTTGCCCTGTGGGAGGCAGTCTTGCACAGTGATTATGTACAAAGAAGCCCCCTCAAAGCTGACACTTCCAGCAGCACTATCTCAAGCAAGGTACCCACCCTCTGTAAGCCTCCTCTACAGAAGAGAGAAAAATATCCCTTAGTTCACTGTTCTGAGAATTAAATGAGATAGTGCAAACAAAACCACAGCATACAGCAAGTACTAACAAGCGGCAGCTATTATTATAGCTGTTTTTATTATGAGCTTGAAAAGAGAAGATACAAATACCTGTTTTATCAGGTTTAGGATGAGGATAAAAACAGATATGAAAGACTTTAAAAGCTAAAACAGGTATAATGTCACAGAGCCCCCAAGAGGACACTACTCTCTGACCTTGGGCTATGGCACTATGTTCTTCCAGGAGTCCTACATGCACTGCTCATGAAGGGCAGTTCACAGGACTAAGTAGACCGAAGAATGAACCCAAGAGTGAGTTCTCTACTCAGTTTAAAGGAATTGACTAAAACGGATATTGTTGGAAAGTGTAGCTATCTCAGAAATTCATGATGTTAATCTAATATCTTATTTTACATCAGATCAATCAAGTCTATTGGGAATGCCTGTGACTCTCAGGCATTGTTCATATAGGCTTTTCTAGGCCACACAGGGCTGTTTAAGAGTGAGCTACAGGGGCCAGTGCTGTGGCATAGTAGGTTAAGCCTCTGCCTATGGCACTGGCATCCTATATGGGTGCTGGTTCGTGTCCTGACTGCTCCACTTCCGATCCAGCTTCCTGTTGATGGCCTGGGAAAGCAGTGGAAGATGGCTCAAGTCCTTGGACCTCCACACCCACACTGGAGACCCAGAAGAAGCTTCTGGCCCCTGGCTTCAGATCAGATCAGCCCAGCTCTAGCTGTTGCAGCCATCCGGGAAGTGAAGCAGTGGATGGAAGATTTTTCTCTCTCTGTCTCTCCATCTCTCTGTAACTCTGCCTCTTAAATAAATAAGTAAATCTTAAAAAAAAAAAAAAAAAAAAAAAAAGAGTGAGCTAATTCCTATGAGTCCTTCATCTCACGAGGTTGACACCATCAATGGAAGCCTTTCATAGACTGCTGGCATTTGGAGCAGAATCTGTATTTTATTCACGGCTGTGTTCTCAGGGTCAACACAGTGGTGCATGATAGAAATCCAGTGAATAGCCCTCCTATGCCTCTTGAAATTCTTCCCTGTAGCTAGAGGCAGATTTTACAGGCTAGGAGAGGAGAGGGCCGGCAGAAAGCCTAGGAGAGACTGGAGGCTTGCATATCTGGGTTATAATCTCTGCAAGATGCAGCAGCTTCCACTGGCTACTGACCACTTGGATATATACTGTCCCCTTCAGAACCATGTCACAGCTAAAGGACACTAATGTAAATCAGAAACAAGGACATCGCTTCTCGGCCTTTTGGCTAAGATCAAGTGTGTAGAAACAAGGACATTCTTGAAAACCCTCCTGGGCAGTCTTGATATTGAGCAAAGATGGTCTAAATCTAGACACTTCACTTTTCAAGCCTGATATCACCAGGCACTGTAACATCTTATACTTCATACATTTTTTTGCAATTGTAAAAATAAACGTCTTTGAGTTATTGGTATCTCTTCTGTGAGCTGACAAGGTGATATATGCATAATCTTCTGGTACTTTCTATTTCAGAGCCCCACCCATGGTGGAAATGGGGAGGAGATATCCAGTTGTGGTTTTTAAAGACATAAAAGTAGGAGCCTTTTCAGATTGCACACATATACTTCAAAAAACGGGTATTATGTAAAAACTACGTGTGAGTTTTAAAATATTTAGCACCAAAATAAACTTATTTTTATTTCTATTTTCCACTAACTTTTTGAATACTATCATACATATATATAGAAAGAATGCAGATTTTAGAGACAGATAAATTTCTGGTTCAAATTCTAGCTCTGTCCCTTATGAGCTGTGTGACCCTTCCTCTGGCTAAATTCTAGTTTCGCTTCTGTAAAAAACTGCTAAGAATACCTCAAGGAATAACTAACTGTGAGGATTCTTCAATGCTGACGGGCAAAACAGCTTTGAGATAGACCAGGATTTGAATTCTGACTCTAACTTGGAAAAGATACTCAACCTCTGCAAGTTGTTTCTCTGTGAAATGGGAATTAAAATATGTATCTAATGAGGTTATTGGGAGGATTAATTAAGTCTGTACAACATGCTTAGTACAGTGCCTAGTATACAGTGAATACTCAATAAATATTAGCTGTTATTATTATCACGATAATTACTCTCATGTAAAAAGGCAGAACTTAATAAACGCCAGTGTGACCAACTCCCCCACCTCAGTCTCCTAATAATGAGAAATATCTAAGAACTGGACAAGTGGGTCAAAGGTATGAGAAACCTGCAGTCAGTTTACAAGGTCATTAACCATACGCAGACACTATTCTTTTCACTCTAACCCTCACAATTTTCTTCTGTTCTTTTTAATGGGACAACATAGTATCTGGAGGTTACTTTAATTTCATTTACTACCATGAGTAGGAATATTTTCCCAATTGGTTTGTTTATTCTTTGGACATCTTCTACTGTGAAGATTTATTTCTCTTTCTTGCCTACTTCTCAATCAGAACCTTTGAGTTTTTCTTAAAAATTCTAATAAACTATGTATTAATGATTATATTTAATGCAAATACTTTCCCAGGAGGCTGGAGCCAGGCAGGTGTGATACAGATGAGGAAAGATGAAGGACCAGTTCTGTGTGCCCAGGAGCATTTCTGTGGGTGGGGCTGCTGTCTTGTGCACAGTGAACTCCATGGCTCTTCAAAAATCCATTTCAGGACGCCTCTGGCCCTGCCTGCTACTGCGGTTATAATTCTCTACATATTAGGGTACTTCTTCTTAATTGTTTGTAGACACCACAATTCTTTTATGGTTTCCTAACTGGCAAATTTTCCACACTTCTCTGTTTGTTCCCTTACTGTCCTGGCCAAGAGATCTTGAGGCTGTTTCTCAATGTACTATGAAGGCCTCCTGAGTTTCCCAGACAGGCTGCTGAGCTATCTCTGAAATCACACTCCTGGGCTATCAGTCACGTGCGCTGGTTTCGATCTGGAAAGTCTGATGCTCACACACAGCTAGAAGAGCAGAAGAGGCCGCAAGCCAGTATCTGCTGCTGAAATCAATGCCTGTGAACCTCTGAAGCAGGAATGCAGAACAAGGCTCTGGGCCTGTTCTCTGCACACAGGTATTTGTGGGAGCCAGGAATTATTCAGGGGGAAAGCACTAGTCATCACTGCCCTGAGCATTTGGACCAATAGTCTACTTTCCTTAAATTACCTCTATGTGTTTATGGCTATGTTTTTTTCAAATTATTTCAGTAACACATTATTTTTTTTTCTTTTCTTTTCTTTTCTTTTCTTTTTTTTTTTTTTTTTTTTTTTTTTTTTTTTGACAGGCAGAGTGGACAGTGAGAGAGACAGAGAGAAAAGTCTTCCTTTGCCGTTGATTTGCCCTCCAATGGCCGCTGCGGCCGGCGTGCTGCAGCCGGCGCACAGTGCTGATCCGAAGGCAGGAGCCAGGTGCTTCTCCTGGTCTCCCATGGGGTGCAGGGCCCAAGCACTTGGGCCATCCTCCACTGCACTCCCGGGCCACAGCAGAGAGTTGGACTGGAAGAGGGGCAACCGGGACAGAATCTGGCACCCTGACTGGGACTAGAACCTGGTGTGTCGCCGGTGCCGCGGCTCACTAGGCTAATCCTCCGCCTTGCGGCACCGGCACACCGGGTTCTAGTCCCAGTTGGGGCGCCGGATTCTGTCCCGGTTGCCCCTCTTCCAGGCCAGCTCTCTGCTGTGGCCAGGGAGTGCAGTGGAGGATGGCCCAAGTGCTTGGGCCCTGCACCCCATGGGAGACCAGGATAAGGACCTGGCTCCTGCCATCGGATCAGCGCGGCCGGCGCGCTGCGGCCATTGGAGGGTGAACCAATGGCAAAAGGAAGACCTTTCTCTCTCTCTCTCTCTCTCTCTCTCACTGTCCACTCTGCCTGTCAAAAAAAAAAAAACAAAAACAAAAAAAACAAAGAATGCGGTGTGCCAGCGCCACAGGCAGAGGATTAGCCTATTGAGCCGTGGTGCCAGCCGTCACACATTATTTTTAATATTAAGTAGTTACAGTGTTGATGTTGCCAGCATTATAGCTTTTCCAGAGGGTGCTTCAGTTAGGATGTGAGTGCCGTGAAATCAGAAAGTGTTTCTAGTCTTCCTTCTGACAACCCGTCCAGCGGCCTTTGCCACCAATGAGTAGATCCACTCCCTTCTAAAGTCAACTCAGGTGGGCCCCCAGGCACTGTTACAGGGAAACAGGCAAGCATCAGGTGAAACACAAGTCAAAATTCCTTTGAATGAAAATTGTCATATCACTACTCTTAAGACTACAATTCAGGGGAAGCCAAGCTGATAACACCCTGTACAGAAGCTTCTTTTCCTCATATTTCCCAATTCTCCCCTCAATTTCCCCAAACACACACCGTATCAGTTAAGAACTCCCATCCTGTTCAGAGATGAGTCACCTCCAGTAACATTCACTGAGAACAACCAGTTTCTTAGTGTCTATGGAATCCATGAGGGGACTTTAACATTTCCTGGAAAATTAATATTTTATGAAAAAGCTATGCATGAATTTAAAAAAAATTTTTGTTCCAAAATAGACCCATCTTTTAATTCTGTTGTTTTGTTTTGTTTTGTTTGTGAATCTTTTGAAATCTTCTCTTAGGTGTTGAAGACAAACTCTATGCAGGTCTCAATTTCTCCTTCCCAGAGTTGGATGCACCTGGGGGAGGCGAGGGGCATGGCATCCGTGTGGGTATATGTACACAGTGTGCATGGCTGTGGACATATTGTCCCCATTGCTCTGTCTGGGGGCATGACAGAGCCTGTTTGTCTAAAGGCAGAACATGACGGACAGTGTGACATTTACATCCTCAGGCTGCAAATACTCATTCCTTCCCCAAAGCCAGGTCTATAGGGTTAGAATGAAGACAGTTCTGGGCCCAGAGTGCCCTAATTCCTTCTGGAAAGATCAAGGGCTTCCCAATCTGAAGAGTGCCCTTGAGCTGGAAGGAGAGGGCAGCAGACTGGGGAGGAACTGGGAACTCAGAACTCCTATCACCAAGCAGTTGACCATGAACCAAGGCTTTCTAAATTCCAGCCGGTGCCACACATCGTGATCTTTGAGTGGTGCTCAGAATTCCTTACCAGTCACTGGGAGACGGTCTTGGATGGGTCTGATTGCAAGACTGGTGAGGGAGTGCCTTCAACTCATTCAGGCTTTATCCCACATTTGCCAGCAGCTCACCTGGTTAATTTACAGCCCAGGTAATTATTTCTGGGTTTCATTCGCTGGTACCTAATCCCTCACCAACAACACTGCGTAGCAAGGTCAAGGGTGAAATTCCGCAGAAACTTCCTCCCCACAGCGCAAGGAGACTCACCCATTCCAGGCCGAGTCCCACTCATCCACAGGCTATTTAGCAAATTCCTCGAGTTCCCGCCCTTGGGGTGGGGACGTTTTGCTGCCCGTGAGGGCCCCACGGACTGTCTCCGTGGCTGAAGGAAAGACTGTCAGGCGGAGGGGTGCACGACCCCAGGGGGCCTGGCAAGCACGTCTGCTCCACGCGGCGCCCCCGACCCTCTTCCCGCTGCCGAGCGCAGCGCCGCGACCCCACGCCGCCGAGCGCCGCCCAGTGGCCCGGCCGGCGGCGGGACCCGCGCGTGGGACCCACTCGTCAGAAAACGCACCCACGCCCCGACTCCAGACCCAGCTGGGATGCCGCGTCTGGGGACAGTCCCAAAGGCCTTTACAGAGAACCGTGGCACACATTTCCTCTTCCCGGAGCGCAGCGTCCGCAGCCTCGCGAGCCGTGACTGCCAACGCGCCGCCTGGCGTCACCGCGCCCCCGGGCAGGTGCCCCGCGAAGGCGCCACCGGCTTCAGGGCATCCGCGGACCTCGGGGTCCCCCCACCCCCGGACCCAGGCCCAGGGGAGAGAGAGAAAGGAGTTTGCTCTGTACCTGATCCTGTCCTTCTCTGCCCTCTGCAGCTCCTCATTTCTTTCCAGCACCTGAAGGATCTTCCTGGCTTCTTCCTCATTTAAGAAACTGAAATCAAATCCCTGAGGAACTTTCGTCATTTTCTCTACTGTGTGGGGATGACATTTAAGTTGATTGGCGCCTCCTGTTACGACGGCATTTTTCAAGGTCCAGAAGACTAGTTTCAGGAACTTGATCCCAAAGCCATTAAGTCCGCCCCTTTGAAAATCTAAAACCACAAATCTAGGGTACAGCCCACACGACAGGGCTCATTTTGACAACACTTTAATGACATGTTTCTCTCAACCTGTCCAACCGAGATGCAAAATAAACGACTCAAGGGAGCCAGGGAGCCAATCCCATTCCAAGGGGGGCGGGGCCGCCCGCGTCTCCTCCCCTCGGGCATCTGACTTGTTAAGCAAACAAGCCTATATAATTCTGCCTCCAAGTGAGGCCAGCGCTTAAGTGCTGGCCCCAAAGTATTTGCTTTGGCGGTTGCTGTTTGCTCTCAGAAGTCGAGCTTGACTACTACCGTGAAAAGGAAAGAGACCCACGACTAATCCTCTCTTTGAAGAATTAAGAACCTATAGGAAATGGAATTGCAAATAGTAGCTTTAGAACTGGCAGAAGGGGTGCCCTACCAGGAAGACCAGGAAGGGCTAAACTCATCGCATGGCCAAGTCTGTGGACCGACCAGACCACAGGGTGGAAATCAGCGTATCTTTGGAAATGAATTCTTTGCCAGGCCTCCCATCCACTCCCTCAGACACCCCTCACTCCATTATCCAGTGAAAGTGATTCTCAGATTTGAGAAAACAAATTAAGAAACCCATTTATGGTATTTTAGAGGACAAACCCTGGGTCAAGGATGAAAGTAAACACCTGTTAGAAGTTTCCTGTAAGATTTTAGTATCTTGATAAACTGTGTCAGAGAAGTAATATGTGCACCACTTTCAAATACCTAATCTTCTGACTAAAGCAAAATCAATCCTAGGGTGCTTCAGAAATATTTTTTCCTGGAAAGCCAATTATTCCATGATGTAATGAACTATGACAACGATACTCATATGCACGCATTTCAAAGATTATCAAGGGGGTTTCAGAAAATGTGTTATTTCTCTTGGCTTCACTTCTGATGTAAAAATAACTTTTGTTAGATGGACTTTCCTGTTACCTTAATTTTGTCATTTCCTGTGTGAGGGTGGTGATTACTAACAATTAAAATGTACTTCCACCCATATCATCTTTTTTCATGGCAAACAAACCCAGTAAAAGTTTCATGTCTGTAACAAAAGCATGATATAAATAAAAAGTGGCTATGTTTTGGCTTCTTGGCCCTCTACTCATCCTGGGCACGTCTGGGCAGGTAGCCACTCAAATAACTTTCTATGGGTGTCTGTTTGTTATTTAGATGAAACAGGAACCAATTCTACCATCAATGTTGTACCACACAGAGAACTCCTTTGTAAATTGCTGATGGTGATTTGGGAGTGTGTCTTGTGTATGGTGCAAACAGTTTTTCTAGTGTGTTCATTTCTTCAGCATAGACATTGGACTTTTTAATGTAGGCACTGGTAGCTTCTCACCAGTTTCCAATGTATCAATGAATTGATTTCAACCAAAAAGTAGACTGGTGGTGATCACATCAAGACATTATGCACTGTGAACAACACACTCCTTGTCTTCAGGAAGCTTACAGTCCTCTGGGGGGAGATAACACAGTAGAGAAATGATGATATAGCAAAGAAGAATCTGATACGGAATAAAGGAAATTCTGTGAAAGCACAGAAAAGAAGTTAAGTTAAAGCAGTGAAGAAGATTTGGGGAGAGGACACAACTTAGGTTGCCACAGGACAGGTCCAATATCCACAGGAAGAAACAGCAGGTGATGGGAAGAGATGTGTAGGGCTATTTGAGGCAAGGGGAAACTGTGCAGAGCAGCAAAAGCACACAGTGGGAATTTTCTCCTTGTCTCTCACTCTAATGGCCAGAGGTGAGCAACCATTGGGAACTAGGAAAATAAGAGATATATTCAGAGTTTGGTAAGTGATTTATTTTGGCTACAGCATACATTCTCAATAAAGGCAAAATCTCACTCTATTTATGCACAAAGTACAGATGTACATACAATACCTTGACAGATACACAGAACACCTGTGGTATTAACGTTTCATGAGAGAGGTGATCTAGAAAAAGTTTCTAAAAAAGGCTCCTTGTCAGGAACAAAGGTGAAAAAGAGGTTTAGAAGTACTAGACTAGCACATAGTGCATCTGAAGAGTAAGGCTAAAATCTGACCATGAATGCTATGCTAAGCAATCTAGATTCCACTGGGTAAGCAATGAGGAACCATTACAGGTTTTGTTTAGAAATTTTAAAAAATTAAAGATTTATATGAGAGAGAGTAGAAGAATGTCTCCCATCTATTGGTTCGCTCTTCAAAAGTCCACAATAACCAGGCTGGGCTGGGCTGGGCTGAAGCTTGGAGCCAAAAAGACAATTCAGGTCTCCCATGCGGGTGGCAGGAACTCAATTACGTGAAATATCACTGCTGCTTCCTATGATCTGCATTAGCAGGAAGCTGGAGTCGGTAGCCCAGAGCAGGGTATTAAACCCAGGTGCTCTAATATGGGACATGGGTATCTTAACTGGCATCTTACCTGTTAGGCTAAATGCCCACCCTCCTTACAGATCTGGAGGTTCATTATGATATAGTTGAGATTGAACTTTGGGAAGATTACCCTGATAGCAGTAGACATAGAAGAGAAGAGTGAAAATGGTGGCAAGAAAACCATTGTGTGAGAATGTGGGTTCAGGAGAAAGGGGAAGGGGCCTTGAACAAAGCAGTAGAAGTGAGAATAGAAGAGAGAGTTGTATTGCAAAGATACTGCTGGGCTTGATAACTGGTCAGATGTGAGTTAAGGAAGAAGTGTCACAAAAATGATACAGAGATGATTTCATGAAAAATGTCTGAAAGGAGACTAGCCTACTTGATGGAACAAGAGACGTAAGGGTTGTAAAGAGATTGGGTATTCAACTTCAAATATAAGGAGTTTGAGGTACCTGGAATGCATCCTCATGGTGATACTCAGCAAAAGTGAGACACGTGAGACTGCAATTCTTGAAACAGGGATGAAGGAGTAGTTTTGGAAGTCCTCTACTGAAAGATGATTGACAAAACCACAAAACTGGAAAAGGTGGGAACAGACAAGAGTAGAGAGAGAACAGAGGCTGAGTACATAACTTGGGATAACAAACCCATCAGACAACAGCACCAAGGCATGCTTCAGTCGTGAGTTGTGGCCCAATAGGGCCTACCACTGAGAAATGTTTACTTGGAAATCTTAGACTGAGAAATGTACAAGGCATGGAGGGTTGCCCTGGAAACCATACATGATAGTTTCTGGGAGATTATTAACACAGTGCTTTTAAAGTAAAAATAATTGTCAAAAACTTTAAAAAAAAATTATTTCAAAATGATTTTTCGGCCAGTGCCGTGGCTCACTTGGTTAATCCTCCGCCTGTGGTGCTGGCATCCCATATGGGTGCTGGGTTCTAGTCCCAGTTGCTGCTCTTCCAGTCCAGCTCTCTGCTGTGACCTGGGAAGGCAGTGGAGGAAGGCCCAAGTGCTTGGGTCCTGCACCCGCATGGGAGACCAGGAGGAAGCACCTGGCTCCTGGCTTGGGATTGGCTCAGCACTGGCTGTAGCGGCCATTTGGAGGGTGAACCAACGAGGGAAGACCTTTCTCTCTGTCTCTCTCACTGTCTAACTCTATCTGTCAAGTAAAAAAATAAATAATTTTTCACAGGATTTATTCAACCAGCTTGACTGTCTCAATTTTTGCCATCTAAAGCCACCTAGGACCCCATTATGCCATTGAGAAGAAAGTCTGTAGGTTGATGGTAATTTTTTCACAGAAATATATTCCTTGCCCATTTTGGTTCTTCTTCCTGGACAACCCAAATGTCTTCTCTCGTGGTAGCTTTCAGCTGAGCAAGCAAACACTTGTCTACTTGAATGTAAGAAGCGATAACAGGACTTCACAAGTAAACAAGAGATGCAAAACTCTGAGAAAGGAGTTTGCACTGTTCATTTCCGTACTCACTATTCTAACTGTTCAGTGATTAACTCTGGAAGCCTAGATAGACAACTCCCTTTGGCTCCCTCTGATGCATCAGTCCTGTATCCACAAGATCCCATGATAAACAGCAGCCTAAAAATCTCTAAACAAAGAGATAACAGAACTGATCTTATAAATTGTTGTAAAACTTCAGGAACATGATACACATGCTGCAATTAAAGTTTTCACATGGTATGTGCTCATTAAATGGTACCTATTGGTATTATTATTTACCCATAGAGGAGCCTGCAATTTTAAAAACAACATTTTCTTGGACTATGAAAATAATATCTAATGGTTAGGTTGAAGAATATTGAGATATATAACATGAGTTGGAGAGATGGAGAACAAAATTTCAGGATTATTGCCAGTAAAGTTCAATGGGAGAATGTGGCTTAGTTCTGGAGATAAATGGGCTGACTAATGCTACCCCTTCCAAACCTAGACTCTGAGGCAGAAGCACCAGAGAGTCCTGGATGTGAGGAGAGACATTGGTGATAGGAAGGTAGCAGAATGACAACCAAGTACATCATGCTTTCTAATGCATTAATCACACCCCATCAGAATTCTTGGATCAGAGAGTTCCATACCCTTGGGGTTGTGTTATAGCAGGTAAAACCATTGCCTGCGATTCTTGCATCCCAAATAAGTGCTGGTTCATGTCCCAGCTACTTCACTTCTGATCCCACTCCCTGTTGATGGCCTGGGGAAAGCAACAGAAGATGCTTGGGTACCTGAGACCCACTTGGGAGACCCAGAGGAAGCTCCTGGCTCCTAGCTCCTAGCTTCAGGCTAGCGCAGCTCTTAGCCATTGCAGCAATCTGGGGAGTGAACCAGCAGATGGAAGACCTCTCTCTTGCTCTGTCTCTTCCTCTCTTTCTGTAACTCTGAGTTTCTGATAAATAAGTCTTGGGGGGGAAAAAAAAGGCCTGCATTTAGCTCTCACCAGATTGGAGCAGGTGCACCCCCCACAGTGGCAAGCCAGCCTCTCCCGCAGGGCAGGGAACTCCAGCCTGACCCAGGCTTGAAGAAGTGGCATCCTCCTGGACCTTGGTTTAAAAAAAACAATTCCATACCCTCACCACCTTCCATTCAGATAACTTACTCTTCCTTTACCCTGGGAAGGAGCCAGTGTGGATTGGAAAGGGAGATGGGCAGTTACTCCAATCGTGGATATCCCCTCATGAAAAAGTGAAGGTATGGTTATTTCTCATATTAGTTATCATTTTGTATATAAAGATAAGAATATGGAGAAGAGCACAAAAGTATTAATATGTTAACTATTAATTTTAATAATCTTATTAATAATTAATACCACAATTCTCATTTTATGTATATACTCATATCCTTATCTTTTACCCCTTCCCATGTTTTTATATATAAATATATTTGTATGCATATATGAATAGAAATATCATTATATTAAATAATTTTCTGTAATGTTCCTTCATATGACTGCATAGAGTTCCTTAGGCTGATGAGGTGTCAGAGGCCCTCGAGGAATATTGTGAAGGATTCATAAAGACTTCTGGAGTATTCATACAAGTCCCTGAGCCCTGATGTGACAGATGGCATCTGTGGGACCCTGAGAGCTGGAGTCTGGTATGGGGCAAAGGGACTAGAGCCTTCTGCTCTTTCATGTCCGAAATCAGTAAGTTGGAGACTTAAAAGTCAAAAATCTACCCAATTAAAAAACCCAAACAACCTGACAAAACCCAGGCACTAAGCCGCACACACTTCCTCTTCATCCTAGTCCTAACACTCAATTCTGCCTCGTTCTGCATCCTCATGCAAGAAGTTTCCAGTGTTCCCACTCCTCCTCAAAGATGAAGGAGAGAGGCAGTGGCCTGAGGTTTGTACAAATGCCCAAGCCTCTGTTACAAAGCTCAGAAAAAAGCAAAACATTTCCAGGCATTATGTGAATATAGTGCTATCCTGATAGCAGCACCTGGGAAAGCTAGGCCAACAACCAAGCACAAATACCAAAAACAAAAACAAAAACAAACCAACAAAAAAAACCCACACTGCAATTTCCCTGTGACCATAGGTGTGAAAAACCTTAAGAAAAATACCAGAAAATAAAAAAGTTAGAAATACATTAAATGGCTCAGTAGAGTTTATTTAGGAAGGTAAGAATTTATTTTTAAGAGAGGAAAGAGGTTTATTTAGCACATGGTTTCTGAGGCTGGAAGTCCAAACAGCATAGTGAGGTTCTAGGGAGGAGGACTCCCTGGCTGCACCACACTGACAGACAGGAGGCCAGGGGCTACTGCTGTCCCAGCATCCCTTCTGAGGACACCCCCCAACTGGCCAAAGGACCTCTCATTAGGCCCTCCTTCCTCTTAACATCACCACACTGAGGGCTAAGCCCCCACACATGAAACCCTGGAGGACAAACTCCAACTACACCCCGAACAACCCCATCCAAAACTAGGATGATCCCCACCCCCCCTTGTCATTTCAAATGAGAGCTGCACAAATCCCAGCATCTTCTCAAGTTCCAGCAATCCAATGTGGCGTTGGCTCAGAAAGGAGAGGTGGTTCTAAGTGTTTGCGCTTAAGAACACAGACTCAGGGATGCGTCTTGTGGAGCATGGGTTAAGCTGCCACTTGTGACGCTGGCATCGCCTACTGGAGCACTGGTTCGGGTACTGGCTGCTCTGCTGCCAGTCCAGCTTCTTGTTAAAGAGCCTGGGAAGGCAGCACATGATAGCCCAAATGGCCCCTGCTACTCATGTGGGATGGAGTTCTGGTCTGGCTTTGGCCTGGCCCAGCCCTAGATGTTGAGAATATTTTTGTATTAACATAAGGTTACCTTATCAAGAGGTCAAAGGAAAAAAACTGATCAAAAAATTCTGATAAAATTCAAGCTTTCCTTTTGTTAGAACTAAACTAAATTTAGAATCCTTAGTAAGCTAGGGTTAAAAGGATGTTTCCTTGATGTGATAAGGAAGAGGCTGTTCCAGACAATATAAAAGGCATATTTAATGATGAGTCCATTATGTCAAAATGAATCAAAAATACCTATATTGTCTAAAATTGTTTTTGTAGTACTGGTTGATAAAATAAATAAAAGGTAATAAAGTGCAGTCCTCAGAAAAGCAAAAACTGGTCATAGAGCATGATTACCTAATTAGGAAAAATCCAAACCAATCAATTTAAAAGCAATTAGAACTAAAAAGAGAGCATATGTAAGTGGCCAGTGTACTGATTTGGTTCATTCAAGAGACAATTTATGGAGTATCTACCACTGTTTGGAAAGGTTTTACATCTGTGTAGATAAGAGGTCCCTGCCCTTAAGCATGCTACATTCTAGCAGGCAAAGGCAAAACATAAGCAACAGATTAACATAAATTCTGAGTGTGATAAGGACCATGAACCCAGGAAGCCCAGGGTGCAAAGGAGGGAGAGTGGGAGGCCCCGGGGTGAACCGTCTGGGAAGACACAGGAGGGAACCTGAGTGTCAGGATATCTGACTTGTGAAGAATGTGGAAAATGAATGCACAGATGACCTCAAAGTAGCTGCAGTTCGAATAAAATGTGGTGGAAAGTAGACATGTGCTATTTATAGAATCCTCTGACCCATCACCTGCATTCAAGACATAACCCAGTGGCCGCCCTGCCCTGCTATTGAGCCTTAGTGGTTAAGAGTTTTAGTATCTAATCTGCTACATGTCAGGCCTGGTGCCAGGTGCCGGAAGCACAGCTACAAAGACAAACAGGTCTCTGTCCACATGGAGTTTGCTCTCCTGAGGGAGGAGACAGACAATGCATGGGTAAAAAAAGAAATATGTACCACAAGTGGAAAAGAGCTACAAAGAAAGTTAGCAGGGTGATTCGACTGGAGAGGAGGGGATGGTCTAGCCTGAGGTAGTCAGGAAGACCACCCTGAGGTGACACAACAGCAGAGACCTGAACAGGGCTAGGGGCTCAGCCTGGGTGAGAGCTGGGAGGTGGGCTTTGCCAGCAGGGGCAAGTTGCAGGCTGCTGAGGCAGGAGTCTTTAGACCACTGTAAAGAAGGGAAAGAGGGACATAGAGGGACATCAGAGAAGTAGATGTGGGCCTGATAACACGAAACAGTTAAGTTACGCCCAGTGAGAGGCCTACATCTCATCCTAAAGGCGTGAGCTCAGAGTCAGGAGTGTTCAGTTAAGTTCTGGCTGCACAATTTATTGCACCTCTCACCCTGGGTGGACATTTCTCCTCATTGTGAACCGAGGGTGATATTATCCACCTCATTAGGTTGTGGGATTAAATGTGATAATGCATGTGAAGTGCTTAGTGTATAGTGAGCCCTAGTGAGGGGGAGAGAGAGAGAGAGAGAATCTCCATCTCCCCAGCCAGGTGGCCAGTTGGATTCTGCCTGTTTTCTTTCCTTACCTGGCCAGTTTCTGAGTTAAGAAAGCACTTACAGGTGTCCTGTCTTTTCTCTCTGCCTCCAAGCTGGAGGGAATCTTGCTCTGGGCAAGAACTCACCTCAGATCTTTTTTTTTTTTTTTTTTTTTTTTGAGATTTATTTATTTATTTGAAAGGCAGAGTTACAGAGAGGAAGAGGCAGAGAGAGAGGTCTTCCATCTGCTGGTTCACTCCCCAAATGGGTGCAATGGCCGGAGCTGTGCCAAAGCCAGGAGCCAGGAGCTTTTTCCAGGTCTCCCACACAGGTGCAGGGGCCCAAGGAGTTGGGCCATCCTCCACTGCTTTCCCAGGCCATAGCAGAGAGCTGGATTGGAAGTGGAGCAGCCAAGACTCAAATCAGAGCCCATATGGTATGCCAGCACTGCAGGCGGTGGCAAACCATATGGCCATTTCACCAGCCCCGTCCTCAGATCATTTGTAACATGAGGATTAGAATAGTTTTAAATTGCCGGCATCGTGGCTCAATAGGCTAATCCTCCGCCTTGCAGCGCTGGCACACCGGGTTCTAGACCGGTCGGGGCGCCGGATTCTGTCCCAGTTGCCCCTCTTCCAGGCCAGCTCTCTGCTGTGGCCCGGGAAGGCAGTGAAGGATGGCCCAAGTGCTTGGGCCCTGCACCCCATGGGAGACCAGGAGAAGCACCTGGCTCCTGGCTGCGGAGCAGTACGGTGCGCCGGCCGCAGCAACCACTGGAGGGTGAACCAACGGCAAAAGGAAGACCTTTCTCTCTCTCTCTCTCTCTCTCACTGTCCACTCTGCCTGTCAAAAAAAAAAAAAAAAAAAAAAAAAAAAGGAATAGGAATAGTTTTAAATTGAAAATATAGCATAATGACACCAAAGTGGTAAAAGAAAAAAAAAAGACAATTCTACCATTCAAATTCAAGGATGGTTTTCATATTTGGTTATCATCCTAAAGTTCTTTCCCATATGTTGTGTATATATATATATCTACAGTTAGAACCACAACTGACCATACACATATATGCATATTCATAACACAGTTGTAATCCATCATTTGATAAAGGCTTTGATTTTGTAAAATTGGTTTGAGAGAGAACTTCCATCTGCTGGTTCACTTCCCAAATACTCACAATGACCTGGGGCTCACTATTCAGATTTCCCCCATGAAACTGAAACTGGGAGTCAGGGACACTATATAAGCAATTGGCAGGAACCCAGCTACTTGGGCCATCACCATTATCTCCCAGAGTCTGAATTAGTAGAATGCTGGAGTCAGAGGCTGGAACCAGGAATAGAACTCAGGCACTCCACTGTGGGAGGTCAGTGTCTTCGACACTACGTTAAATACCTATTCCCTTGATACAGGCTTTGAAAATTATTACTGAAAGGCCTCTGGGGCCAGCATTGTGGTACAGCAGAGTAAGCTGACCCCTGTGATGCAGCATCCTGTATGGACACTGGTATGAGTTCTGGCTGCTTCACTCTGATCCAGCTCTGTGCTAATGCACCTTGGAAAGCATCAGAGGATGGCCCAAGTGCTTGGCCCCTGCTGCTCACATATGAGACCCAGATAGAATTCCAGGCTCCTAGCTTCAGCCTGGCCCAGACCTGGTTGTCTTGGCTATTTGTGGAGTGAACCAGTGGATGGAAGATTCCCTCTCTCTCTCTCTCTTTCTCTCTCTCTCTCTTTCTGTAGTGCTGCCTTTCAAATCAATCAATCAATCAATCAATCTTAAAAAAAAAAAAGACCTCTGTAGAAGCATTCACAATCTAGCTGGATTTAATGTTTCTTGGAAAACCTCAGAGTGTCTTACAGAAATAAAATTATTGATGTTTTTCATAGTACCTCAGTAAGCAGGTCCAGCATTTTACAGTATTTATTCTTGGGATGTTTTTTCTTCCAGCAGTTCTGCCCTCTTCTATGTGCTTGTCCTTTTCAGAATACAGTGTCCTTTCAATAACAATGCGTGTGTGCATATCAAGTGACACCTGGAAAAGAGGTACTTTTCATTTGTTGTTGGGGAACCTCTTCCTCAGTTAAGAAAGCAGGGTGATGGCACCCACAATGCTGATGGGATGGAGCTTCTAGGGGCCGGGAGAGCCAGGTGTGCTCTTGGCAAAAGCTTTCAGAAACTTCAGAGTTACCCACTTCAAAATTAATGGCTTTGGGGTGGGCGTTTGGCTGAGAAGTTAAACCATTTGCATCCCACATCAGGAGAGTGGGTTTGACCCCTGGCCCCAGTTCTGATCCTGGCTTCCTCCTCATATGAACCCTAGGGGGCAGTAGGTGATATCTTAGACACTTGGGTTCCTGCCACTTCTGTGGGAGATCTGTATTGAGTTCCAGGCTCCTGACTCCTACCTGGCTCAACCCAGCCCAGCCCAGCCCAGCCCAGGCCAACCCCTGCAGGCATTCGAGGAGTGAACCAGCTGATGGGAGCTCTGTCTGTCTCTGTGCTTCTCAAATAAATAAATAATTTCTTAAAAGTCAATGGTTCTATTTGTTTTACCTTCATGATACTAATCAGTTGAAATTGATTCTACTCTTTGAGTCCAGGAGATTGACATTTGGGTAATTTGGAGTGTACAAGGGCGTTGAGAAGAGAAAACCCTTCCCTGTTGCCACCCTTTCCATGTCTTGTGGAGAGGGAGGAATAGCTGCACAGCAAGAGCTAAAGAAAATTCCAGTACAGGAGACTGAATCTAGTTTCTTCCAAACATCGAAGAAATGTCCAATCAGAAGGAAAGGAATGAGACTGAAAGTGTGTTTTTCTTTCTCCATCCACAGCCTTATCATTGATGCATGAAAGTCTCCCACGACATCTAATTTACTGGATGACTGCAATTAATTAATGCACCACTTATCTCTAATCAAATGATGGCTCAGACGAAACCAGCAGGTTTTTTTCCTATCTATTTTAAAGACAGTGTATTAATATATTTGGAGTTTTTTTTTCATTTAGATTAGAAAACCTGGATTTCAAACTACATAAAATTTAATATTACTAGTCCAGTACCAAGATTGTAGTTCTTCAAAACTTGCATAGTGGTTTAAGTAGGCAAATTTCCAGTAGACAGAATTGAAAGTACTTTTTGGTCTTTTGTTTCCTTTCCCAGTAATTTGTTCTCATTAGCGGCGCATGCCTCAAACAATGCTTGAATCTTACAGATTTCAGGATTCTAGCCATCATCTTTCCCACAGCACACAATTGCTTTCCCTTTGTACTTGTTTCATGTAGCTAGAAATCTACTGTCAGATGACAAGTTGGATGACAAACACAATGTTATCCAGGGACTCCAAACAGGATGTTGACACCTGAGCTTCCAGATGTGAGCAAGTGAAAGAGTCCAGAATGCTGTGGCTGTGTGCACAGAAGCAGGCTGAGTGCTGCAGCTGGGCCTGTAAGTATGCAAGAATGGTCTGCCGTACCTGGGCTTCCCAAAGGGAACAGAGCGTTCCTGCTCAGGGTGAGAACTTGCCATGTGTGCTTCTAGTTCCTGAGTTAGAATGTCTAACTTGAGTATTAATATTGCAGGCATACAATCTCTTGGAATAGAGGAACTCCTAGGTCTTATTAAATCCTATTACAGTAATTATTGTGTTGATGAAAATATGCCAGTGCTTTAATGAACTATATTGTGATACCAATAGTCACAAGATAGTATGTATCATACCAGACATTCAGCTGGTCAGGGGTTGACTAGATAGACAGACTTTAATGAATAGCATACTTGAACTAATAGTCATCAAGGAGAAAATGCACTCAAAGTATAAAGAAATACACACTGAGAATAATATCCCCAAGACTGAAAAATGTTCACATAAATTTACAACACTAGACTCAGTCCAAGCTTATCAACAACAATTTACATAACAAGTGACTATTATACTTCTGACCTTTTTCCTTAAAACCTTAAATACTGGAATTAACTAAACATTTTTCCCCTTCAAAATTGTATCTTCATTATCTCAAGGCTTTAAATATGACTAGCAGCAAAAGCTATGGAAACTTTGATCTTTTTCCTTTTAGTGTAAATATTTGAATATGAAATGATAGATTGTTTACATCTCTTTCCTGTTTGTTTTTAAGGCTTGTCCAACTGCAAGGACAGTCATTATTTAACATGCCTCTCCTCATGGCTTATAAATTGCTACCTTGAAACATTCCTCCCTGTATCTTCCCTCCTTTTCCAATGTAGTCATCCATTCATTCCTTCTGGCTTATTTTCATTAATTCATTCAGGTTTACTTTTGTCCATTCATTCATTCATTCATTCCATAAACACTTATTTTTTTTAAATAAAAAACTTACTCATTTCTTTAAAAGCCAGAGCAATGAGGCACGGGTGGGGAAGAGGAAGGAAGAGAGAGAGAGAGAGAGAGAGAGAGAGAGAGAAAATCTTCCATTCAGTGGTTCACTCCCCAAATGGTCACAACAGCCAGGGCTGGGCCTGATTGAAACCAGGAGCCAGGAACTCCATCCAGGTCTCCCAAATGGATGGCAGAGGCCCAAGTACTTTAGCCATTATCTGCTGCCTTTCCAGCCACTTTAACAGGGAGCTGGATTGGAAGCAGAATAGGCAGGACTGGAACTGACACTCCAAGATGGGCTGCCACTGTTAGAAGTGGTGACTTAATCTGCTGTGCCAGCCCCAACAAATACATACTTAGTACGAGCTGTGTGCCAGGCGTTGTCCCATGAATACTCTTTACCTCTCTATTTTAATCCCCTTTTTGTTTTAATTTCTTCTATATTCCTGCCTTGATTACTTTAAGTAGTTATTTGCTCCCCTCATCTCCTACAGTTTTCTTTTTTTTTTTTTAAAGATTTATTTTATTTATTTGAAAGACAGTTACAGAGAGAGGCAGAAACAGAGAGAGAGGTCTTCCATCCACTGGTTCACTCCCCAGATGGCCGCAACAGCTGCAGTTGCGCCGATCCAAAGGCAGGAGCCAGGAGCTTCCTCCAGGTCTCCCATGCAGGTGCAGGGGCCCAAGAACTCGGGCCATCCTCCACTGCCCTCTCAGGCCATAGCAGAGAGCTGGATGAAAGAGGAGCAGCCAGGACTCGAACCGGCACCCACATGGGATGCCGGCACTTCAGGCCAGGGTGTCAACCCTCTGAGCCACAGCACCGGACCCACAGTTTTCTTTTTATTAATGTTTTATTTACTTATTTGAAAGTCAGAATTACAGAGAGAAAAAGAAAGAGAGAGAGAGAGAGAGAGAGAATCTTTGTCTGTTGGTTCACTCCCCAGGTGCCCGCAGCAGTCAGGGCTGGGCCATACTGAAGACAGGAACATGATCCAGGTCTCCCATGTGGGTGGTAGGGGCTTACTTGGCCCATCTTCCCCTCCTTTCCCAGGCGTATTAGCAGGGAGCTGGACCAGAAGTGGAGCAGCGGGACTCAAACAGGCACTCATATGAGATGCTGATGTCGCAGGTGGTGGCTCTACCTGCTACTCCACAGTGAAGGCCCCTCTTCCACACTTTTCTTTTTGAAGACTGTATTCTTTATATATTTATGTTATTCGATAATTTTCCAGAAAGATGGGTTACCTAGGCCAGAGAAATTTTCTCCTGTTTTGTTTGTTTGTTTGTTTTTAATGTTGCTTATTTTGAGAAAGAGAGTTACAGAGAGAAAGGTCTTCCACTGGTTCACTCCCCAAATGGCCACAATGGCTGGAGCTGAGCTGATCTGAAGCCAGGAGCCAGGAGCTTCTTCTGAGTCTCCCGCGCGGGTGCAGGGGCCCAAGCACTTAGCCCATCTTTCACTGCTTTCTCAGACCATAGGAGAGAATTGGGTCTGAAGAGGAGCAGCTGGGACATGAACTGGCACCCATATGGGATGCTGGCGCCACAGGCGGAAGCTTAGCCTACTGGGAAATAGCACCAGCCCTTCTGCTTAACTCACTGTCCTTCTTGGACTCCTACTTTCTTTCTTTCTTTCTTTCTTTCTTTCTTTCTTTCTTTCTTTCTTTCTTTCTTTCTTTCTTTCTTTCTTTTTAGGGTCACCAATTTATTTGAAAGGCAGGGTCAGAGAGAGAGAGAGAGAGAGAGAGAGAGAATCTTCCACCAGCTGGTTCACTCCCCAAAAGGCTGCAACATCCGTGATCCAAGGCTGAGTCAGGCCAAAGCCAGGAGCCAGGACTTTCATCCGGGTCTCTTACTGCTTCCCTAGGTGCATTAGCAGAGAGCTGGATCAGAGATGGAATAGCTGGGACACGAACTGACACCTATATGGGATGCCAGCATCATGGGAAGTGGCTTAACCCATCGTTCCACAACACCAGATCCTCAACTCCCATTTCAATAAAACTAACTTTACCATAAAGTAGGTTATAAGGGGTCAGTTAAAAAAAAAAAAAAAAAGAGAGAGAGAGAGAAACCCAACAACATAATAGCTACTGTGCAAACATTGTACACAGCATGCATACATTGTTAGTTTGGTTAACAAATCATATTTTAATGTACAGGGTTTCCTTTTGGGTACTGAAAATATTTTGGAATTAGAATTAAAAATTAGAAAATATTTCAGAATTAGTTAGAAGTAGTAGTTGGGCTGGCACTGCAGCTCAATAGGCTAATCCTTTTTTTTTTTTTTTTTTTTTTTTTTTTTAACAGGCAGAGTGGACAGTGAGTGAGAGAGACAGAGAGAAAGGTCTTCCTTTGCCGTTGGTTCACCCTCCAATGGCCGCCACAGCCAGCACACTGTGGCTGGTGCACCGCGCTGATCCAATGGCAGGAGCCAGGTACTCCTCCTGGTCTCCCATGGGGTGCAGGGCCCAAGCACTTGGGCCATCCTCCAATACACTCCCTGGCCACAGCAGAGAGCTGGCCTGGAAGAGGGGCAACCGGGACAGAATCCGGCGCCCCGACCGGGACTAGAACCCGGTGTGCCAGCGTTGCAAGGCGGAGGATTAGCCTAGTGAGCCGCGGCGCCGGCCACAATAGGCTAATCCTAATCCTAATCCTAATCCCTGGATTCTAGTCCCAGTTAGGACGCTGGATTCTGTCCCGGTTGCTCTTCTTCCAGTCCAGCTCTCTGCTGTGGCCCGGGAGTGCAGTGGAGGATGGTCCAAGTGCTTGGGCTCTGCACCCCATGGGAGACCAGGATAAGTACCTGGCTCCTGGCTTTGGATCAGCACGGTGTGCCGGCCACAGAGCGCCAGCCACGGCGGCCATTGGAGGGTGAACCAACGGAAAAGGAAGACCTTTCTCTCTGTCTCTCTCTCACTGTCCACTCTGCCTGTCCAAAAAAAAAAAAAAAAAAAAAAAAAAGTGGTAGTTGTACAACACTGTGAATGTACTAAATGGCACTAGATTGTTCACTGCAAAATTATGATGTATTTCATCTCAATAAAACAGTTTTAAAATAGCATTTTCCTATTTTAGTCCATGTTGATAAAATTGTAAGCCTCCCCATTGCTTCTCGGCCTTTTGGCTAAGATCAAGTGTAAAATTGTAACCCTCCCTATCCTCACCCCGGTAATCCAGGGAATAGTATAAACATAAACTCAGTGCATTGAACTCAGTCTTCTCCAAATGGGAAGCTTAAGTTTGGTTCAGCAGAACAGACCACAGGAACTGTAAACCACGATGTTCTGATCTATAGCACGCTTACCGCACATGACTCTGCACACTTGATCTTAGCCAAAATGCCAAGACGTGATTGCACATGACTCCGAATGCTGGAACAAATACAATCTCCACCTATGGGTGGAGAACAGTTTCTAATAATCAGAAGAAACAAGACTTTATGTACTGATCCAGAGGAAAGAAAGGCTACTTCTTTCCGGGGGAGTAGGCACACATTTCACAGATCTCAGGGAAAACATAGTTGGGATCCTGGGATGATTATGGGGAAACATAATAGGGCCACTATCTATAAGCAAATAGACATTTGAGATGTATTTAGTGGTCCAGAAGACAAGACAATCTGATGATAGTTTATCTGTTTAAGATTTTTGAAAGTAGGCAGTTATTTTTGGTGCATTTAATTGAAGGAAGGGCTGATTAGTTTTTGCTGATGAAAGAAAACCTATTTTCCTTTCAACTTATCCTCTCCCCAGTACCCTACTTTGTTGCTTGTTAGTTTGTGTATTTATTTTAGGTAAATAATTACTGAAAATTCATAGAAAATTCCCTACTGAGGTCAGAACTGAGCCCCTAGAGTAAGTAACCTGGTTTTATAGATGACAGCATGGGATGCCAAGGGAAGGTTGAGAAGATAGCTTTTAGAGAATGCTAAAGAAAGATGGCCAGAAAAGTGTTCTGGACACATATGTGGAAGACAAGGAGGTTACCAAAGCCTGAGGGTCCTGTGAGGTCAGGGCCCAAGGGAAGGAAGCCATGTGAGAAGTGGCCACCACCTGGGGTCAAGGAAGAAACAGGTGTGAAGACAAAACCAGATTCAGGTTAAAAGGGAAAGGACGCTTGAAGTCTGTGAATGTATGGGAAATCTTAGTAAAAGTCATGAGAGGTCCAGAGGTCATAAAATAAAGCCAGAGAAGCAGGCTGAGTTGGATGGGGCTCAGTTAGATAGGATTGATTTAAAAGGACAAGAGAATAAAGAAAAGGTCAGTGGACAACAGGGACAGCTCCCAAGAACAAGGTCACGGGGATTGGGATGAGGTCTGAGGGGTGTCAAATAATTTCTGGAGCTGGAGAATGAAATCTATCATCCCCAGTGTTCCAGCCGGAACTGGGGTGTGATGGCGGAGCACCTTGGAAAGGTGCTTCAAGGCAGAGAGAACTTTTCACTGCTAATAATCTGAGCTGTTGTTTCCAAAATGAATTGGCCACAAAGAGAATGACCCTGTTGCTTGAGTTCTTCTCATCCTGCATTCAGAGTCTGTACAAGTGAAGGTCATAGAAAATAGAAACTTAGGTAGAACATAGTAGGAGACATTGTTTTCACAAAAACCAAACCACATGGTGTATCGGAGCAGTTATTCCCAACCCAGGGCCACCTGCCACCCCTGGGGTCATTTGCAATGTGTGGAGTCATTTTCCTAGCTACATATGAAAGGGAGGGGCCATCTGGTGGGTACAGGCCAGAGATACTGCTAACAGTCTGCCCTGAAAATAATTATCTGGGGCAAAATGCCAATAGGGCTGACATTGAGAAATCCTGATTCACAGTAATTTGGATTCAGAGAACCTGGCCTCTCCTCATTGTTAACTCTGTGTCCTTTAAAAACTACTCAGCTTCTCTGAAGCTTAGATGAAGTTGCTCGCCATGCCCATGGTCTAGTGGGCATATACGATGAAGGGTCTGAAGAGAAATACAAGTGTGACAATTCACCATCAGAGGCAGCAACTGCATTCACTTCCCCTGGTTCTGTGCTGCTGCCACTTGGCGGATCACAGCAGCCTCTGCACTGGCCTCCCAGGTTTCAGCTCAAGTTATTTTGAGTCCATTGTTTTAAATGGAAACCAGACATGTTTTCCCAAAATACTGCTGTCAGCATGACTACCCTGATCAGGAATCTGTGAAATCTCACCATCACTGTGGGGAGCAACTGGGAGCAACTCGGACTAGACTAAGTTACTGGAATTAAGACTTATTCTATGCATCTGCTCTCCCACAATATGGCGCTGGGAGAGGAGGAAACAGCTTCTACCCAGCTGCCTTTCACCAACTTGACAAGCTGCAGGACCTGCTCCTGATTGGAGGAGAGCAGCGTACTCGGCGTGTGGGTAGCAGAGTTGGGATTGGTGGAAGAGGACTATAAAGGAGGAGAGAGACAACATGCACCAGGAACATCTAGGGGAACATCTATCTGAAGGAACACCTGTGCAGCCCCCGAGAGAGCTGGCCGGCGGTGTGCCGCTCCCCCGCGGAAGTGGGGAAAGTGGCCAGGGGGAACTGCCCTTCC
This sequence comes from Oryctolagus cuniculus, assembly GCF_964237555.1. Classification (NCBI taxonomy): domain Eukaryota; kingdom Metazoa; phylum Chordata; class Mammalia; order Lagomorpha; family Leporidae; genus Oryctolagus; species Oryctolagus cuniculus. The sequence continues at coordinate 100,348,145 of NC_091432.1, forward strand.
ACGGAGGTGGAAGGGACGGTAGCCAACCCGGGAAGAACCAGCAGCAAACCCGGGGAGGGCCGAGCAGACAAAAGAACAGCGCAGGGTCCTGTGTCGTTCCTCCACGAAGAGGGGGAGCGACATAATGGTGCCGTGACTCGGATATGAAGCCTAGGCAGGGTTTAGTGTCGTTCCTCCATGAAGAGGGGGAGCGACAATCACCAGCTACATCGAATTTCCAAGCTGTTGTGAAAGTTGTTAGAATCAAGATGCAGTCACTTGGGGCTGGTGCTGTGGCGTAGCGGGTAAAGCCTGCAGTGCTGGCATCCCATATGGGCGCTGGTTCTAGTCCCGGCTGCTCCTCTTCCGATCCAGCTTTCTGCTATGGCCTGGGAAACCAGTGGAAGATGGCTCATGTCCTTGGGTTCCTGCACCCGAGTGGGAGACCTGGATGAAGCTCCTGACTCCTGGTTTCAGATTAGCCCAGCTCCGGTGGTTGTGGCCACTGGGGGAGTGAACCAGTGGATGGAAGACTTTCTCTCTGTCTCTCTGCCTCTGCCTCTCAGTAACTCTGCCTTTCAAATCAATAAATAAATCTTAAGAAAAAAAAAAGATGCAGTCACTTGCGTCAACTCTAAGACAATAAATAAAGCTGGAGGCTATGAAAGAAAGATTTTTACACATTATTGCCTGACATTAGCCATCACAAAAGACTCAAAGACTCTTCCAGAACCATGAGCTTGCACAGAGACCACTACAACATTATATAAAAAGTACTTCCACAAGGACATCCGCCCAGCAACTGTCAGTTCAACCTCTGAATAATGTCACCCTGAGTATTAATCATTGCAGCCAAAGGCTATCATTCGAAAATAGCATTTTTTTTTTTTTGCAGGCAGAGTTAGATAGTAAGAGAGAGAGAGAGACAGAGAGAAAGGTCTTCCTTTTTCCGTTGGTTCACCCCCCAAATGGCCACTATGGCTGGTGCTGCGCCAATTGGAAGCCAGGAGCCAGGTGCTTCCTCCTGGTCTCCCATGGGGTGCAGGGCCCAAGCACTTGGGCCTTCCTCCACTGCCTTCCCAGGTCACAGCAGAGAGCTGGACTGGAAGAGGGGCAACCGGGACAGAATCCGGCGCCCCAACCGGGACTAGAATCCAGGGTGCTGGTGCCGCAGGCGGAGGATTCTCTTTCTTTTCTTTTTCTTTTTTTTTTTTCTTTTTTTCTTTTTTTTTTTTTTTTTGACAGGCAGAGTGGATAATGAGAGAGAGAGAGAGAGAAAGGTCTTCCTTTTGCTGTTGGTTCACCCTCCAATGGCCGCTGCGGCTGGAGCGCTGCGGCCGGCGCGCCGCGCTGATCCGATGGTAGGAGCCAGGTGCTTCTCCTGGTCTCCCATGGGGTGCAGGGCCCAAGCACTTGGGCCATCCTCCACTGCCTTCCCGGGCTACAGCAGAGAGCTAGCCTGGAAGAGGGGCAACCAGGACAGAATCCGGTGCCCCGACTGGGAGTAGAACCCAGTGTGCCGGCGCCACAAGGCGGAGGATTAGCCTATTGAGCCACGGCACTGGCCAAAACCTCTTTCAATACACCCATCGTTTACTACAGCATGTATATACCCACTGTGATGCTCTGTTATTCTCAAAGCAATATCGCTGTGTTTTGGAGAATGTCCTGCTGACTATTTGAGCCTGACATTGCCTACCTTGGCCATAATGTAATCCTATAAATCCCTCCTCCTCCACTCTAGCCTGTGCCAGGTGCTCTCTGCTCCAGGAAGCTGATTTCCTTCTCTGTCTTTGCTCAGACTCTGATCCTGCCACACGCTCCCCAGGCTCCTCTGCTGTGCTAATCCTTATCTTGCTCATTCTGTAGCTTGGTTCAACTTCAATTTCTTTCTTGTACCTGCTCCACCCCACCTGCCCTACTTTTCCAAAAGCTTTTTGTACCTGTTAATCAGTCCTGTACAACTTAATATCAAATTATTCGCTATTGTTTTCATGTATTTTAAGTTTGGGATTTCTATTGATTGTCAGCTCCTTGATTTTCAACCTTTCAAAGACAGAGTTTCATACTCAAGACTCACTGAGACTGACTTTGAGTATGATGGTTCGGAAGTCTTTCTCCACTCCCTCCCTTCTGATTCACCCCAACCTGATGACACCACCACAGCCTCAGCTACCCATACAGACCGGGAGCACAGCTCGTATAACTCCTCATGGCATGTCATGTTTACATTCCTCTCTCCCTTAGCTGGACAGATTCTGTGAAACAGGGACCCGAGCTTAATTGTTTTTATTAAACTCAAACACTTTGCTTTAGGTTCAGTAAATTTTCACTTGAGAGGCAGAGAGACAGACAGAAAGAGCTCCCATTCACTGGTCCACTCAGTGAAACCCTGCAATGACCAGCTTGGGCTGCGGCTGAAACCAGGAGCCAGGAACACAATCTAGTCTTTCCAGGTGGGTGACAGACACCCATTTACGTGGGCCCTCACCTCCACCTCCCAGAACCTGTCAGGAAACAGTCAGGAGCCAGAGGTGGGAATTGGAACCCAAGCATCACTGGGCCAAATGCAGGCTCCTCAATTGTTTCATCCCAATAAGATTTTTAAAAAGTTTTTAAGCTATTAAGAACACTTCCATTTACCTTCACAAACTGCAAAGTTTTTAAATTACAGACTTTTCATTGTGGCCACCTGAGAATCATTCAATTGAGGCCAAAAGAAATCAAAGAGATTAAGAGACCTAAAAACAGAGGCTCTTCCCTGGAAATCCATTGAGCTACCAATCAGAGTGAAGAGAAATCCCTCAGCTATTCCATATAACAGATGATAAAATACAAATATAAAGCATTACGAATGAAAATATCATTATCCAACACAAAATGTAAGAAAAGGGAGGAAGAGCTTTATTTCTTTTTATTTCTTTTGTCATTTACTTGTCACTCACATGCCTTGAAAAACTGAAAGACAGAAGGAAGAATTCTAGAATTTCTTGCTGGGAATACTCACTATTACCATCAAAATAAGAATTATTTTTAAACTTGCTTAGGTCTTTATTTATTAAATGTCTTGTAGATTTTAGTGTGGGGAGAGTATGGAGTAAACTGGAAAAAACAAATTTTTTCTCATTCAGAGTACAAGATACCCTCCAAATAAAACATTCTTGTTTTTGTTACATACCTATCAGAGCATCAAACAATTAGAAATTATGTCATTGCTGGTACTTACATCTGGGCAGCTGGAAATGATGGTGTGACTGGCATGGTGGCTCTAGAATATGCTAACAACTGTCTTTGTTTTGTTTGGCTCATACACACACATATATATATGCTCTTCTAATTTGCATGCATAATTACCTAAACGCCAAGCAATTATCCACTTTCCTCACACATGGTTTATACATGTGAGGATTCCTCCCCTTCACTAATCTTTCATACCTCCACCCAAGGTTGCATCAAACAAGGGCCATGTGCCTGCAATTGTCTTCTCTTAGATACATCTACGGACATTTCTGTGGCTCTGGGACTCTGTCCTACTGTTTCCAAGCTCTTCTCCATGAAGCAGTTTTTTTCATCTTATCTTCACTGAAGGAAGCTGCATTTTGGCATTTCTGGCAAATCATATATTTCTAACTAGCCTCAAGGCACCCTGCTTGTTAAAAATACATATTCCTGGTTCTACCCAGACCTACTGAATCAGAATCACTAGCAGCACCAGGAATCTGAATTAAAAAAAAAAAAAAGTAGATTTTATTTTACTTAGAGAGAGAAACAGACATCTCTCATTCACTTGTTCTTTCCCCCCAAATGCCTGGAACAGCCTGGGCTGGGCCAAGCCAGGACCCAGTAACTCAATCTGGGTCTCTCACTACCTGTTGCCTTCCAGGAAACTAAAATCGGGAGTGGAGTTGGGACTTGAACCCAAGCACTGCAATATGGGATGTGGGTGTCCTGAGTTGCATCTTAACCACTATACCAAATGCCATCCCAGTAATCTACATTTGTAATAAATACTGCAAGACAACACTTATGCATATTAAGGTTTATAACTACCAACAAATTTTTTGGTGTTCAAATTTTACCTTCCTAAAATAAGGACTTTAGGCTTATCAACTCAGAATAGCACCTTACAAAAGAAAAGATTTTTCTGTTTAACTTAGTCTTCTTAAATGTAGAGAGGAACATGTGCCGAGTACAGGAAGAAGGGGCTCCTCATGCCTATCTACAGATCCTTTCTAGAAACTCAGATAATTAAGCTGACACCAATTGGATGGTATAGAAAATTGTTCAAGCAGAGGTGGCAAAGAATTTTATCTTTGAAGATGTTTTCTGCAGGCCAAATTTGCAGCCTCAATGTGTGAGAGAGAGAGAGGGTAGGAGAGAGGAAGATGTGGAGAGTTAGAAGAGGGGAAAAGGAGAAGGAAGAGAAAGAAGGGGAAAAGGATGAGAGGAGAGGGAGCAAGTCCAGGGCTGGAGCCTTATTCAAGCTACCACTGACCTTGAGAATGACTTCCTCCTGAGTTAGTCATCTTGTTAAGGCTCTCTTGGTACCTCATGATCCATGGCATGTTATTGTTGAAGTCATCCAGCACAGTGACTTCTAACCAGGATATTTGGCCTTACGCCCAATTGGAAAGATCCATAAGCATTTTTGGTAGTTAAAACTCCAGGATAGCAAATGAGAGAGGTGAGGGGCAGAGGTTGCTATAGGCACCAAGTTCATAGAAACCAGCGATACTGCTACATGTCCTTCAGTGTTCAGGATAATCCCTGAAAACGCGGATATATTCAGTCCAAAATGTCAATATTGCCAAGACTGAGAGATGCTGGCCTGTTTTTGTCCTGCCTGGTCTGAAGGGTGACCCTGGGCAACCTCCACCTCCTACTCTGGTCTTCTCTGCAGGCCTTTTCTCAACATTTCTACCCCTAGCAGGTTCCTGGTTCGGCTAATTTGCCATGATTTACCTTACTATGGGGACTGACTGGACAAACAGAACAAACTAGGGAGCGCACACAAGACTGTGGTCTCTGAGCTAATGGGGTGGAAAAGAGACTCAGATTCACCCTGTTTGCATGTGCAGAAAATTTCAGAGGCATTTCCCTTCCTTTTCCTCCATTTTTAGATTAACCTCATCCTCAGATGTTTTGTCAAAGAACTGAGTAAAATAATAAAATCACAAATAATTCATATGGTTACTTTTCATATGCTCTTGAAAGAGATCATTTAGGGGCCGGCGCTGTGGCACAGTGGGTTAACGCCCTGGCCTGAAGCACCGTCATCCCATATGGGCACCGGTTCAAGACCCGGCTGCTCCACTTCCTGTCCAGCTCTCTGCTATGGCCCGGGATAGCAGTAGAAGATGCCCCAAGTGCTTGGGCCCCTGCACCCACGTGGGAGACCCAGAAGAAGCTCCTGGCTCCTGGCTTTGGATCAGCACAGCTCCGGCCGTTGCGGCCATCTGGAGAGCGAAACATCGGATGGAAGACCTCTCTCTTTCTGCCTCTCTTCTCTCTGTGTAACTCTGACTTTCAAATAAATAAATAAATCTTAAAAAAAAAGAAAGAGATCATTTAAATTTTTAGAATTTTATTTGAAAGGCAGACACACAGAAAGAGATCTCTCATCTATTGGCTCATGTCCCAAATGCCTGCAACATCCTGGCTTGTGCCAGGCTGAAGCCAGAAGATGGAAACTCAATCTGGGTCTCTCACATGAGTGGCGGAGACCCAACTACTTGAACCATCACCCATCCCACCCCCCAGGGTGCACATTAGCAGGAAGGTAGAATTAAGACTTGAACCCAGGCACTCCAATATGGGCTGCAGGCATCCCAAACAGTGGCTTAACTGCTACACCAAAGACCCATCCAAAAATGCTTCTTAAAAAAAGAGTATTTATTTATTTATCTGAGGGGGGAGAAAGTGAGCAAGAGAGAGTGCTACCCACTGAATCATGCCCTAAAGCCCACAAAGTTTGGGGCTGGGGCCAGGAACTCAATCCAAGTCTCACACCTGGGAGGCAGGGACCCAATTTCTTCTTCTTTCTTCTTCTCCTTCTCCCTCTCCTCCTCCCCCTCTCCCTCCCCCTTCTCTCACTCCTCCTCTTCCTAGGTTTATTTATTTATTTGATAGGCAGAGTTACAATAGAGAGGGGAGGTGGAAAGACAGAGGTTTTATATCTGTTGGTTCACTCCGCAGATGGCTGCAAAAGCCAAAATGGGGCCAGGCTGAAGCCAGGAGCCAGGAGCTTCTTCTGTGTCTCCCACATGGGTGCAGGGGCCCAAGGACTTGGGCCATCCTCTGTTGCTTTCCCAGGCACATTAGCAGGGAGCTGGATAGGAAGTGGAGAAGCCAGGACTTGAACTGGTATCCATATGGGATGCCGGTGCTGAAGGCAGTGGCTTACTCTGCCACAATGGGTCCACAATGCTGGACCCATGAGGCCCAACTTCTTGAGCTATCATTGCTGCCTCCCAGGGTCTACATTAGTAGGAAGCTGGAATCAGAAACCAGAGCCAGGAATTGATCTCAGGCTTCCTAACATGGGATTCGGTCATATTAACTGTTAGGCTAAATGCCAGCTGCTTACCATGGATTTATAATAAAGGGATAACCACAAACCCCTCCCCCCCCCCACCCCCACTGTGGCTGGAGTCAGGGGAATGAGACTAGAGTGAATATTCTGTTTGGCAATACAGGTTGAGTATCCCTTATTGGGAAGTATTTTGGAATTGGGATTCTTTTCGCATTTTGGAATATTTGTAAATACATAAAGAGACATCCTGGGGATGGGACCTAAGTCTAAACACAAAATTCATTTATGTTTCAAATACATATGTTTCAAATACATATACAAATAGCCTGAAGGTAATTTTATACACTTCTAGTGTGCCTGTGTTTTGGCTGCAATCTGTCACATGAGCTCAGGAGTGGAATTTTCAACTTGTGGCATCATGTGAGTCCTCAAAAAATCCCCAATTTTGGGTTTTGTATTTTCATATTAGGAATGCTCAAAGGTACTCACTTCAGACTTGTAAAGCCCATCATGTGCAAACTACCTATCCTCAGATTGGACGTGTTTATCCTCAAAGTTTTGAATAATTTAACTCAATATTCATGCAAATCCCAGAGACATATCGGGCATCACAGATCTGCCCATTTCCCTATAATAGAAGAGCTGCCATTTAGTTATTATATTATTAATACATTTAATGCATGTCTCATTACTCCTCACAGTAGTTCTATGAAGATTGTTATCCAAACTTTGCAGTGTACCATAGAGTGGATGATGTTTCTTAGTTACTGTCTACAAGACAGTAGTCATATACCAGTTGTCATTGCCTGCTCATGAGCAAACTTGGAGACATGAAAGTAGCAGCAATAAAGAATGACTTGAAAGAAAATCTTGGCGGCAAAAGTAGAGTGGCTTTCAAGAAAGAAGCATCATCAATGCTCCCACTGGCTACAGGCCAATATTGTATAGAAAATTCGGGACATTGATGAATGTGAGTCAAAAGTGATTCAGAAGGCACTCCCTCTGTCAAACTGAGACAAGCACACTAAATAATTTGTTTTGCTAAAGTTTTTCTTTTTATCTCTGTATCAGGGAGATACATAATTAAAATCTGTCTTACTGAATTTAAATCTCTCTTTCAATGCAAATGTGAAATAAAAATTCTGCAGTATAAGCAAGCTTTGTATGTAATTAGCAATGTTTTCTTTTTCTTACCTATATATGAAAAGAACAATGAATCTTACAATATATGGAATATTAGATTCAATGAAATATGGTATTGTTCTCTTCTTGGTTGTAAAGATATTAAGTATCTTTCTCAAGGTCACAAATCTAAGAAGTGGTAGAACTAGGATGTGACTCTAGTTTTTTCTCCTTCCAAAATCTGTCTTAATTTTTACAACATTATATTGCTTCTTTAGTGAATATTTCTTAGCAACCATAGATTTATCTCTTTATTGTCACTAATATTTTGTGGGTCTAAAACCAGAAGCCTACTTCTTTTTATCTTCCTTAGTCCTTTCACAATGTGATACACAAACTCAGTATATTTATTAATAAGACTTTTAACTTCACAGAAGCAGAATCTGACTCATTTCTATTTTATCAGAGACTGTCAAAACATCAAAAAATTTTAGCCAGTATTGCAGCATGGTGGGTTAAGCCATCACTTAACAACACTGGCATCCTACATTGGATGCTGGTTCAAGTCCCATCTGCTCCACTTCTGATCCAGCTCCCTACTAATGAGCCTGGGAAAGCAGTAGATAACAGATGGCCAAAATCCTTGGGCCCCTGCCATCCATCTGGGAGACTTGGGTGGAGTTCTGAACTCCCAGCTTCTGCCTGGCCAAGCCCAGACTGTTGTGGCCATTTTGGAGAGTGAATCAGCTGCTCATGGATGCTCTCTCTCTCTCTCTGCTTTTCAAAAAGTAAAAATAAATCTTAAAAATAGTTTTAATTTGAATGAACATTTATTAAGTTCCAGCTACACTCGGTTTGAGAGATTGGTATGATTACCCCCACTTTACAGATGAGGAATTGAGACTCACAGAATCTGGGTAATTCATTTGAAGATGGACTGCCAGTGAGTAGCAAAGCTGGGACTCTGAGTTCTTCTGTCTGTAAGTGTGGATTTCTCTCCTGAATACACAAAGAGCAATAAAATATACTAACTCATCATTACTAGGTATTATATAGTTTTCTTCCAAAGAAGAACCAAATAACACAAATCTTTCTTTACAAATACTTCTTTTATATGATGGTGTTTGGTATTAAGTAGTAGGGCTGGTTCTTCTTAAGCATCCCCAGCCAGATGTAAAACTATCCCAATTACTAGCTCCTCAGATGATTCTGAAGTGACTGTTCATGTTGTGTTAGGTTTCTCAACAGCCCTGCTCCTATTGGCAAGGGAACAATTGTTCCCTGCGCTCTGATTAGATACATTGGAGATGCCCGGTGAACCTTAAAGGATCAAGACAGTGAAGCAGCCCTTAGAGAAGCATGGTCAGAGATTCTGAATCCATGGTGGTCATGCAAGAATGTCATTCTCTGATGTCTGGCGTGGAAACAGAGTCAATCAACCAATCACTCCACCTTTGCTTTTTATGAGCATTCCAGAAGCAAGTTTTGGAGTCATTCAGTCTTCGGTTCAAGCAGGGTGCAAACAGCAAGTTACTTTAAGAAAACTGACAAGTCACTTGAATTCTTGATCTCATATTTCACAGAAGTCAGGCTATTCATTCTTGTACGAGTTATCATCAGAGTAAGCAGTAAAAACCTTTATACTCTGGATTTAAAAAATATTTAAAAATTATTATGCAAGCCACAAAGAGATTAAGGTTATTATATAAAGAATTTTGTTATATAAATGGTAAAAATGTATGAAACTGTTATATGGTCATGTTTTATTAGTGTGTTAATGCTCAATGAGACATGCCGAGTGAATTATTATAGTATTCAACGGGGTATCTTACAGCAGAATGGGTAGGACCTTAGTTGTGCTGATGAGTCATAATTTTTTAAGTTTCCTCTTATAAACCAGGCAGTCTGTGATGACTGGATTAACATTGGCAAAAGACAGGCCTTGTATTGTGGCATACTAGTCTAAGCTTCTGCTTGGGGGAGGCATTCCATATGGGTGCCAGTTCATGTCTTGGCTGTTTCTCTTCCGGTCCAGCTCTCTGCATGACCTGGGAAAGCAGTGGAAGATGCCCCAAGTGCTTGGGCCCCTGCACCTGCATGGGAGACCTGGAAGAAGCCCCTGGTTCCTGCTTTCAGATCAGTTCAGCTCCAGCTGTCACAGCTATTTGAGGAGTGAACCAGCAGATGGAAGACCTTTCTCTCTCTCTCCTGCTCTCTGTCTGTAACTTTATATCTCAAATAAATAAATAAAATCTTAACTAAAAAAGAAAGGAAGAGGGAGTATGGGCCCATTCCAGGGTGAGTTGCTGCCCACAAAATTTGGGGTCACCCTCTTATGGAATCTGAAGGCATAAGGGTAGGTGCTTTGTGTGGCGTTTTCTAGGAAAGGATGGAAATTTCCAGAAATTTTTTGACTGCCTATTTTCTGGCTCTTTTAGGAAGTCGCCGAAGTGTCATGATGTGAGGGGCATGGTACATACAGCATGTCAGCCACGGTAATTTTACTATAATGATATTATAACAGGTTACAGACTACTGCGGGGACGCCGTCAGCAACATGTTGGGTGTTTTCTGCTGGCGCATGTTCCTGGTAGAGGCTTTCCTATAGCAGCTATTTGGGATTGTGAGCCATGTGAGGACTTTTCAAGGTGATCCCCGGCAGGCAGGGTGTGACGACGTATTTCCTCCAGCTTTTTCTTTGACTGTCTCCTTACTTGAAACAATATTTGTAGGGATGCATTCATTAAGATTGTTGATGTGGCAATGCTCAAGGTCAAAGGTAACAACAGAAGAAGCTACTTCTGACAAGGTCAAAGAAGTTTGGGAAGTTTATATGGAGGGCTTGCCATAAGTCCAATGTGTCAACGTTGAGAAATTCATGAATCTGCTCACCTGTTCATACATCAAGTACATCCTGGACATCCATTTTGTGGAAGGCACTTTGTGGGAACCCAGAATTGCTAAGGATATTAACTGGTAGAGGAAGCTTGATTATGCTAATGTCTACTAAGAGAGTTGAAGAAGTTTAAGAAGTAAGTTGTTTCTTTCATACCAAAGACCAGGACAAAAGTTTTGCCTATCAAATGTGATGATATTTTAATGAGATTTTAGAAAGCTCTTTTTTTTTTTTTCTGCTGTGTAACTCTTGCAAAATTATGATGGTGCTTTCTGTTATATGGCTGAAGAGATAATAATTCAAGTTATCTCAGGAACAACTGCCATGCTGATTATGTCAGGGGAGGCTTTCCTGTGGGAAAACTCTTATTCATCTTCACTTCCAATAGTTACTCACAGTAATTTAGGACATGTTATTTGAGTGAATATGTAGTTTGGAAATAAATATAACTCCTGGGAATGCATAGGAAAGGTTTATAAAAAGGAAGAAGATATATATGATTCATTTCACTTCTTTCATAGTCATAAAACTAAATATATCTTTGCATAAAGATTATTTAAATAAAAAATCAAATAATCTGGGACTCTTATTGGTTCGGATGTAGGCATGCTGCCTATTGTTTAATTGGGAAACAAAACAACTTGGATATTCAAAGTTAAACATGACTCTTATGACTCATTATTCCTGCTTGACTTTAATTCTATTGTCTAATGATTGCTTCACTGCAATTGTATGAATCATCACGTTGCCTTCTATGTGTTGATTAACTAGGAGTCCTCCTAGTTTCTCTTGAGAGATTACTTCCTTTCGCTGTGGTCAACATCGCCATGGCATTTCAGTACAATGATCACATTCCAGAGCAGTGGATGGTATACTGAGCCAGCAGGCTCAAGTAGGGATTGGATGACTCTGTCCAATCCTTTCACGACTAGATGAGCGTCTGCTCAGTGTGATGCTTAGTATTCTGGTCTCTGACTTTAACTCTTTACAACCTGGAAAAGGAGTAGAACATGTAAAAGTACAGCTGAATAAAATTAGGCAGTTCAAGAGATTTTGTCTCAAAACTTCCAGTATTAATCAAGGCTTCTCTTAAGCTAACACTTGAACATTGACCTCAATCAAAATATCCTCCCATCCTGGCTCCAGCTGTTGCGGCCATCTGGGGAGTGAACCAGTGGATGGAAGGCCTCTCTCTCTCTTTCTCTCTCTGCCTCTCCTTCTTTCTCTGTGTAACTCTGACTTTTAAGTAAATAAATAGATTTTTAAAAATCCTCCATTTTGGGACAGAAAATCCTAAGACAGTGGCCAGCATTGTGAGGTAGCAGGTTAAGCCACCACCTGTAATGCTGGAATCCCATGTGGGTGCTGGTTTGTGTCCTGGCTACTCCACTTCCAATCCAGCTCCTTCCAGTGGCCTGAGAACAGCAGCAGAAAATGGCCCAAGTGTTTCGGTTCTTGTTTCCCATGTGGGAGACCCAATTAGCTCCTGACTTGGCTTTGGCCTGGCACAGTCTTGGCTTTTGTGGCCATCTGGAGAGGGAACCAGCAGACGGAATATCTGCCTCTCTCACTATCTCTCTGAAACTCTTTCAAATAAAGAAAGAAATCTTAAAAGGAGGGAGATGAGAAGGAGAAAAGGTGAAAAGGAGGAGAAGGAGAAAGAAAATCTCAAGACAGTTCCCAAATCTCCTGATCATATTTTATTTTTTTTGATGTTGAAGTAGGCATGTAGCACAAGAAAATGTAACATGTGGTTATCACCAAGAGCTACTTAGGAGTTCCTGAACACTAAGATCTAGTCTATACTCCTCAACTTTTCATAATCCTCTGCATTTTCCTTTATAAGCAAGGCTTAGCTTGCTAAAATAACTACACTGAAACCATTACAAGAAAAAAGGCAAACTCTTTGTCCAATGACTTCCATTTCAACACTCTAAGAGTATCATTTGTAATGAAGTGTCATATCTGGAGATGGGAGGCGAGCAGAGGAAGAGGAAGAGGAGGATGGCCAAGATCCAGACCAGAGGGATATCAGAGATTCAGAAAGAGGTGGAAGCTTTACCTTATGACCACCGCCTTCTTAGCCGCTGAGTTACAGATGCTGTTGTGGGCTTAAAAAGCTGAATCACCTTGCCAAGGGTTAAGTGAGCCAGGACGTTTTTGATAGTTTCCTTTCTATATTTTCTGTTAACATATGTACACTAGAGAAGTTCTACACATGTTAAAACTGCCTTGGGATTGTATCTGATTAGTGAAGAGTTAATGAGTTTATGGCAAAACTCTGAGTACATTGGAAAAGAAAGTCAGCTGAAGCAGACGTTGCCTAAGCCACAGGCAGGATGCATAAGGACATGACAGTATGGGTCTAACCTGTTAGAGAACCATGACAAGCTGGATAGCACCCTCTCTCTTTCCGCATCTCTTGTGAGCTTCCTGTGGCACAAGGATGCTGCATTTCTACTTTCAGTGTATGTATTTGTTAGCATTAATAATAAAATGTAAAAAGCACAAGAGAACAGTTTGAGTAGACAAAACAGATGGACGTTTGTTTAGGGATTAGAGTGGGGACTGTGTAGTTCCATATGCTTATTTTTGGACTCTGGGATCTGTTTTTGAGAAGGAAAGGCTTCATAACATTAAGAAATGTCTCTACCAGACAACTTATTTTCCTAGCTTCCACCTAGCACTTGAGACACATGAATGGAAAAGACTAACGTCACACAGCCCCCACCTAAGGAAAAATCATGCCCAGTTTTCACCATAATTTCTGGGAAAGCTGGAAAGCTGACTCCTATAAGTCAAATTTTACCCAGAATCAAGTCCTTACAAAATGCTTTGAATTTTCAAATTAGCTATACTGTGGTATCTCCTCTATTCTCTTCCTCCCTCCCCCATGTAAATAAAATTGGTGATGTCACAAATAGTAGACAGATTCACATGCCAAATATGATTCATGTCTGTGGCAGCACCTTGTGAAATCTTATTTCATACTACCTAATTCTCATGGCTGCCTGAGGCTGGTGCTTGAGAAATTATTATCATTCTTATAGCTGAACTTTAGATTCAGTCTGGCTTTACCCTGGCCACTAATATACATGTATAATGATGCTGTCCAAAAATGGTCAGTCTTACCTGGCAAGACTTTTTTTTTTTTTTTTTTTGACAGACAGAGTGGACAGTGAGAGAGAGAAACAGAGAGAAAGGTCTTCCTTTGCCGTTGGTTCACCCTCCAATGGCCGCCGCGGCTGGTGCGCTGAGGCTGGCGCACCGCGCTGATCCGAAGGCAGGAGCCAGGTGCTTCTCCTGGTCTCCCATGGGGTGCAGGGCCCAAGCACTTGGGCCATCCTCCACTGCACTCCCTGGCCACAGCAGAGAGCTGGCCTGGAAGAGGGGCAACCGGGACAGAATCCGGCACCCCGACCAGGACTAGAACCCGGTGTGCCGGCGCCGCAAGGCGGAGGATTAGCCTAGTGAGCCACAGCGCCGGCTCCTGGCAATTCTTAATTCTTGATGATTTGTAAGAGAGCCCTTACTATTCCTTCTATTGTGTGTATGCAAATATTTTCTTTGAATGTATGTCTGCTGTTAAATCAAAGGCTATATATATTTTACACATATGTTTAGGTATTTGTGTACAGAGTTACTTATTTATGAAGATATATATTATCCTCAAGTTCTTCCAGTTTTAATGCATTCATTTGCACCTTACCTAATGACTTCTTGTTTATCATCCATTTTATTTTTAAATTGAACATAGGCTGAAATAATTCCTTTTGTTCACCAAATTAAGGCCCTACAAGTGTATCAGTTGTTTATCAGGCATTTGTTTTTTTATTTTATTTTTATCTACTTTTTCTTTACACTTAAAAAAATATGTGTTTATTTGAAAGGCAGAGTTACAGAGAGAGAGGAGGAGAGACAGAGAGGGAAAGAGCGATCTTCCATCTGTGGGTTCACTCCCCAAATGACCACAGTGGCTGGGGCTGTGCTAGGGTGAAGCCAGAATCCAGGAGCTTCATCTGGATCTTCCATGTATGTGGCAAGGGCCTAGGAACTTGGGCCATCTTCTGCTGCTTTCCCATGCACATTAGCAGGGAGCTAGATTGAAAGTGGAGCAGCTGGGATTCTAACCGGCACCCATATGTAATGCCACACTTCAGGCTGTGGCTTAACCTGCTACACAACAGGGCCAGCTCATGTTATCAGACATTTAAATTTATTTATTTATTTATTTGCAAGGCAGAGACCTATTGTCTGTCTATCTATCTATCTATCTATCTATAGAGAGAAACAAGAGACACACCGAGAAAAAGAGAGAGAGAGAGATCGAGATCTCACTTGTCTGCTGATCCCCTCCTCAATGCCCACAACATCTGGGGCTGGGTCAGGCCAAAGCCAGGAGTCAGGAATTTAGTCCTGGTTTCCTGCATGGGTGGCAGGGACTCAATTACTTGAACCATCACCTACTGCCTCCCAGTATGTCCATTTAGCCACAAGCTGGAATAATGAGCAGAGCAACTTGAACCCAGGTACTTTGATGTGGGATGAAGGTGTCCCAAGCAGTGCCTTACCTGCTGCACCAAATACGTATCTCCAGGCGTTGTTACTACATATTAGTTCGGTCTAGTAGAAAGTAACAGTACAAACATGAACTTAATTTTCTCTGGTTCAAGATAGTATGAGTTTATTTTTTATTTGAAAACAGATAGACTGAGAGAGTTCTCATCTTTTGGTTCACTCCCCAAATGCCTACATCAACCAGGACTGAGCTGGGGCTGGAGCCAGGAGCCAGAAACACAATCCAGATCTCCTATGTGGGTGCAGGCACTCAATTAGTTGAGCCAGCACCCTTGCCTCTCAGGGTTTGTATTTGTGGGGAGCTGAAGTCAGGAACGGGAGCTGAGAATTGAACCTGACAACTTGGATATGAGATGTGGGCATCTTAACCACTGGGCCAAACACCTGTTCCTAGTGTTTGAATTTTGACAAAAGTAGCCTGGATCTTTATGGTCTTTCCATGTAGGAAGCTGTCTTATATCCTTGAATGTTATACTACTGCTAATGCCTTATTTTTCACTGGAAATGTACTTACGGAAGTGGGAGAAGCTCTTAGTCTAGTACTGGGTAAAGAATAGGAATGTAAATTGGGACCAGCATTGTGACATAGTGGGCAAAGCCACTGCCTGCAATGCTGGCATCCCATATGGGCACTGGTTAGTGTCCCAGCTGCTCTACTTCCAATGCTGCTCTACTTCCCTGCTGGTGTTCCTGGGAAAAGCAGCAGGAAACGGCCCCTGCACCCATGTGGGAGATATGGAAGAAGCTCCTAGCTCCTGGTTTCAGCCCTGCCCCTGCTGTGGAGGCCATCTGGGGAGTGAACCAGAAGATAGAAGAACACTCTCTCTCCCCTCTCTGCCTCTCTCAATCTCTGTCTCCCCTTTTCTCTATGTAGCTCTGACTTTCAAATAAATAAATAAATAAATCTTAAGAAGAAAAAAAAAAGAGTGTAAACTCCCAAACATGGCAAGGCCATCCTTGAGATTTGTGCTATCATGGAAGGAGGCACTGAAATCTCCACTGTTGGGAAAGTTCTGTGTCTAATTCTACTTTCTTCTTGCCTACTAGTTGAGAGGCCCAGTATACTTCTCGTCACCCAGATGGAAGGCAGCAATAGGTTGATTATAAAAGATACAAATTTCTTGGAATATATCCCTGAGTGGGAAAAATGACTTAATCTACTAAATATTTAAAGAAATCCTGTTTGAATGTATACATCCCTGTTGGGACAGGACAAAACTATTTTTCTCTGTTTTATAGATGAGAAGGGTAGACTCAAAAAAATCTGTTACTCTAGGGTGCATAGCTACTACTTATCATTGCAATTTCTGCAGGTAAAATTTTAACATAGATCACAAGATAATTTCATATGGCTAAATCTAACAGAAAATCCAGGGGAGTGGGCATTTAGCCTAGCAGTTAAGATGCTTGTGTCCCACACTGGAGTGCCTGAGTTCTAGTCCTAGCCTGGCTCTTGACTCCAGCTTCCCCCGAGTACAGAGCCTGGGAGGCAGCAGTGATGGTTCAAGTAACTGAGTTCTTGGGAGATGTGGGATGGATTCCCAGCTCCTGCCTCTGGCCCTAGCTCAACCCCAGATGTTGCAAGCATTTGGAGAGTGAACCAGCAAATAAGAGTGTGCTCATATGCTCTCTCAAATAAATAAGTAAAAAAGAAATTTTTTAAAGAAAGAAAACCCAGGGCCACAGTATGTGGATTCTATCTTCTACTCTGGAACTTTATCTTATATATCTTATATATATTTGGATCTTTAATGATGACTTGAACTGTCTTTATTTAAACATTACTTAAATATGTGCAAACAAGTTAAGCATAAGCCTCTGACTCATGTAGCTTTATTAAGCTATATGAATAATTTTCAAAATTGAAGAAATAAAAAAAACTAAAAGAACCAAAAATCAATTTATCAACAAGAATTATATCAAATTGAGAAACTTCTGTAATGCAAAAGAAACAGGAAAGTGAAGAGACATCCTACAGAATGGGAGAAATTATTTGCAAACTATGCCACCTAAAAGGATTAATAACTAGAATACATAAAGAGATCAAAAAACTCAACAACAACAAAACAAACAACCCAGTTAAGAAATGGGCAAAGGACTTAAACAGATATTTTTCAAAAGAGGAAATCTAAATGGCCAACAGACACATGAAAAATTAAGGATCACTAGCCGTCAGGGAAATGCAAATCAAAACCACCATGAGGTTTCACCTCACCCCGGTTAGAATGGCTTATATACAGAAATCTACCAACAAGAGATGCTGGCGAGGAAAAAGGCACACTAATCCCCTGTTGGTGGGAATGTAAATTGGTGCCGCCACTGTGAAAGACAGTATGGAGATACCTCAGAAATCTGAATATAGACCTACCATTTGATCCAGCCATCCCACTCCTGGGTATTTACCCAAGGGAAATAAAATCAGCAGCAATGGCTTGGAACAGCCTTTGTCTTGACTGCTGAAGAACTTTTTTTTTTTTTCTTCATACTATTCGTTGAACTCTTTACTAAGCATAGAGTTAATCATACGTGTACAAAGTCAATTGAAAATAGATTTCAGTAAAAAGTAAGAGTGGGAATAAGAGGAGGAGGAGGAAATTTGTAATTGTAAAGCTGTATAGTTCTGCACACATTCCTATGGACTAACTTCTAAGGGTACAGTTTAAAAACTTGTCATGAGATCCCAAATCCCATTACGCTGGGTGGTAAAAATGGCATCTTAAGTGTTAAAGTGATAATATTAAGTGTTAAAGTGAACATATAGATAGGGATAAACATTAAGGTGATCATGTAAATAGGATCAAGTGTCTGGTAATAATAATAGATAGAATTCAAAAGGAGAGAATGTTCCAACATGGGAAGCAGTACACATAGCAGACTCATAGAATGACAATTGCTTTAAGTAACACACTGATCTTAGAATCAGCCCTAAGGCATCTTAGTCTGGTTGAAAAGCCCATGAGAGTATTTCAGGCATGAAAAGCCAAGATACTATGGCAAAAAAAAAAAAAAAATTCTACATGAAGAATTTCTGTGAGTGAAACCCCAGTGATAAGAAGGGTGTACTTTGCTTATGGCCTAAATACCAACAGAGTTTGTGGATTCAAAAGGCTCCATAGCCTAGGCAGCTCATGTCAAGGGTCTCAGGTGATCACTGACGTCATACATAGAGTATTTTTTTTTTTGACAGGCAGAGTGGACAGTGAGAGAGAGAGACAGAGAGAAAGGTCTTCCTTTGCCGTTGGTTCACCCTCCAATGGCCACCGCGGCCGGTGCGCTGCGGCCGGCGCGCTGTGGCCGGCGCATCGCGCTGATCCGATGGCAGGAGCCAGGAGCCAGGTGCTTTTCCTGGTCTCCCATGCGGGTGCAGGGCCCAAGCACTTGGGCCATCCTCCACTGCACTCCCTGGCCACAGCAGAGAGCTGGCCTGGAAGAGGGGCAACCGGGACAGAATCCGGCGCCCCAACCGGGACTAGAACCCGGTGTGCCGGCGCCGCTAGGTGGAGGATTAGCCTGGTGAGCCGCGGCGCCGGCTGTGTATTATTTGTTAAATTAACAACAGGAGTCACTGTGCACTAACTTCCCATGCAGGACCTCTGTCCTCAATGAGTTGTATTAGGAGAGTTAACTGTAAAACTTGTTCTCAAATGGTTTTGTGTGTGCATGTGTGCGTGTGTGTGTGTGTGTGCAAATTGTTGAAATATTTACTTAGTAAAGAGTTGGTCTTTTGTGTATAAAGTTAATTGAAAATGAATCCTAATGGAATGGGACTGGGAATGGGAGAGGGAGGAGAAGAAGGGGTGGGAGTGTAGGAGGGAAGGCGGGTATGGTGGGAAGAATCACTATATTCCTAGAGTTGTACTTATGAAATTCATATTCCTTAAGAGGTTTCTTTGCAGGGCCAGGTTTGGGGCGGGGGGAGGGAAGGAAGGAAGAAAGCAACCACAGGTGCTTGCCAACAAAGTAAAAATTCAGTGCTGAACATCTAGTTCTAATGCCACCGAAGATTATGATAATACAGAATTCTCTCCTGTGAACCCGAAAAAGCTGAATACCATAAACCATATAGAAGTACAACATAATTATATATAACTATATAGAGAGATGAGAAATCTTCAGTACTAAAAATAGAACCAGGTGAATCAAGACTTAGAGATTAACAATAATATTTGTTAATAATATTTAATGGCATGGCTGTTTTAATCCTTTCAAGGTCATAGAAAGTTAATGCAAAACTTGATTCAGTAGCCATGAAGAAGCAAACATCAAATAAATAAATATGCAAATTTAGTAGGTACTTCCAGCTCTAAAGCAGTGAATAACAGATCTCCACTGAAAATCAACTAAAATTTCGTAAGCTACAAAATACAAGAAGAAATCATCCACCATGTGTGTGCTAAGTTATCAGATTCAACAGACTTACACACTTCCTCCCCAAAACTTCCATCTACAACAGTGTAAAATAAGTATGTTTGAAGTAATTTAAGAGCTTGGAAAGAATAAAAACTATAGAAAAATAATGTGATACAAAAGGCTGACTTTAAAAATTAGAATTTATAAAAATTAAAATTAAAAATAGAGCTAAATAGAGAATTCATGACTTGAAATATAGATCTTAAGAAATGTACACAAAATGTGAATCTCAGAGAGTTTAAGAAATGAAAAATACAAAAGGAAGTTTCAGAAGCACGGAGGAAAGAATGGAGATGTCCACTGTCTATATAACAAGAATTTCCAAAGGAGAGCATGAAGAATGAGACATAACGTTTAAACATTAGCATCAGGCTTAGCATTTTTTTTAATCATGATTATAGGCTTGAACCAAGCAAACTGGCCAACAGATGGTCATTGTTTTGTCAAAAAGTGTTTCATTTGAGGTGGGGCTGGTGTGTTGGAGATGTGTCCATGGTGCAATTGGTTTTGACTATTTAAGGCGAATTTTTCCAAGAATCAACACAGCTCTGTTTAGCATGCTTTCTGGGTGCAGCATTTATATTGGCAAGGAGGTCCATGTTTCCAGGTCCTCCCTGCTCAATCATGCTGTAAACACCAGGGCTTAAACAGCAGTAAACTCACTGTATGACTAAATGGCGGCTTTCACCCCTAAAGAATCGAACAGCTCTTTCGACCAGTCCTTGTAGTCTTTTGAAATATTTAAGAAGAAAGGACCCCGCCCTCCGGATCTCTGGCTTCATTAAGCAGGAAAAGACTTAGATTGAAACTCAAAGGACTTTTAAGTTTCTGCAGACTGTCCCTCACCTCCTGTTAAATCACTTTTGTTTTGATACAGTGGGTGGGGAATTGGCAATTCAACTTAACCCACAGTGAGTAATGAAGTGCTTCTGTCAGTATGCAGAACTGGAAACACTGCTAATCCAGATAAGCTTTAGAAGGTAGGCTACCCAGTTAACAATACTTCAGTGTTTCTATAGAAGCGTTTTTCTGAAAAGGTCACTTTTTCTCACTGTAGCACAGTGGGATGCCCTGGCCTGATCTGATAAAACACATTCAATGAGATAAATGTCAGGGCTCCTATCTTACAAAAATGAGTCAGGAGCAGAGATAGCATTGGAAAGGTAAGCCTCCATCTGGATCATACGTAATCAGAGAGCCCAGGCCCATGTTTCTTTTCCAGTAGTCTTGCTTAGGTGTAGAAGAGATAAAGTAGAGAGAAGGCGAGTTCACAGGGGTATCGTATGACGTGCTGAGAAGCTGAGTTTTAGCTCTGAGAAGGTTACAAGAAGATGTTAAGGCATTTTCCCCCTGTTCAACTCAATAACTTTATTGCATTCATGAAAACTACACAGCTCATTAGCTAAAATATGCAGTAATATGGTTCTTGGTAAAGAATGAGTTGAGGGGCCAGCGCTGTGGTGTAGCGGGTAAAGCCACCACCTGCAGTGCTGGCATCCCATATGGGCGCCAATTCGAGTCATGGCTGTGCCACTTCTGACCAGCTCTCTGCTATGGCCTGGAAAAGCAGTAGATGACCCAAGTCCTTGTGCCCCTGCACTCATGTGGGAGACCTGGAGGAAACTCCTGGCTCCTGGCTTCAGATTGGCCCAGCTCCAGCTGCTGCGGCCATCTGGGGAGTCAACCAGCAGTTGTAAGATCTCTCTCTTTGGCTCTGCCTCTCTGAAACTCTCTCAAATATATCAATCTTTTTAAAAAATGCCAAGCAAATGGAAAACTAGAGAGATATGAAAAAATATATATGTCAAGAGAGAAAAGTTCCAAAAAGGCGAACTAGATAAAAATGAAGAAGAGGAAATTTTCAAAGGAATGCTATAAGAAAAGTGTTCCCCAAATGAAAGACAGCAACTTCCTGAGCAACTGAAGAAAAATATCCATATTAAGGTGTCTTACTGTGAAAGTTTACAATTTGGTGATGATTAGTCGTCGCATCTCCTTCTGATCTGTGACATGTTCTCAGTCTTCCTTTTCCATGACCTCCACACCTTTGAAAATTACTGGTCAGATTCTGTAGAGTGTCCTGAATTTTGGGGGCAGAAGTGTCAAATCACACAGGTGTATGTGATGTCAACATGTCATAACAACATATTAATGCTTTTAACTGTGGTCACTTGGTTAATGGTGGTGTTTATCAGATTATGTATTATTTTTTCTCAGTGAAAAATGTAACATTTAATAGAAGAAACATGGACAAGAAGTGTTTAAGAAGTCATTGAAATTCAGGAGAGTATAGCTTGTACAAGATACAGAATTCTTTTTTAATAAAACTTTTATTTAATAAATATAAATTTTGAAAATACAACTTTTGGATTATAGCAGTTTTTCCCCCCATAACCACCATCCTACCCATCTCCTACCCCTCTTCCATCCCATTCTTCATCAAGATTCATTTTTAATTATCTTTATATACAGAAGATCAACTTAGTATATACTAAGTAGAGATTTTTTTATTTTTTATTTTATTTTTGATAGGCAGAGTGGACAGTGAGATAGAGAGAGACAGAGAGAAAGGTCTTCCTTTGCCGTTGGTTCACCCTCCAATGGCAAGCAAATGGAAGCAAATGGAAAACTGCGGCCGGCACACCGCGCTGATCTGATGGCAGGAGCCAGGTGCTTCTCCTGGTCTCCCATGGGTGCAGGGCCCAAGCACTTGGGCCATCCTCCACTGCACTCCCTGGCCACAGCAGAGAGCTGGCCTGGAAGAGGGGCAACCGGGACAGAATCCGGAGCCCCGACCGGGACTAGAACCCAGTGTGCCGGCGCCGCAAGGTGGAGGATTAGCCTAGTGAGCCACGGCGCTGGCCCCTAAGTAGAGATTTTAACAGATTGCACCCACACAGACACACAAAGTATAAAGCACTGTTTGAAGACTAGTTTTACTGTTAATTCTCATAGTACAACACATTAAGGACAGAGATTTTTACATGGAGAATAAGTGCACAGTGACTCCTGTTTTTAGGAGAGTATTTTCCAATAAGAGGTGGTAACTTCTAAAGTTCACTAAAAAGTTAACAAATGGGGCTGGTGCTGTGGCACAGTGGGTTAAACTGATGCCTGCAGTACCAGTATCCCATATGGGCACCTGTTTGAGTTCCGGCTGCTCCACTTCTGATGCAGCTCCCTACTAATGCCCCTGGGAAAGCAGCAGAAGATGGCTCCAGTGCATGGGCTCCTGCATCTAACGAAGCTCCTGACTGCCTGGCTTCAGCCTGGCTCAGCCACAGCTGATGCGGCCATTTGGAGAATAAACCCGCAGTTGGATGCATGTCTTTATCCCACAGTTGACAAAAGTTTCATACATTAGGTAGCCATTAAAATTATGTTTAAAAATAAATTTCAATGACACAAATTATGTAACTCTGAAAAATCAGAAGACAAAATACATATCTCATAAAACTAAATATTTACTAAAGAAATTTGTAAAAATTTAGTAGTAGTTACCTACCAGTATGGACGTGACAGAACTATGGATACCTTTTTAGACCCTGTTTCTTCCCTCTTTTCTGGACTTACCACTCTTTTTATGTTTTTCTTATAATCAGAAAATTGAAATACAAAATAAAAGAAACTTCATTAATACAACTGTGGCAGTGTTGCAACAGTCGACTCGTGTTACAATTCGGCTGTACATCAACTGCTTACCTTGTCTGTTACTTTCCTGTTCGTTGCCTTGAGTCTCCTCTCACAGCTATTATAGATAAACAAATTCAGCAAAAGTCCAACCCAGTTAACACTTATTCTAATTCTATAATCAAACAGTCCTTTAAGTTTTCATCTGCCTAAAAAGCTGAAAACGCTTGGTGTTTCAAAAATCCTCTATCACCTGCCTCTTCCCCTCTTCCTTACTAAAGCCAAGTCCAGAAAGTGGCTTGTGTGAGCTCCTGTAACACATGGTGGGGTTTTCAGCCTTGCGTTCTCTGTCTTGTGCTGCTTGCATTCCAGGCTGAAGTCGCGGGTGGAGTACCCAGGGTCACTCTTCAGAGGCGGAGTTCTGGGGAGCAGTGCCTTTTCTCCCCCTGCTGATCTCACATTCTCTCAGTTCTCACCCACTGGAGACTCCAGACTCCACCCCACGCATCCATCCTCTGATCCCACTCATCTCCAGCCTGCATTGTGAGATCACCTCTTATTGTAGAGGTCTCAATGACGGTCCTCTGGCCATTCAGGAACTAAAGGAGGCTCGGAAATATCAATCAGTGACCCTGTATCTGTCCATGTGTCTTGGCCTGCTTTACCATATTAGATTAGCTCAGGTTGGCTAGCAGACCTGTGCGTGCATTTCTCCTGGAAACAAGATAGGGTAGCCAAAGATAGGGGCCTTAAATCTGTCCTTAGATTTATCTTAGATGTAGTATTTATTTATTTATTTTTATTTGGAAGACAGAGTTACAGAGAGAGGTAGAGACAGAGAGAGAGGTCTTCCATCCGCTGGTTTACTCCCCAGATGGCTGCAACAGCCGGAGCTCAGCTGATCCAAAGCCAGGAGCTTCTTTTGGGTTTCCCACATGGGTGCAGGGGCCTAAGGACTTGGGCCATCTTCTACTGCTATCCCAGGCCATAGCAGAGAGCTGGATTGGAAGAGGAGCAGCCAGGACCAGAACCGGTGCCCATATGGGATGCTGGCGCTTCAGGCCAGGGCTTTAACCTGCTGTGCCACAGCGCTGGCCCTAAGACTTAACATTTAAAGAAGGGAAATTTGGCCATAGACCCACAGCTCTCACTTTCTTATCCTCTTTCTCCTAAGAATGTGAAAGGGGTGAGCACTCCTTTGACTTTCTTAATTATCCTTATTATATGATGGTGCAGAAGACATCTGAACTTCCAGGCCTGGCCAGAAAGAGAATCTTCTCTACACTGTGGGAGAACATTATGAGATAAGTTGTCTCAACTTGACCCTTAATACAGTAAAGGCAGGGATGATGAATTTAGCAAATTATCTACTTTCACAGTGTCGTATGTGATGCCTATGATGAAAAACTCACAGGTCTGGCTTAAGGGTTAAATTTTTATTTAAAGTTTGAATATTACTCCTCTATACTATAAAATATGCTTAACACATGAAGAGTTTATAAAATTAGTAGGGTAAAAAGTAAGGCACTATACTGGCCACTAGTTTATAAGACTTTAGAAGTCTACCTAGTCTAAGGTTTAGATAAGTAGCCTAAATCAGTTCCTCCCTGTATAAGATGCTCATTGTATAATTTGGTTCACTTGCATTGAATAAAATCATCTATGCTATGGAGAGCCCTCAAATAATGGCCACATAAGTACTCAAGTCAAAGACAATCACAGAGGAACTCCACGTGAGGATGACAACTCTTCAGGTAATAGCATAAATTTGTAACCAGCAGAGACTTTCCCTTATAGGAAGTCGGCCAGTGGCTGCAATCCAATTCTCTCTTATGGGAAGCATAAATGCTCCATAAAGAAAGAGGGGCAAATCCCTAGAGATCAGATCATATCCTCAGTAAATGCCGAATGATTGTTCCAGCCCTCCATAACACCTACCATTTTCATTTTCTGTGCTGTATAGCTCATTACCACACACTTATGATCTTACATTTATCATGGGTCAGAAGTCCAGACACAGCTTTACTGAGTCCTCTCTCAGAGTCTCACAGAAGGTTGCAGAAGGCATCCATTAGGCTGTGTCCCTTCCCTTTCCATGGTTCTTATTCCAAGCTCATTCAGGTTTTAGCTCCCTGTAATGGTAGGGCTGGAGCCCCCATTTTCTTGCTAGTTTGCCTTCTTCAGCTGGGGCCAACAGTTAGCTACTGGAGGCTATCCTCAGGGTCTTGGCACGTGTCCCCTCTCTCAGACCCTCTCAGATCATGTCAGCTTGCTTCTTCAAGACCAACAGGACAGTACCTCACTCTTGTCTATTAAGACAAGGTCTTACATAAAATAATACAAAATAGGGGTCACCTTCCCATCACATTTGTTGTGATGTTGGTCAGAAACAAGTTACAGTCTATCTGCACTAAAAGGAAGGGCATCACACAAAGATGTGATCTTAGACTTGTGGGCAGTGAGGAAGGGGATATTTTCAAAATCTGCCTACCACACCTGCTATAGCCCAGCACTGGGACAAGGGAGACCACATATTCAAAGAAACATCCCCTCTATCTACATGTGTCTGCCTTTGTAACAGATCTTCACCACCAAAGTTACTCAGTATGTGACTCATGCTCACTTGTTTAAAGATCCAGACTAACACAGTCCCTAATAGGGAAATTGGTAAGGAATCTGAACAGACAGCTCAAGAAAATAGAAATTCCAAAAAAAGTTTTTTAAAACAATCTTTGGCGTAATATAAATTATAGGAGCTAAAACAACACCATACCATTTTTGTCTGTTGAATTAAAATATCATTAATTGAAAAAAACTTTATTTTTTTAAAAAACATGTATTTTATTTATTTGAGAGTCAGAGTTGCAGAGAAGGAAGGAGAGGGCTGCAATACCCAGGGCTGGGCCAGACTGAAGCAAGGAGTGAGGAACTCCATCCATGTCTCCCACTTGGTTCACAGGGGTCCAAGCACTCAGACCATCTTCTGCTGCTTTCCCAGGTGGAATAGCAGGGGGCTGGATCAGAAGTGGAGCAGCCAGGATTCAAACTGGTGTGCTCATATTGATGCTGGCATTGCAGGTGGCAGCGTAACCCACTGTACCACGATACCAGCCCCTGAAGCTCTATTTTCAATAGCCAAGATATGGAATTAACTAAAGCATCAATCAATGGATGAATGGATAAATATAATGTGACATATATGCACAACAGAGTATCATTCAACCATTAAAAACATGAAATTCTGTCATTTGCAGCAACATGGATAGACCTGAAGGACATTATGTTAAATGAAATAAGCAGGGCACAGAAAGACAAACAGCCCATATTCTCATTCATATGGAAGCTACAAAAGTTGATCTCACAAAAGTAGAGAGTAGGTTAGTAGTTTCCCGAAGCTGTGAAGGCTTGGGGATACAGAAAGAGAGTACAGGGTACTGGGGAATGGGAGGAATAGCTACTAATGTTCTATAGCACAGTAGGGTAGCTATGGTTGACAACTAATTGTATATTTTAAAATAGGTGGTGGAAGAGTGGATGTTGTGGTGCAGTAGGTTAAGCCACTGCTTGGGTCACCTGCATCCCATGTCAAATTGCTGGTTCAAGTCCAGCTACTCTGTTTCTGATGTAGCTCCCTGCTAATTCATCTAGGAAAATGGTGGAAGATGGTCTAAGTATCTGGGCCTCTGTTACTCATGTGGGAGATCTGGATGGGGTTCTAGGTTCCTGGCTTCACCCTGGCTCAGCCCTGGCTGTTGCAGCCATTTGAGGAGTGAATGAGCAGATAGAAGATCTCTCTCTCTCTCTCTCTGCCTTTGAAATTAACAAATCTTTTAAACAGGTGTATAATCTTTATAGAGGAAATACATGAAATTTGAATGCTTTAAATAAAATTTTTAAAAGGTATATAATCTTTTTATGTTTAATACACATCATTTGGAAGAAAGGTTAACTCTTGAAAGACAGAAGAGAAAACTTGAAGAAGTGTGATGACATTCAAGGAATCTTCAACAAGTTCATGGAAAATGTATATTATGAAAAGACACAAGTTTCAAAATTTTTCTGCACAAATATAAACTTACCTTTTAATTCCATTTACCAATGAACTTTTTGAAGTACTCCCATATTTTATGCCTGGGTGGAAAGTGCAACAAAGAAAATTATCCATTTTCACTAAATAGATTTGTAAGTTCAATGTAAAACTAATCAAAAGAAGATTATTTGGGTCCTTCTGGTGTATTTTTCTCCATCATCATCTTTTTTTTTTTTTAAAGATTTATTTATTTACTTGAGAGGCAGAGTTACAGAGAGAGAGGTCTTCCACCCACTGGTTCACTTCCCAAATGGCCACAACAGCAGGAGCTGGGCCTATCCAAAACCAGGAGCCAGGAGCTTCTTCCAGATCTCCCATGCTGGTGCAGGGGTCCAAGTACTTGGGCCATCCTCTATTGCTTTCCCAGGCCATCAGCAGGGAACTGGATTTGAAGTGGAGCAGCTGGGACCAAAAGCCTCTGTTCCTGCCAGGACAAGGGAGCCCAACTCCTCCCCCATTCCTCCTCTTGTGCATGGGCACTGCTGGCTCCAACTCTAGCTCGAAATCTGGGTTTGGTGGCTTTTTGTCGAAAATAAGATTTAATTGGATTAAAACATGATAATTATTTTTCTCAACTTAATGTGGAAAAATTAATGTGTAAAAGTAATCATAAAAATTCTGATAATGCATATACTCTTAAATATTTAGACACATAATAAAGTTATAGTAATTAAAAGAATATAGGAGTGGGCTGGCGCCGCGGCTCACTAGGCTAATCCTCCGCCTTGCGGCGCCGGCACACCGGGTTCTAGTCCCGGTCGGGGCGCCGGATTCTGTCCCGGTTGCCCCTCTTCCAGGCCAGCTCTCTGCTGTGGCCAGGGAGTGCAGTGGAGGATGGCCCAGGTGCTTGGGCCCTGCACCCCATGGGAGACCAGGAAAAGCACCTGGCTCCTGGCTCCTGCCATCGGATCAGCGCGGTGCGCCTGCCATAGCGCCGGCCGCAGCGGCCATTGGAGGGTGAACCAACGGCAAAGGAAGACCTTTCTCTCTGTCTCTCTCTCTCACTGTCCACTCTGCCTGTCAAAAAAAAAAAAATAATAATAATAATAGATGTTGACTTCTACTTCTGTTATAAGGTATACCAGAAATGTTGGAAAATCCTCTCAAAAAACCTGAGTTAAATATATTTTTAAAAATCTTTAAAACTAAATGAATGCATTTGATACAGTAGTTAAGTCACTACATGGGATGCCTGCATCCCATATCAGAGTCCCTGGTTCATGTCCTAGTTGCTTGGCTTCCAATCCAGCTCCCTGCTAATGTTGCATTCTTTTTTTTTTTTTAAACATTTATTTTATTTATTTGAAAGACAGAGTTACAGATAGAGGTAGAGCCAGAAACAGAGAGAGAGGTCCTCCATCCACTGGTTCACTCCCCAAATAACCCCAAATGACTGCAACGGCCAGAACTGAGCCGATCCGAAGCCAGGAGCCAGGAGCCAGGAGCCAGGAGCTTCTTCTGGGTTTCCCACACAGATGCAGGGGTCCAAGGACTTTGGCCATCTTCTACTACTATCCCAGGCCATAGCAGAGAGCTTGATCGGAAGAAGAACAGCCAGAATTTGAACCGGGTTCCATGTGGGATGCCAGTGCTGCAGGCCAGGGCTTTAATCCACTTGCCACAGCGCCGGCCCCTAATGTTACGTTCTGGGAGGCAACAGGCGATGGCTCAAGTAGTCAGATCTTGTGGGGAGCAACTCGGACTAGACTAAGTTACTGGAATTAAGACTTATTCTATGCATCTGCTCTCCCACAATATGGCGCTGAGAAGGGAGAAGCAGCTTCTACACAGCTGCCTCCAGTTCAACCAATAAACTGTAGGACCTGCTCCTGATTGGAGGAGAGCAGCATACTCGGCGTGTGGGTAGCAGAGTTGGGATTGGCAGAAGAGGACTATAAAGGAGGAGAGAGACAACCTGCACCAGGAACATCTAAGGGGAACATCTATCTGAAGGAACACCTGTGCAGCCCCCGAGAGAGCCGGCCGGCAGTGTGCCGCTCCCCCGCGGAAGTGGGGAAGGTGGCAGGGGGAACCACCCTTCCACGGAGGTGGAAGGGATGGTAGCCAACCCGGGAAGAACCAGCAGCAAACCCGGGGAGGGCCGAGCAGACGAAAGAACAGCGCAGGGTCCTGTGTCGTTCCTCCACGAAGACGGGGAGCGACAAGATCTCTACCACCCATATGGGAGACCAGGTTGGAGTTCCAACTTCTAGCTTAATCCTCTCTCAGCCTTGGCTGTTGCAGGCGTTAGGGCAGTTAAACAGCGCCTGGATGATCTCTTGCTCTCTTTCGCCATACCTTTCAAATAAATAAAAAGTAAATTGAACTGGAAAGAAAAGTATATGCAGAATCCAAGAATGAAGTTAAGTAGAAACTCGGAGAGGTAAGCAAATCAATAAAGTGGATTTTCACAGTAAGGATATCTGTTCAAACAGGGTAGCAATGTGCTTCTCTTATGGCTTAAATTTTTTTAGGAAACTGAAAATCAAGTTTAAGACTAGCTCTGGGTGTGTGCTTCACGAAGAAATGTCAAACAGTCACATACTCAGAGTAATTGCGAATAGAAGATAAATCCACTATTCAGGAGTGATTAACAACAACAACAACAAAAAAACAACTTCATTATCTTGACTGCTGAGATTGAAAGAGAAAAATAATCTCTCTGTAGATTTCACATGACTTTTTTTGCTTAGACTCATCAACATATGTGGTCTGGAAAATCTCAAGTGGAAAATCTAATTGAAAATCTGGTAATGCCCATAATTACAGATACAAGACAATGTAAATTCTCTCCAGAGGAGTGTAATGTCAACCCAGGTCTTAAAGAATATCCACATATAGACTTATACACACACGCACACACACACACGCACACGCACATGCATGAGCACACGCACACAGAGCACAGAATACCTAAGGAAAAAAGTTATCATGCATGAGAATCAGCAGAAATAACAGTAGAATCATACTTATCAGACTAGTAAATTAAGTTTATCTAACTTTTATTTGCTTTTTCATCTTTTTTTTTCTTTTTTTGGACAGGCAGTATGGACAGTGAGAGAGGAGAGAGACAGAGAGAAAGGTCTTCCTTTGCCGTTGGTTCACCCTCCAATGGCTGCCGCGGCCAGCGCACCGCGCTGATCCGATGGCAGGAGCCAGGTACTTATCCTGGGCTCCCATGGGGTACAGGGCCCAAGCACTTGGGTCATCCTCCACTGCACTCCCTGGCCACAGCAGAGAGCTGGCCTGGAAGAGGGGCAACCGGGACGGAATCTGGTGCCCCGACCGGGACTAGAACCCGGTGTGCCGGCGCCGCAAGGCGGAGGATTAGCCTAGTGAGCCGCGGCACTGGCCTCTTTTTTATCTTAAAGTTGGGTGCTTTCATTATTAATTTTTAAGCTTTAACCCTTTGCAATTTAGGTATTTTAAGGCTCTCATCTTTGTTCTAAATAGCTCCATATCTAGATAATACAAATGTTTTCTTTAAAATTTATTTATTTGTTTTTATTTGAAAGGCAGGAGACACACAAAGACACACAGAAAGAGAGACAGAGGCAGAGAGACAGAGATCTATCATCTGCTGGTTCACTATACAAATGCCTGCAACAGCCAGGGCTAGGCCAGGGTACAACCAGGAGCCCTGAAATCCATCAGGTTTCCCACATAGGTGATAGGGACCCAACTACTTGAGCCATCCCCTTCTGCCTTAGCAAGAAGTTGAAATCAGAAGTGGAGCCAGGACTCAAACCTGGGCACTTTGATATGGGAGGTGAGAGTCCCAAGCAGTGTTTTAATCTCTGGGTGAAATGCCTGCCCCAAGTATTTTCCTTATTATAATTTTTAAGTATTTTTCAATTTTCCAATTTGATTCTTTTTGACCGATGATTTCTTTAAACATTCTTTAAAATTTTTACAATTTAAAATTTCTTTAAAAATTCTGATACTATGGATTTTTTTTTTTTTTTTACTTAGGCTATCACTGGTTTTTTAATTGTTCTAAGAATAGGAAATTTGTGGGGCTGGCTCTGTGGCATAGTGGGTAAAGCCATTGCCTGCAGTGCCAGCATCTCATATGGGCTCCACTTCGATAGAGCTGTCTTCTAATGAGCCTGGGAAAGCAATGGATGATGGCCCAAGTCCTTGGGCCACTGCACCCATGTGGGAGACCCTGAGGGGGCTCTTGGCTTCTGACTTTAGATGGGCCCAGCTCTGGCGGTTGTGGCCATTTGGGGAATGAACCAGCAGAATGAAGATTCTCTCTCTCTGTCTCTGTTTCTCTCTGCCTCTCTGTAACTCTGCCTTTATTTATACATATTTATTTATACATAACTACATCTTAATTTAAAAAAAGAATAGGAAACTTGTATGTATCTTTTTTTTTAAGGGAGGATGATTCTTTCCATTAAAGGCTATAAGAACACCTATCTCTTTTTTTTTCTTTTAAATATTTAGTTTATTTATTTGAAAGAGTTACAGAGAGAGGTAGAGACAGAGCGAGAGAGGTCTTACACCCGATGGTTCACTCCCCATATGGCCACAACAGCCAGAGCTGAGCCAATCCAAAGCCAGGAGCCAGGGGCCAGGAGCTTCTTTCGGGTCTCCCATGTGAGTGCAGGGGCCCAAGGACTTGGGCCATCTTCTACTGCTTTCCCAGGCTATAGCAGTGAGCTGGATTGGAAGAGGAGCAGCCAGGATTTGGACCGGCTTCCATATAGGATGCCAGTGCTGCAGGCCAGGGCTTTAATCCACTGCGCCACAGTGATGGCCCCAACATCCATCTCTTAAAGCTACACTGTCCAGACATCACCTGATCTTTAGGTAGATGGCTATCCTCGTACTAATGGTGATATCTTCCTCTATTATGTTTTCTGCCACATATTCCAGCCCCCAGAAAAGCCACACAGGATTGGCTGGAAATAGCAACATCATGTGATCATTCCATGTCTTAGGAATCTTGGTTTCAACTCACATATTTTTATTATTAATTTGTTACTCATTTAATTGGGTTATTGATACTCCAAGTTTCTCCACTTTTTTTTTTTTTTTTTTTGACAGGCAGAGTGGACAGTGAGAGAGAGACAGAGAGAAAGGTCTTCCTTTGCCGTTGGTTCACCCCCCGATGGCTGCTTCTGCCAGCGTACCGTGCCGATCTGAAGCCAGGAGCCAAGTGCTTCCTCCTGGTCTCCCATGTGGGTGCAGGGCCCAAGCACTTGGGCCATCCTCCACTGCACTCCCAGGCCACAGCATAGAGCTGGCCTGGAAGAGGAGCAACCGGGACAGAACCAGCGCCCCAACCAGTACTAGAACCCGGTGTGCTGGCGCTGCAAGGCGGAGGATTCGCCTATTGAGCCGCGGCGCCGGCCAAAGTTTCTCCACTTCTAACATAACCCTCAAAGTAGATATCATGTAACGCTCCTTTCATACTTAGTCCTCTAGGCTCACTTTGTGGTACAGCAGAAAAAGCTGCTGCCTGCTATGCCAGCATCCCATATGGGCATCGGTTCTAGCAGTGGCTGTTCCACTTCCAATCCAGCTGCCTGCTAATGTACCTGGGAGAGCAGCAGAAGATGGCCCAAGTGCCTGGGCTCCTGCACTCATATGGGAGACCTGGAAGAAGCTCCGGGCTTCAGCCTGGCACAGCCCCAACAACTGCAGCCATTTGGGGAGTGAACTAGTGGATGATAGATCTCTCCCCCCCTCTCTCTGTAACTTTGTCTTTCAAGTAAATAAAGTAAGTTTTTTTTTTTAATTTCCTTCTCAAATATCAGCCAAAGTGCTGAAATTATCCTAATGAATTTATCTTATCTTACTAAGCTGACTTGGGTTTTCACCTTAGTTATTCTCCTGTCTGGCATTGCTGCCTGTTCTATTTTTCTTCCACCTATTAGACCTGCTTTAAAGCTTCTTTATTGTTTTATCCAATAAGCCTGTTCTATCTACATTGGCATCCATTCTATCAAGCTTCTCTTCTCCTAGTACAACCTATAATGTGTTTCTAGAGCTATGAAAATTAAGATTCAGTGACTCAAATCTAGTATTGAAATTGTACAAAAGAGAAACAAAATGCTCTGAACAACTACCATTGTTCATCATCTGTATGTTTTCTACTGCTCAGATGTCCATGGCAACTTGGTTCATGCCTAGTCTGAACTATACAAACTGTCAAATCCTAGCATGTCAAAGACTGTAAATGATCACCCTGTACTCTTTTCTTCCAACTCCATTTTGAAATGGTTAGCCACTCTGATTCTGTTTCAACATTTTCAGGCCAGGAGAAGGCATGTGAATGGAATGCTGATGAGCAGCATTTCTTGATCACGGATACTTCTGGAAGAAACCAGTCAGCTTCTTGGACACGTCTCCTAAATCAAACCATCTCATAGTTCTCAACCACATCTTTTGGTATTGTTGCTGTAAGTATTGCCAAATATAAGGATAAGCTCGATTAATTCAACTTGCCTTAATGAACAGACTGGTTTCTACTTCCTGCTTCTCCCTTTTCATTTGGAGAACAGAGTTGGAGATAACCATTCTTTCTTTTTTTTTAAAGATTTTATTTATTTATTTATTTAAAGGAGATTTATTTTATTTATTTGAAAGGCAGAGTTACAGAAAAAGAGAGGAGGAGACAGAAAGATCTTCCATCTGCTGGTTCACTCCCCAGATGGTCACAATGGCCAGGATTGGGCCAGTCTGAAGCCAGGAACCGGAGCTTCTTCTAGGTCTCTCACATGGGTAGCAGGGGCCCAAGCACTTGGGCCATCTTCTATTGCTTTCCCAGCACATTAGCAGAGAGCTGGATTGGAAGTGGAGCAGCTGGGAGTCTACCTAGCATCCATATGGAATGCATTACAGGCAGTGGCTTAACCTATCACTCCACAACACTGAAGCTGACCCTGCCAGCTCCAGAGATAAGCATTCTTAACCAAATGGCTCTGGTATGTATCACCACCAGTATATCATTTTTTCAATCTTTTTAAAATAATTTATCTTTTTTCCCCGAAACCTTTTATTTAAAGTATACAACCTTCACGTGTTTCATAAATACAACTTTAGGAACATAGTGATTCTTCCCACCCTAGTCACCCACTTCCACACTTTAGAGATCATCCACGATAAGCAGTGTAAACAAATTCCATTATGTTCCAGACAACAGAAGCAAGTATTGCTGCCTTTGGTTGGTCACAGTCACTTACCCTAGATAGTAATGAACTTCAATAAGATTGCAAATAGCACAGGATGGTGGAGTAGGGAGGGAGCTTACTGCTCTAGTCTAGAAGATAGTTTTAAAACAGTGCAGAGAGTGAAGTCTCTGGGAAGAGTTAGGGAGAAAACAGTTGAGGAGACTATGCAAATTAGAGGGACACAGTGGACCTACATGGTGGGGGTGGATACTCACAACTTAGGACTCTAGCGTAGGAGAGTGAGGTGAGACCAGACAGCAGCAGCCCAAGCCACTGGCGAAAAAGCTGCAGGAAGAGCCTTGAAGGAACCCAAATTGGAGCCCTGTGGGGGATAATGTACCTGCCAAACTATAGGAGAAAAAAAAAAAAAAAAGGAGGGGCATGTTTCTCTCTCCCCAATGATCCTGCAACGATGTCCTGTAACAAGCCAAAACAGCAGGTGCCATTTTGGACATACGTAACAGCTGTGCCAGCTCGTGTCCACACCTAGCAACCAGCCCATTAGAGACTCCTAACTCTGGTGGAAAGAACTAGCAGTAGGCTGGGTGCTCATGACTGTGGGAGGTTTGTGTGCTGGGACTGGGAAAAAAAACTGAGGCTGTGTAGGAGGACTCATGGATTGTGGATTCAAAAGGCTTCCACAGCTTAGGTAGCTCATGTCAAGAGCCTTGGGTGATCACTGATGTCATACATAAGAGTTTTAATTGTTAAATTAACAACAGGAGTCACTTTGTACTAACTTCCCATGGAGGACCTCTGTGCTTAGTGAGTTGTATTATGAGAGTTAATCTCTCAAATTGTGTGTGTGTGTGTGTGTGTGCAAATTGTTGAAATCTTTACTTAGTAAAGAGTTGGTCTTCTGTGTATAAAGTTAGTTGAAAATGAATCTTAATGGAGAATGGGACTGGGAAGGAAAGAGGGAGGAGGGAGAGGGGTGGGAGTATGAATGGTAGGTCGGGTATGATGGGAAGAATAACTGTATTCCTAAACTTGTACTTATAAAATTTGTATTCATTAAATATGAGGTTTCTTTTGGAAAAAAATAAGTGAATTGTTTAAAAAGAAAAAAGATCGCAAATAGCAGCAAAGTTTTTTGGCATTCAATGAATGTACTTATTTTGGATTTTACATAGTACATGGTGGTTTTATTGTCTTCAATGAATACCTAGCAATGTCTTTTTAAATAAAATCTGAAGCAGAAATGACAAAACACAACACCTTCTCCTCAAATATGACAGAAAATACATAATGTAAAAGTAATAAATGAAGTTATATGTGTGGGCTATCCACAAAAATCAAGTGTTTTATATTCTTATATTTAGCTATGATAGTGTTTATGGTGTTCTACTCAATTCTTTTCAGCTTTGAGCAGTACCTTCTCTGTTTTCAGGAATTTTCCAAGTGGCATTAGGCCAAATTTAATAGACAAATACAGTACCTCCAAGATTGGGAAAAGAGTAGTTTATTGCCTTCCACTTTTCACTTACTTAAAGGAAAACACTTTCTTATATTTTGCATATTAATAGCAATTTTCAAGATATATTTAATTTACTTTTTTTTTTTTTTTTTGACAGGCAGAGTGGATAGTGTGAGAGAGATAGACAGAAAAGTCTTCCTTTTGCCGTTGGTTCACCCTCCAATGGCCGCTGCGGCCGGCACATCATGCTGATCCGAAGCCAGGAGCCAGGTGCTTCTCCTGGTCTCCCATGTGGGTGCAGGGCCCAAGGACTTGGGCCATCCTCCACTGCACTCCCGGGCCATAGCAGAGAGCTGGCCTGGAAGGGGGGCAACCGGGACAGAATCCGGCACCCTGACCGGGACTAGAACCCGGTGTGCTGGTGCCGCAAGGCGGAGGATTAGCCTATTGAGCCACAGCGCCGGCCAAATTTACTCTTGATAATAAAGGAAGGACTATAAGGAGTCTATGTGGGTCACTATTATTTTTAGTAAATGCTTTTATCATAATGAAACTAATGATGAAACCCAGGATCCTCATGCTTGTTGGGTTGGAAATGTTTCCACATTATGCATGTGGACAATATATTTCTCAGTGAGAGCATGTCAAACTCAATGGCTGGCAAATGCCTTCATTGCTAAACTAGAGGATGCTAGGACACTTGGCTTCCCCACTTCTCATGTTTCCACAGCGGGGGGGGGGGAACATATGTTTCCAAAAGGAAAATATAGGAGAAATACCACAGAAATGTTAAATAGTATGGGGATTCAGAGCAGGGAGGATTGCTGTGAGCCCGATGGACAAAATATCTGCAGTATGTTTTAGGTGAGACCTGAGATTTAAACAGAAGAATGGAGGACAAAGCCCAAATGCACAAAATCAAAGAGGCAGAAAAATGAGAAGTCTGCTAAATGAAAAGACCTTGCATGAATACCCAAGGGATAATTTGATCCTGTGCGTGCATACTTAGAAGGCAACATAATCAACTAAACGATCAGCATCATGAATGACATGCTCGGGACCCCCAAGCTGAATGTTTCTAGGCATAAGCTGCACACTCTGTTAGTAATAAAATATGCATAGCTGTGTTATGCTCTGGAGCGGTAAATGTCTGCATGTTCAAAAAACTAAGTGGTTCCACAGATCATTTCTTCCTCTGCTACTGGATTGCTTTCCTTGATGACTGCAGCACTGTTAGTGCCTTTAAGATATTAAACTCAAGGTATAATTTGAATATAATATAATATGAGGTGCACATACAATTTCAAACATAGCATTAACCACATCTTCTGCTATCTGCTGAGGACTTTTTATGCCACACTGGACTTTTGTTGCTGGTAGAATTTTAAAACCATTTGCAGCTTCCAAATCAGCATGCGAGATGCTGGCTTCAAACACAAACAGATTGGCTTGTTTCTATCATAAATGATTTGTTTGTGCTGAGAAGTCTGTGCCAGATAAACAATTCTGGCAGAAGTGCTGGATATAGATATTGATAACCAAGCAAGAAATGCTTTCAATTTACCTGCTATTATTTTGGAGGATAATATATCTGTCTAAATTACTGAGTGTGTAGTCTTCTCTTCATTTGCTATTCTAATACACATTAGTCCAAAATATTTTAATATTTATTGAAGGTGTGATTGGTTATTTGTATTTTTCACTTGATGATAACCATAATGTGTGAATAAAAAATCATTATCACTTTACATTCAATTGCTGGATCTGGTGCTAATTCGAGTGTGTTTTACAATTTTTAAATTAATTTACTATTTTCAAGGTGAGGAGACAGACACTGAGAGACAAAGAAATCTTCCATTTGCTGATTCACTCCCCAAATGCCCGAAATAGCCAGGGCTGGACCAGGCCAAAGCCGAGAGCTTGGAATTCACTGTGGGTCTCCCAGGTGAGTGTAGTAATTTCCCTTAGTTTCTTCATTCTTCAATAATTTCCTTCAATAATTCCTTCAATGATTTTCTTCAATAATTCCTTCAATAATTTCCTCTCTTACTTCATAAATTTGAGAAACTCTTTCTGACCTATTTAGGTTATCCTGCCCCCAGTGTCTATATTTTATTGACAGCTATCTGTCATCATCTTGTGTTTCCCTATTCAAATAAAGCATTTCTTTTTTTTTTCTTTTTCCTTTTCTTTCTTTCTTTCTTTGATTGATTTGAAAGACAGAGTTACAGAGAGGAAGTGACAGAGGCAGTTTCCATTTGCAGGTATATTCCCTAAATGGCCACAATGGCTGGGGCTGGGCCAGGTGTAAGCCAGGAGCCAAGAGCTTCTTCCAGGTCTCCCATGTGGGTGGCAAGGACCCAAGCACTTAGTCCATTTCTGCTGCTTTCCCAAGTGCCTTAGCAGGGGGCTGGATCGGAAGTGGAGCAGCCAGAGATAATGCTTTCTTGAAACTCTTGCATATCATTCTGTCTATGGTTTAGGTAGACCCAGGCTCAATTCCCCAGCTGTGCTGGCTCTGCAGTACAAAGAACCAAATCCAGAACATTGACCACATCAAATGCTGACAAGGATTTCTAACCATGGGAACTCTGTGAGTGCAAAATGTTAGTCATGTTAGATGACAGAATTGAACATACTGGCCGGCGCCGCAGCTCACTTGGCTAATCCTCCACCTGTGGTGCCAGCACCCCGGGTTCTAGTCCCGGTTGGGGTGCCAGATTCTGTCCTGGTTGCTCCTCTTCTAGTCCAGCTCTCTGCTGTGGCCTGGGAAGGCAGTGGAGGATGGCCCAAGTCCTTGGGCCCTGCACCCGCATGGGAGACCAGGAGGAAGCACTGGCTCCTGGCTTTGAATTGGCGCAGAGTGCCGGCTGTAGTGGCCATTTGGGGGGTGAACCAACGGAAAAGGAAGACCTTTCTCCCTGTCTCTCTCTCTCACAGTCTAACTCTGCCTGTCAAAAAAAAAAAAAAAAAAAAAAGAATTGAACATACTTGTACCATATAATTCTGCGATTAAAATATTTACCCAACTGGTCAGAAAATTTATGTCTGGGGTCTGGCATTGTGGCATAGCAGGTAAAGCAACTACCTGAGATGCTGGCATTGCATATGGGCACCAGTTCAAGTCTTGGCTGTTCTACTTCTGACCCAGCTCCCTGCTGAAGGCCTGAGAAAAGCAGTAGAAGATGGTCCAAGTGTTTTGGCCCCTGAGGTGGCCATCTGGGGAATGAACCTGTGGATGGATGCTCTCTCTGTATCTCTCCTTCTCTCTCTGTAACTCTGACTTTCAAATAAATAAATAAATCTTTAAAAATAAAAAAGTATGCACAAATACATGCACACAAATATTCAGGCAGAGTTGCAGAGTGGCAGAAGCAGAGGCAGAGGCAAAGGGACAGAAGTCTTCCAACCACTGGCTTACTCTCCAAATGGTCACAACAGCAGGAGCTGGGCTGATCTGAAGCCAGGAGCCAGGAGTTTCTTTGGGGCTCTCAAGAGGATGCAGGGGCCCAAGCACTTGGGTCATCCTCCACTGCTTTCCCAGGCCATTAGCAGACAGCTGGATCAGAAGCAGAGCTGCCAGGTCTTGAACCAGAGCCAGCACTGCAGACAGCGGCTTTACCTGCTATTCAGCAGTGCAGGTCTGCCGTGATAATCTTTTTCATAAGTACCAGAAATGGAAGCAATTGAGATATCTTTCAATACATGAATAGGGAAACAAACTGATATGACCATAAATGGAATATTATTCAACAATAAGAATAAATGAATTGTCAAGCCATAATAAGGTGTGGATTATCTTGGTTGCTGACATGAAAGTGTTTCGTTGAGCTGGATTCCTATTCAGAGATAAATAAATACACATATCCTAGAATATTTTCCCTTTTTTAAAAAAGATTTATTTATTTATTTGAAAGTCAGAATTACACAGAGAGAGAAGGAGAGGCAGAGAGAGAGAGAGGTCTTCCATCCACTGGTTCACTCCCCAATTGGCCACAACGGCCGGAGCTGCGTTGATCCAAAGCCAGGAGCTTCTTCTGAGTCTCCCACGCAGGTGTAGGGGCCCAAGGACTTGGGCCATCTTCTACTGCTTTCCCAGGCCACAGCAGAGAGCTGGACAGGAAGAGGAGCGACCGGGACAGAATCCGGCGCCCCAACCAGGACTAGAACCCGGTGTGCCGGCACCACGGCTCAATAGGCTAATCCTAACTGGAGTGACATTATCTTGTGGTTCTGATTTGCTTTTTCCTGATGATTAGCTATGCTGAACATTTTTTCATATATGTGTGTTTAGATCTACCTCCAATTTAAAAATCCAATTATTATTATTTTTTGCAATTGAGGTGAGATCCTTAAATATTGTGATTATTAAACCCTTGTCAAATACTTAACTTGGAATATTTTCTCTCATGCTATAGATTGTCTCCTAACTCTACTAATTGTTTCCTTTGCTGTACTCAAGCTCTTTAGGTTGATGAAATACCATTTGTCTATTTTTATTTTTGTTTCCTGTGCTTTTAGGGTCTGATCCAAAATATTCTTGCCTATTGCAATGTCTTGAAGCATTTCCCCTATGTTTTCTCCTAACACTTTCAAAATTTCTTATCTTGCATTTAGGTTTTCAAATAATTTTTAGTTGATTTTTACATGGTGAAAGATAGGGATCTAACTTCATTTTTTTGGCATGCAGAAGTCCAAATTTCCCAAAATATTTATAGAAAAGATCTTTTTTTCCCCAATGTATGTTTTTAGCACCTTTCCCAATGGTCAGTTGACTGTAGACGTATGTGTTTAATTCTGTTGGGTCTCTACCCTGTTCCATTGTGTTATGTATCTGTTTTGTGTAATTATTATGCTGTTTTAACTACTGTGGTCATATATAACACATTTTAAAGTCAGGTAGTGTTATGCTTCCTGCTTTGTTCTTTTTACTTAATAATGCTTTGGTGAATCAGGGTCTTTTGTGGTTCCATACAAATTTTACCAGCATTTTTTTTTCTAGTTCTGTGAAAAATGTCATTGGTATTCTGATAAGGATTGCAATGAATCTGCATATCCCCTTTGGTAGTGTGGAAATTATAAGGACATTATGTGGGAGGGACGTTATGGGGGGGAAGCCATTGTAATCCATAAGCTGTACTTTGGAAATTTATATTCATTAAATAAAAGTTAAAAAAAAAATAGAAAGCCAGACAACTTGCATATTTATTGATTTCATTAAAATATTTCTACTCTAAAAAAATTATAAGGACATTGACTCTTCTAATCCATGAACACAGGTTGTCTTTCCATTTCTTTGTGTCCTCTTCAAACTCTTTCATCAGTGATAAACAGTTTTTGTTATAGAGAACTTTAATCTCTTTGGTGAAATTTATTCCTAAGTATTATCGTCATTTTTTTTTTTGCTGTCAGTTGGAAATGAGATTTCTTTCTGTATTTCTTTGTCATATAGTCTTGCTGTAACAAGGCTCCTTATTTTTGCATATTGACTTCATATCCCTCAACTTTGCTGAACTTTTTAGTTCTTTTTTTTTTTAAATTTATTTATTTGACAGAGTTAGACAATGAGAGAGAGACTGAGAGAAAGGTCTTCCTTACGTTGGTTCACTCCCCAAATGGCCTCTACGGCCGGTGCTGCACTGATCCAAAGCTGGGAGCCAGGTGCTTCTTCCTGGTCTCCCATGCGGGTACAGGGGCCCAAGCACTCTAGCCATCCTCCACTGCCCTCCTGAGCCATAGCAGAGAGCTGGACTGCAAGAGGAGCAACTGGGACTAGAACCCGGCGCCCATATGGGATGCCTACGCTGCAGGTAGAGGATTAACCTAGTGAGCCACGGCACCAGCCCCATGAATTTTTTAGTTCTAAGAGCTTTTTGGTGGAGCCTTTGGTATTTTCTGTATATAAGATCACATCATCTGTATGTGAGCCATTCTAACCGGGGTGAGGTGAAACCTCATTGTGGTTTTGATTTGCATTTCCCTGATTGCTAGTGATCTTGAACATTTTTTCATGTGCCTGTTGGCCATTTGTATTTCCTCTTTTGAAAAATGTCTATTGAGGTCCTTGGCCCATCTCTTAAGTGGGTTGTTTGTTTTGTTTCTGTGGAGTTTCTTGATCTCTTTGTAGATTCTGGTTATTAACCCTTTATCTGTTGCATAGTTTGCAAATATTTTTTCCCATTCTGTCGGTTGTCTCTTCACTCTCCTGACTGTTTCTTTTGCAGTACAGAAACTTCTCAATTTGATGCAATCCCAATAGTTGATTTTGGCTTTGACTGCCTGTGCCTCCCGGGTCTTTTCCAGAAATTCTTTGCCTGTGCCAATATCTTGAAGGGTTTCTCCAATGTTCTCTAATAACTTGATGGTGTCAGGTCGTAGATTTAGGTCTTTAATCCATGTTGAGTGGATTTTTGTGTAAGATGAAAGGTAGGGGTCTTGCTTCATGCT
The DNA here is from genome assembly GCF_964237555.1 of Oryctolagus cuniculus. Taxonomy (NCBI): domain Eukaryota; kingdom Metazoa; phylum Chordata; class Mammalia; order Lagomorpha; family Leporidae; genus Oryctolagus; species Oryctolagus cuniculus. The sequence goes on from NC_091432.1 coordinate 100,390,430, forward strand.
TCTGCACGTGGAAATCCAGTTTTCCCAGCACCATTTATTGAATAGACTGTCCTTGCTCCAGGAATTGGTTTTAGATCCTTGATCAAATATAAGTTGGCTGTAGATGTTTGGGTTGATTTCTGGTATTTCAATTCTGTTCCATTGGTCTATCCATCTGTTTCTGTACCAGTACCATGCTGTTTTGATTACAACTGCTCTGTAGTATGTCCTGAAATCTGGTATTGTGATGCCTCTGGCTTTGTTTTTGTTGTACAAGATTGCTTTAGCTATTCGAGGTCTCTTGTGCCTCCATATAAATTTCAGCACCATTTTTTCCAGATCTGAGAAGAAGGTCTTCGGTATCTTGATTGGTATTGCATTGAATCTATAAATTGCTTTTGGGAGAATGGACATTTTGATGATATTGATTCTTCCAATCCATGAGCATGGAAGATTTTTCCATTTCTTGGTATCCTCTTCTATTTCTTTCTTTAAGGTTTTGTAATTTTCATCGTAGAGATCTTTAACGTCCTTGGTTAAGTTTATTCCAAGGTATTTGATTGTTTTTGTAGCTATTGTGAATGGGATTGATCTTAGAAGTTCTTCCTCAGCCATGGCATTGTCTGTGTATACAAAGGCTGTTGATTTTTGTGCATTGATTTTATACCCTGCTGCTTTGCCAAACTCTTCTATGAGTTCCAATAGTCTCTTAGTAGAGTTCTTTGGGTCCCCTAAATAAAGAATCATATCATCTGCAAAGAGGGATAGTTTGAGTTCTTCCTTCCCAATTTGTATCCCTTTAATTTCTTTTTCTTGCCTAATAGCTCTGGCTAGAACTTCCAGAACTATATTGAATAGCAGTGGTGAGAGTGGGCATCCCTGTCTGGTACCAGATCTCAGTGGAAATGCTTCCAACTTTTCCCCATTCAATAGGATGTTGGCTGTGGGTTTTTCATCTACCAACAACAGATGCTGGCGAGGATGTGGGGAAAAAGGGACACTAACCCACTGTTGGTGGGAATGCAAACTGGTGAAGCCACTATGGAAGTGAGTCTGGAGATTCCTCAGAAACCTGAAGATAACCCTACCATTCGACCCAGCCATCCCACTCCTTGGAATTTACCCAAAGGAATTTAAATTGGCAAACAAAAAAGCAGTCTGCACCCTGATGTTTATTGCAGCACAATTCACAATAGCCAAGACCTGGAACCAACCTAAATGCCCATCAACGGTAGATTAGATAAAGAAATTATGGGACATGTACTCTTTAGAATACTATACCGCAGTAAGAAACAACGAAATCCAGTCATTTGTAACAAAATGGAGGAATCTGGAACACATCATGCTGAGTGAAATAAGCCAGTCCCAAAGGGACAAATACCATATGTTCTCCCTGATCGGTGACAACTGACTGAACACCAAAAAGGAAACCTCCTGAAGTGAAATCGACACTATGAGAAACGGTGACTTGATCAGCATAGCCCTGACTGTTAATGAACAACTTAATACATTATCCCTCTTAGTAGTTTTTTTGTCTGTTCTACTTAATATGACTGGTTTAATTCTGTAATTAATACACAGTTATTCTTAAGTGTTGAAATTTAACTGAAATGTGATCCTTGTTAAACATAAGAGTGGGAATAAGAGAGGGAAGAGATGTACAATTTGGGACATGCTCAAGCTGACTTGCCCCAAATGGTAGAGTTAGAAACATACCAGGGGACTTCAATTTAATCCCATCAAGGTGGCATGTACCAATGCCATCTCACTAGTCCCAGTGATCAATTTCAGTTCACAATGGATCATAATGAAAGGACTAAGAGTCAAAGGGAGCACATAAACAAGTCTAGTACCTGCTAATACTAACCGATAGAATAAATAAAGGGGAGAGTGATCCAACATGGGAAGCGAGATACTCAGCAGACTCATAGAATGGCAGATGTCCTAAACAGCACTCTGGCCTCAGAATCAGCCCTAAAGCCATTCCCATCTGGCTGAAAAGCCCTTGAGAGTATTTCAGGCATGGAAAGCCAAGACACTCTGGAAAAAACAAACAAACAAACAAACAAAAACAAAACAAAACAAAACAAAACAAAACAAAAAAAAACAAAACAAAACAAAAAACAACCTAAATGAAAGATCTCTGTGAGTGAGATCCCAGTGGAAAGAACAGGTCTTCAAAGAAGGAGGTACCTTTCTCTGAAGGGAGGAGAGAACCTCCACTTTGACTATGACCTTGTCTAAACAAGATAAGAGTCGGAGAACTCAAGGGGCTTCCATAGCCTTGGAAACTCATGACTGGAGCATAGGGAGATTATTGATGCCATAAACAGGAGTGTCAATTTGTAAAGTCAACAAAAGGAGTCACTGTGCACTTACTCCTCATGCAGGAACTCTGTCCTTAATGCGCTGTACATTGAGACTTAATGCTATAACGAGTACTCAAACAGTATATTTCCCTTTGTGTTTCTATGGGGGTGCAAACTGTTGAAATCTTTACTTAATGTATACTAAACTGATCTTCTGTAAAAAAAAAAAAAAGTTATCATTTCCCAACTTGACTCTCACTGGGATTAAACAAGACTATAGGTCTGATCTGATTTCATCATCATTTAAAAAATCATCTATTATTTTTCACTTTATGTTTCTGTGTGGGAGCAAACTGTTGAAATCTTTACTTAATGTATGCTAAACTGATCTTCTGTATATAAAGAGAATCAAAAATGAATCCTCATGTGAATGGAAGGGAGAGGGAGTGGGAAAGGGGAGGGTTGCGGGTGGGAGGGACGTTATGGGGGGAAGCCATTGTAATCCATAAGCCGTACTTTGGAAATTTATATTCATTAAATAAAAGTTTAAAAAAAAAAAAGATCACATCATCTGCAAACAGGGGTAAATTGACTGTCTCCTTTCTGATTTGGTTGCCCGTTCTTTATCTTGCCTAATTGCTCTCCTTGTACGTACTTACTATGTTGAATAAAAGTAGTGAAAATGAGCATCTTTTTGTTTTTCCAGACTTTAGAGAAAAAGCCCCAGTCATTATGGCTTGTTTAATATGAACTTTATGATATTGTGGGCTTCTGTAGTTCTTGTGGAGGTGATTTGGTATATGAGTAGCTGTTCAAATTGCTCTCTGTGAGGAGATGATCATTGGAGTATCTTACTCAGCTTCCATCTTATTCTACTTCCTTGTTCACAAAGAGACAGGGGGAGAGAAGGAGGGAGAAACAGTGGTGTTCAGTGGGCTTCTTGGGTCAATGGTTTAGCATCATTAATTTTGGAAAGTTCACAGTCTTTGTGACTTCAATTATTTCTTTGCTGCATTCTCTGTTTTTACCCATTCTGGTATTTATAACTAAATGCATTTTTATCTCCTAAAATTGCCTAAAATGTCTTAGAATTTCTTTTCTGGTTTTCAGTCTTTTTTATATATTCAGTTCGGTTTGAGAATTTCTTAGTGTTTTATCTCAATGTCAACTATTTCTTTCCTTGATTATGTTGCATTATTAGTGAGGCCATCAAAGGCATTTGTTATTTCTGTTATAGAATTTTTAACCTTATAGCACATCCTTGTGATTCTTTCCTAAAATTTCCAACTATCTGCTTACATTACTCACCTATTCTCTCATATCAACTACTTTCCTATCAAGTCTATAGCATGCTGATCATGGTTTTTGAAAAGTCCCGGCCCGGCGTGAGAGTTGTGCACTTCTAGTTTCTCCTGGAGCCGGCACCGGCCACCTACAGTCGCCAGGTCCCAAGGCGCGGACGTCACAAGCTGTGCAACGTGTTGATGCTGGCGGAGCGTCGGCGGAAGCAGAAGTGGGCTCTGGATCCCAGAAACACAGCATGGAGTAATGACGACTCCAAGTTTGGCCAGAGGATGCTAGAGAAGATGGGGTGGTCTAAAGGAAAGGGCTTAGGGGCAAGGAGCCACAGAGCATATTAAAGTTCAAGTTAAAAATAATCACCTGGGACTCAGCTACGATCAATAATGCAGACAACTGGATTGCTCATCAAGATGATTTTAACCAGCCCCTGGCGGAACTGCATACTTGCCATGGGCAGGAAACAGCAGCTTGTGAATGTCAGATGTGCCGCTTAGCTGCTCAGTTTCTTCACTGCTGCTTTTAGACACTCGTGCTAAGGGAAGAAAGGCCCAAGGTCGGCTCACCGCGCAGCACCCTCGTCCAGCCATGACTCCGTAATGCCTGGCTCCTGGCTTCGGTCTGGTTCAGCTCTGGCCGGTGTGGCCATTTGAGGAGTGAACCAGTGGATGGGAGATCTCTCTCGCTCGCTCATTCGCTCTCACTCTCTCCCTCCCTCTCTATAGCTCTTTCAAATAAATAAATAAATCTTTTAAAAAGTAAAAAAAAAAAAAAAAAAAAGTCCTTCTCTGACCATACCAAAATCTGCTTCACATCTGAATCAGGTTCTGAGGCTTGTCTTGTCTCTTTAGAGTGTCTTTGACATGTCTTGTAGATTTTTTAGTTGAAAACTAGACATCTCATTTGGGGTATAGGAACTGAAGAGTGTGCTTAAGAGGATTTGTGTTATACTGGCTAACAGCTGAACTCTTTTTTTAAAAGATTTGATTATTTATTTGAAAGTCAGAGTTACAGACAGGGAGAGCTCTTCCATCCACTGGTTCACTCCGCAAGTGGCAGCAATGGCCAGAGGTGGGCCACTCTGAAGCCAGGAACCAAGAGTTTCTTCTGAGTCTCCCATGTGGGTGCAGGGGCCTAAGTACTTGCGCCATCTTCCATTCCTTTCCCAAGTCATTAGCAGCAAGGTCTCTGGGATGTGGAGCATCCAGGACTTGAATCGGCACCGCAGGCAGAGGCTTAACCTACTATGCCACAGTGCCGGCCCCAATAGTTGAACTTTGTTTAATGCTTACTGTAGCTAGAGGTTTCAGAGATTTCAAATTTCTTCCAAGTTCTTGGTTTTGTCTTCCCTCTTGACTTTGAGTTTCTCCAAATTCTCTTTAAAAATAATCTATGTCTTGCAGTGTTTCCAGCTACAATTCACTCCTGTTATTATTATAGTATTATAATGTTATTATATAGTTTTATTATTTACTATATATAGTATTATAATGTTATTATATAGTATTCTAGTACTATATAATAACATTACAGTAATATAACACTACCATAGCATGGATTTATGCTGAAGCCTTACTGGAATGGTGTCTCTAATCATCCAGTTCAGGATTAGTGTTCTATTGGGTCTTTGTCTCTGGCCTGTGGCCTTTACAAGTACTTCTTGTTATTTGAATAGAAGCTGTGAGAGGGATGGCCTTTCCTCCTGACTCTGGAGGCCTTTGTTATAGAAGGTTTGGGGCATATTTTGTACTAATTACTTTACCCCTAACACACCCCCTTCCCCCACCAGAGCCATAAGGGCATCTTTCTCAGATCTTCTTTTAGAGAACCTGGTAGAATGGGCCCTGTAGCTCACACTGATCCACACTCAGCCTCCAGTAATTCTTTGAAATTATTATGTGATTCTTCCTACCAGTGAATGATTCTAGCAGCATCTGTTCCTGGTAAGCAGATCTCATCTGTGCGTCTGGATTTGCTTGTCTCTCAATATTTTCTGATGGCAGTTTGTTCTTAAAATGAGTTTTTTGATGGATCCAAAATAAGTTATTCATTTTTCCATTTATCTAGTTTTTTGTTGTCTTAAAGACTAGATGGTATCTGTGCTCTTCACATCTCAGGGTATTTTAGATGAGTGGAATATGTGCTTGTCTTTGTGTAAGAAAGAATTCAATTGTGAGACAGAGAGGAGTGATAATCAAGGTAGCAAGGTTTAATGAGGTAGGGCATCCATCAGAATGGATGGCACCTCTCCAGACAGAATCTGAGAGAGAGAGAGAGAGAGCGAGCGAGCTCAGTCATTCAGACTGGAGAAAGTAAGGTTCCACAGTATAATGGAGAAAATACACTTGACAGACCAGGCAGGTGTATCAGTAAAGAGCTGAGAGCTGAGCATGCAGTCTGTATTCAAACTGAGGCGTATAAAGGAAAGAGGTCTAGTTCTTTCTGACATTTCTCCTTCCTCTCCTCCCTCTTCTCCTGGACAAGGGGTTTGCTGAGTGTGAATTAGGTAAAATTACCCCCATGGTTTTAGTGCCCAGTGTTATCAGACCGAATCTTTTCTTGTTTCTTGGGCAGAGAGGATTCTCCTGGGGAGTTTTCTTTGGGAGTAAGGCTGGGAATGCCTGCAAAGGTATCAGGGCATGGGCAGGACTTGTACTGTAAAACACCGGGCTTCTCCAAGGTGTGATTCCCAGGCTTTGCTTTCCATGGAAGCTTTGTTTTTCCTTAGGCCCCTCACACACACAGGCTAATTTCTGACTTCCTACCTAACAAAGGCTGATAAAGATTTCTTATTTAATCTGTACAAGACATAGAAATACATGAAATTCATTTATAAGTAATGGATAATGAAATTCAAGGTCATCCAAATAACTGAATTTGTTCTCATGTAAGAAATAACAAGATTGGCCCTAATAGAAGATAAACTTCTTTTTTTAAGATGCATTTATTTATTTGAAAGGCAGATCTACAGAGAGGCAGAGGCAGAGGCAGAGACAGAGAGAATCTCCTATCCAGTGGCTTCCTCCCCAGATACCTACAACAGCTAGAGCCGGGCCAATCCAAAGCCAGGAGCCAGGAGCTTCTTTCCAGTCTCCCATGTTGATGCAGAGGCCCAAGAACTTGGACCATCCTCCACTGATTTCCCAGGTCATTAGCAGGGAGCTGGATCAGAAGTGGAGCATCTGGGACACAAACTGGTGCCCTTATGGGATGCTGGCACTGCAGGTGGTGGCTTATACCCACTATGCCACAGCCACAACCCCAGAAGATAAACTTCTATTTGTGAAGATCCAAATTCTTTCATAACAGTACAGATGGAAGGTTTTCAGTGATCTTAATACATCAAAACTATGTGTGTGTCCAGTACTACCACCTGGTATGGACTATTAGTGCTGTCATTTACTTTTTATCAACTTCAGCTTTTGCATCTTAGAAATGAGTTGTGTGGTGGTTAGGGGTATGTACGAAACCTAACAATGAATAGGCACCTACTAGGAACTGAATAAATATTATCAGTTACAATTAAAAAGTGCAGGAAAAATAATTTTAAAATATTTGAGTAGTAATTGTAAAGCATGTCCTTAAAGGCCCAGTGTTATCATAAGGCAGATAACTTGATCAGTAAACCAATAACTTGGTTGTTATAAAAACCCAGGCTCTATGACTCTCCCGTTCCAGCTCCCCAGTCATGTGCCTGGGAAAGCAGCAAAAGATGGCAGTGACCACTTGGGGAGTGAGCCAGTGGATGGAAAATCTCTCTCTGTGTCACTTTGCCTTTCAAGTAAACAAACCAATAAATGAATATGTTTTTAAAAAAGTTCATAGAAGAATGATATGAAGAGCTAAATTAAGAAAACACAAACCACAGGTATAATGCCAAAGGGAAGATAGCAGTTAATCCTATACTGCCACCTGCTGGTCGAGGATAGGTTAAAAATGAACTCTTGGAGGTTGATTTTCTTACCATGTCAAAATAATGGTAGGTTTTTTTTGTTTTGTTTTGTTTTGTTTTGTTTTGTTTTGTTTTGTTTTGTTTTGTTTTGTTTTGTTTTACAGGCAGAGTGGACAGTGAGAGAGAGAGACAAAGAGAAAGGTCTTCCTTTTGCCGTTGGTTCACCCTCCAATGGCCGCCGCGGCCGGCGCGCTGCGGCTGGCGCACCGCGCTAATCCGATGGCAGGAGCCAGGAGCCAGGTGCTTTTCCTGGTAGGTTTTCCTTTTTAAACTCAGATTTTTGGGTAAAGCCCAGGATACACTATTTTGCAAAACCTATATGATTTTCATGCAGCTAATTTTTGCGATTTTCATTTTATATTATGAATTGCTTGAAACAAGAAAAACTTTATTTTTGTATTCTTGTGGCTTAGCCATGACCGGCCTGAGACAATTACAATTACACAATTACAGTTACGGATAAACAAAGGCCTATGTAGACAAACTGATTCACAACCCCTGGCAGTAGTTAGCAACATGATTGCAGCAGGCTTGGACTTCTGCCTGCTTGGTTTTAGGGTTTGAAGAAGGAGTTAGCCAGTTAAAGCAGAAAAGACTTGCAGAAAATTCAGTGGGGTTGGAGGTGGGATTTGGGGAGGCTGAGGTCACTAATTATTAGTGACTATTACTAATTCTTAGTTCAGCCCTGCAAGCATTGGGCAGTTGTCCTGTAACACTCTTTGTCTGGGAAAGGGCCTATGTAGTCTTGCTGAGACCCACCTTCACTGACATAAAGTGGCCCTGGACAGGCAAAAAACCTCTTTGGCAGGTGTTTATAGTGTCAACAATGTACATTGTGAGATCTCATCAGCTTGGGACATCCCTGGCAAGGAGCTGTAAGTCAGAGTTGAAACACCACAGCATGCTCCTCTGGGTCGTTTTGCTTGCATCCAATTTTACCGGGTGTAGAGTTAACCATTTGTGTCCCAACAGCCTCACTAGTCCTAACACTGGCCTTCTGCGATATGTATTATCATGGTGGAACATTTCAGAGAGACTATACTCTGTGATCAAGGTGGCATGTTGGCCCTGCCAAGTTTCCCAGGATATGAGTGAAAGAAGGTGGATCCAAATCTTAGTTGAAACTCCAAAATTCCCCCCAAAGCACAGGAAACAAAAGCAAAAACTGAAAATGGGATTGCATCAAACCAAGGAGCTTCTGCACAGCAAAGAAACAACTAACACAGAATAGGAGTTATAATGCAAGTTATAAATCTGACCAGGGATTAATCACCAGAATGTATATAAGAAACAACTCAAAAGTCCAAACCAAATAATCCAATTTAAAAACAGGCAGTAAATTTAAACGGAAATTTCTTGAAGGAGGACATATGACGAAAGGCCAACAGATCCGTGAAAAAAGGCTCAACATCACTAACCATCAGGGAAATGCAAATCAAAACCAGAGTCAGCTATCACTTCACTCCAGTTAGGTTTGGCTACTATTGAAAAGATAAACCAAACCGGTAGGGATGTGGAGAAAAGAGTACCCTTGCATACTATTGGTGGGAATGTGAACTAGTCAGCCATTCTGGGAAACAGTAGAGAAGTGCCTTAAAGAATTATAGGTAAAACTACCAAATGAGCCTTCGCTACTACTAAGGAGTATATATCCAAGAGAAACAAAATCAATTTGTCAGAGACATATGCGCTCGCTCGCATGTTTATGGTGACACTCTTCACAGTAGCCGCTAAATGGAAACGACCTGAGTGTGTGTCCACTGATGAAGGGATAAGGAAAGTGTAGCAAGTATATTCAGTGGAATACTCTTCAGCCATAAAAAGGATGGAGTCTTGTTATCTGCAACATGGATTGGATTGGAGGTTGTCACATTCAAGTGAATCAAGCCAAGCACAAAAAGGCAGACACCACATGGTATTACTCTTATGTGGAATCTAAAAACGTCAATCTCATGAAAGTTCAAAGTAGAATGAGATTGAGGAGAGCAGGGAAGAGGGTGCAACAGGGAAAGTTTGATTAATGGATACTAAGTTACAGTTCCATGGGATTAAGAAATTCTGGTGAGAGGCCAGGGCTGTGGTGTAGTGGGTAAAGTCACCGTCTGCAGTGCCGGCATCCCATATGGACGCCGGTTCGAGTCCCAGCTGCTCCTCTTCCGATCCAGCTCTCTGCTATGGCCTGGAAAAGCAGTAGAAGATGGCCCAAGTCCTTGGGCACCTGTACCCATGTGGGAGACCCAGAAGAAGCTCCTGGCTCCTGGCTTTGGATCGTTGCTGCTCCGGCCGTTGCAGCCAACTGGGGAGGGAACCAGCAGATGGAAGACTCTCTCTCTCTCTCCCCCTCTCCTCTCTCTCTGTGTAATTCTGACTTTCAAATAAATAAATATTTAAAAAAAGAAGTTCTGGTGTTCTATTGTACAGGAGAGTGATGATAGATAATGATAATGTACTGTTAACTTCTCTTCAGAAACAGAAATCCTAAAATATACTACTTTGAATGTTTTACCATGAAAAAAAATGTTTTACAATATACCTTAACTGGATATTATACAATGCATTTATGTATCGAAACATCACATAGTACCTAAATCTGTGTAATTTTTGTGTCAAATTTTTTTAAAAATACATTTTAAAGAATAAAATAAGATTCCATAGGGATATTGTATCCTAAGAATGACTTCAGATTGATATTGATAAGGTATTTAAGGTATAAAGAAACAAACAGGGATTGAATTATTTGAATGAACATATGCTTTGTTGCATTAGATACATTTATTTTCTAATTGAAATAAAACCAAGCATACAGTTGAATTGATTCAGAAAAGCTATTTGCCTTTTTTTTTTTTTTTTTGCATGACAAGCAGACTGAATGGGCTCACTTTCCAATTCATTTAGGACAAATTATTTAGATTTTGTGGACCTATCATGAAATTAAACAGTATTGAATTTTCAGTGACAATGTAGGGAGGCAGTTACAATGTAGAGAGCAGAAAAAAATGGAAACAAAGAGCTATTATTTAGAAGCTTGATGGTGTGCCTGGGAAAAATAGCATAATAGTTAACTTTAAAATGTGTTGTAGTTTTAAAAAAACTATTAGATTTACTTTTAGAAAAAAGAAAAGAAGAAAGATCTGCATTCAAAACAATGAAAGTAATTACAAAAGAAACAAAACCAAGGAGACAGAAAACATTATACCATCAACTAACATACTAACAATAGTGAAAGAACTATTAAAAAAAATTCAAGGAAGGATGTCAGAACCAAAGCTTTACAACATTAAGCTGTTCAAGTATTGAGGCTACTGAAAAACATTTTAAAGCATGCATCCATTCAGGAAATATTGTGTTCTTAAATTCCTTCTCATCTAGAGAGTTGGGAACTTTCCCAGAAAGATGAAGATGACTATTAACTAAATGTGATTTTAGCTCTAAGTTTATAAAAGCGGGATAAGCATTGAAGAGTAGATAAAAGTGCTATATGCTCTGACAATGCATACTTAACAGGACTTTAAATGACGGGAAGAAAAGTAGAATAAATTCACTGATTTCCATAGAGCTAATAGGTGGGAGTCACGGCATATTCCTGAATCAAGGAGAAAGGTGGCTAATGACATCATATAAATATATAATTATTTAGATAACTATAAAACACACTGTTCTAGATACAGAATTTTAAAAATTTACAAAAACATGAAAATGACCAAATAAAACAGCAACACAACAAAAGAATACATTTTATATACAATTTAAAGTTTCATGTAATTGCTATGACAGAACTGAGAACAAACATATCAGCCATATCCACTGTTTTAAGTGGACTCAAATCTCATATGGGCACATGTTTGTGTTCTGGTTGCTTTGCTTCCAACCCAGCCCCAGCTTCCCTGCTGATGTGCCTGGGAAGGAAGCAGAGGATGGCCCAAGTGCTTGGGCTCCTGCACCCACGTAGGAGACCCAGTAGAAACTCCTGGCTCCTGGCTTTTGCCTGGCCTAGCCCCAGCCCTGGTGGCCATGTGGGGAGTGAACCAAACCATCTCTCTATCTCTCCCACTTTCTCTGTAACTCTGCCTTTCAAATAAAATAAATCTTTTAAAAACATTTAAAAAAATTGAAAGAGAAAATTTATACATTTATTATACCTTCTCTCAGTTTAGGAATATGAGCCATTCTTGTGGAAAACAATCTAGCACAAACAAGAATTTTTAAATTTTTAAAAAAAAAAAAAGCAGAAGTATCATCTTGGGAAATTTTTTAACAAGACAAATTATTTTTTAAGGGTTTTATTTATTTATTTGAGAGGTAGAGTTACAGACAGTGAGAAGGAAAGAACTTCTTCTTCTTTTTCTTCTTCCTCTTCTTCTTTTTTAGTTTATTTGACAGGTAGAGTTTTACAGACAGTGAGAGAGAGAGACAGAGAGAAAGGTCTTCCTTCTGTTGGTTCACTCTCCAAATGGCTGCAACAGCTGGAGCTCCGCTGATCCGAAGCCAGAAGCCAGGAGTCTCTTCCTGGTCTTCCACGCGGGTGCAGGGGCCCAAGAGAACTTGGGCCCTCTTCCACCACTTTCCCAGGCCATAGCAGAGAGCTGGATCGGAAGAGGAGCAACTGGCCCACATATGGGATGCTGGCGCCGCAGGCTGATAATTAACCTAGTGAGCCACGCGCTGGCTCCTCTTCTTATTTTTTTTTTTTTTAATATTTTATTTGTTTACCTGAGAGGTAGAGTTACATACAGTGAGAGGAAGAGACAGAGAGAAAGGTCTTCCTTCTGTTGGTTCACTCCCCAAAAGGCCGCATCTGTTGGAGCTGCACTAGTCCGAAGCCATGAGCTTCTTCCCGGTTTTCCACCTGGGTGCAGGGGTCCAAAGACTTGGGCCATCTTCTACTGCTTTCCTAGGCCACAGCAGAGAGCTAGATTGGAAGAGGAGCAGCTGGGACTAGAACCAGCATCCATATTGGGATGCTGGCACCACAGGTGGAGGATTAACCCACTGCACCATGGTGCCATTTGGCGATTTTCTACTGCTTTCCCAGGCCATAGCAGAGAGCTGGATAGGAAGTAGAGCAGGCGGGACTTGTACCTGTGCCCATATGAGATGCTGGTACTGCAGGCAGAGGACTAACCCATTGAGCCACAGTCCTGTCCGCCAAAGACAAGTTATTTTAAACATAGAAAATATACTAGATTCTGTCTGCCTTATTGTACCTTGAAGTAAGTTCTATCAAAAAACCAGAGATGAAAACAAAATCAACTACAAAATGCAAATGAGTGCAAAGATATACTCAGAAATCTAAAGAACATCAAAAAGCACATCAGCCAAATGTTAAGTATTCGAAGTTAAAATATATGTTGGTGCTGGAATGGAGACTTTATTTAGAGAACAACTAACTATTAAACCAGATAGCTAATGCCGTATTACATGGAATGAAATAATTTGATCACTTGAATAGGCAAAAATGCAAAATATTGCTCAAATATTTTAGTTTCAGCCTCTATAAGTGCCAGATTAGAACAAATTATTTCCAGATTCATGGATTTTTATTTTATTTTTTTATTTTTTGACAGGGAGAGTGGACAGTGAGAGAGAGAGACAGAGAGAAAGGTCTTCCTTTTCCGTTGGTTCACCCTCCAATGGCTGCCGCGGCCAGCGCGCTACGGCTGGCGCACCACGCTGATCCGATGGCAGGAGCCAGGTACTTCTCCTGGTCTCCCATTGGGTGCAGGGCCCAAGCACCTGGGCCATCCTCCACTGCCTTCCCTGGCCACAGCAGAGAGCTGGCCCGGAAGAGGGGCAACCGGGACAGAATCCGGCGCCCAGACCAGGACTAGAACCCGGTGTGCCGGCGCCGCAAGCGGAGGATTAGCCTAGTGAGCAGCGGCGCCGGCCCAGATTCATGGATTTTAAAAAGCCAGTATTTCTATAAGCAAGCATAGATTTTGTTCAGCAGATGACACAACTGCAGAATGATCTAATCTACATAATTAGCAGAGTCCTTATAAACACAGAATGAAAACCAAAATAATGTGAAAAGAGATCTTTTGATTTGGAATGATACACTCCCGATTTTATAACACCTTCACTAAAACTTGAGTTCAAAGTAAATTCCAAGGAAGTTTTCTATAGCAGTATAAAAATTACAACTGGAAAAAATAAATACTGTAGGCCAACTGAAATTTTATATACTATAGTGTTGAGGTGAAGATATTGTAGCAAATTAAAGATGACTTCCTCTCAATGAAATGAAGTATCTTCTTGTTCATAGATATCTGAGAAATTTAAATCTGGTTCTAATAGTGAGAAAAACAATATAATTATTATTCATAATTTGAAGGTCAAAGATATATCAGTGCTATAATTTATGTACATAAAAACATAACTGATTTTGACAGGAAGATTCACAAAAAGTAATTAGAAAACACTCCATATTCTTTGGGCATTCTTTAAACTTAATGATGAAAAATATAGCACAAATATATTTTTTATTTATTTATTTTTTGAAAGATTTATTTATTTATTTGAAAGGCAGAGTTACAGAGAGGCAGAGGTAGAGAAAGAGAGAAAGGTCTTCCATATGATGGTTCACTCCCCAGATGGCAGCAACAGCCAGAGCTGAGTTGATCCAAAGCCAGAAGCCAGGAGCTTCTTCCAGGTCTCCCACACCGGTGCAGGGGCCAAAGGACTTGGGCTATCTTCTGTGGGGAGCAACTGGGAGCAACTCGGACTAGACTGTTACTGGAATTAAGACTTATTCTATGCATCTGCTCTCCCACAATATGGCGCTGAGAAGGGAGTAACAGCTTCTACACAGCTGCCTCCAGTTCAACCAAGAAACTGTAGGACCTGCTCCTGATTGGAGGAGAGCAGCGTACTCGGCGTGTGGGTAGCAGAGTTGGGATTGGTGGAAGAGGACTATAAAGGAGGAGAGAGACAACATGCACCAGGAACATCTATCTGAAGGAACACCTGTGCAGCCCCCGAGAGAGCCAGCCGGCGGTGTGCCGCTCCCCCGCGGAAGTGGGGAAAGTGGCAGGGGGAACCGCCCTTCCACAGAGGTGGAAGGGACGGTAGCCAACCCAGGAAGAACCAGCAGCAAACCTGGGGAGGGCTGAGCAGACAAAAGAACAACGCAGGGTCCTGTGTCGTTCCTCCGTGAAGAGGGGGAGCGACAATCTTCTACTGCTTTCCCAGGCCACAGCAGAGAGCTGGATCAGAAGTGGAGCAGCGGGGCTTGAACCTGCGCCCATATGGGATGCCAGAACTGCAGGCGGCGACGTTACCCACTATGCCACAGCACCAGCCCCCAAAAACATATTTTTAAACTATTGAAAATGTTATATCATTCAAGAACTACACAACTACAGTGAAATGCTGAAATAAACATTTACTCAAGCTAACTTTTATGTGTGTTTTTTTTTTTTTTTTTTTTTTGACAGGCAGAGTGGACAGTGAGAGAGAGAAACAGAGAGAAAGGTCTTCTTTTTGCCGTTGGTTCACCCTCCAATGGCTGCCGTGCTGTGGACAGCGCACCGCGCTGATCCGATGGCAGGAGCCAGGTGCTTCTCCTGGTCTCCCATGGGGTGCAGGGCCCAAGCACCTGGGCCATCCTCCACTGCACTCCCTGGCCACAGCAGAGAGCTGGCCTGGAAGAGGGGCAACCCGGGACAGAATCCGGCGCCCCGACCAGGACTAGAACCCAGTGTGCCGGTGCTGCAAGGCGGAGGATTAGCCTAGTGAGCCGCGGCGCCGGCCTTTTATGTTGTTTTAAAATGCATGAGATTAAAGTCCAGCTGGGGTTATTCTGCCATTAATAATTAGAGGCATTAAACAGTGCCTTTATTATTTATTGATTTTTAAACAATAAATAGACCAGATACCATTTCAAATTCAGCTAAAGGTATCCTTATGAAAACATCATTAGTTTAAATGTATTTGCTGAGGTGGGCATTTGGCCTAGTGGTTAAGACATCCACATCCCATGTGGGAGTGCCTGGGTTGAGGAAGAAATGTTATTTTTCCTCAGCTTTCATAGGTTGGTAGCTGGGACAGACCCCTGTAACAAAAGAGAAGTTAATAAGTTTATTAATTAAAGTTAATGTTTATTTACCATGGGTGCCCATTACATTAGAAAAACCTCAATGAAAAGTAACTTAAATTGTGGCTTAGAACTGTTTCACATAACATTTTCATCAGATGGACAAATCTGTAGAGAAATGACAGGCATGCATTGGGCTTTCCCAGATAGCAGACTGTGGAAGACAGACTTATGGGAGGAAGTTAATGGAGTAAGGTTTGTTTGCAGACTCTGGTGTTGTCTTTGGGATGACATAGGAAGTACAGTTTCCAGTAAAGCAGAATTTGTACCCTGGCTGAAAAGCAGAATAGGGAGAGTTACCTCTGTTTGGTACTTCTTAATTGCTCTTTGTTTACAAATTATTTTTATGTCAAAGATGTATGTTTTGGTAATGCATGCTCTCTTTTCCTTCACTATAGAAAGCTACAAGATACAAGAGTAGAATCTAATTAGACAAACATCCTCATAACCACCATCTAGGTCAAGAACTGTGCCATCCATTCCTATCATTCTTTGAACATTTCTTCATTTTCCGGCACTTTAAACTATTCCAGTTCATCTTGTACTTTCTTCGTCCTGGTCCTGGAATTAGTTTGTTTCTCCAAAGAGCTGTGATTCATTTGATTGGAAAAAAAGATACTTAGAAACTAGAATCTGAGCAAAAGTTGTTCTTATCACTATTGGGGTATAATCCCCCCCCCCAAATAACCCAATAATCTTTAAAAAGAGTTATTTTCTCAGAGTTTTAGAGAGATAAAATTTGAAGAATTATGATGATGAACTACTATCATCATGCAACATTGAAATAGAAATGGACAAATAATATTAAATGGGGCATCAATGAAGGAGAAGATAAAAATACTACATTTCCCCCTTAAGGTTTAGTATAACCCTTCCCCCACCGAAGTTTTGCTGGCATTTGTGGCAGTGGTGACCAGGCACATTTTCTTCTTCTCTCCTCTTCTCCTATTTGTTTATTTGAAAGGCAGAGAGGCAGAGCAAGAGCGAGAGTGAGAGTGAGAGAGAGAGATGTTCCATCTGCTGGTTCACTCCCCAACTGGCTGCAATGGCCAGAGCTGTGCTGATCTGAAGCCAGGAGCTTCGTCCGGGTCCCCCAGCAGGTGCAGAGGCCCAAGGACTTGGGCCATTTTCTACTGCTTCCCCAGGCCATAGCAGAGAGCTGAATTGGAAGTGGAGCAGCCGGGACTGGACTTGAATCAGCACCCATATGGGATGCCTGGCACTGCAGGCAGAGGCTTTCCCCACTACGCCATAGCACCAGCCCCACCAGGCACATTTTCAAACCTCTTTAGTTCTTTAAGGACTTTGTGAATATTGGTTGGCAGTAGAGAATATGGTATTAAAACTAAAATCTGTTAAAAACTATTGTCCTCATTGTCACAACTGAAAATCTGCTTAGGGGCCATTCCTACAGAAAATAAAGTCTGACACAAATAAGCATTGAAATCATTACAATGATGTCATTTTATGTGATCAAGATATAAACCCTTTATATTACAAATTATTAAACATAATGACTTCAGAATGTGATGTTGAGTTTTTAATTATAACTAAAATTTGAATTTTGTTAAAATTTGACTTATTTAATGAATGATCACTTCTATAATGAGTTCTAATTTGTTTTCTTTTTTTAAAAAAAGATTTTATTTTATTTATTTGGAAGAGAGTTACACAGAGAGAAGAGAGGCAGGGAGAGAGAGAGAGAGAGAGGTGTCTTCCATCTGCTGGTTCACTTCCCAAATGGCTGCAATGGCCGGAGCTGCGCCGATCCGAAGCCAGGAGCCAGGAGCTTCCTCTGGGTCTCCCACGTGGGTGCAGGGGCCCAAGGACTTGGGCCATCTTCTACTGCTTTTCCAGGCCATAGCAGAGAGCTGGATTGGAAGAGAGGCAGCCAGGACTCAAACCAGCACCCATATGGGAAGCTGGTGCTTCAGGCCAGGGCTTTAACCCGCTGCGCCACAGCACCAGCCCCCTAATTTGCTTTCTGGGCATTTTTTGCTCTTATTTCTTGGATACAATGCTTTATCTTAAGAAAAATATTCACAACATGGTTTATTAGTTTTGGCTTAAAACTTTTAAATGATTTTATCAGGTGTTTGGTAGGCTTTTGCTATTCTTTCATATTTAAGAGTAGGTTGTGAGTCACAGTGTGGTGTAAGTGGGCTAAGCCTCTGGCTGCACTTCCAGCATCCCATGTGGGCGCCAGTTCGTGTCCTGGCTGCTCTGGGTATGGCCTGGAAAAGCAGCGGAAGATGGCCCAAGTGTCTGGGCCCTTGTACCTGTGTGGGAGACCCCAAAGAAGCTCCTGGCCCTGGCCTGGCCCAGCCCTAGCCTTTGTGGCCCTTTGGGTAGTGAGCCAGTGGATGGAAGAGCTCTCTCTCTCTTCCGAATAAAAAAAAATCTAAAAAAAAAGAAAAGAAAAGAAAAACAAATGAATGCCAATTTGCCCGAGTGACCAATTTCCAAATATTATTTCTGCACTTATTATCATTATCCTAGCATTTTGAGGCAAATTCATTTAGACTGTGTTCATGTTCCTCGCCATTTCCAGCTTGTTTCAAGGGCCCGGAGGAAATCGCAAACTCAGAGGGCATAATTCATTTTTATTCCTAAAGAGGTGCACTGAAGTGGACAGAAATTAAAGTTATTATCCAGCTGTTTGATTTAGGTAAACTCTTTCGGCCCCGTGGTCCTGAATATGCAAAACGGAGATCACAATTACAATTCATAGATTGCGCGTAAATACGCGCGTGCTACAGAACGCTCTCCGAAGTTTGAACCTAGCCCGTAAATGTTCAGTAGAACAGCACCAAAATAGTAGCGGCAGCCACCGCGCATGCGTCATTTTTAAGGGCCGGCGTGCTCCTGCGGCCTCTCGGCCCGCCCTCTTTCTCTGATCGTTCCGCCCTATTTCCTCCCATCCTGCCCCTCCCTGCGTAAGCCAAGTCACCAATCAGAGCTCAGTTTTCCCTTTACGTCATTGGCGCGTGCCCCGGTTTCAAAAGCATGGGGACGGGCTCCTGAACTCGCGCATGCGCCTCTGTGCGCTTTCCCCACGCTGGTTCCGTGTCCTCTCCGTGCAGCTCCTCCGCCTGGCCCTGATATCTAGTTTCTGGGGTCTCTGTGCTGTTGCCACTGCGATGGGCAAGCCTGCCGAGCACCGGGGTTCAGGAGAGCGACCCGACCCGGTGCGGAGTTTTAATCGCTGGAAGAAAAAACACAGCCATAGGCAGAACCAGAAGAAGCAGTTGAGGAAGAAGCTGAAGAAGCCCGAGTGGCAGGTCGAGCGCGAGGGTATCAGCCGCCTAATTCAGAACTACGAGAAGGTGAGGCTGGAGCTGGGGAGGGGCGCGGGTGGGCCAACCGGCGGACAACGTGCCGCCGACGCGATGGGCTTCAGAGGGGAGGGCGCGCACCTATGCCTGGGAAGCAGTTAGACCGATAGGCCGGAGAAGGGAGTGGGGGTCCCTGTGGAGGGGACCAGCTGGATAGTCAGCTGGATTCCACAGCCCACATCTTTCCAGTACCCTGGCCACTCTTAGTCATCACACTGTTCTCGAAAACAGGCTGGAAATGCAGTGGTGTTTAAGGGAAGGGAGACTGATGCTGTGGAAGTTGAAATAATATAGCACTGTTATTCATGACAATAGTGGAGTAAGATACCTACATTCGTAGCACTCACTGAGCTCTTTATTTTAGTTCTTTGACGTGATCTGAGGGATGAATCTTAATATTCCCGTTTTACAGATGTGAAAATTGAGGCTCCAAAAGGATAAGAAACTATCCCAAACTCCCACATACTTAGTATAGGTGCTGTGGAATTGGAACCTAGACCCATGTCTAATTCCAAAGCCTTTGCTCTTCACTATTTTTTTTTTTTTAAGGACTTTATTTATCTGAAGGCTGAGTTACAGAGCGAGGGAAAGTGGGGGGGAGAGGGAGAGAGGGAGGGTGGAGAGAGAGGTCTTCCATCCTCTGGTTCACTCCCCAAATGGTCACAACAGCTGGAGTTGGGCCACACCAAAGCCGGGAGCCAGGTGATTCTTCTCCCACATGGGTGCAGGGGTCAAGCACTGTTTTCCTGACAAGCAGAGAGCTGGATTGGAAGAGGAGCAGCCGCGACGTGAACCGGTGCCCAAATGGGATTCTCCTGTTGCAGGCGGAGGGGTTAGCCTCCTATGCTTCAGCGCCAGCCCCTATTATTATTAAGATTTATTTATTTGAAAGAGTGGGAGAGACAGTGAACGAGTGACATCTCCATCTGCTGGTTTGCTCCCTTGATGGTAGCAGGGGCCAGGACTGGGCCAGATGGAAGTCAGGAACCAGGAGCTTCATTTGGGTCTCCCAGCGGGGTGGCCAGGACCCAGAAATTTGGGCCATTTTTTGCTACTTTTCCCAGGCTGTTGGCAGGGAGCTGGATTGCAAGTAGAGCAGCTGGGACATGAACAGTCACCCAAATGGGATGCTGGGATAGTAGGCAGCGCCTTTACCAGCTAGGCCACAGCGCCTTCCCCTCCTCTTCACTGTTAGTCCAAACTGTGTCCTTCAACTTCACCCATCTTCCTTCCTGTGACCATTTCCGTTTCTCCATTTGCTTCATGTCCCCGTCATCTCCACATTGTCACTGCAGCTCCCAGATGAGTATCCCTGTAGTTACCACTTTGACTTCTTTTCCCAAACAACCAGAACTGTCAGTTCTTTTCCTCCTTTCCACCCTAATCCCGTGTCTGTTGGCTTTCTCACATGCTGCTTTGCATCTCAGTGATGGCTCCCTTCTATGACACTATATAAGGGATTTAACAGGTATAGTATTCCTGGGATGTCATGTGGTGTAGCTTTCCTTTAAATGAGATCAACAGTGAGAAAGTAGAGCTTAGCATTTAAGAGTTTACTTCTTGGGGGCTGGCTTTGTGGCTTAGCAGGTAAAGCCGCTGCCCACAGTGCTGACATCCTGTATAGGTACCTGTTCCTGTCTTGGCTGCTCCACTTCCAATCCAACTCCCTGCTAATGGCCTTGGGAAAGCAGTGGAAGACAGTCCAAGTGCTTGCGACCCTGCTACCCACATGGGAGACCCAGAAAAAGCTCCTGGCTTTGGTCTGGCTCAACCCCGGCCATTACAGCTATCTCGGGAGTGAACCAGCGTGTGGACAGTCTCTCTGTCTCTCCCTCTCTCTCTGTAACTGACTTTCAAATAGTAAAAAAAATAAACGTTTGCCTGGACTTTGGAGTTCCGATGATCATGATTTGATCTGGCTTTTGCTCACTAAATGTGTGACTTTAGGCAAATTGCTTACTGTGTTCACTTCTCTTTCCATTTAAAAGGCAAGTTAATATGTACCCGCTGTATTAATTGTTGTGGGAGATTTAGTGAGATAATGCTGGACGCAGATACACGTTCCATATATTAGCTGTTAAATTATAAGTAAAGCACTTTAAGAAGCCATTATAAAGTAAGTTATTGTTAGGTTTCATTTTGGATTGTGACTAGAATTGCTTAGGCTATAGGGATGAGGAATGCAGGTTTAGGCAGTATTGTCTCAACCCTTGCTTAATTTACTCCAGAGGACCTTATTGTGTTCTATCCAGAGCTCTTCGAGTTTGTATTCTTATTTATGACTGCCCTAGATGTCTCCACCTAGTTTTCTCATAGGATACGTTAACAGCCACAAATCCTTATCTTTTCCTTCATAAACCAGCAGCCCTTCTTGAATTCATAATCCAGTGTATTTCTTTGGCATTTGTATTGCTTTCTATTGCAATTGTAATGAGTTACCACAAAACTTAAAATAACAGAAATTTATTCCCTGGCAATTCTGGAGGCCAGAAGTCTGAAATCAGCTTCCCTGGGCAGAAATCAAGGTGTCAGCAGGGCCAGGCTGCCGCACAGGGGTGGGGAATCATTTTTCTGCCAAGGACCACTTGGATATTAAGAATAGCATTTACAGCCATAAAAAATAAATAACTTCAAAATTAGTCCACCACAGATTTATTGAATTTCGAGTCCTGCCTGAGTTGACTTAACCATGCCATTTCAGATGATATCCCTGGCCTTATCCAACCAGTAGGCTGGATGGTCCCCACCTTTGCTCTAGACTGTAAGAAATATCTGTTCCTTGTTTTTTTAGTTTCTCAGGGCTGCTAGCATTCCATGGCTTGTGGCCGCATAACTCTCTGTCTCAAGAGATAGGTTTTATGTTCAATCTATTCTGTCCTTTTATATGGACACTTAAAGTTGCATTTAGGGCCCAACCAAATAACCCAGCATAGCACCTCCATCTCAATATATTTAATTCAATCACATTGGAAAAGTCACTTTTGCTGTTTATGCTAACATTTACAGATTCCAGGGATTAGGGCGGTGCATTTGGGAACCAATTTTTAGTTGGATATTAGCTCCTTCATCTAAGCAGACTGTTGAGCTAGAAAGCCGGGAACAATCCTAGATGCTTCTCTTACCCAGTTTTATATCCAACCAGTCACACTAGCAATCTTTTCTATTAAATTTCTCAAGTGTTTGTCCATGTCTACTACTAGATGCTGGTTCAGGCCCTGTTGCCTCCTTCCTGATTATTGTGTTAGCTATTACTTAAACAATAGGGATTAGCAAACTTTTTCTATAAATGATAATCAATGTTTTGGTTTTGCAGGTCACAAGGGTAGAACTACCCACTTTTGACCTTGTAACACAAAAACTGCCATAGAAGTACCTAAACTGATATTGTATTGCAGCAAGACTTTGATTACTGAAAATAGATGGCTGATAGAATTTTGCCTGTAGACCTTACACTTCCCTAATCTATCCTGATTTTTCCTCTTCCTTTTTTTTTTTTTAAGATTTTTTTATTATTTTTGAAAGGTAGAGTTACAGAGGGAGGAGAGACAGAGAAAGAGGGCTACAGTGCTGACCCTGTCACTCTACCTTTCGAATCAATAACTCTTTAAAAAGATGAAGATAAAAACTTGGCTAATCAATACTTTTACTGACATAGGTGAGACTTAACCACAGACAACTTACTTTTTCAAAGGTAGACTGCATATTGACACATCAAGGTGTTTGACAATTTTTCTTTGTCTTATTCTTTTTTTAATTTTATTTAAGTTATACAAGTTTCATATATTTTATATATACAGATTTAGGAACATAATGGTACTTCCCTCCCTGCCACCCACACTCCAACCCTTTTTCCTCTTCCTTTTTCCATTCCGACTCTTAATTTTTTAAAGAGATCTTTCCGTTTACTTAATGATTGTAAGGTTAATCCTACTCTAAGTAAAAGAGTTCAACAAATAGTGTGAAGAAAAAATGTTCCTCAACAGAAGAGACAAGGGCTGTAAACAATCATTGACAATTTTTCTGAAAGTAGCTGTGAACCAAGGGCTTTAAAATTAAATGATTGGGTTTTAATCTTAGAAATAATCATTCTAGGGGCCAGCGCTGTGGCATAGTAGGCTAAACCTCTGCCTAAAGCACCTGCATCCCATGTGGGTCCCAGTTCATGTCCCACTGCTCTTCTTCTGATCCAGCTCTCCGCCTGTGGCCTGGGAAAGCAGTAGAAGATGTTTCAAGTCCTTGGGCCCCTGCACCTCTTCGGAGACTCAGAAGCTCCTGGCTCCTGGTTTTGGATCAGCTCAGCTCTGGCTTTTGTAGCTATCTGGGGAGTGAACCAGTGGATGGAAGACCTTTCTCTCTATCTCTCCCTATCTCTATAACTCTACTTCTCAAGTAAATAAGTTAAAAAACATTCCAGGGGCAGGTGTTGTGGTGTAGTGGGTTAAGCCTCTGCCTGTGATGCCAGCATCCCATATGGGCACTGGTTTGACTCCTCTTCCAATCTAGCTCTCTGCCAATGTGCCTGAGAAAGCGGTGGAGGATGGCCCAAGTCTTTGGACTCCTGCACCTATGTGGGAGACCCGGATGAAGCTCCTGGCTCTTGGCTTCAGCCTAGCCCAGCTCTGACTGTTGTGGCATTTGGGGAGTGAACTAGCAGTTGGAAGATCTCTCTGTCTCTCCTCTTCTATCTCTGTACTCTGTCTTTCAAATAAATCTATCTTAAAAAAAAAAATAAAAAGGTAGAGTGATAGTGCTTCACACAGGCATATCAGGAAGGAAATGGATCCAAAGTGGAAGAGCTGGGACTTGAATCATATACTCTGAAATGGAAATGTGGGTATCCCGGGTGGTGGCTTAACCAGCTGTGCTGCAGTACCCTGCCTCTACTGACCCCATTAACCAAGTTTCCTTTTTTCTTTTTTAGAAAGATTTTTTAATTTATTTGAGAAGCAGAGTTACAGAGAGAGAGAGAGAGAGAGAGGTCTTCCATCCTCTGGTTTACTCCCCAAATGGCCGCAATGGCTGGAGCTGGGGTGGTCTGAAGCCAGGAGCCAGAAGTGCCTTCCTAGTCTTCCGCATGTGTACGGGGCCCAAGGACTTGGACCACCTTCCACTTCTTTCTCAGGCTATTAGCAGGGAGCTAAATCGAAAGTGGAGCAGCAAGGACTTGAACTGGTACCATGAGGGATGCTGGTGGCACAGACAGGCTTAACCTACAACCTAGCCAAGTTTTTTTTTTAAGATTTATTTATTTATTTATTTGAGAGACAGAGGCAGAGAGAGAGAGAGAGGTCTTCCATCTGCTGGTTCACTCCTCAGATGGCTGCAGTGGCTGGAGCTGAGCCGACCTGAAGCCAGGAGCCAGGAGCTTCTCCTGGTTTTCCCACATGGGTGGAGGGGCCCAAAGACTTGGCCCATCTTCCACTGCTTTCCCAGACCACAGCAGAGAGCTGGATCAGAAGTGGAACAGCCAGGGCTCGAACAGTTGCCTATATGGGATGCCAGCACTGCAGGAGGTGGCTTTACCTGCTACACCACAGTGCTGGCCCCCAGTCAAGTTCTTTAATGCTTCTGTATATGGAAATAATCAGGCACTATATAAAGTTTAAGTTTTACTCAGGGCAGAATATGAGTGAACTAGGCCTGTGAGACACAAACTCAATGCCTTTTAAGGTGTCTTGGGGAATATTCCAGAGTGGTCACATTTTAGTAAGAATTTATTTATTCCATGACAGTCAATTTTGCTTTATCAATACACAATGAATGTAGTTTGGCTTGGCCCAAAATAGTGGATTTTGGATAGCAGGGTCAAATTCCTCACAGGTTGGGAATTACTGTTTTAGAGCATGAGTGTTTACAAACATCTTCAGAGTCAGGACATGCAGAAAAGAAGGCTGCTGATAAATATTAAGAAGGGCATTTCTGGGAATAGATATAAAGAAATGTACAGAAAAAGATCAAAGAATTGGAGTAGGCGCTGTGGTGTTGCAGGTTAAGCCGCGGTCTGCAATGCCAGCATCCTGTGGGTGCCAGTTTGATTCCCTGCTGCTCTACTTCCCTTCCAATGCACCTGCGAAAGCAGTGGAAGTGGCTCAAATCTTTGGGCCCCTGCACCCACGTGAGAGACCTTGAAGAGGTTCCAGGCTTCTGGCTTTGGATTGGTGCAGCTCTGGCTGTTGTAGCTATTTGGAGAGTGAACCAGTGGATGGAAGATTCTCTCTCTCTAACTCTGGCTTTCAAATAAGTAAATAAGTCTTTTGAATAAAAAAGAACAAAAGACCATGTAAGGTCGCAACAGCTGACTGAGGTGAAACAGACTGTGTGTACACATCACCCAAGATATGGTGAATGAGATTATCACTCTATATGTGACACTCTTTTTTTAAGTTTTAAGCTTTTTATTTAGTGAGAGAAATGCATAGCAGAGTGAGGGCCCTATCTAAAAGAGGAAGGGAAATCTGGATTCATACCGAGTACCAGGAGCCAGCACATGGGGAGCATGCAGGCCAGGAAGCACAGGGCGGGTGGCCTGAAGGGGATTCAGGGCCGTGAGGAAGAAGAAGGGCAAAGGGAAAGGGGCAAAAAGGCTAGGTGACACTCTTGAGACAGACTCAGCAGGTGTTTCTCTTGAAGGCTTTGCAGGCTTTTTAGGGACAGTTTGTTCTCATCTCTGAGTCTGTTTCCTCATTTCAGCAAACAGTGATTATTAACTACTAGAGTGTTATAAGGCTCAAATGAGATAATGTGTGTAAACCAACTAATACGTAATAGGCATACATGGAGGAGAGTAACTTACGGTGAATTGGCCATGCTCCTTGGTGCTTCTTGGCCTGGTACTTGATGTAGTCAACTTCCTTTTTTTTTTTTTTTTAAAGATTTATTTATTTATTTGAAAATCAGAGTTACACAGAGAGAGGAGAGGCAGAGAGAGAGGTCTTCCATCTGATGGTTCACTCCCCAGATGGCTACAACGGCCGGAGCTGCGCCAATCTGAAGCCAGGAGCCAGGAGCTTCTTCTGGGTCTCCCACGCGGGTGCAGCGGCCCAAGGACTTGGGCCATCCTCTACTGCTTTTCCAGGCCACAGCAGAGAGCTGGATCGGAAGTGGAGCAGCCGGGTCTTGAACCGGTGCTCATATGGGATGCCAGCACTCCAGGCCAGGGCGTCAACCCACTGCACCACAGCGCTAGCCCCGATATAGTCAACTTTCCAGATTTACCTCAGACTTCTCTTCATGACCTCCCAGGCAGAGTTATGACTACTGTGCATCAGTAGCATCTTGTTAATTTTTTTATTACAGCACTTACCATCTACCTATATAATTGCTTTCTTTATTGAACTTCTTATCTTACTATATCGTGAACCTCAAGAGCAAAGACTAGTATTGTGGAGATGTTTTTTGATTTACGGTGATGGGGTTATGTTGCAATAAACCCCTTGTAAGTTGAAAATGCATTTAGGACACATAACCTACCAAACGTGGTTCACTGAAGAGTATCAGTTATGTTCCTTGTGATCTGTAATCTTGTGGTTGACAAAGCTGTGGCTTGCTGCCCCTGCCCTGCCTAGCATCAAAGGGGAGTATCTTACCACCTATTACTAGTCTGTGAAAAGATCAAAATTTAAAATTTGAAGTACAATTTCTATTGAATATATGTTGCTTTGGCAAAATTGCAAGGTTAAAAAATACTAAGTATAACCAGTCAGTGGGAAGTGTCTTTACTCACCTTTGCTCTTCCTAGAGACTGGTTGGTAGCTTCAGTTCCTTCTTTTTGGTCACTTATTTTAATAATTAACTAACATTCCCCAGCCTTTATCTATGTTGACTTGCCATATCCTCACAATCTTTTGAATTTATTTTTGTTATAGATGATGAATTTGTACAAGGTTGTAAAACAGTATTTTGTAGGAGGCATGGATTTGGAGTGGGCATCTGCACTGGACCAACAGACCAAACTAATATAGAGTTTGATTATAGTAACTGAGCTTTGGTTGGTTGCAGAGGGCCCTGAGCCAATTAACTAATGAAGCTACAAACAGTTAACTGGGTAAGCTGTAACCAATAACTGGTTGTTTGAGCTATAACCAATTAGAATTTTTTATATTTTTTTAAAGATGTATTTGAAAGAATTATAGAGAAGGAGAGCCAGAGAGAGAGAGATCTTGCTTTCACTGGTTCACTCCCCATATGGCTGCAGTGGTCAGGGCTCCACCAGGCCAGAGCCAGGAGCTTCTTCCGGGGCTCCCATGTGGGTGCAGAGGCCCAGGTACTTGGGCCATCTTCTGTTGCTTTTCCCGGCACATTAGTTGGGAGCTGGATCGGAAGTGGAGTGGCTGGGACTTGATTTGGTGCCCATATAGGATGCTGACACTGCAGGCAGAGGCTTAGTCTTCCACACCATAGCACTGGTCACAAGGTGTTTTCTGTTTCTCCTATATTTCTTTCTCTCCTCCCTTCCTCCCTTTTTCTCTCCCACCCTCCTTCCCTCCGAGTTACAGAGAGAGAGAGAGAGAGAGAGAGAGAGATCGATCTTCCATCCGCTGGCTCAGATGGCTGCAATGGCCAGGCTGGAACAAGGAGCTTCTTCTAGGTCTCCCACTTGGGTAGTAGGTGCCCAAGCTCTTGGGCCATCTTCTGTTGCTTTTTCCAGGCCTTTAGCAGGAAGTTGGATTGAAAGTGAAGCAGCCAGGGCACAAACTGTATGGGGTGCTGGCATTGCTGGTGGCTGCTTTTACCCCCTACAGCCAATGCTGGCCCTTCTTTTCTTTTTTCTTTCCTCATCCCCTTCCCCTTCCCCTCCCCCTCCCCCTTCCCCTGGCTCTTCCTTTTTTTTTTTTTTTTTTTTTTTTTAAATTTATTTATTTGAAAGGTAGAGTTAGCAGAGAGAAAGAGGAGGAAGAGAAAGAGATTGATCAGTCTTCCATCTGCTGGTTTACTGCCCAAATGGCTGCAATGACTGGAGCTGTGCCAGGCCAAAGCTTGGAGCCAGGAGCTTCATCCACATTGCCCAAATGGGTGCAAAGGCCCAAGGACTTTGGCCATCTTTTCCTGCTTTCCCAGGCACATTAGCAGGGAGCTGGATTGAAAGTGGAGCAGCTGGGACCCAAACTGGCATCCATGTGGGATGCTGGCATTGCAGGTGGCATCTTAACTTGTTATGCACAACACTTCCCTTGTCCTATTTTTCTATAAATGCTGTCTCATCGCCTTATTGACTGGTTTTGGGAGCTGGCCTGTTCTCAAATTGTGGTTTTGTTTTGCTCAATTAAACTCTACTAAATTTTTTTTTTTTTTTTTTTTTTTGACAGGCAGAGTGGACAGTGAGAGAGAGAGACAGAGAGAAAGGTCTTCCTTTTGCCGTTGGTTCACCCTCCAATGGCTGCCGCGGCCGGCGCGCTGCGGCCGGCGCACCGCGCTGATCCGATGGCAGGAGCCAGGAGCCAGGTGCTTTTCCTGGTCTCCCATGGGGTGCAGGGCCCAAGCACCTGGGCCATCCTCCACTGCACTCCGTGGCCACAGCAGAGAGCTGGCCTGGAAGAGGGGCAACCGGGACAGAATCCGGCGCCCCGACCGGGACTAGAACCCGGTGTGCCGGCGCCGCTAGGCGGAGGATTAGCCTATTGAGCCGTGGCGCCGGCCCAAACTCTACTAAATTTAATTGTTCTAAGGAATGTCCTTTTAACTACATTAAGCAGGTGGTAAATGAAGAAAGGAGTTCTAGCCCAGTAGTCTAGATCTGGTACCAGGGCTTCAAACTGCTATACGGCATTGCATTTGTAAACAAATGTATAAATCCAAATCTTTTCACTAAGTTGAAGAAACACCCTCCATCCATACCCCTCCCCCTGGCCCCTGCACTGCTCTATTTTTGTTTTCTATTATAAATGTTAGAAATTTTCTCTGCAGATTTGGTCAAGAAATAAGTACAATGTGGAATCACTTGCCAGGGCTGGCAATGCTAGATATGATCATTGGAATAACAGATTGTTCTGCAGGGCATCAAGGTGCAGACCCTCACTGAATGGCTCCTCAGGTGGTAGCACTTGTGCATAAAGCTTATTACAGCACCTTGGTACACAGGTGGTACTCAGTAGACTCACTGGTGAAATAGTGAACAACTTGACTCAGAAACTTTTTGAAATAATTTGACAGTTGCTTGTTAAGGTCTATGTAAATATGCACAGAACACTTGGGCCTACCCAAGTGTCCAGGTCGCAAGGGAACTTTGGTGAAATGGGGAAGGGTTGATAACTTTTTGACAAATATGTCTAAAACATTATAGTAGTAATTAGGTAACTCAGTGCTGTGGAGTTGGACAATGTATTAATTAGAGGAAAAAAGTATGAGTTATCATTTAAGTTGCTCCTGGCCAGATGCATTAGAAAACAAACCTGTCTTCTTAGGCATGCTGTTCTTCTTGGTGGTTGCAGCCTCAAACCTGACTTTGGGAGCTGAACTTGGGCTAGATTTCAACCCCTGCACTTCATCCTTACTAGATGCCTTTGTGCAGGCCACAAACTGCCCAGAAATTTGTGGTAGCTGTGAGTGGAGCTAATTCTTGAAGGATGAGTTTAGGAGATGGAAAAATTGGCAAGGACAATTCTGAGCGAGGTAGCAGCATGAGGCTATAAAACGAAAAGTAAAAATCCATGGTGTTCTTTAAGGAAGGAAATACAAGTGGTCTTTAAAAAGTGTAGGGATAGTTCATGTTATAAAGAAACGCTGTAGATTTAAAAAAATTTTTGTACCAAAATAAAACTTAACTCTTTGTTCCATTTTTCCGTGAACTTCTTGGACATGGCTTTATACTCCTTGGAGTGTTGCACGTGCTCCTGAATTGGCTTCAGATGGGATTGGAGAAGAAGGTTGGAAGTGGATTGTGAATACTTTGGGGGCTGTGGTATGCAGAATGGTGGCCTCAAGATATCTGCATCCTTGTTCCTGGAAACTGTTGCCTATGTTAAGATGGCAAAAAGTAATTAAGATTGCTTATCAGCTGACCTTAAAGCAGGTGATTATCCTGATTATCTCGGTGGGCTTAGTGTAATTACAGGCCTGCTTAAAAGAGGAAGAGGGAGGCACAGGAATCATTGTTAAAGTGATTTGATATGGGAAAGAGTGGCTGCCCTTTGTTGGCTTTAAAGATGGAAGGTAGCATAGCCAAGGAATCTGGTGCCTCTGGAAGGTGGAACAGGTAAGGAAATGGACTCCCCACTAGAGGCGGAGCATGCAGAAAGAATGCAGTGCTGCCAACACTGTGACTTTAGCCAAGTGGCATTTGTTTTGAACTTCTGTCCTTCAGAACTGTAAAGTGACATTTGTGTTAAGACATTGTGATAATTTGTTAGAGCAACAGTAGGAAATGCATGAAGAGGTTGTGCTTAGAAACTGTATCTGGAAGCAGTGCAGTCTCTGGGGTACAATTAGAGAATCTATAGGAGCTGTGAAAGGTCTGGAGGCTAAGAGATCAGTTGGAGACATTAATCCAGGTGTACTCTGAGAAGCAGATACTGAAGTGGGGTTGGATGCTGTGGAGATTTACTGGGGGAAATGCCTGTGAAGAATGAAGGAGAAAGAAGGGGAACAGGGAGGGGAAGGAGAAGCAGGTAGCAAGGTTCTCAGACTGACCTAGTTCTAAGAAAGCTTCACCTAGGCTGATGAGTTCTTGTTCCTGAATAGCCCGTTAAAGGAATCCCTTAACATGCAGGAATGGGCTTGCAGTAGTAGTACAGGGTCTTAACTACAGGGTCTGTGTTTCAAGAATCCAGTGAAGCGCGAAGCCACGGATAGTACTGAGTCCCATATTACACTGTACTTTTTTTTTTTTTTTTAAGATTTGTTTATTTGAAAGTCAGAGTTACACAGAGAGGGAAGGAGAGGCAGAGAGCGAGTGAGCGAGCGAGCAAGGTCTTCCATCTGTTGGTTCACTCTCCAGTTGGCCTCAATGGCTGGAGCTATGCTGATCCAAAGCCAGGAGCCAGGAGCTTCCTTTGGGTCTTCCCATGAGGGTGCCAAGGCCCAAGAACTTGGGCCATCTTCTACTGCTTTCCCAGGCCATAGCTGAGAGCTGTATCGGAAGTGGAGCAGCGGGGTCTTGAACCGGTGGCCATATGGGATGCCAGCACGGCGGGTGGTGGCTTTACCTGCTATGCCACAGCACCGGCTTCTACACTATACTTTTTAAATATATCCCTGTGGTGACCTTTAAGTTAAAAGGCACACTAGCAGTAATGAGAACAGTTATAATAATACACTGTAATAAAAATAACTTAAAATTTATATTTGAATTCTGGAACTTTCCATTTGATAAATTTGAATTGGGGAAGGCAAAACTGTGGATAAGAGGTCGACTGCTGTACTGCAGTGAGCTTAGTCATTAACTGAGCAGCTCAGGGGAGGAATGACTTTTTCAGTGGTGGGTCTAGAGGGATGGCAGCTGGCACTGTCAGTCAGCCATGCTCCCCAAAGCAAAAGGTCTGACTGCCATGTTTCCAGTGCCATCTCAGAGGGAGTATGTGCAGGCAGAGCTGGTGCAGAACTGGGGATTGGGGCTTTTGAGAGACGCTGAGCTATTTGTTTTAGTTCAGCAACTGTTTTCACAATTCCTGAATGACTCAAACTCTGCACTCGGGGTTCATTTAGGCTTTTAGTGTAATCAGTTGTGCTCTGTAGACATTACATTCTAATCCTGGTTTTGTTTTTTAAATTACAGTTTGGTGTAGGGTGATGTGATTTGAGGCAGATTGCTTTATTTGATTGCAGTAGGTGTAGTATTCTAGGAAGTTTTTGCACTTTTGCTCCAGGCATTACTCATTTTTGTGAGAAATAGGTATTATAAGACAGTTGTAAGGAATATATGGGGTTGCTTAAGTGACAGCCACTATATTCTGCCTTGTGCTTCCTTTAGCTTTTCTACCAGCCTTGGAAGCCTTTATAAGGACCATTCCTAAGATATCCATTCCATCAATTCAGAAGAATGATACAGGTTTTAGGTGATGCATAAGGATTGCAGAGATTTATTTTTTAAGATTTATTTATTTGAGAGAGTTACAGAGAGAGGGAAATAGAGATGTCTTCCATCCACTGGTTCATTCCCCAAGTGGCCTCAGGTGCCGGGCTGCATTGCACTGAAGCCAGGAACTTCCTGAATCTCCATGTGGGTGTATGTGCTCAAGCACTTGGGCCATCTTTCCCTGTTTTCCTAGGCTGTTAGCAGGGAGCTGGATCGGAAGTGGAGCAGCTAGGACTTGAAACAGTGACCATATGCGATGCTGGTGTTGTAGGTGGCAGCTTTACCCACTATGCCACAATGCCAGCCCCAGGAGATGGGATTTTTAAAATTAAAATTTTTATTTGTGTGTGTGTGTGTGTGTGTGTGTGTGAAGAGAGAGAGAGAGCAAGCGAGCGAGCGAACCAGCAAGCCAGCGAGCGTGAGCTCCTATCTGCTGGTTTACCTCCCAGGTGCAACAGCCAGAGCTGGATCACGGTGAGGCCAGGAGCTGGGAACTCAATCCACAGCTCTTAAGTGGACTGCAATACTCAGCCATTTGAGTCATTATCTTCTGCCTCCCAGGATGCACATTAGTGGGAAGCTGGAATTGGAGTGGAGTTAGAACTTGAACCCAGGCACTCTGATATGGGATGCAAGTGTCCCAAGCAGTCTTAACCATTAGGCATAATGCCTGCCTCTTTCTTTCCGAGAAAAGGCATAAAGGGAAGGGCAAAAGAGAGTATTTCTTTGTGGGAAGTGTAGCCATCTTTTGTCATGGCTTTGATATACTACTTGGAATATTAACAGAGGATCTTCTAGAAAGCGGTCAGCAAATTTTCCCCGTAAACAGCCAGCATTAGGCTTGTGGAACATGTTGTCTCTGTCACAAGTACTTTACAAAAAGTAGGCAGCAGATTGGGTGTGGTCTTTAGGCATTGTTGACCCTTTTCCTATGGCGTCAGCAGAATCAATTTCTGTTTCTTTCCTCCCTTTCCTTTAAGAACATGGTTTAGAGCTTTCTGTTTTAATAGTTGGTGGTAGAGTGCTTGAACAATTCGTTTCTTTCAAACTTTGTCACTAGGAGGTTAACAGACTTTAGAAAGATGTGCAGAATTTTGGGTAGTCACCTTGCCTGGCCTGTGTTGATGGGGAATGCAGAGTGTGCCGAGTCTACCTCCTTCTGTAGGCATTCCATGCCCTGTGAAAACAGATTTTTGTCTAAGAATACCGGAAGTGTAAGGGTGCACTGTGTGTTGTCTTACTGTCCTGTTCACAAGATGGTCTTCTAGTTGAGGTTTCTTGCTGGGACAGCACGTTGCTTGAATAAGCTCGTCTTTAATTCTAGTGCACCTATTATGTCTACTTACTCTGCAGTGACCTCTGGCATGATTTGCAGAGACCAAGGCACTATTTTAATACTTGTATTTGTGTTTTCAGTATTGGAGGGCAGAACTGTAACCTCACCTAGGTAACATTAAGGATCCTAGGGAAGGTGTGTAGATTGTGATATGAAATACCAGTGTAATTTTTTCACTGCCTAGAGTATAATTTAAATAAATGAACCTTATAAATGCAGCCTTGCCTTCTGTGAATCATGAATAATTTGACAGCATATTCCCAGATCTGAGCAGTGATTCCTGCATTCAGCATCTGTAATAAAGTAATTCTCCTGAGCTGCTGAAATGAAATTTAGAATATTGGGTTTATGCTAATGAAGAACATCAGTAATGAACATTTGGATAATGTGAAGTTGTAAAGTTAAAGGGCAAAGTGTTACTTACTATGGCTTCAAATCATGACACAAATTTCTTCTGGTTATTTTGGAATAATACTCCACCTTCAGTGCACCCTCAAATGAGTATGATTAGGTTGAATTTCATATGCCACTGATAGATGATTAAACCTTTGATAGGCTTGTGCTATCAAGATGTGTTTGCATCAGCTAACTTCAGTCTCTTCTAGAAGGTGTATAAATAGAACTACTTTCATCATGGTCTGTGGTTTGTAGTTATTTTGCTCCTTATTTCCTAAATTAATAGCCCTTGAAGGATGACCCAAAATACCTGTTCTTACTAAAATTCATGTGTCCACACTTTGGAGGTGAAGGTTATTGAAGATAATGTGTGTATGTTTTGAAAGAATTTTTTTGATGAATTGAAATGGTTATAGTTATTTTTCTTATTCAGGACAGCTTCCTCAAAAGATCCATTTCAGAAGGAATGATGACTTTTAGTTACAAATAATTTTTTTTTTTTTCTCTCTCTCTCTTTTTTTTTTTTTTTGACAGGCAGAGTGGACAGTGAGAGAGAGAGAGACAGAGAGAAAGGTCTTCCTTTGCCGTTGGTTCACCCTCCAATGGCCGCCGTGGCTGGTGCGCTGTGGCCAGCGCACCGCGCTGATCCGGTGGCAGGAGCCAGGTACTTCTCCTGGTCTCCCATGGGGTGCAGGGCCCAAGGACTTGGGCCATCCTCCATTGCATTCCCGGGCCACAGCAGAGAGCTGGCCTGGAAGAGGGGCAACCGGGACAGAATCCGGCGCCCCGACCGGGACTAGAACCCGGTGTGCCGGCGCCGCAAGGCGGAGGATTAGCCTAGTGAGCCGCGGCGCTGGCACAAATAATTGTTGAATGCTGTCCTTTAGTATCAAGAATGAGCTAGACAGTACAATGTGGAAAAATAATGTTTTTATTGTGAAATAAGTTAATTATCCGGTAGATAATTTTTTCTTTCATTTTCTCTTTTCCTCCCATAGATAAATGTAAATGAGATTACGAGATTTTCAGATTTCCCCTTGTCCAAGAAAACATTGAAAGGTAAGTATATGGTGATCTTGGTACATGTTACTTACTGGATTTCTTGCTACTTTTTATAAGTGGAGTTTTAGAGAGTTGAACCTGAAAAACCTTATTTTGTCAAATAATTTTAATATTCTGAAACCTGTAAAATTTTCAGGAGCGTGTGAATAATTACAGTGAAACCTGATTGTTAAGATAAGCAAGGAAACAATGTGACACCTTTACTGTGAGTTTGCTAGGGTTGCTGTAACAAAATAGCAGACTGGGTAGTATAGACAACAGAAATTTATTTTCTCAATTCTGCAGGCTGGAAGTCCAAGATCAAGGTTCTGGCAGGGTTGGTCTCTTTTTTTTTTGGACAGGCAGAGTTAGAAAATGAGAGAGACAGAGAGAAAGGTCTTCTTTTGCCGTTGGTTCACCCTCCAATGGCCGCCGCACTGCAGCTGGCGCATTGCGCTGATCTGAAGGCAGGAGCCAGGTGCTTCTCCTGGTCTCCCATGCGGGTGTAGGGCCCAAGCACTTGGGCCATCCTCCATTGCATTCCCGGGCCACAGCAGAAAGCTGGACAGGAAGAGGAGCAACCGGGACAGAATCCGGCGCCCTGACTGGGACTAGAACCCGGTGTGCCGGCGCCACAGGTGGAGGATTAGCCTATTGAGCCATGGCGCCGGCTAAAGGTTGATCTCTTCTAAGGGCCAAAGGGAAGGATCTGTTCCAGGCCTCCTTCCTTGGCTTGCAAGTGGCTACCCTTTAGCTGACTCTTATTTGTCAAAAAAGAATTTATAGTGCATGACAGGATGCTTGGAAATATGTATATATTGTGGAAAGGCTGAAGAGACTGATTTTTACTTAATTGTGTCTTAAAGATTTCAGCCTGTAACACCATCATACAGGGATTTTTCTAAAGAGTCATTTTCCCCTCCCCACTGCCAGGTTTGCAGGAAGCCCAGTACCGTTTGGTAACTGAGATACAGAAGCAGACTATTGGATTGGCTTTGCAAGGTAAAGATGTACTTGGAGCTGCCAAGACTGGATCTGGCAAGACTTTGGCTTTCCTGGTTCCAGTAAGTACTGAAGATATTGGGTCAGATCCTCTGGTATATAGTCAGAAAACATTTTATGCCTAACTACAAATAGAGCCTTATGTAAAGAGCTTTGATGTTATATTTCCTTTGTTAGAATCTAGTAAGCTTCAATACCTTGGGGCCATATTTCTGTTATTCTCCATGGTCTTCCCCAATCCAAGCACAGTGCTTTGGTCATGATGGGTATTCATTAATTCTTTGAATGAATGAATGATTGCTCCTTCACAAGCCATTATAGTCTTGAAGGATGCCGGATGTTCCAGGTGTGGCAGTTCTGAATGGTTCTGCTATGTAGAAGGTAAGGAAACCTGGCCGGCACCACAGTTCGCTTGGCTAATCCTCCACCTGCGGTGCCGGCACCCCGGGTTCTAGTCCCGGTTGGGGTGCTGGATTCTGTCCCGGTTGCTCCTCTTCCTGTCCAGCTTTCTGCTGTGGCCTGGGAATGCAGTGGAGGATGGCCCAGGCCCTTGGGCCCTGCACCCGCATGGGAGACCAGGAGGAAGCACCTGGCTCCTGGCTTTGGTTTGGCACAGCAAGCCGGCTGCAGTGTGCCAGCCGTGGCGGCCGTTTGTGGGGTGAACCAGTGGAAGGAAGACCTTTCTCTCTGTCTCTCTCTCTCACTTTCTAACTCTGCCTGTCAAAAAAAAAAAAAAAAAAAAAAAAAAAAAAAAAAAAAAAAAGGTGAGGAAACCTGTTTTTTCTCTGGCCTTTACAGGCCTGTCAGTTGCATTTCCAGTTACTGTCTGTTTAGGATCAATCTGAAGTATGCTTATTTTCAGGAGTTTGGGTCATTTGTTGAAAATTTTTAGGACGTTGAGATCTGTCCTTTGTGACAGTACAATAGGTACTTAGGAATTCACTTATTTCTCACTTGGTCTTCTGATTTTTGATTCTCAAAAATAATTGGCCCAGAAAAATCACATTTTAGTCCCAAGTATTACCAGACTTCTATTGAATCCTAGCTTTTTTTTATGAGCAGTGTCAGTGTGTCAGTATATAACTTGCTATTTAGATGAAAAGTTTTTAATGTGGTACAGAAAATGATAGCTAAACTCCTGATAGCTCTAGCTGGGGCTACCATGGGCTGCTTTTCCCTTCCTTCCAAGTTATGCTTCTGGTAGATGGAAGAGAAAGAAGCAATCTCTTGTTTTGGATAAAACTTGTGAGTGGTATGTTTTTTGCCTGGAAGATGTCAGATTTGAAGGGGCAAGGTTGATATATGGATAAAAAAGCTGACTTTGCCAACATCTTACTGAACACAAATTTACTGTCTTCTTTGAGGTGCTGGAAGCCTTATATCGTCTGCAGTGGACTTCCACAGATGGTCTGGGGGTTCTGATAATTTCACCTACGAGAGAACTGGCTTATCAGACCTTTGAGGTTCTCCGGAAAGTGGGGAAGAATCATGACTTTTCAGCTGGCCTCATCATTGGTGGAAAGGTTTGTCTTTTTACTGTTGTCCTTCCACCTTTGCCTCTGTACTCTGTGTGGAAGCACCATGGCAATTGCTGGGGGTTAGGGAAGACTGGTGA
Organism: Oryctolagus cuniculus; assembly: GCF_964237555.1. Taxonomy (NCBI): domain Eukaryota; kingdom Metazoa; phylum Chordata; class Mammalia; order Lagomorpha; family Leporidae; genus Oryctolagus; species Oryctolagus cuniculus. The sequence goes on from NC_091432.1 coordinate 100,427,795, forward strand.
AGACTTAATCTATAAACAGACTGACCTTCTAGGCAGGGCTTCTTGGGGTTAGCACCTTTGTATGGCCACTGTGATTAAGAGTTATCAGTTTTATAAGTTCAGAAAGTCCATTTTTGTCAGGATATCTGAATTCATTAGACTCTGACACAGATTTTTTTGTAATCTGTCGTGTTAAATATTGGGAAAATAACATTAGTTTGTGGACTTGTGCATTGTAATAAGGAATATATCTAACACCATAATTCAGAACATTAGCTTCATTAGCAGCGCAAGAAAGGAAGGTAAATTGGAGGAATGTTTATTTTAGGTCATGATAAAACCTGCTCAATATTTTTTCTGCCTTAGAGAATACCTAGAATACTTGTATCTGCTAGAGTCCCCTCTACTCTGTGAGGATACACACTTGGCTTCCTGAGTTTGTATGTAGACATGTGAAAAAGAACAAAGAATAGCATCACAGACCCTTCTGTACTCTTGAACCTGTCACTAAGCCCTAGCTACTAACATATTGTGATTTTTGTCTCCAAAGTAGGGAACCTCTAAAATGTATAGGTTGGCTTTTGTTTCAGTCCACAGAGTGTGGTGATTAGTGTCCAGTTCAAGGCTCTGAGGCCCTGATTGAATGCATGGGACCAATTCCAATTTTTAAGTTAGTTCTGGCTGACTGGATAGGAAATTAACACTTTGGATAGTCACTTGATATTTTTTCAAGGTCTGAAAATACTGGGTGTGATTAAGAGTATAGAATTCTGAGCTCTTTAGGCCTTCACCAAAGCTTTTTATTTAGCCTCAAAATTTGGAAATACTACAGAAATGCAAGGGAGAAGTTATGTTTCTGAGAGTATTTAAATTGCTATGATGAAGTGCCACATGCAGATGGCTTTTATAGTTTTGGTACACAGACTGCTGAGAGTGACATGTCTGTAATCAAAAAAAAAAACTGTTTTCAGGATCTGAAACATGAAGCTGAGAGAATCAACAACATAAATATACTTGTTTGCACACCAGGTCGGCTTCTTCAACACATGGATGAAACAATATGTTTTCACGCCACCAATCTCCAAATGTTAGGTGAGTCTAATACATTTCTAATGAAAAATGTGTAATTAATACACAGTTATTCTTAAGTGTTGAAATTTAACTGAAATGTGATCCCTGTTAAACATAAGAGTAGGAATAAGAGAGGGAAGAGATATATAATTTGGGACATGCTCAAGCTGACTTGCCCCAAATGGTAGAGCTAGAAACATACCAGGGGACTCCAATTTAATCCCATCAAGGTGGCATGTACCAATGCCATCTCACCAGTCCAAGTGATCAATTTCAGTTCACAATTGATCATAATGAAAGGACTAAGAGTCAAAGGGAGCACATAAGCAAGTCTAGTACCTGCTAACACTAACTGATAGAATAAATAAAGGGGAGAGTGATCCAACATGGGAAGTGAGATACTCAGCGGACTCTTAGAATGGCAGATGTCCTAAATAGCACTCTGGCCTCAGAATCAGCCCTAAAGGCATTCGGATCTGGCTGAAAAGCCCATGAGAGTATTTCAGGCATGGAAAGCCAAGACACTCTGGCAAAAGATCTCTGTGAGTGAGATCTCAGTGGAAAGAACAGGTCTTCAAAGAAGGAGGTACCTTTCTCTGAAGGGAGGAGAGAACCTCCACTTTGACTATGACCTTGTCTAAACAAGATAAGAATCGGAGAATTCAGAGGGCTTCCATAGCCTTGGAAACTCATGACTGGAGCATAGGGTGATTACTGATGCCATAGACAGGAGTGTCAATTGGTAAAGTCAACAACAGGAGTCACTGTGCACTTACTCCTCATGTAGGATCTCTGTCCTTAATGTGCTGTGCATTGAGATTTAATGCTATAACGAGTACTCAAACAATATATTTCACTTTGTGTTTCTATGGGGGTGCAAACTGTTGAAATCTTTACTTAATGCATACTAAACTGATCCTCTGTAAAAAAAAAAAAAAAAAAAAAAAAAAAAGAAAAGAAACTATCAACTCCCAACTTGACTCTCACTGGGATTAAACATGACAATAGGTCTGATCTGATTTCATCATCATTAAAAAAAATCATCTATTATTTTTCACTTTATGTTTCTGTGTGGGAGCAAACTGTTGAAATCCTTACTTAATGTATACTAAGCTGATCTTCTGTATATTAAGATAATCGAAAATGAATCTTGATGTGAATGGAAGGGGAGAGGGAGTGGGAAAGGGGAGGGTTGTGGGTGGGAGGGACGGTATGGGGGGAAGCCATAGTAATCCATTATTCGTACTTTGGAAACGTATATTCATTAAATAAAAGTAAAAAAAAAAAAAAAAAAGCTCAGACTTGGGAGAGAAACCTCATAAATGTTAAAGGCAGAAATGTTATTTGGTAAATGTTCTGATTAAAAACAATTTGAGAAACAGTTTTTTTGAGTGTTGAGCTTTGAACCCAGAAACCACAGGAAGGTAGGCTTTTTTTTGGTATTTTTTTAAAAAGATTTATTTATTTGAAAGAATTATAGATAACAGAAGGAAAGAGAGAGAGAGAGAGAGAGAGACAGACAGACAGACAGACAGATAGATATCTTCCATCCACTGATTCACTCCCCAAATGGCTGCAACTGCTGGGGCTGGGCCAGGCTGAAGCCAGGAGCCCAGAGCTCCATCTGGGTCTCCTACATGGGTGGCAGGAGCTCAAGACGTGGCCCATCTTCCACTGCCTTCCCAGGCTCATTAGGGAGCTGGATCAGAACCAGAACAGGTAGGTCTTAAACTGGTGCTTATATGAAATGTGAACATTGTAGGTGGCAGCTTAACCTGCTGTGTCACAAGACTGGCCCTGTTTTTTTCTTTTTTTTTTTTTTTTTGATTAAAAGAGAAGATACATACATTCATGTATATGAAATTAGGTAATTCATGGGACTGGCGCTGTGGCGTAGCAGGTAAAGCAACTGCTTGCAGTGCCAGCATCCCACATGGGCACCGGTTTGAGTCCTGTCTGCTCCATTTCTGATCCAGCTCTCTTCTATGGCCTGAGAAGCAGTAGAAAATAGCTCAAGTCCTTGGGCCCCTGTACCCACATGGGAGACCCTGAAGTAACTCCTGGCTCCTGGCTTTGAATCAGCACAGCTCTGGCTGTTGTGGCTGTCTGGGGAGTAAACCAGGAGATAGAGGTCCTCTCTCTCTGTGCCTCTGCTTCTCTGTAACTTTGCCTTTCAAATAAATAAATAAATAAATCTTTAAAAGAAAAAAAGAAATTAGGTAATTATTATTAGACATTTGGCACTGTAGAGAGGTTTTAATTTTGTCTAAGTTATTATCTACTTCTGATAACTTGAAAGGTCAAATTGGCATTTAAAAATTTTTTTTAATTTGTGATACTAATACATATTTTCTAACTGTTTTTAGATACTTCAAGATGTATAGAAAAGTTGCAGTTATAATGAGTTGCTATATACCTTTCACTCAATTTCCCCTAGTGTTAGCATCTTATGAAACTATGATACCTTTGTCAAAACTGACATTAATATTGGCATATTATATAATAAATTCTAGGCTTTATTAAAATTTCACCAGTTTTTCTACTATTGTCTTTTTTTTCTGTTTTAGGTACTGATTCATGATACCAGATTACGTTTGGTTTAATGTGTATTTAAATATTTCAATTTGCGTTTTCCTTTTTTAGTTCTTGATGAAGCAGATAGAATCTTGGATATGGGCTTTGCTGATACCATGAATGCTATTATTGAAAATCTTCCCAAGAAACGTCAGACTTTACTTTTCTCAGCAACACAAACAAAATCTGTAAAGGACCTTGCACGCTTGAGTTTGAAAAACCCTGAGTATGTCTGGGTTCATGAAAAAGCAAAATACAGGTATATACTATTTGAATTAAATCAACTATTACTATTTTAAGAACTTAGTATTTTAAACTTATTTTTTGGAAATCAGATACTTTGTATGTTGTTTAGATGTGCAAAGTATGTAAATATGTAAGTTAAAATTACTCATTGTGGAGCTGGTGCTGTGGCAGACATAGTAGGCTAAGCCTCTGCCTGTGGCACTGGCATCCCATGTGGGTGCTGGTTTGTATCCCCGCTGCTCCTCTTCTGATTCAGCTCTTTGCTTGTGGCCTTGGAAAGCAGTCAAAGATGGTTACAAGTACTGGGGCCCTTGTACCTGCTTGGGAGACCCAGAGGAAGATCCTGGCTCCTGGCTTCAGATTGGTCCTGCTCTGGCCACTGGGGACCACTTGGGGAGTGAACTATTGGATGGAGGACTTTTCTTTCTGACTCCCTCTCTCTGTCTAACTCTACCTCTCTTAAAAATAAAATTACTTATTCTGAAGTTTGGTCTGAGGAACAAAAACTTTCTCATGAGATGTTAACAGATTTTTCACTATTTCTTAGCTACTCCCTTCATGTATGAGAGGAGAGGAGATCAGTTCCATGATAAATAGCAAATGTTAAGTTGAAGTTAAAATACTTTTCTCTTAAATCAAGGCTTCTTAGAACCCTTTAATGTTTTCATGGGCAATGTGAATATGAAAGCACTGGGGAGATGAATTTAGTTTACCAAGTGCACCAAAATTATTTGGGTACCAAATCATTCTCCTTGGCATTATTTTACAGAACCAATGTGTTTTGGAATATGTTTAACAAATACATTTATATTTAACAAAATAACTATGTTTAAAAATGGTTTTATTAAAAACTGGAGAGTTGGCCGGTGCTAGGCTAATCCTCCGCCTGTGGTGCTGGCACACCGGGTTCTAGTCCCGGTCGGGGCGCCGGATTCTGTCCTGGTTGCTCCTCTTCCTGTCCAGCTTTCTGCTGTGGCCCAGGAATGCAGTGGAGGATGGCCCAAGTCCTTGGGCCCTGCACTCGCATGGGAGACCAGGAAAAGCACTGGCTCCTGGCTTCGGATCAGCGCAGTGTGCCGGCTGCAGCGGCCATTGGGGGGGTGAACCAAAGGAAAAGGAAGACCTTTTTCTCTGTCTCTCTCTTTCTCTCTCTCTCACTGTCCACTCTGCCTGTCAAAAAAACAAAACAAAACTGGAGAGTAAAGTGTGTGTGAGAAAGAGCGAGAGAAGTGCTAATGGTTGGGGACATGTGTTTTAAGTTACATTTGGATATGGCAACTGGAAGTTGGCATGATTCATGTTTGGTGTGAATCATTGCAGACAGTGGAGATGCTTGACCTGCAGAAGAAATGTTTTTTGTGAGAATAAGTTGGGTTCTATGTTAAGGATACCAGTATGGTGTCATTACTTCAATCTTTTTTCACTTTTTCTTGATATGACATTTTAGTCTAAAAAGAAATAGGTTGGATTATCCTGTTGGAAAATCCTTAAATACAGGAAATCCATTATTTGGACTCACCTTGACCTTGTTCAGTAGATTTCTAAGATTAAAAATTAGCCTGAGAAGAGACCAAACTCTATCTTTGCAGGTGATCTTAATGGGTAAACTTTGGAGAATCTGAGTACTGGTAGCCTTGGCTATCAAGTATTGGGAATGGAATGGCATGAGTTACTTGATGTGTAGTTTCTTTGTTAGCTTACTGTTGAGTAGACATGAATCTCATAAAGTTGTGTTGATAGTTACTTGTCATAAAAATTTCAATTAGCTGGATAATGTAAAGACTAGACAATCTGAGTCAGAATTAGATAATTGTACATATTATCTCTATCTCCAGTTTCTATAGATGATAACATTGGCTTTTATCTGAAGATAACTGAGACATATTAAAAACTGAATGCTAAGAGTTTGATTTTATTTTATAAGTGATTTTTGAAACATAGTTAGTATTTATAAAAACACGGGTTTTGGAAGAAGTTTGAGAATGCAGATACATAGTGGCATAGTTTACAAAGCTACAGGTTATGTGGTGATGAATGTAGTACTCTGTAATTCCATGGGAACCAGAACATTATAAAAAGTAGGTGTTGTTAGTGATTCTGTCTAATGTCACTATTGACTTTTTCCCTTGAATGTCTTACTAATTCAGTTAATATAACATGAGAGGTTATAATTAAGGATATTTTAGGGCATCATATTATAATATCTGCTCTCAAATTATGAAGGATATGAAAATTAAAAAGAACTTAGATATTTCTGAAGTTGTATGTCAAAGTGTGCTTAGAAAACATGCTGTCTGGGCCACCAGCATATTGGGGTAACAGGTTAAGGCAGTTCAAGTCCCAGCTGATCCACATCCAATCCTAACTAATGCACCTGGAAAAGCAGCAGAAGATGGCCAAGTTGTTGGGCCCCTTCACCCTCCTGGGAGACGGGATGAACTCCAGGCTCCTGGCTTCAGCCTGGTCGAGACATGGCTGTTGGCGGCCATTTGGGGAGTGAACCAGTGGATGGAAGATGACTCTCTCTCTCTTTCTCTCTCTCTCTCTCTCTGTAATTCTGCCTTTCAAATAAATAACTCTTAGAAAAAGTGTAACTTTTTTTTTGAATCTCTGTAGACAAATGGTGCTTCTAATGATTTGATTTCTTTTTTTGGATTTTTATCTATTTTTAAATGAGTTATTTATGTGAAAGGCACAGTGACAGGGGAGGGGATACACACACACACACACAAGAAGGGAAGGGGAGAGAGAACGAAAGAGCTATTAAGATAACAGATCTTCCATCTGCTGGTCACTCCCCAAATGGCCTTAATGGTTGGGATTTGGCTAGGTGGAAGCCAAGAACTCCATCTGGGTTTCCCATGTGGGTGGCAGGGGTCCATGCACTTGGCCATCTTTTGCTGCTTTCCCAGGCACATTAGCAGGAAGGTAGGTTTGAAGTAGAGCAGCTGAGACTTAAACTGACATTCTGATATGGAATTCAGGCATCACAAGCAGTGGCTTACACTGTGCCACAGTGCTGGCTCGTATCTATGTATTTGAGAGGCTGAGTGATAGAAAGAGCTCTCATCTGCTGTTTCACTTCCCAAATGCCTACAGGAACTGAGGCTGGGCTAGGCTGAAACTAGGAGCTGGGAATTTAGTTCAGGTTTCTCATGTGGGTGGCAGGAATTTAATTACTTGAGCCATCCCTGCTGTTTCCCAGGGTCTGCGTTAACACAAAGCTGTAGTCACGAGCCAGAGGTGGGTATTGATTGAACCCAGGTACTCTCATGACGGACATGGACACCTTAGTCTTCATCTCTTGACCAAATGCCTTTCCCTGATTCTTTTATTTTTAAGTGCAAATAGTTGCCTTTGTGTCACAATAATTTGCTTTGTTTTCCAGTGACTAAAAAAGTTGAATTTTGTGGTGAATTATGAAAAATTCCGAATTTGAGGGAAACATTTGATCTTGCTGCTTGGTACACAGAAATTTAGTATTACATTTCCTATTAGTTTGAAATAGTCATAAAATGTTTTTAATCTTTACTAATACTTTTTGCCTTATAGTCTAGTTTGTCTACCCAACACATCTACCTTCTTCTGGTTAGAGTTTTCATGGTGAATCTTTTCCCATCCTTATATTCTGTACATTGTTTACATGTACATTTTTAGTTTTGTCTTTGTAAGTAGCCTATTTTCATTATTTAGGTTCTTTACATCTCCCTGTCATTGTGTCTTCACTTTAATGTATTTTTATTCCACACATTTTAAACTACATTGTCCACTATTATTTGAAACAGTGCTTAGACTTACTGAGATGTTCTTCTCAAATGGGAGCATGATAATGCAAGAATTTTCCTTTGTTTAAAGAATTTTTTTAGACCATATTTGTAGTGAAACTCTTTTCACTTTGCTGAAAGTTTCTTTATTTGATCTTCATTTTGGTTTAAAGGTCGTCTTGGCAGTTTTTCTTCCCCCTCTCTTCAAAGGTATCTATGTACTGTACTCTAGGATCCATTATTCTATTAAAATCAGACAGCTTTCTTGTTCCTTTGAAGATTACATTTTTAAAGATTGTTTTCTTGTCTTTGTTTTTTAGCAAAACATTGAATGTTTTCTCTCTTTCTGGCAGGCAAATGATACTTGAGCAGGTCACTCTATGTTCTAGCCTGTAATTAGTCTCTAGGGGCTATTTTGTTTCTGATTTGTCATTGGTCTTAAGATACATCCTTCATTCAGGGCATAACCTTTCAATGGGTCTCAGCTGCCAAACTGCGATATTTCCCAGAACCCCTCTACATAAGCATCCTGTAAACTTTGTAGCCTTGTGAGACTGCCAGTCTTTGCTCAGTTCCATAACTGTTTGGTTACTGCTTTTTGCTTGTTTTCCCTTATTCTGTCCTGGGTATGTTATGTTTTGGAATTGGCATACTCCCCAAGGGTAAATAGGATAAAAAATTTTAGATTCAGTTTTCCTTCTTGCCAGGATCTGGGGCCAACATGTTTGTGCTTAAGGTTGCCACTTTGTCTCTCTCCAGTCTTGGAATCTGAAAATGCTTTATGAGGTGGGTGGGTGGAGGCAGGAAAAGGGAGATTAATATGGGGCTAGCTTAAAGGTATTTATTTTTCTGCTTTAGCACCTCAAGTATAGATACCTTTGACCTTTTGTTGTCTTTTATGTTTTTTTAGAACAGATTTATTTATTTGAAAGAGAGAAGGAGAGACAGAGATATCTTCCATCTGTTGGTTCATTTCCCAAATGGCTGCAACAGCTGGGGCTGGGCCAGGTCAAAGCCAGGAGCTTCATCTGGGTCTCTCATGTGGGTTGGGCCATCCTCTGCTGCTTTCCCTGGCTCATTATAAAGGAACTGGGTGGGAAGTGGAACAGCCAGTACTTGAAGAGGCACTCATGGAATTCCTGGCCTGCAGGTAGAGGCTTAACCTGCTGTGCCCTTTTTATTTTCTTTTCTAAAATTAGGATTTTTTTTGAGAGTTCTTTGTATTTTTGGAGGACAGTCCTATATCAGATGTCTCTTCACTTTTTTTTTTTTTTTTTAACTATGTGGCTTATCTTCCAATTCTTGACAGTATCTTTCACAGGTAAGTTGGACTTCATTATAGTTAAAATTTTCTTACAGGTTCTTTTATAGATTATGAATCTGATGTTATATCTGAAACTAATTGACTACTAATTTTTAATTATGTGCCACCCTTCCCCCAACATGTTGCCTTCCTCATGCTTTTTCTTAACACATATGCCCATGTGTATGTATGTACACACACACACACACATGTGACTGCCCGTGTGTATGGATGAATATACATACCTCCCTGGATAAAGGGTACCCAACTATGTACTATTCTGTTACTTCTTTCTTAACAGTACACCCTAGAGATTACTCCACAATAATGTTGGAATAGATTATTTATTCATATTTTTTTTTCCCTTAACAATTGTGTGATACTTTATTGTATGGATGTGCAATTGTGATTATCTGGAATGATGGGCATTTGGATTGATGTTCTGATTTTTTCTTTATAAATGATGCTTTTTTTTTTTAAACCAGAGTATTTTGGAAATAGAATCTTAAAAATGGGTTTATTCAAAGAGTGAATGTGTACATGCTTCCCTCTAACATTTTGATGAGTTTCACCCATGCAGTAAATTGAAAGACTTAAATGCCTTACATCTGCCACTTTTAGGTAGCATTCACTTACTAGTCGTTTGTCTATTCCTCTAAATGCATATTAACCCATCTTAATTTTTGATGCATTTCGACGTATGTAGATATCTACATGCATCTCCTTATACATATCACTAATGAGAGTTGAAATTTGGTATAGAGTTTATTTTTTTGGTAAAATTTACATACTGAGGCATCTATAAACTTTAAGCATATATTTGTTGGGTTTTGATGAATGTGTGTATCTGTGTAACTATACCAGACCCTAACAATATGTAGAAAATTTCCATCAGCCCAGCTAGTTCACTCCTGTCCTTTCTTATGTGTATCTTGACCCTGTACTTTTTCAGGTGACCACAGTTTGCATGTCGGTGGCTTTTTTTTTTTTTTTTTTTTTTTAGCATTTAACCTCTAAAGGTTTTTGACTGTATTTTAAAGAGATGCATTGAATTCACTTCTGAAGGGACCGTAGGGAAGTTTTTTTTTTTTTTTCCCCGCAACATAACATATATTTAATGTTCTTCCTCTTTTTAATTCTATAAGCACTCCTGCCACTTTGGAACAGAACTATATAGTGTGTGAGCTGCAGCAAAAAATAAGTGTGTTATATTCCTTTTTGAGAAGCCATCTGAAGAAGAAGAGTATTGTGTTTTTCTCCAGTTGCAAAGAGGTACTGTGACCTTTTCTTTCTAAGCTATTTTGTGTTGAATTATCCTTGAAATAGCAAGTTCCAGTTAGACTAATAATTGTATGAGATCTATTTTTTAAAAGATTTATGTATTTATTTATTTGAAAGGTAGAGTTACAGAGAGGCAGAGGCAGAGAGAGAGATCTTCCATCCATTGGTTCATTCCCCAAATGGCTCAATTGCCAGAGCTAGGCTGATCTGAAGCCAGGAGCCAGGAATTTCTTCCAGGTCTCCCATGGGGGTTCAGGAGCCCACGGTCTTGGGCCATCTTCCTCTGCTTTCTCAGGCCATAGCAGAGAGCTAGATTGGAAGTGGAGCAGCCAGGTCTTAAACTGGTGCCCATATGGGATGTGGACACTGCAGGTGGTGGCTTTACCCACTACACCTCCACGCTGGCCCCTGAAGCACTTCTTTACACTTTTGTGATTCTGCACTGTTTAACCTGTTCTCTCTGACCCTACTTTCTGAGTGCTCTATTTTAATCCTTTTTGTTGGTTTTTCCTCTGCTTGTCCACTGCAGTTTGGAGTAACTCAGGCTTTTGTGCTCGCTCTTTTTTCCATTTGCACTTTTCTTTATAGGTAACCTTATTTCATCCCTTTAAATTCCACCTGTGTACTAACAGCTGCCAAATCTACATCTCAAACCCTGACTTCTTTCTTGAGTTCCCACCTTGGTATTGCCTTTTCTACTTGTATTTCCAATTGGATGTCTAGAAGGCATTTCAAATTTAATACAGGAAAAACAATTCTTCATAGACCTGCTTTCCGTAACTCCTGCCTACCTCAGTAAATGACCAAATCCTGATTCTTGTCTGTTTTCATCCCATATTCAGTTTGTTGATAACTCATTAATTCTGTGACTGTTTACCACTGCCCATGCTACAGCGTAGCCTGAACTATGCTTAATTTTGTCTTAACCTCTTTTTTTGTTTCCCCCTTCCCTCACTTTATTTCCTGTAGGTTTTTCTCCCTGATAGGCAAAAAGATCAGCCTAGCTCTCCTCGGTATCCATTTATGAGCTTATATACTAAAGAGAAATTGAGGACAATGGGTTCCTTCTAGTCTATACATTGAGATATACGTAACAGTAAAATTTCACTTATATCTAAGTTACTTATCAAGTCCTGACATTTCTTGTTTTGGTCATTTGTGTACTAACTGTAATAATTGGTCTGTGTGAGAAGTTAATACAGTCCGACCACAAGAAATTAAAGTTAAAAAAACAAAAACTGAAAAGCAGGAAGTGGGACACATGGTTGCCTTGCATAAAATCCTCCAATAACTTTTTGTGTAAGTTAGAATTAAATTTAAACCCCATAGGAAAAAGAACTTACATGACTTTACTCCACATAGGTCTTGTACCTCAGCTGGTTTATTAAATAGCAGGAATTTAAGGTCATTGTTAATTTGTTGATTCAAGAGATGTAGAGTGCAGAAAGATTTCAAGAACTCAATTTAAACTTTCTGAGTTTTTATAAGCCGTGTTTCTTTTTTTTTTTCTTTAAAGGTTAGTCTTTTTTTTTTTTTTTTTTTTTTTTTCAAGATTTTACTTATTTGTTTGAGAGGTAGAGTTACACACAGAGACCCAGGTCTTCCACCTGCTGCTTCACTCCCCAAATGGTCGTGAAGCCCGGAGCTGAGCCAATCCAAAGCTAGGAGCCAGGAGCCAGGAGCCAGGAGCTTCTTCCAGGCCTCCTACATGGGTACAGGGGACCAAGCACTTGGACCATCTACTACTGCTTTCCCAGGCCATATTTGAGAGCTGGATTGGAAGAGGAGCAGCCAGGACTAGAACCGGTATCCATATGAGATGCCAGCACCGCAGGTGGAGGCTTGGCCGGCCCACTATGCCACAGCGCTGGCTCCTATAAACCCTATTTCTGAAGTTGATTTTTCTCAGAATGCATCTGGGGTCTGCAGGTTCTCCTTTTCCATCTCTCTTCATGGCGGACTGTTTTTATCGTTACAAAAGAAAGGTATTGGTTCCTTTATCCTTAAACTTACTGGTATATTGTACCAGAATCAAGAGAGCCTCCCTGACATTAGAGTATTGCTTTTGAGAAAGTTAGGGCCTCCAGTGAGTGTTACTTTGCGCTTGGGGTGGTTTTCCATTTTTAACTTGAAGGGAGACTTTAATGGGATTATTGGCTGATTATTTAATTTTTAATGATTTTTTTGATAGTTAATTTTTTGGGGGGCATGTTTTGGAAGTATTCAGAGTTAAGCTTTTTTAAGTCCCTTTGCTGTATTTATGTGAACAGATTCTCTTAATACCTCATGTTAGAAAGAGAAAACAGGAATAAATGAACTGTGCCTCAGTCCTTCAGTCCTTAGTATGGTTTTATAAGTGCATGAACTAAAGAGAAAATGAAAACAATCAGTTCCTTCTAGTACAATACATTGAGATGCATTTAACAATTACAATTGACTCATGTCTAACTAACAATTGTTTATCCAGCTCTAACATTTCTTGTATTGCTCAGTTTTGTATCAGTTGTAATACAATGTGAGAAGTTAGTTTAGCCTTTGACTGATAACTGGTAATTTTCTACCCCATGGGTGTGTTAATGTGACCAATGAAGATTTCCAAGCCCAAAAGATAATATGGGAGACGATGCTGTGGTGTAGCAGGAAAAGCCACTGCCTGCAGTGCCAGCATCCCATGTGCGTGCAGGTTCGAGTCTTGGCTGCTCCATATCTGATCTAGCTCTCTGCTGTGGCCTGGGAAAGCAGTAGAAGATAGCCCAAGTCCTTGGGCCCCTGCACCCATGTGGAAGACCTCTAAAGAAGCTCCTGGGTCCTGGCTTAGGATTGGCACAACTCCGGCCATTGTGGTCATCTAGGGAGCAAACCAGTGGATGGAAGACTTCTCTCTCTGCCTCTCTGTAACTCTGTCTTTCAAGTAAATAAATACATCTTTAGAAAAAAGTTAATATGTAGTTTTGTGGTTTCAGTAAATAAAAATAAGAGTTAAACAAGAAAAGAAAGGAGTTTCTTCACATTTTTTAGATTGGGCATAGGTATCAGATAGCTCTGCTTTTTGGAATTCATTGGATACATCAACAGGAAAAATTATTTTAAAATAACAGTGTTTACCAGAAATTGTATTCTTCAAATTATGCAAATTGGATGGATTTTAGGTATTAACTTAAATATAGGAAGAGCATTTAAAGCATTTAAATATCATTTTAAAAATATGTGAGCAAAATGGTTTAAGACCACAATTCTAGACTATGGTTTCTAAGATCCACATTTTGTTAAAAACCTTTTTTGTTGGTGAAATTTGTGCTTCTTAAAATATTGTTGCTGTTCATCTGTTAAACCTCAGTGTTGCTATCCTGAAGTAAGAAATTTGTTTTTCTGTGAATGCCCAGGTTCAGTATCTATTCCGAGTGTTCTGTCGGCTGCGTCCTGGTATCTCCATCCTTGCCCTCCATGGTCGACAGCAGCAGATGAGGAGAATGGAAGTCTATAATGAATTCGTCCGCAAGAAAGCTGCGGTGCTCTTTGCTACTGATATTGCTGCCAGGGGCCTGGGTAAGGAAACTTCTTAGGCAGAAATTTATATGATCATGGGAAACATAATTTGCTTTGTAAGGTTTACCTTGGAATTCTAATAGACTTGACGAATTGTCTTTTTTTTTTTTTTTTCACTGTTTGAAAGAGAAATGAATAAATTGGTAATGGAATGGTTGATTAGCATTCAGGATGTTTCAGTGAAACTGTTTGTAACATTTGCATCTTTTGTGCTCTTAATTTCATGATCATTACACCGTAGAATTTTAAGGCGCCTACAGAATCATCAGAGGAAGATTAAAGCTTCAGAGATGAAAAAAATTCCTGTTTTTTTTTTTTTTTTTTTACAAAATTGGAAAAGTTATTGTAACTCATTGAAGAAAAAACCAGTAATGTCCATCTTTTTACCAGTTATTCTTTTTTTTTTTTTTTTTTTTTTTTTTTTTTTTTTTTTTTTTTTGACAGGCAGAGTGGACAGTGAGAGAGAGAGACAGAGAGAGAAAGGTCTTCCTTTGCCGCTGGTTCACCCTCCAATGGCCGCCGCTGCAGCCGGCGCACCGCGCTGATCCTGGCAGGAGCCAGGAGCCAGGTGCTTTTCCTGGTCTCCCATGGGGTGCAGGGCCCAAGCACCTGGGCCATCCTCCACTGCACTCCCTGGCCATAGCAGAGAGCTGGCCTGGAAGAGGGGCAACCGGGACAGAATCCGGCGCCCCAACCGGGACTAGAACCCGGTGTGCCGGCGCCGCAAGGTGGAGGATTAGCCTATTGAGCCACGGCGCCGGCACTTTACCAGTTATTCTAATTCTTATTTTAAAAACATTTAAGGCATTCAGATTTATTTTCAAAAGACCACATTGTGTGAATCTACATGTTTTGGCTCTGTGTGGTGAGATGGGTTTGGAAATGGAGAAGAAAACTACTTTAGTGATGGGAACAAAGGATGAAAATGAATAGACAGTAATTTGAATTCTTAAATCATTGTTTTCTTGTATTTTTAACAATATGGTGAATTTCAAACATACAGAAAGGCTAAGTCTAATGTACCTTCATCAGCACATTTCCCAACATTAGCAATGATCTTTTTCATAATTCCCCTTTCTCTTTCTGTCCCTCCCTGAATATTCTGAAGTACATTTCAGACATTCATGTATTTATCCACATGTAACTGGAGATAGTAGCCAAAGCAGTTATATTTTTTTAAAGCATTGTAGGCTTTTTTTTTTTTTTTTTTTTTACTTCCTACTCTCATCACCATTTAGCTATTTGGGTTTTGAAACATTTTAATTGTACTTGCATCTACTTACAGCTCTTATTTTTATTAAAAAATTATTTTTATTTTTCATTTTATTTGAAAGGCAGAGAGAGTGAGTGAACTTCCATCTTCTGGCTCACTCCACAAATGCCACAACAGCCAGGGATCTCCCATGTGAGTGGCAGGGGCTCAAGCACTTGGGGCAATCACCTATTGCCTCCCAGGGTGTGCACCAGCAGGAAGATGGAATTGGAATCAGAGCTAAGACTAGAACCCAGGCATTCTGATAAGTGATGTGGGCATCCCAAGGAGCACGTTTTTAAGATTTATGTATTTTACTTGAAAGAGACAAGGATAGAGAGATCTTCCATCTGCTGATTTACTCAGATAGCTGCAATGGCCAGGGCTGGGCTGGGCCAAAGCCAGGATCCAGGAGCTTTATCCAAATCCTCCACATGTGTGGCAGAGGCCCAAGCACTTGGGTCATACTTTGTTGCTTTCCCAGGCCTTTAGCAGGGAGCTGGATCAGAAGTGGAGTGGCCAGGGCTTGAACTGGTGCCCATATGGGATGCTGGTGTCGCAGGAAGTAGTTTCACTCGCTATCCCACAATGCTGGCCCCTCCAAGCAGCATCTTAATCGCTATACCAGTCATCCCAAAGGCAGTTTTCTTACTCATACTTTGTTTTGTGTGGTCTTTTCAGTTAGTTATTATCAAATGTGCTTAGATTTCTGTGTTCTCAGTTCTGACTTTTCTAAAATGTTCTAGCTGATATCACATGCCTAGTATTTTAATAGTTCAAATGCAGTTGTGTTTCTTTTCCCCGTGGGTGCCCCTTATGCAGTCTTCTGCCTCCAGCTGTATTCTGGACATATTACCCTGTGAGTCTGCTGCACATTTGCACATTTCTCACCCTGGGACTTTGCTTTTTCAAGATAACCTATTTTCTTCTTTTTTTTTAACCTTTTTTTTTTTTTTAAAGATTTATTCATTTGTTTGAGAGTCAGAGTTACACAGAGAGAGGAGAGGTGGGGGGTTGGGGGGGAGATATTCCATCTGCTGGTCAGTCCCCAATTGGCCCCAACGGCCGGAGCTGTGCTGTTCCGAAGCCAGTAACCAGGAGCTTCTTCTGGGTCTCCCACGTGGGTGCAGGGGCCCAAGGACTTGGGCCATCTTCTACTGTTTCCCAGGCCACAGCGGAGAGCTGGGTTGGAAGTGGATCCGAAGGGTCTTGAACTGGCGCCCATATTGGATGCCGGCACTTCAAGCCAGGGCATTAACCCGCTGTGCCACAGCGCCGGCCGCTTCTTCTTCTTAAGATTTTCTTTCTTCTTCCTCCTCCTCCTCTTCGTTTTTAAAGATTTACTTATTTTAAAGGCAGTTACAGAGAGAGGGAGAGGGAAAGGGTGAGAGAAAGAGAGAGGGAGAGAGATTTGATCTTTTGTTCACTAATTTGCTCCCCAAATGCCTGCAATGTCTGGGGTTGGGACGGGCTGAAGCCAGGAGCTACTTCTGTCTCCCACATGGATACAGGACCCCAAGTACTTGGCGCATCTTCTGCTTTTCCACGTGCATTAGTAGGAATCTGGATCAGAAGTATAGCAGCTGGACTCAAACTGGCGCTCATATAGGATGCTGATGTCATAGCTGACGACTTAACCTGCTGCACTGCAACATGGGCCCAGAAGATACCTATTTTTCTCTTTCATGGCCTGCCTGCCTGCCTTCCTTTCTTCCTTTCTTTTTATTTATTTTAACTAAGTCTTGTTCTTTAATAACTTCCTGAGGAAGGGTGAATTGGAAGTAGATTTTGAATACTGGCAAATCTGATGATGGACTGCTCTTTAATAATTGTGCTAGGAATAGAATATTAGGTTGAAATTATTAGAATTTTGCACATATATTCTGTTGTCTTTTAGAAATCAGTATTCTTTTGAGATGTTTACCTGTCTGATTTCTTCTGTAACTCTTTTTTCTTTTGCTGCATATCTTAGGATGTTCTGCTTATCCACATGTCCAATGTTTAATGATAATATACCTTAGTGCGAGATCCTACTTTGCAGAAATTCAGTTTGAGCAGCATGTTCAAATAAATTTTCTATGGTCATTGAAACATTTCATGTGTGTACTGTCCAGTACTATCACTTACTTATAGCCTTCTGTGGTTTTGAACACTTTAATTCGTGGGACTGAGGATGGGATGAATTTGAGTGTGAGTTTTCGTTACATTTTGTGAGCTATCTTACTGAGCAATATAGAATAGAGATTCATGTCTTTAAGTTGGAGGACGCCTTTGAAATGCTGCTTGGTGTTTTGGTTAAAAAAATCGTTGAATATTTATAATATTTTGGGTATGTGTTGTTGAAGGAATTTGTGTACTTAGATCGTTTCTCTATTGTGATTCTGAGTTAATAACTGTCATGAGGGACCAGAAATCTATTTGAAGGTGTTTGTGCTTGTATGAGGCTTTTTGTCATATGATTGTCATGGTGGGGTGGACAGAATTAGTAATTTTGTAGCAGACCCAAAATGTCAACATGTACTCTTTTCGAGCATTAACTTCAGTCTTTTGAGAATTAAAGTTGCTGCTGGCCCTTTGGAAACCTAGCAAGGAAGTTGGCAGTGTGGCCTCCCAGGCATCAAGAAGATTCCCACCCCCCGCCCTGCAGAGTTATCCCCGTTTTCACTATGCCTCTGGTGCCTCTGCTTTCTACTATATTTTGTGTAACAGAGTTAGAAGTCTTTTTAGAGGATGTGATTTCTGTTTTCCATTGAGAATGAAATATACTGGAGAAGTGAGGGGTTTGAGGTTCTAAGTGCTGCCTTCAAACCATCTTCCTTCTCAAAGCTGTGCATTGTTTTCTGGCCTCCTGAGGTACCTGGTTCTTTTCACTCCTGAGAGAGTGATTCCAGGTAGTGCCATTCGATTTTTCCTCCCCATACTAAAATCCAACCTTTTTAAATAGATGTGTATGACTTAGTGACAGTTTTGATGCTTGTCTCATTATCTGCTTGTATCTTTTTCAAAAAAATCCCATTGTCTGAATGAAATTGATCTGAAATCCTTATAGAAAAATCACAAAATTATTAAAGGTACTTCTTAAGAAATTGAGAGCAAGATTCTCTGGTAATGAATGGATACTGCTATAGTCAGAAGTAGTATAGAATATATATATAATATATATGCTTGCTAGGAAACATGGAGAGAGACCTAGAAAGACATCATTAATTTTAATAGGAATGGAAATAGCAGGCAAAGTAAATTTTCAGTTAAATTTAGAAACCAGTTTTACAGATCACTACAATGTCATGAAAAGTGGTTCTTCTAGGTTATTACATAACAAGGGTATTTAATTATTTGTCTGACATAGAGCAGTCCATTTTTTCTGTGTCACAAATGAAATAATCTTCACATTCAAATACTATCATTAATTTTAGTTTACTTTGTCAAAGAAAAATGTTTATTACTTTTTGGTTCATGCAATTAATTTTAATAAAATTCACAACTGATGTCTATTAGCTTGATGTGATGGGAAGTCCTAGAACTAATATTGTAAAATAAAGATAGTATAGCAGGGTGGATCTTGAAACTGATTTTTTTAACTTGACATTCCTTTTCTGTAGATTTTCCAGCTGTGAATTGGGTTCTTCAGTATGATTGTCCAGAGGATGCCAACACGTATATTCACAGAGCAGGTAGAACAGCCAGGTGGGTGTGTAGATTCATTTCTTTGCTTTTGGTGTTCTCCAAATAATAAAGCATGTTGCCCCAACTTCAGACAAAGAACAGAGAGATTCTGGTAAGTTAATGTGATTTTGGCATTTTGTGATGTGGGTGTCAGCAACTTGATAAGTATTAGATTGTATGACTGTCCAGAACAATCCATATTTCGTTTTTATTATTTACCAGAACTGCTCACTGAATGTTATCTCATTGAATCTAATGACCTCTCTGTTTTCAGATGAGGACCCTAAGGCCTTGGGCAGTTAGTGTGCTCAAAGATCCCAGAGCTAGCTGTAAGCCCAGGAAGTCTAGTATACATCTTGTGATCTTTTTTTTTTTTTTTTTTTTTTTGACAGGCAGAGTGGACAGTGAGAGAGACAGACAGAGAGAAAGGTCTTCCTTTGCCATTGGTTCACCC
This sequence comes from Oryctolagus cuniculus, assembly GCF_964237555.1. Classification (NCBI taxonomy): domain Eukaryota; kingdom Metazoa; phylum Chordata; class Mammalia; order Lagomorpha; family Leporidae; genus Oryctolagus; species Oryctolagus cuniculus. The sequence goes on from NC_091432.1 coordinate 100,446,931, forward strand.
TCCAATGGCCGCCGCGGCCGGCGCACCGCGCTGATCCAATGGCAGGAGCCAGGTACTTACTTATCCTGGGCTCCCATGCGTGTGCAGGGCCCAAGGACTTGGGCCATCCTCCACTGCACTCCTGGGCCACAGCAGAGAGCTGGTCTGGAAGAGGGGCAACCGGGACAGAATCCGGCGCCCCAACCGGGACTAGAACCTGGGGTGCTGGCGCTGCAAGGCGGAGGATTAGCCTAGTGAGCCGCTGCGCCGGCCTTTTTTTTTTTTTTTTTTAAATCTTGTGATCTTACCATTTGTTGTAGGGGGTCTAATAAGATGAAGAGTGGTCTAAAGTCATAATTTCCCCCTTTTCTTCCTAAGAGGAATTGGAAGCATTGCTAGAGGCCACCCTCAGATATTTTCTCTTCTTTCCATGGTTTCCTCTCCTCACTTCCTATAAAAATACCCTGTATTTGCTCAAGAGCTGTGGTGACCATCTAGAAAAGAGTATAACACAGTTCTTTGGAACTAAAAGTCACAGAAAGATACCTGAGTGAAAGTGTTGCATGATTTTTCAGTGTCATGAAGGTTGCAGAGAAGCTGGGAGCTGTATGCTGCTGGTAGAATTATGAATGGTTAATAGTTATCAAAAGTCAGAGAGTTCTTCGTGTTACGTCATTAATTCTACATCTAAAACTTGATCATTCAGACATTAATGTTAAGAAAATAAGATGAGTAAAATTTTAGTAAAGATGTTTGTCCTGCCAATATTTGTAGTGGTTAAGAATTGGGAAAATAACCTAAATATTCATCACATTAAGGTTTTGTTTAATTGTGATTAGCTACCTCTTTCTTGGGTTTTACATTTTTCTCTGCATTTTCTTTGTCATCAGAATTGTATATGATTGGCTATTTACAGCATGGATTTCAATATTGGACTGATTGAACCAACAGTTGCTTCTTATTTCAAGCTACAACTTAAGTCTTCTCCAAGGATGACAGGATTTTTAGGCCCAAGACCTTTGCTCTTCATCCAAGCAAAGATCATACTTCTCTTGAAGGCTTGCTTTTCCACTTGACCTGCACCTACCGCTTCAGAGATCTGTTTCCTCTAGCCTCTGCTTATCCAAGAAGCCCCTTTTGGGCTTAGTATTTTTTTAAAAAATACAGATTTATGTATTTATCTGATGAACAGAGAGAGAGGAGAGAGAAGAGAGAGATGTCCATCCACTGGTCCACTCCCCAAGTGGCTGCAGTGGGTAGGCAGGGTCAAGTGGAAGCCAGGAGTCAGGAACTCCCTCCCAGTCTTCCATGTAAATGATAGGGGCCTAAGTACTTGCGTTAACTGCCTCTGCTTTCTCAGGTGCATTAACAGGGAGCTGGTTCAGAAGCAGAGCAGCTGGGACTCGATCTGGCACTCAGATAGTGGATTCCGGTGTTGTAAGCAGCATCTTAACTTGCTGTGCCACAGTGCTAGTCCCTAAGTATAATTTTTAGGTTTCTTTATGTCCATGACTTTCAGATGTCTCTAAAGAAAAACATATTTTTGTTTGTGATGACTTTTTTGTTTATCTGAAACGAAGATTTCAGTGTTCTCCTTAGCTCAGTGTTTAAGTATTTGAATGTTTACAGGTTTTTAGTTGGTTTGAATTTTCCGTGTGAGCTATCGTTAAACATGGTTGTGATGCAAATGTCCTTAGATGTATTTTTTTATCACTGTTAAAAAGAGAGTACAATAGTGAAAGACTATTATAAAATAGTCCTTATGTACTAGAAGTTTCAAGAGTAAGTCTTAATTGCCATCAATGTCATATTTAGAATCAGCAATAGAGTTAGGACCCTATTTTGTGACTGGCATTGTACACAGATCAACTAGTCTTTACAAATTTGTTTTCTTCTGGTATCTGTCAAAGGGGGAATGGGTAGAAGGGCAGCCTGTCTGCCTTCTATTTTATAAGAAAGATGTGTGGTGTCTCAGTGTAGTTAATGTGTTGGCTACATACTTGTATTAACATTCATAGTGAGGTCTTCCAATACATTGTCAGTGGTGGCTGGTAGAATGAATCTTTGCCCACTGTTTAATTCTCCTCAGTAAATAAGTAATATATGTAGATATGTGAACCTGCGCACACATCTGCCTTTTGTGAACCTTTAGGACTCTGGATAGGTAATTGTCTCATAAACATGTAGGGGCTTCCATGTCTTCTAGATGCATCAGCAGTGTGGATGTGGACAGGGCAACTTACTCCCTTATAGCATATGACTGGCAGCATTTAAAAATTCTCCCTAAATAAAGACTCTTGGACATCTCATCAAGAAAAGGCCCCAGAAGGGGACATATTTTGGGATCCTTGGTTTTGGAAAAGTTGATGAGTGAATGCAGTCGAGCACATTCAGTTGGATCTAGCACTGTGGAAGAAGCTGGAGGACGGCATCCTAGTGGTTGGGTCTAGAGAGAATGCAGGTTTGAAAAAATGCTTTTAATGTAATTTCTCATAGAGTCAGTTCTTTAAAGGGCAAGTCTGTCTGACTGTTGATAACCAATTAAATGTACCCTGATTTGATTATTTTATATGTATAGCCAGTGACAAGCTTGACATATATAATGCTTAGTTTTTCTCTGGCGGTTTAAAAGTTGGCATTTAATGGGCTTAGAGATAATTAGAAAGTTTCGTGGGCCACGAGACTGAATAATTGAGTTGAATAAAGGCTAAATTAAAATTTGGTACTAATTAAAATCCTGCATGTTAGGCTGTAATTAAAACCAGGTTGCCAGTTAGTGTTTTCTTTTGGAATTGAACTATAATGTATAGAAAAACAAATTTTTTAGCAAAATAGCCAAGGTTGGGAGATCAGTTCTGACCCCCCCCCCCCCTTTTTCGGAGGAAAAAAAAAGATGCTTCAGGTACTTGTTGCATTGAAGTACTTATTCCAATTTATTCCTCTTTCTGAAAATCTTGATCTGAGCATTTCAGAAATTTTCATCTATTTTCTTAACTATCACACCGTTTTTAATAAAGTCCCCTTTTCAGACAAGTGAGGCAAGGGATATAGCTTTATAATGCTGTGACCAGTGATACATTCTATCACTTACAAGTAGTTCTGTTTATGACTTGAGGTTTTTGGTATTCAGAAAACCAAGCTCTTGTATTTGTTGTTATTAAAATACCTGGTTGAAAACAAAAGATTTGGGAGTGGAAGGTAGGCACACATCAGGTACTCCTTGTTTAAGGACTTTAATTTGGGGAAGACAGGGAGACTGTAGATAGAAGATGGGAGTTTATTTATGATTATATTCTTTTCCAGAGTAGTGGGAAGTAGGTAAAGTAATCTCAGCAATAGTAAAATGTAGCCTTCCTGCCCTGGATATACTTGTGGCTCTCAGAAATTTGGAGTCACTTAAGGAAGTAAGTAGAGTGATTCCACTAGGGGGCAGCAAAGGCCAAATCTTTGGTTTGCTTGCTGACTAGCTGCAGTGTAGATCTGAAGGACAGCAAATTGGAAGCTGCAAGCAGAATTTCTAATAACTTGGGTGGAGTTCGTGGCGTGTTTGTGGAGAATACTAGCACTCTAAGGAATCAGTGAGAATTTTTAAATAGTGTCTTTAAGTGGTTTTTAAATTTAAATAAAGCAAGTGGGAAGACAATTTCCTTGAGCATTGACTTACTGAAGCATACTGCGTATTTCTTAAGCTATAACATATGAACAATCATTGCTAGTGAAAATTCTTATTTCTTTCATTCTTTTGGATTAGATTTGTGAAGGCCCCTCTCTTTTAAGTGGGGGCACATTTCATGTATTTCATATATACAGTTTTAAGAGCATATGATGCTTCCCATCCTACCCTCCCTCCTTCCCTTGATCCCACCCTCTACCTTCCTTTCTTATTTTTCTTAATTTTTACAATGACATACTTTCAGTTTGCTTTATAAACAAAGCTTAACCCATCACTGAATAAACAATTCAACCAGTAGTAGGTAGAAAAACCACTGTTCCTCAAAAGTATAGACAAGGGCTATAAGCAAGTCTTAAAATGTCAGTTTTACTCAGATATCATACTTGTTTGTCTGCTGTATATTACCACAAATCAGAGAAACCATATGATATTTTGTCTTTTGGGATTGGCTTGTTTCACTAAGTATAATGGTCTCTAATTGCATCATTTAGTTGTGAAAGAAAGGATTTCATTCTTTTTTGTGGCTGAGTAGTATTCTATTGTGTATATATACACAGTTTCTATATCTAGTCATCATTTGATGGACATCTGGGATGATTCTATATCTTAGTTGAGCAGGGATAAACATGGGGGTAAGGATAATTCTTCCATATGGTGGTTTCATTTCCTTTGAGTAAATTCTCAGGAGTGGAATAGCTGGGTCATATGGTATATCAAGTTTCAAATTTCTGAGGAATCTGCATATTGTCTTCCATAATGGCTGTACCAGTGTACATGCCCACCAATAGTCCAGCAGTGTATTATGGTACCTTTTCTCCCTCATCCTCATCAGCATTTGTTATTTTCTGGTGGTAGCCATTTTTACTGGGTAGAGGTGAAACCTCATTGTAGTTTTTCTTTGTGTTTCCCTGATGGCTTGGGGTTCTGAGCATCTTTTCATGTGTCTATTGGGAAGACTCTCTGCAGTCGGTTGCTCCTAGATGGAGACCAGTGCTTCCTTACAGGACTCTCTGCCTTTGTTGGTATCTAGGATTTAGAGGCTTAATAAAGGGCAAAGAAAATTTTTTATTTTGCATCTTGAGTCCGTGAGGAATTGGGATAAAGTACAGAAGTTGATGAGGCACTGATCTTACTTAGGAGTCTCCAGTTTCCCGGTTACTTCTCCCTGCCCTTGCTCTTCTGATCCTTTTAAAACAAGTCAGGACATGTCACCTCTGAGACCTTCCATTGCACTCAGTGAAAGACAGTGATCTCTTGGGCCTATCTTTTGTAACTTCACTACCTTTTCCTGTTAGTTCGCTCTTGTTACCTGTGCTCCATGATGGTTTTACTGTATCTTGTCCTTTTCTTTTTTAAAATATTTAAAAGGCAGAGTGACAGAGACAGAAGAAGAGAGATTTCTTCTATCTACTGGTTCACTTGGAAGTTACATTCCATCTTATCTATAGAATCCATATTACTGAAGTAGGCAGGCATACAGGTTAAAATTGATTAGGTTTGTGAGATAGAAGACTTCACCTTGACCACGTCCCTGTGTGACCTCTGGCCCCTACCTGGCCATACCTGTGCACCCACTGGCCAATCAGGTTAATTAGCCACTCCCTTTGGAAGTGGATTAAAAACCTGGGTCACGGTATGCCTGGCCCTTTTTGCCCTTCCTTGCTTTGGCCTTTTACCAATAGGGGCCTTGCTGCCGCTCTGCGCCTCCATGGTACGTGGCCTTTGGGCCAACTCGCCTCATGCTTCCTGGCCTAGATGCTCCTCCACCTGCCTGGTTCCTGGTCCTTGGTCTGAACCCAGATTTACCTCTCTCCTTTAGACAGGGCCCTCATTCTCCTATGCATCTTTCGCACTAAAAGCTTAAAATATACCATGCTGCCTCGTTCATTTATGCTGGTATTCAGAATTCTTCTCTGAATATTAGGCAAGAATCCACATGGGTTTATTAATATTGGGAATTTATTAATAAGAATACGGTGATATCACATGGCACCCCAAATTCTGATATCATATGTCACAACCCAGATGGGACTTTTGGTGAACTTTAAGGGGGCCACATTCTGGTGTCATATTTTAGATTTCATTACTGTTATACACATCAGCTCTATTTGTTATGTATAGGAAAGCTCAGATAATATGTGAATATTAGTAGGTGCAACTTGTTGGGAGTCATTTGAGAAACTGCCTACTGAACTCAATATCAAGCTTTACTAATGATTTCAAGGATAAAGACAATCTGAAGCTATTGGTGAAGCAGAAATAAGTCTAGGATGTGGCTCTTTGCTTGCCACATTAGAGTATGTTCTAGCTCAGATAAATACAGAAGATTCCAAATGATGTGTGCAGCATATCAGTTACACAGATGGGTCATTTGTATGTTCTGTTACAAAGCTCATCAGAGACACAAACCCAATCCATAGATTGTGAACAAACCTGGTACTAATTATTAAAAGCTGCACATAGGCAATGAATCTCATACTAGCAAATGCCATGTTTGATTTCCCTAGTATGTTATAAGTGTGTTTACTGAGAGATTGGACAATATCACTTTTTTTTTTTTTTTTGAGGGGCAGGTTATCTTTCCTATTCCTACCCTTATACCACATGCACAATAAATGGATCGTGGGTTAACTGTTTACTTCTCAAAACTCAAATATTTGAGTGCATAAATGAATTCGTCTAACCCATAGAACAACTTTATGAAAGAGATTTTCTCATTAGGAAACTCTTAAAGACTTTGAAGTAAAATTACTCAGTATAGTAAGTACCAGGCCTAGGATTTATACTCAGGTCTTTCTGACTCATTCTTGCCAGTGTGTTCTCAACTCCACCTGTTTTTATTTAATGGCTTCTAGTAGTTGTTGCTACTATGCAGGACTTACAGAATGCCTGAAAGCCAGCCATTTGGAAAAGAAAGGTAGATGTTTTTTATTTAAATTTGCTGTCATTTATGGTCATGAAGATGCATTTTCCTTGTTTGTTTGGACTGTGGGAGGAAGATACATCAGAATTGTTCAAATACTTTTTAAAAATCAAATATGAGGGGCCAATGTTGTGGCATAGCAGGTTAAGCTGCAGCTTGTGATGCTGGCATCCCATATGGGTGCTGGTTTGATTCCCAGCTGCTTTATTTCTCATCTAACTCCTTGCTGATGTGCCTGAGAGCAGTGGAAGATGGCCCAAGTGCTTGGGCCCCTGCACCCACATGAGAGACCCAGAAAAAACTCCTGGCTTTGGCCTGGCCCAGTTCTGGCTGTTATGACTGTTTGGGGATTACTTCTGTGGGGATTAAACCTGTGGTTGGAAGATTTCTCTCTCTGTGATGCTCTTTGACTTTCAAATAAAAATAAATAAACCTTAAAAAAATAATAAAAATCAAATTTGAAAAGGACTTAGTATTGAGCTGAACTTTGTAACTTACTGGCTATGTACCCTTGGACCAGCATTTTTTTTTTTTAAGATTTATTTATTTTTTTTGAAAGAATTACATACACACACATACCCCATATATATTTATATATATATATTATATATATGTATAAGGAGAGAGAAAAATCGTCCATGTACTGGTTCATTCCCCAAATGGCATTAATGGCCAGGGTTGGGCCAGGCTGAAGCCAGGAGCATGGAACCCCTTCCAGGTCTCCCATGTGGGTGCAGGGACCCAAGGACTTGGACCATTCTACACTGCTTTTCCAGGAGTATTAGCAGGGAGCTTGATCATCCCATATGGGATGCCAGTACTGTGGGTGACAGTTTAACCCACTGTGCCACAGTGCTGGCCTTAGTATTTCATTTCTTTAACCCCTAGTTTCTTTCCATATAAAATGAGATTAAACATATCTACCTCTGAGTTGTTTTTTGAAACCATAATTTTAGGTAGTATCAGTACTGTTTTTGAGTTTTCTTTATATTCTTACTCTGTTAAAACTTAGTTTAATTGTTTTCCTTCTTAAAACAGAATTGATAGAGTTTAGTCATTTCTACCATGAATCCTTGCTCTTAATCAGTTTGCTGGAAGCTTTCCATGCAGTATGTGTTGAGCAGCTTGGTTTCTTTCTTATTATTTCCTGATAAACTTGATTTGTCATTAGAGAGCTTATGATGTTGATGTTTGATGTTGCTAATTGATGTTCTGAGATATTGGGCTGCTGCTGACTCTTTGCTCAATGTATAGCTCTAAGTCAGTGCTGCTCTTCTTCTCTGGAGTAAGCTCTCCTTTGTACCATGTTGTGTAGGATAAATAGAATAGATGAACTCAGATTCTTTACTGATGGCTTTTTGCATCTGCAGGATAAAATGCACAGTTCTGTTATGGTGACATGAAGTCAGTCAGTTGCCACAGGTAATGCTGAGAAAGGGAGAGAGACTGGAATCGGAGAACAATAGAGGTATGGAGAAGAAGGATGGAGGAATAGCAGAGTATAACCCTTTTTCCTCTTGATTGCACTTGTATTATGAATAGTGACTAGTATATAAATAATCACTATTGTAGAAGTTTGGATCCTAGAGACCTGGGTAATCTCAAGGTGTTTTGTCATGGATAAGAAACTAGAAGGGATAATGCTAAAGTATCTTATCTAAAGTTAGCAGCTAGTGAGTAGTTCTTCTGCGTACAAATCTAGTGTTTCATTTGCTGATGGTACTTCTAGTGCTCATTTGTATTTGTTCACTCAACAGTATTAAATAGCTATTAGGGACATCTGGTATAGGTTTACATGACCTCAGATTTATTGGTCAAAATAAGAAGCGCACTAATACTGGTAAGTTGTGTGTTTAATGAGGCAAGAATGATAAAAGAAGATACAGGTTGCACAGGCAATGAGAAAAACTTCATTTTTTATAATTTGTTTTTTATTTTTTATAATTTGTATTACTGAATAATGCTTACAGCACAGCTTCTAGACAGTGATGGCAGTACAATTAAAGTCTTCTAAAATTTACCACTGAGCAAAATGTTTTCATGTATGTTTTTATATATATTTTTAGCGACAAAAAAGGAATAGTTCTTATTAGACCTTTTGAAGACCTGCCTCCTTGGAACCTAGAGAACCTGGCTGGGACAGCTAATGTAGTTTTGAACAGGGCTAGATCACTGCAGGACGAAACTCTGAGTGTGATTGAGCAAAGTTAGACAGTTAGAGGCCCAGCTAGCATGGAATTGATGTGTTGGAGAATCTGAATTGGAGTGGTTAGGAATTAATGTCTCTTAGGCAAAAGCCAAATTACTGCTGGAGTGGCAGGGCTTTTTTCCTCACATTGGGCATTTGGAGGTTATTTCAATGGAAGAATTACCATTGGCATCCAAGCCAATGGACTGGATCTCCTGTTCTAGCTAGAAATGCTGGTGAGGTTGCAGGATGTGGAGATAAACTATCTGATATCAGTTGGGCAGTCATGATCAGTCTATTGAGTCCTTGTTTCTGCAGAGAATCCTTATATGATTGAGAAAACAGTAGATTGCAAATTTGAGGTCTGTGATAGATGGGGCTGGCTGTGTGGCGTATCAGGTAAAGCCGCCACCTGCAGCACTGGCATCCCATACACGCATTGGTTTGAGTCCCAGCTGCTCCATTTTCAATCCAGCTCCCTACGAATGCACTGGGAAAGCAGTGGAAAGTGGCCTAACTGCTTGGGCCCCTGCATCCATGTGGGAGACCCAGAAGAAGCCCCTGGCTCCTGGCTGTGGCCTGTCCCAGCCCCAGCCATTGCGGCCATCTGGGGAGTGAACAGTTAGATGGAAGACCTCATTCTCTGCCTCTGCATCTCCTTCTCTGTAACTCTTTCAAATAACTAAATCTATTTTTACAAAGGTCTCTGATAGGTTGTAACCAGCTAGCTAATTTTAGGCCCATTTCTTGGCCTTTCAGCAACTTCTTTTGATATTTATTTCCTCTACTTGCTGTTCACTATTAAGATTGGCAAGTTTTTTTTCTTTTTTTGTTTTTTAAAGATTTATTTATTCGAAAGACAAAGTTACAGAGATGGGGAGATCTTCCATCTGCTAGTTCACTCTCCAAATAGCTGCAGTGGCTGGGGCTGGCCCATGCTGAAGCCAGGAGCCTAGAATTCTGTCCAGGTCTCTGTCTCCAGTATGGGTGGTAGGGACACAAGTACTTGGGCCATCTTCTACTGGTTTCCCAGGTACATTAGCAGGGAGCTTTATTGGAAATGGAGCAGCTGGGACTTGAACTGGCATCCATGTGGATGCCAGCATTGCAGGAGGTGAATTTAACTGCTGTGACACAACGCCAGCCCCAAGATTGGCAAATTAACGTAAAATGAAGTTCTCCATGAATTTTGGAAGAGCTGCATAAATACAACATGTTATTAATACTGGTGCTGAAAGTCAAACTTTTTTTCAGATGCAGGGTTTTGTTTTTTTTTTTTTTTTTTTTTTTTTTTTGGACAGGCAGAGTGGACAGTGAGAGAGAGAGAGAGACAGAGAGAAAGGTCTTCCTTTGCCGTTGGTTCACCCTCCAATGGCCGCCGTGGCCTGCGCTGATCTGAAGCCAGGAGCCAGGTGCCTCTCCTGGTCTCCCATGCGGGTGCAGGGCCCAAGGACCTGGGCCATCCTCCACTGCACTCCCGGGCCACAGCAGAGAGCTGGCCTGGAAGAGGGGCAACCGGGACAGAATCCAGCGCCCTGACTGGGACTAGAACCCGGTGTGCCGGCGCCGCAAGGCAGAGGATTAGCCTGTTGAGCCACGGCGCCGGCCCAGATGCAGGGTTTTCTATGTGGTGTCTGGATTGTTTTTTTTTATTTTTCTTTTTTAAAGATTTATTTATTTGAAAGAGTTATACACACACACACACACACACACACAGAGAGAGAGAGAGAGAGAGAGAGAGGTCTTCCATCCGATGGTTCACTCCCCAGTGGGCCACAACGGCCGGAGCTGTGCTGATCCGAAGCCAGGAGCCAGGAGCTTCTTCCTGGTCTCCCACACCGGTGCACGGGCCCAAGGACTTGGGCCATCTTCCACTGCTTTCCCAGGCCACAGCAGAGAGCTGAATTGGAAGTGGAGCAGCCGGGTCTCAAACTGGTGCCCATATGGGATGTCGGCACTTCAGGCCAGGACGTTAACCCACTGCTCCATAGCACTGGCCCCTGGGTTGTCTCTTAAAGGCTAAGTATATGGAGTTTTAAAACTGGGTCTTATGAAGCACATTTATTTTTCTTACACATATATTTAGCCTTGGGTCTTGGATCGTGCTTTTGAAGTCTAAAAGCTGGCTCATGGGTAAACAGACTATATTCTTGTAAGCATTATGAACAAAAAAAGTACTTAGGCCTTTTTAAAAGTTTTATTCTTGAAATAAAAGCTTGTGGAAACAGTATTAGTGTGTGGAAGATAATTTATGCTTTATGTTGTTTCAAGGAAAAGATGTGTTTAACACAAAATAGGCAAAATGGCCAGTGATGATCTTTTAATAGATGCTTGCCTTGGGTGTTATTTTCCATTTTACTTTGGCAGTCTTTCTTCTACATGTTGCTCCTGCAATGTGTCTTAATCTGTGTAGTCTTTTATATATGAGGATACTTCAAAAAGTTCATGGAAAAATAGAGTCAAAAGTATGAGTTTATTTAGCTCTAAAAATTTTGAAATCTATGCAGGTTTTCTCATGCAGTTTTATATATTATTATTATTTTTACAGATTTATTTATTTATTTGAAAGTCACAGTTACACAGAAAGAAAGAGAGGGAGAGAGAGAGATCTTCCATCCGCTGGTTTACTCCCCAGTTGCCTGCAATGGCTGGAGCTGTGCGGATCCGAAGCCAGGAGCTTCCTCCGGGTCTCCCATGCCAGTGTAGGGGCCCAAGGACTTGGGCCATCTTCTTCTGCTTTCCCAGGCCATAGTGGAGAGCTGGATCGGAAGTGGAGCAGCCGGATTTGAACTGGCGCCCATGTAGGATGCTGGCACACCAGCAGTGGCTTTACTTGCCACACCAGAGCACCGACCCCAAGTTTTATATATTATGAAAAAATTTTGCCCCTCTAAACTCTTACTTTAAATTCTATTTTCTCATGAACTTTTTCAAGTACCATCATATATCCTGTCAGCTATAGCTGTAAAAGTTTTGGGCATAGCCCCTTCATGAATTTAGTTGTGATTCTTTTCTTCCAGGTTCTCCCTGATTGGTAAATAAGATAGACGGAGTTGACTCCCTGATTCTTCTTAGTTGTGAGTCTCTGAATGACCAGAGAATATTCACTGAATGCCTTTTTGATCTCCTAAAGATTTCTTACTCCTTTGCTGCAGTTCCTGCCCTGTGTAGTCTTGTGGGCCTATTTATTTCATTCTGCTGTCTCTGAATTTGGATGTGGAATGATAAAAGGGTTGACTGTCCCTCAAACTGCTGTTACCCTTCCTTTCTAATTGTTCCTGTTTGGGCCATACAGAATAAGCCTTTCTATTTCTGAGGGTAGTTCACTTCATTCCAGGAATCTGGCTGCCCTGAAGACATTTTGGCAAGTGTACTGCTTAGTGGTCACTATTAACTACTTCCTTTCTTCTTTTATCTTTGACCTGTCCTTGGTGTGAAGCCTTGAAGGATCCGAAGTTGTGATGTCTCATATACCGTATCTAAGGATGTCACCTCACTACTTTATGTACTAGTAATCTTGGACTTCACGAATGGTTTATTTCAATAATATTTAGGCAAATGCTTTAAATTGATATTTCTTTGTAATAAATGAAGATGAAAAACTTTGAGTCATCCTCTTTTAAAATTCAGTGAAGAAAGTATTTGGTATTGGTTTTTCAGTTATGAAACAGACACTAAAAGTAAATTGTATGCTCAGTATTATTCTTTGCATTGGAAAATGCAAACAAGCATGAAGAAGACAAAAGTATTCACCGAATACTCCAAGGCTGCCTTCTGTTCATGGCAAACTTGACTTTCCCATCTAAATGTTTACCCCTAATGGTGGATGAGTTCTAATTATTCCTTAGGTCTCAGTTCATTTGTTTTGTCAGAACAGTTGACTTGTAGATTCCACTAACTGCAGCTCTCTCATATGTACTTACAGCTTGCTGTGTGTTGACTAAAGTGCCATACTACTTTACGGTTATTCCTGGTGTTAATATCTTTTCCTAATAGACTGTAAACTCTGTAGTAGCCAGGACCATGTCTGTGTTATCATTGTTTGAGTGCCTGGCATGTTCGTTCGTTCGTTCTTTCTTTCTTTCTTTCTTTCTTTCTTTCTTTCTTTCTTTCTTTCTTTCTTTCTTTCTTTTTTAAAGATTTTATTTATTTATTTGAGAGGTTGAGTTACATACAGTGAGAGGGAGAGACGGAGAGAAAAGTCTTCTATCTGCTGATTCACTACCCAAATGGCTGCAAAAGCTGGAGCTGTGCCGAGCCAAAGCAGGAACCAGGAGCTTCCTTGGGGTTTCTCATGCAGGTGCAGGGGCCCAATCACCTGGGCATCTTCTGCTTTCCCAGGCCATACCAGAGAGCTGGACTAGAAGAGGAGCAGCCGGCCCATATGGGATGCCAGTGCTGCAGGTGGAGGATTAACTTATTGCGCCATAGCGCCGGCCCCTGGCATGTCCTGTAATAATGCTTTGTAAACTTGATGAGGGAACCTAAAGAAAACTTGACATTTTGATGTGCTTTTTTTTTTTAACTTTTATTTAATGAATATAAATTTCCAAAGTACAGCTTATGGATTACAATGCCCCCCCCCCCCCATAACTTCCCTCCCACCTGCAACCCTCCCCTCTCCCACGCTCTCTCCCCTTCCATTCACATCAAGATTCATTTTCAATTCTCTTTATATACAGAAGATCAGTTTAGCATATATTAAGTAAAGATTTCAACAGTTCGCACCCACATAGAAACACAAAGTGAAAAATACTGTTTGAGTACTAGTTATAGCATTAACTCACAATGTACAGCACATTAAGGACAGAGATCCTACATGAGGAGTAAGTGCACAGTGACTCCTGTTGTGGACTTAACAAATTGACACTCTTGTTTCTGGCATCAGTAATCACCCTAGGCTCTTGTCATGAGTAGCCAAGGCTATGGAAGCCTTTTGAGTTCGCTCAGATCATATTTGGACAAGGTCATAGGCAAAGTGGAAGTTCTTCCTCCCTTCAGAGAAAGGAACCTCCTTCTTTGATGGCCCGTTCTTTCCACTGGGATCTCATTTGCAGAGATCTTTCATTTAGGTCATTTTTTTTTTTTTTTTTGCCAGAGTGTCTTGGCAAAGTATTGGTATTTCCATGCCTAAAATACTCTCATGGGCTCTTCAGCCAGATCCGAATGCCTTAAGGGCTGATTCTGAGGCCAGAGTGCTGTTTAGGACATCCGCCATTCTATGAGTCTGTTGTGTATCCCGCTTCCCATGTTGTATCCTTTTCTCCCTTTTTTTAAATTCTATCGGTTAGTATTTTCAGACACTAGTCTTGTTTATGTGATCCCTTTGACTCTTACTCCTATCATTATGATCAATTGTGAACTGAAATTGATCACTGGGACTAGTGAGATGGCATTGGTACATGCCACCTTGATGGGATTGAATTGGAATCTCCTGGTATGTTTCTAACTCTGCCATTTGGGGCAAGTCCGATTGAGCATGCCCCAAATTGCACATCTCTTCCCTCTCTTATTCCCACTCTTATATTTAACAGGATCACTTTTCAGTTAAGTTTCAACACTTAAAAATAACTGTGTATTAATTACAGAATTCAACCAATAGTATTAAGTAGAACAACCAAAAAAAATACTAAAAGGGATAAAGTATTAAGTTGTTCATCAACAGTCAGAGCAAGGGCTGATCAAGTCACTGTTTCTCATAGTGTCCATTTCACTTTAACGGGTTTCCTTTTTGGTGCTCGGTTAGTTGTCACCGATCAGGGAGAACATATGATATTTGTCCTTTGGGACTGGCTTATTTCGCTCAGCATGATGTTTCCCAGATTCTTCCATTTTGTTGCAAATGACTGGGTTTCGTTGTTTTTGACTGCTGTATAGTATTCTATAGAGTACATATCCCATAATTTCTTTATCCAGTCTACTGTTGATGGGCATTTAGATTGATTCCAGGTCTTAGCTATTATGAATTGAGCTGCAATAAACATTAAGGTGCAGGCCGCTTTTTTGTTTGCCAATTTAATTTCCTTTGGGTAAATTCCAAGTAGTGGGATGTCTGGGTTGAATGGTAGGGTTATATTCAGGTTTCTGAGGAATCTCTAGACTGACTTCCATAGTGGCTTGACCAGTTTGCATTCCCACCAACAGTGGGTTAGTGTCCCTTTTTCCCCACATCCTCGCCAGCATCTGTTGTTGGTAGATTTCTGAATGTGAGCCATTCTAACCGGGGTGAGATGAAACCTCATTGTGGTTTTGATTTGCATTTCTCTGATTGCTACTGATCTTGAACATTTTTTCATGTGCCTGTTGGTCATTTGGAAACATACTTTTCTATGATTGTGTGTGCACATAAATACATTTTCTTATGTAAATGAAATTAGGCTGGGATTTTACTTTATATATAGAAATTGTGTCTTACAGTCAACATGTAATGTAAAAATTGTCCTTCAGTCTTTAAAATAAAGGGTGAACCAAAGGAAAAAGGAAGACCTTTCTCTCTGTCTCTCTCACTGTCCACTCTACCTGTCAAAAAAAAAAAGGCATTATCAATCAAAGTTATCAAAACCAGTTATTCTCTACTTTTTTTAGTGACAAATGCTTACATAGTGTGATATTTAACTCTGTACTGAGGCATGCAGGATCTTCCAAAAATGGGCTTTGTGCCTTTCTAGCAAACTTTCCTGCTGTCTGTCCATTTTTATACTCTTGGTTTGGAGTTTTTTCTTGTTTGGTTCACTCTTCACTAAATTAGCTTTGTATTTTCAGGTTTCCACTCCTTTTTTCATGCCACTCTGCTTTGGAATACCTTTCCCCCCTTTTTTTCTGCCAACCTCCAAGGCCCACCTGAAATTCCATCTGCCTTGACACATTTTGTTTTTCTCTGGCTTGCTCTGCGAGGTCTCTCAGGCTTGGCGGCATTTGTTGCTTGTGATTGTGCTTTCGCACTTTCTGTTCTCTGACTATTCTCTTCATTCAGCCACTTGCTTTTTTATGTGTTTGTCTTTTCTGGTTTACTGCAGATCACTGAAGACAGGGATTTTATTTGAGTTCTTGAGTGTATGCTTGATGCAAAGTTTCTTAGTAAATGCTTTACTTGGTTATTTATGAAAATTTGCCCCACAAATATTACAGCATGAATCCTGAAGAGACTGCCTTGAGATGATTATTGTGTTTGTTTATTTAAAATTTGTTTAGTTATCAAATTTCATGCTCTGTTTTTTTGCTTGCCTGTAATAGCTGGCACTAAGGTATCAGTAACATCTGTATGCAGGTTGCACTAAAAGCTAAAAACTTCAGGCTGCCTTGTGGCCCATGTCAGTACAAATTTCTGAAGATGCAGCATGAAATAAGATTTCACTAGGTGAGGGAAGAAACATTATGTGGATTGGAGGCAAGTATTTTTCCTAAGCAAACATTTGTTTCTTTTGACACCTGAGCATTTCATTTCCAAGGTATAAGGAGAATCCCTAGGAAGATGAATACATTTCTTTAGTAGATTGGATGCCATGTTTATTGAACAACTAATTTTATGACATTCCTGTACTGGGTTGAATGAGAAATTTTCTCCTTGCTGTATATACAGTAAAGATCAATTTAAGAAATTCTTTTTAATTGCTTTCTGTCTTTAAATCTAGTATTTTGGTGACAAGACCTGAAAGTCTCTAGGAATTATAACTAGTAATGGAAGCTTCTTAGAAGGCATTGAGAACCCTTGTGTTCTGTTGTTACACAAGAAGAAAAACTAGTGTTTTTAATATTTACTAATTAGATAAACTTGCTTCTGTGTCCTGTGTACATCATACTGTTAAAATTTGAAATGCTGGTTGCATTGATGTGTTAGATTTGTTTCTCTCTTTTTGTTAGGTATAAGGAGGATGGTGAAGCTTTATTAATTTTGCTCCCCTCAGAAGAAAAAGGGATGGTGCAGCAGCTACTCCAGAAGAAAGTTCCTGTGAAGGAAATCAAGTAAGAGCTTGCTTTTCTGTGATTAGAAAAGTGAGGGGGTGGAATTGTTACATTTAATTTCCTACACCTAATTCAGTTCTCTCCCTAACCCATTCAACTGTCTGGTTTTTGACTTAAAAAAATACTTATTTGGTTAGGTTCACAATGAAATTGAGAGGAAATTACAGACTTTTTCTATATACCTCTTAACCCTATACATGCCCCCATTGCAATATCTCCCATCAGAGTGGCTTATTTTTTTAAACTGATAAATCTATATTGACACATCATTGTCACCCAAAGTCCCAAGTTGAAGTGAAGGTTCGCTCTTGGTGTTGTGTATTTTGTAGGTTGGAATGCATCTAAAATGACATGTATCTACCATTAAAATTTCATAGAACATTTTCTCTGCTCTAAGAATCCTGTGCTTTTACCTCTATCCCTGTTGCCATAGTTTTGCTTTCTAGCATGCCATATAGTTGGAATCAGAGCCTTTTGAGGTCGACTTCTTTAACTAAGTAATATACATTTGAGGCTCTTCCATATGTTTTCATGACTTGAGAGCTTGTTTCTTTTTAGTAACGAATAATATTCCATTGTCTAGATGTTAACAGTTTTTCCCTTCAGTTATTGAAGTTCATCTTGATTGCTTTAAAGTTTTGTCAGTTAGGAATAAAGCTGCCATAACCATCTTGATCAGGTTTCTGCGTGAACCTGTTTTCAGCTACTGTGGGTCAATACCAAGGAGTATGATTGCTGGGTCATATGCTAAGACCATGTTTGATTTTGTAAGAAACAGCTAAACTGTCTTCCAACGTGGCTGTACAATTTTGCTCTCTTCCCAGCAATGAAGAAGACTTGGTTTTGCTCCACATTCTTGACAGCACTTGGTGTCATCATGATCTGAATTTTGTACATTCTAATAAGTGTAGGTGTATTGCATTGTTTCTTAAAAATTTTTTTTGTTTTTTTTTTTTTTAAAAAGATTTATTCACGTATTTGAAAGGCAGAATCAGATGGAGAGAGGGAGGGATCAGGAGATAAGGGGAGAGGAATGGAGGGATGTTCCATCTGCTGGTTCACTCCTCAATTGGCTGCAATGGCCAGGGCTGGGCCAGACTGAAGCTGGGAGCCAGGAGCATCATCTCAGTCTCCCACACTGGTGGCAGGGGCTCAAGCACTTGGGCCATCTTACATTGCTTTCCCAGGTGCATTAGCTGCGAGCTGGGTCAGAAATGGAGCATATGGGAATAAACTGGCACTTAGATGAGATGCTGATGTCTCCGGGAGCAGTTTAACTCACTATGCCACAATGCTGGCCCCTTCCTTCCTTCCTTCCTTCCTTCCTCCCTCCCTCCCTCCCTCCCTCCCTCCCTCCCTCCCTCCCTCCCTCCCTCCCTCCCTCCTTCCTTCCTTCCTTCCTTCCTTCCTTCCTTTTTTTATTTATTTATGACAGGCAGAGTGGACAGTGAGAGAGAGAGAGACAGAAAGATCTTCCTTTGCTGTTGGTTCACCCTCCAATGGCCGCTGCTGCTGGCACGCTGCAGCCAGCGCACCACGCTGATCTGATGGCAGGAGCCAGGTGCTTCTCCTGGTCTCCCATGGGGTGCAGGGCCCAAGGAATTGGGCCATCCTCCACTGCACTCCCTGGCCACAGCAGAGAGCTGGCCTGAAAGAGGGGCAACCGGGACAGAATCCGGCGCCCCGACTGGGACTAGAACCCCGTGTGCTGGCGCCGCAAGGTGGAGGATTAGCCTATTGAGCCGTGGCGCCGGCCCTTCGTTTATTTTTTGAGAGGCAGACATACACATGCACTGAAAGTGAGAGAGAGAGAGAGAAAGAGCGAGCGAGAGCGAGAGAGCACGCTAGGTCATAGTAGGGAGCATGGAACTCAATCTAGGTCTTCCACGTGGGTGACAGATACCCAAGTATGTGGGCTGTTACCCACTGCCTTCCATGGTGTGCATTAGCAGGAATCTGAAATTGCAGGTACCTGTGGTTGAGACATTCTAGTATGGGATGCAGGCATCCTTAGTGGTCTATTAACTGCTATACCAAGTGCCTACCCTCTCATTGTTTTAATTTGTATTTCTCTGATGATAGATAATGTGGAACATCTTTTCACATCCTCATTTGTCTTCTTTATATCTTCTTTGGGTAGATGTCTGTTAAATTCTTCAGCCTATTGTTTTAATTGGTTATTTGTGTTGTTGAGTTTAAGGGTTCTTTGTGTATTTCAGATAACAGTCCTTTATCAGATATCTTTTACAAGTACTTTCTCCCAGTCTGTGGCTGTCTTTTAGTACTCTTGCTGTTATCTTTCACAGAGCAGATGTTTTTAATTCTAATGGAGTCCCATTTATAAATGCTTTCTTTCATAGAATAGGCCCTTGGTGTTTTATTTATACATACATATGTGTATATTTTTTAAATTTTCTTTTTTTGTTGTTTATTTGAAAGATAGTAACTGAGAGAGAGTGAGTGCATGTGCTCCATCTTCCATCCTCCAGTTCAGTTTGTAAATGTTACCAACGTTTGGGGCTGGGCCAGGCTGAAACTGGGAGACTGGAGCGCCATTTGGGTACCTGACATGTGCCATCATCTGCTGCTTTCCCAGGCTCACTGGCAGAGAGCTGCAACAGAGAGGAGCAGCCAGGACTGAACCAGCACTCAGATATTAGATGCTGGCGTAGCAGGCAGTGACTTAACCTACTGAGGTACAATGCCTGCCTGTTGGTGTTATATTTAAATTCATTGCCACATCAGAGGTTATTTGGATTTCACTCTATGTTGTTTTCTAGGAGTTTTATACTTTTACTTTTCACATTTACATCTATGACCCACATTGAGCTAATTTTTGTGAAGGGTATAATGTCTGTATGTGGGTTAGTTTTACTTATTTGTGACTGTCCGGCACCATTTGTTGAAAATCCTATTTTTTTTCCCATTGTATTGCTTTTACTTCTTTGTCAAATATCAGTTGATTGTGTTTATGTGAGTCTGTTTCTGGGTTCTCTGTTTATTCTTTGATCAGTATCATACTGTCTTGATTACTGTAGCTTTATAATAAATCTTGAAGTTAGTGTTAGCTTTCTAACTTGTGCTATTCAATATTATGTTGATTATTCTGGGTGTTTTGTTTTTCCATGTAAACTGGAATTGTTTGCTGATCCTTTCACAAAATGACTTGCTGGGATATTTTGGGGATGGCACTGAGTTTGTAGTTCAGAGAAAGGAGAGTACTGACATTTTGATAATATTGACTCTTTCTATTCATGAACATGGCTATCTACATTTATTTAGTTCTGATCTTTTTTACCTTTTTTTTGTCTAATTTTTCTCATAGATATCTTGTATGTGTTTTGTTAGGTTGACATATGAATTGTCAAATTCAGCTTATTCTTTTTGGTAAATAAAGCAGTGGACTTAGTACATTCACCTTTAATTTTGGAATCTTGATGTAATTACATATTAATTCTAGGATTTCTTTTGTTTATTTTGCATTTTTTTTTTGAATAGATGATTGTGTTATCTGTAAACAAAGACAGTTTTATTTATTTTGCTTGAAAGTCAGAGTTACACAGCTAGAGGAGAGGCAGAGAGAGAGGTCTTCCATCTGCTGGTTCACTTAATTGGCTGCAATGGCTGGAGCTGTGCTGATCCGAAGCCAGGAGTTTCCTCCAGGTCTCCCACGTGGGTGCAGGGGCCCAAGCACTTGGGCCATCTTCTACTGCTTTCCCAGGCCATACCAGAGAGCTGGATAGGAAGTAGAGCAGCTGGCACTCGCACTGGCACACTGGATGCTGGCACTGTAGGCAGCTGCTTTACCCGCTATGCCACAGTGCCAGCTCCAACAGTTGGATTTCTTCTTTCTCAAGCAGTGTATCTTTAATTTCCTTTTCTTGTCTTGATGCATTAGTTAGGGCTTCAATTACAATGCTAAAAAAGCAGTGGTGAGAGAGGGACATCTTTGCCTTGTTCGTGATCTTGAAGCAAACTGTCCAGTTTCTCACCATTAAGTATGATATTAGCTGTAGGGTTTTTGTAGATTTTTTTTTTATCAAGATAAAGTTCTTCACTATTACTAGTTTACTCAGTTTTATATATATATATAATTCATATATTTTATAAATAAATTATATAAAAAATACATTATTTATATATAAATGACTGGATGTTGGATTTTATCAAATGCTTTTTCTGGATCTATTACTGTGAGCATGTTTTTTTTTTTTTCTTTTCTTTTTAAAATCCATTTATTCTGTTTTTCTTGCTTGCATGGTATCTGAGAAGTCAGGTGTAATTCTTACCTTTCCTTCATAGGTAAGGTTGTTCCCCCTACTCCTAGTCTTCCAGCTTCTTAAAGCATTTTTCCTTACTTGAAAAAAATTTTCTGTAGTTGAAAATGATAGTACGTGTAGGGGCTGGGGTTAAGTTTTGTTTCCCATTATTCTGCTTAGAGTTCTCTGAGCTTTTGCAGGATCTGTGGTTTGGTGTCTGATACTAATTTGGGAAGTTCTCATTCATTATTTTAAATGTTTCTTCTGTTAATTTCTCTCTTTAATTCTTATATTCCCATTACATACATGTTATACCTTTTGTAGTTGACCCACAGTCCTTGCATGTTCTGTTCTGTATATTCACTCTCTGTTTTCTTTGCTTTTCAGTTTTGGAAGTTTCTGCCAAGCTCAAAGATGGTTTCCTCAGTCCTGTCCAGCCTAGTGATAAGCCCACAAAGGACATTCTTTTTCCCTAGGGCTTTTGATTTCCAGTGATTCTTTGGTTTGTTTCTACTTCTATGCTTACCTTGCATATCTGTTCTTGAATGCTGTCTACATTATTCATTAGAACACTTAGCATATTCATTGTTATTTTAAATTCTTTGTGTGATAATTCCAACATTCTCACCATGTCTGCTAAATGAGGGTGTTTGTTGTTTTAGTTCGCTTATAGTATGCCTTGTAATTTTTTTCTTAATGGCTGGATATGTACACAACAAATAGAATTGCTGTAAATAGACCCTTAGTAGGTAGTAAAGTTGGCGAGTTGGGAGTCAGAGAGCTATGGTAGTGTAATTAGATCTTAGTATCCCAGACAACCTGTACCTCTCTGGACTCTGGATTTTATAGTAGTGGCAAGTCTCTTCCTGTCACTTTGACTTAGGTGGGACAAGAAGGCTAGAAAGGGCTCAGCTGGGTATTTTTCATCCCCCTGGTGAGATAGGCTCTGATAAAACGCTCATAGGTTTGGCTCTGCTAACAAGGCCTGCAATCAGGAGAAAATGGCTGAGGAGAACAGGGTGCCCTGGTTTATTTCAAAATGGTTTCTGTTACCCTCCCAACTGTAAGAAGGACTTTCCTGTTGCTTACTGTGAGAACCTGATCAGATTCCTGGAGGTAAAGCTCACCAAAGCGTGGGGGCTCCGTTCTGAATGGACTTTTTGTTTCTGACTTACACTATGACTCCAGAAATTTCTGTTACAGTTCAGATTTTCCTACCCTGGCATTGATAACCCCAGTGGTTTCTGCTCATGAATCTGCTCCAGCAAGTCGTAACTCTGTTTTCACTTCCTTGCATCTCCTATCTGTGGTTTGTCCTTTGTCCTCACTTCTCCCCCCCATCCAATCAGGTTTTCATGTGTTAAGATTTAATGGTGATGTATAAGCCCTTTGCATATGGTGCTGGAAATTAGAAGTCTGACTTGGTTTTTTAAGTTTTTTTATTTAAACTTTTTTTTTTTTTTTTTTTTTTTTTTTTTTAGAAGGCAGTGGAGAAAATGTGAGTTGAAAAGGAGAACCTATTAGCTTCAGGAAGCATTCATAAGTGAAAGGATTAAACCTCTTGGATGAAATTATTTTGAGGGCTTTCTGACCAGTTCAGTGGATTGTGTGGTCTCCTGTCACTGAGGATGCGTAGTTTGAACATTAGTAAATCATCACTGTGACTTGTGTTTGGACCATTGAAACACAACTGGGTTGATTTGCCAAAAAATAATGGGGAAGGTGGTTAGAAGTGGGGAGGAGTAATTGAGGATACAAAAGGAAAGAACTGGCTATGAATTGATAATTGTTGAAACTGAGTGAAAGTTTGCTACCTTTGTATATTTTGAAATTTTCTATGATAAAAAAGAAAAATCAACTCACCTACCACCTCTCACTATGCTGATGTTGCAGGAACAAAGTGATTCTGTCTAAAATAGGGGAAGCAAGTGGACTCCTTTGTGCAGTCTAAACAATTGCAAGAAATTAATTCTTTCCTATAGCTAACTTGGGCAGGTTTTTTTTTTTCTTTAATCTATAAAACCTATTTATATGTTTCGTTTATTTGAAAGGCAAAGAGACAGGAAAGAGAGAGTTTTTTTGTTCTCTGGTCCATAACACCGAGACTGGGCCAGGCTGAATAACTCAGTCTAGATCTCCCAGGTAGGTGGCAGGGACCTAAGTACTAGAACCATCACCTGCTGCCTGCCAAGGTGTGAATTAGCAGCTGGAACTGGGAGTGGAGCCAGGAGTTTCACACAGGTACTCTGAAAGGGGATGTAGGCTTCCCAAGCAGTGTTTGAACTGTTGTGCACATTGCCCACCTCTCTGGGCAGTTTTAAGAAGCATCTGTTTTGTTTTGTCTAACTGCTTAATAGGGAAGTCAGTATTTATGTTCCTGGCTACTTGCCACTTGAACTTGGTTTTATGATACTTGACTCAAAACAGAAACATTTCTGAAAATGACGTTAGATTTCATTTATTCCATTTCATTAATCTGTGTATCATGGGAGACTACTTTCTTTCTTTTTTTTTTTATTTTTTTGAAAGATTTGTTTATTTATTGAAAGGCAGAGCTACAGAGAGGCACCCATATGGATGCAGTGGCTGGAGCTGGGCTGATCTGAAGCCAGGAGCTTTCTTCTGGGTCTCCTACATGGGTGCAGGGGCCCAAGGGTTTGGGCCATCTTCTACTGCTTTCCAAAGCCATATCAGAGAGCTGGATCGGAAGTGGAGCAGCAGGGACTGGAACAAATGCTCATATGGGATGCTGGCACTGCAGGCAGTGGCTCTACCTGTTATGCCACAGTGCCGGCCCCAGGAGCCTACTTTCTACTAATGTAGTTTTAAGAATTAACTAGTGCTAGTGGTCTTAATGTTTAGAGGAAGCATCTGATGTGTCATTTCTTTTCTCCTATATTATTTGTAAAAGGCAAAAGAGTCAGATTTATGTATAGTGTAATTTTGGTTTTATATGGTTCACATATGAGAAATAATATACATTTAAAAAATACTGAAGAAAATGAGAAATTACTGTGTAGTATTTTTAGTTACCAAAATTGAGATGTGTTAGTTTTATCTTTGTTTTTTGTTGCAAAGAATCAATCCAGAAAAACTTATGGATGTCCAGAAAAGATTGGAATCTTTTTTAGCCCAAGATCGAGATTTAAAAGAAAGAGCTCAAAGGGTAAGTCATTTTTGAATTGGATATTTTCATTGGATTTAAAATATGTAATATAGTTAAATTTCTTCATTTTCTGCTACTTCAAGATTGCATGGTCATGTTTCTGATATTCAGTGTACTTTACAAATAAATAAATCTAGTGTATTCCTTAATTTCTTTTTCTTTTCTTTTCTTTTTTTCTTTTTCTTTTTCTTTTTTCTTTTTCTTTTTTTTTTTTTTTGACAGGCAGAGTGGAAAGGGAGAGAGAAAGACAGAGAGAAAGGTCTTCCTTTGCCGTTGGTTCACCCTCCAATGGCCGCCGCGGCTGGCCCGCTGCAGCCTGCACACGGCGCTGATCCGATGGCAGGAGCCAGGTGCTTCTCCTGGTCTCCCATGGGGTGCAGGGCCCAAGGACTTGGGCCATCCTCCACTGCACTCCCTGGCCACAGCAGAGAGCTGGCCTGGAAGAGGGGCAACCGGGACAGAATCCGGCGCCCCGACCGGGACTGGAACCCGGTGTGCCGGTGCCGCAAGGCGGAGGATTAGCCTATTGAGCTGCGGCGCTGGCCCTTAATTTCATAAAATGTGTTCTGTAGTAGCCTGTGCAAATCTCTATGGTCTTTTCAGATACATAAGGAAAATCCCTTTGAAGATGATTTTAGATGCACAGTGACCTGCTTTCTAGAATACTTAATAAATTCATCAGTTTTTTATTTCTAGAATGACGTTGTTGTAATTCTTGAACCTTCTTGACTATGAGTCTTAATACCTCCCTATATTAGATTGTTTCTAGGAAGAACAGAACTCTTGCCAAATGATCTTCTAGAATGAGATTTTAGTATATAAGACCTATATAAGACCTAATGGTCCTAAATTGCTTTCCTGGACCTAAATTAGATTAGGAAAAAATTTGAGTGCTTACTGTGTGTCAAGCATTTAAGTGATGCCATAACTTTTTTTTTTTTTTTAAGATTTATTTATTTATTTATTTGAAAGTTACAGAGAGGCAGAGGCGCAGAGAGAGAGAGAGAGAGAAAGAAAGTCTTGCATCCGCTGGTTCACTCCCCAAATGGCTGCAATGTCGGGAGCTGGGCTGAGTCAAAGTCAGGAGCCAGGAGCTTCTTCTGGGTCGTCCATGTTGAGTTTCTTTTTTCTTTTCTTTTTTTTTTTTTTTAAAGATTTATTTATTTTTATTTGAAGGTCAGAGTTACACAGAGAGAAGGGGAAGCAGAGAGAGAGAGTGAAAGAAATCTTCCATCCGCTGGTTCACTCCCCAATTGGCCACAGTGGCTGGAGCTGAGCCGATCTAAAGCCAGGAGCCAGGACCCTCTTCCAGGTCTCCCATGTGGATGCAGGGGCCCAAAGGCTTGGGTCCTATTCCACTGCTTTCCCAGGCCATAGCAGAGAGCTGGATCAGAAGTGGAGCAGCCTGGACTAGAACTGGCGCCCATATTGGATGTTGGCATTGCAGGTGGCGGCTTTACCCACTTATGCCACAGCGCCGGCCCCCACATCTCAGTTTCTTGAGAACTGTTCCACTTAAGGAGAAATGAATGGCAAAACGAAAAAACTATATATATTTTTTAAGATTTATTTTTTATTTATTTGAAAGAGTTAGAGAGGAAGAGACAGAGAGAGGTCTTCCATCCATTTGTTCACTCCCTAGATGGCCGCAACGGCCAGAGCTGTGCCAATCTGAAGCCAGGAGCCAGGAGCTTCTTCCGGGTCTCTCATGTGAGTTCGGGGCCCAAGGACTTGAGCCATCCTCTACTGCTTTCCCAGGCCATAGCGGAGAGCTGGATCGGAAGAGGAGCAGCCAGGACCAGAACTGGAGCCCATATGGGATGCTGGCACTTCAGGCTGGGGCTTCAACCCGCTGTGCCACAGTGCCGGCCCTGAAAAAACTATATTGTGAACTATGTAAAGTTAGAATTTTGTAAGTTCCATCTGATATCATGTGAAAAAGATCTTCAAACAAATTAGTGATTTCTTTTCTTAGAATTTTTGGGCATGCAAACATTTGTGTGTATGTTTTGTCTAGCAAACATACTTCAAGTTAGGGGTTAAGCTCTTAGAAGCTTTAGAAGGTATACACATTTAAATAAATTTATGTGCATTATGTTATATTGTGACTTACTGCATCCTTAGGAGGTCATTCAATTATCAATCAGGAAATTATGAAACATCGGAAGGATGTTGTTTTACTGGTGTGTGCATAGAACAAATGAGCCTTCCAGGACAAAGATTATAGAATAGCACATTGAAATAAATGATATGATATATTGGGTGTCATGCATGGTTTGGCAGAATAGCTCACTGTGTTGCCAGCAGTAGCAAGCTATCTAGTTTCATAGAAGTGATTTTCTAGTTTTTGATTATAATCTAGATAGAACAGAAATAATAACCAACTGGGGTGATTTCTTGTGGACAGTTGTAGGGAAAAAATTATCCTTGAACTGGTGCCAGTGATTGTTTTTCATGCCTATAGACACAGAGAAAATGGTTTGGAGATTCGTTGGGTAGAAAGGGTGAGTGGAAAGCTAAAGAAAATGTGAAATGTAGAAAATATGGAAACAAAGAAATAGAAGTTAACTAGGCTTTATACAAATAATTTAAAATTGTTAGCTGGTTATTTTACTAACTGAGAAAGGACCAGGCACATTAATTTCCAGTTTTTGTAGCTTTGGGGTGAAGATAGCATTTCTTTCTTTTTTAAACAAAAGAAAAATATTCCAAGTTGATGATAAATTACTAGGAATTGTAATAAAAAGAAAAACTTTAATAACAGACTTTCTGTTATGATTTTAAGCTTCATTTAATAGGGTAAAATTTTGTTTTGTTGAAGACTTACTGTTTACTGTTATAGTAATAAGTATCAATGACCAACATTTATTGGCCCTATATTTCAGATGATGTACTCGGTATTCTACATGCATTTTCTCATTTTATTCTCAAAACATTCTAAGTAAAAGGTACTATTATTACGTCTTTTTAATAGATAAAGAAACTGACATTTAGAGAAACAGATTTGCTTGGAGCTCAGAGTAGATCACAGATCTGTTTTCCACAGTTTGTTTTTCCAATTGTACCTTCTTGTAACTGAATATTAACGTCTATAGTAGCTTTCTGTCAAGATGATATTCTGTGAGTTGGCTCCACAAAACAGTGAAAAGTCATTTCTGATTTCACAGTTCTAAAATGTAGGTTTTTTTTTTTTTTGGTAGAATGGAGATGTGCTGAATATTTTATGTGTGTGGTGTTTCTTTTCTTTTTTTTTTTTTTTTTGCTACGGTGGAAATTATCTTTGTTTAATTTTATTTTGGTCTAAATTTTTCATTTCTGTTGCACATTATACTTTTCAACCTCTTATTTTACAGTGTTTTGTCTCCTACATACGTTCAGTATATCTCATGAAGGATAAAGAAGTATTTGATGTAAGCAAGTTACCTATTCCTGAGTATGCTCTGTAAGTATTCATGGCATAATTACAGTGCTGAATTTTCAAAGTTAAGAGGAATTTTCACTAAACCTGGTCCTCTGAGAGTCCTACTTCAGAACTTTCTGCCTTAGCCTTAACAGACGTGTGTGTTAAAGAGCTACTGAAAAAATTAAATAAACTCTATAGAAAATTATCTACATACTCATTTCTTGTTTTTAGTAAGAACTTGTTATTTGTAAGTATGAATTTTAAGTGGCAGTTTCCTATGGTTGGATCATAGAGATAGAGAACAAAATTCTTTGAAATCTTTCGATGTTTGTAATTCTCTCATACTCTGAAATGTTCTCCTGGCTTACCATACACATTTTAAGGCTTTGTATGTCTGTCTGCTTGCATGTTCTCTTCTTAGGTTGGTT
This sequence comes from Oryctolagus cuniculus, assembly GCF_964237555.1. Taxonomy (NCBI): domain Eukaryota; kingdom Metazoa; phylum Chordata; class Mammalia; order Lagomorpha; family Leporidae; genus Oryctolagus; species Oryctolagus cuniculus. The sequence continues at coordinate 100,474,912 of NC_091432.1, forward strand.
TCCCATTGTTGATTGTTGCCCAAAAATTATTGTCTTGGTGTTTCTTTTTCTTTTTAATGATTTATTTATTTATTTTGAAAGGGTTACAGAGAGAGAGAGAGAGAATTAAATATCTTCTATGAGCTGGTTCACTCCCCAGATAGCTGCAACAGCCAGTGCCGGGCCAGGCTGAAGCCAGGAGCTTTATCTGGGTTTCCCACATGGGTGGCATGGGGCCATCTTTTGCTGCTTTTCCCAGGCTATGTGCAGGGAGCTGGATTGGAAATGGAGCAGCTGGGACATGAACTGGTGCCAACATGGGATGCCAGTGTTGCAGGTGGTGGCTTACCTGCCATGTCACAACGCTAGCCCCATCTTGATGTTTCTTACAAGTACTAAGATACTGTGGCAAGATGTCCCTATTTCGTAACTGAGGTTGCTATTGTATGACATAGAATGACTGACTTTGTTTTGACTCGCTATTTGCAAGATTCTTTTTCTTTTTTTAACCTTTCCTATAAAGGGGTATTCATAATGTGTTGGAGTCCTACCTGTGAGAAAAACATTGATAGTTCTAAGAGGCACCCTAGAGATTAATCATACTTTCAATTGTACTTGCCACAGGCTGTGATAAAATGTGTTTACAAGGCAAGATCTGTATGTTTGGCCTGTTCTCCAGGAATTTGATTGCCTTTACCTTTAAGTTGAGTCTAACAAAAACTTGTATCTGAGTGAGCTTACTCTTTTTTCTATTCTTTCTGTTAGATTGCAAGTTTAATATAACAGGCAATTTGTCAGTTGTAACTTTTTAGAACCTTTTAAATTGCTAGATAACAGTATAAGGTGCTGACTTGCCATTTAAGTAATAAATGGGAAACCATGTGCCATGGATAAAAAGTTTTTATTGGTTTTTCTGTTTATTTACCAGCACCTAAGTTTGACCATTCCTGAAAATGATCCATGGTTAAGGTTGTTAACTGATTTTTGTGCTCTGTGTGAAGTTCTGTGCTGGTTTTATGATCAATTTAGGTGGAATGTTAGCAGACGGGAGAGGCGCAGGGCATTGACACTCAGTGGCCATATTTAAGGGATGTTTTGTTGCAGCAGATTCCTATGCATTTCATCTGTTTGCAGTTGAAGTTTTGCTTTTCAGATATTTACACAAAAAAATTAACTTTAGTCTATTATTGGTGCAGCTTAATTTGTTTTTAGTTAGTTTTTGTGGCTATTTAGGTGTGTAATTTCTTTTAGACATCTCTGATGCCTCAAACAGTGCTATGTAAGATATGAAAAAAGCTATAAAACTTTGACTAAAGAAAGGTGTTTTGAATACTGAATGTGTGAAGGTCACTGTGTTTATGATAAAATTATAAATGTGTGATGAGTACTTCTGCTTTCAAGGAACTCAGTTTTAGGAGCTGAGAGAGGTAAATAAATATAAATGTGGAGAATGGGGAGAAATGCTCTGGTGGATACATGTTCTTTTTTTTTTTTTTTTTTTTTTTTTTTAATTTTTTGACAGGCAGAGTGGACAGTGAGAGAGACAGAGAGAAAGGTCTTCCTTTGCCATTGGTTCACCCTCCAATGGCCGCCGCGGCCGGCGCACTGCGGCTGGCGCACTGCGCTGATCCGATGGCAGGAGCCAGGAGCCAGGTGCTTTTCCTGGTCTCCCATGGGGTGCAGGGCCCAAGCACCTGGGCCATCCTCCACTGCCTTCCCGGGCCACAGCAGAGAGCTGGCCTGGAAGACGGGCAACTGGGACAGAATCCGGCGCCCCGAGCGGGACTAGAACTTGGTGTGCCGGCGCCGCTAGGCGGAGGATTAGCCTAGTGAGCCGCGGCGCCGGCCCGTTCTTTTTTTTTTTTTTTTTTTTTAATATTTTATTTATTATTTGAGAGGTAGAGTTACAGACAGAAGAGGGAGAGACAGAGAGAAAGGTCTTCCTTCTGTTGGTTCATTCCCCAGATGCCTGCAACGGCCAGAGCTATGCCTATCCGAAGCCAGGAGCCAGGAGCTTCTGCCCGGTCTCCCCCACAGAGCAGGAGCCCAAGGACTTGGGCCATCTTTTACTGTTTTCCCAGGCCATAGCAGACAGCTGGATCAGCAGAGGAGCATCCAGCACTAGAACTGGCACCCATATGGGATGCTGGTGCCACAGGTGGGGTGTTAACCTACTGTACCACGGTGCCGGCACATGGATGCATGTTCTGATCCTGATCCATAGTCTCCACAACAGTAGTAATTAAGACAAGAAATTCTCAGTAGTTCCTATGTATTAGGCACTACTTGAAGTACATTTGATCTGTCAGCTATCATACAGCAGTCCTGTGAGGTAGGTGTCCCATTTTGCAAATTGGAAAACTCAGGAATGGAGAGATTACTTAACATTGGTGAGCTCACACAATTAGTAAGTGACAGAGCCAGGATTTGAAACTGAGCAGTTTTATTTCTGAATCTATGCTTTTCCTTTTCCTTTTTTTTGTTTTTCTTTTAAAAAAAGATTGATTTATTTATTTGAAAGTCAGAGTTACACAGAGAGAGAAGGAGAGGCAGAGAGAGAGAGGTCTTCCACCTGCTGGGTCATTCCCCAATTGGCCACAATGGCCAGAGCTGTGCCGATCCAAAGCCAGGAGCCAGGAGCTTCTTTGGGGTCTTCCATGTGGGTGCAGGGGCCCAAGGACTTGGGCCATGTTCCACTGCTTTCCCAGACCATAGTGGAGAGCTGGATCAGAAGTAGAGCAGTCAGGACTTGAACCAGCACCCATAAGGGGTGCTGGCACTTCAGGTGTTGGCTTTACCTACTACGGCACAGGCCGGCCTCTGAATCTATGCTTTTCAGCACTATGCCTCTGTGTTTCTGGGAAACATGTCATAGTGGAAAACAACATCGGTGAATCCATGTTATAGTATTAGCTGTTTATTAAAGGAATCTTAGCTTTAAGATTTTATTTTTAATTCATCAGTGGGAACTTACTAAGAGCTCTTAGCTTTGATAATAACTGGGAGAGTTCTAAATTGAATCTTGACCTTAAAAGGAAAATAGATTTTTCTCCTCTGGGTTTTTGTTTATAAAAATCTACTTTTAGGGGCTGACACTGTGGCATAGTAGATTAAGCCTCTACCTGCGGCGCTGGCATCTCATATGGGTGCTGGTTTCAGTCCTGGCTGCTCTACTTCCTGTATGGCTCCCTGCTAATGGCCTGGAAAAGCAGTGGAGGATGGCCTGAGTGCTTGGACCCCTGCACCTACATGGGAAATTTAGAAGAAGCTCCTGGCTCCTGGCTTTGGATTGGGAGGCTCTGGCCGTTGGAGCTATCTGGGGAGTAAACCAGCAAATGGAAGATCTCTCAGCCTCTGTGTTTTCCTCTCTCTAACTCTACCTTTCAAATAAAATAAATATCTTTTTTTAAAAATCAATTTTTAGAGGGAAGTGTTTAGCCTAGAGAGTAAAATACCAGCTAACATGCCAGTGATCCACATGGAGAGTACTTGGGTTCCATTTCTGGCTTGTGATGCAGATCCTGGAAAGCAGCGGTGCTGGCTGAAGTAACTGGGTTCCTGCTACCCATGTGGGAGACCTAGGTTGAGTTTCTGGCTTCCAACTTTGGCCCAGCCTGATTTCGGATTTGAAGTCGTTTGGGGAGTGAAAGAGTGGGTAGGAACACTGTTTCTCTGCCTTTCAAATCCATTATTATGGCAATAATTGTGCCATACTTTGTTTCAGAAGAGGATGATACTTCAGTTCATCTTTGCACAGAACTATGTTTCCTTCTTTCATGGCCATGTCTTTTCCAGCTGATTTTAGTACTTACAAAGTGCTGTTGTATATGAAAGTTAATTCAGCCTTTACAACGACTGTGAGGTAGGCCTGAAAGGTATTATTATTTCATATTGTGTGGAAGCTGAGACTGACAGATGAATTGGAAATTGGCAGGTCTAATGTTAGAACTGTAATCTTGTTTTTGGTCCAGTGCTCTTTAACTGGACATCTAAAATGGTTTCTGACAGGTATTGAATGTATTTTGGCTTGCCTTTTGTATCTTCTGACCTCTTAGCATTGCTGTGTGTTTCAGAGGAAGGTTTTTATTTAAAAAGTTCTAGAAATTGATCTCTACCCTCGAGGAGGTGTCCTGTAATACCCACAAACATACTATCAGTTTATTGAGAAAATGATTATTTTCATTTTCCCCATATTTAAGATCTCTAGGTCTTGCTGTGGCACCACGTGTAAGATTTCTTCAGAAAATGCAGAAACAGTCCACCAAAGAATTGGTCACGCACCAAGCCGATAAAGTGGGTGAGCCAGGGGCTGCCTGCCTTACCAATGATGAAGTAGAAGAATTCAGAGCCTATTTCAATGAGAAAATGTCCATTCTTCAGAATGGTAGGGAAAGACGAAACAGTTCAGAGGACAGACTGTCTAATGATACCAGTGATGAAGAACAGGAAGAAGAAGAAGAAGAAGAAGAAGAAGAAAAGCTGGGAAAAGCCAAAGGGTCTCAAATTCAATCTGTCCCTGGCGCTACTGAGGCACAGAAGATAAAGGAAGTTCCTGTGGAGTTCTTGGACAGAGATGAGGAGGAAGAAGATGGACCTGATGCTGATTTCCTGAAGGTGAAGCGACACAATGTGTTTGGGTTGGATCTTAAAGAGAAGAATGCCTTAGAGGTAAGTTGACTCAAAGTGTAGGATCTTCTGTTACGTCTTTTCACTGTTTGCTGTTTGTTGCCTTTTAGGGAACTTAGGAGAAGTTAAAAGTAAGTCTCATTTGGAGGGAATTTTTATTCTCTTCCCCCATATTTAAACACAGAATAAGTACCAAAGAATTCTCATTGCTTTTCATAACTTTGCAGACTCTTAAGAGGTTGGCAACTTTACTCTTATTAACTGGTTTTTTAATGCTGTGTTTTAAAAGTAGCCAGAGTCATGATTGTAACATTATGGAAGGTGATGAGGTTCCCATGGTTTATGGCATGAGGATCTTTTGTTGTAATTCTTAACATACTGCTTTCTGAATACATTGTTTTAAGGAACTGCTGTAATTATTTAAACATTTTAAAATTAGAATTTTACTATTTTTTTAAACAAATATGTATTTGAATATCAGAGTTATAGAAAGAAGGGGAGACATGGAGAGACAGAGGTCTTCTATTTGCTGGTTTGCTCCCCAGATGGCTGCTGCAGCTGGAGGTTGAAGCCATGAACCAGGAGCTTCTTGCAAGTCTCTCACGTGGGTGCACAGGGCCAAGCACTTGAACAATCCTCTGCTGCTTTTCTTGGGCCACTAGCAGGGAGCTGTTTTAGAAGTGGAGTGGCTGGGACACAAACCAGTGCTCATATGGGATGCTGGTGTTGAAGGTGACAGCTTTATCCACTACACCACAGTGCTAGCCCCTGGAGTTTTACTCATAACGAGATATTTGCTTTAGCTTTTGCTTTTGGGAACCATGCAAAACTATTTTTTTTTTAATTATTTACTTGACCATCAGAGTTACAGTGAAGGAAAGACAGAGAGCTCTTCCATCCGCTGGTTGACCCCCAACATGGCTTCAGCAGCAAGGGCTGGACAAGGTTGAAGCCAGGAGTCAGGAGCCTCTTCTAGATTTCCCATGTGAGTGGCAGGGGCCCAAACACTTGGACTCTCCTCAGCTTTTTTTCCCATGCTGTTAGCAGGGAACTGGATCAGAAGTGGAACAGGGGCTGGCGCTGTAGTGCAGTGGGTAAAGCCGCTAACTGCAGTGCTGGCATCCCTTATGGGTGCCAGTTCAAGTCCCAGCTGCTCCACTTCCTATCCAGTCTTCTGCTATGGCCTGGGAAAGCAGTAGAAGATGGCCCAAGTCCTTGGGCCCCTGCGCCTGCATGGGAGGCCCAGAAGAAGCTCCTGGCTTCGGATTGGCATAGCTCTGGCCATTGTGGCCAACTGGGGAGTGAACCAGCGGATGGAAGATACCTCTGTCTCTCTCTCTCTACCTTTCCTTCTTTCTTTCTGTAACGCTGACTTTAAATAAATCTTTAAAAAAAAAAAAAAGTGCAATTGTTTAAAAAAAAAAAAAGGAAGTGGAGCAGCTGGGACTTGAACTGATGCGCACGTGGAATGCTGGCATCACAGGTGGTGGCTTAAGCTGCTACTCCACAATGATTTATTTATTTGTTTGAAAGTCAGAGTTACACAGATAGAGAAGGAGAGGCAGAGAGAGAGAGAGAGAGAGAACTGGAGCTGTGCCGATCTGAAGCCAGGAGCCAGGAGCTTCGTCCGGGTCTCTCATGAGGATGCAGGGGCCCAAGGACTTGGGCCATGTTCCACTGCTTTCCCAGGCCATAGCAGAGCGCTGGATTGGAAGAGGAGCAGCCAGGACTCGAACCGGTGCCCAGATGGCGTGCCTGCACTGCAGGCAGCGGCTTTACCTGCTATAGCACAGCGCCTGCCCCTGTTGCTCCCTTTTAAAAGTTGTCTTCAAATAGCGTATGAAATGTACACGAGGACTAGTTTCAATACTTAGTTTATCCTCTTTATCTTGATGGTCTTTTTCTGTTCTTGTCTCCATGGAAAAGGGAGATTTGTAGAACTAAATTGGGGCTTACAACCAGGGACAACATTGGACTGCACAATACATGGAATTTATCCAGTAATTATATCATTAATTTTGTGACAATATTTACTTATTTGGGTTTTGTCGTAAATATTTGTTTTTTCCTCATGACAGGGAAGGTAGATAATGATATTTAACATTTCACAAAGGAGGGTGCAAAGACTTTTAAACGACTTGTCCAGAGTAGTGGTGGTGGTGAAGTTGGTTTTTTAAACATATATGGTTGCTGAGTCATGCTCACTATCAGTTGCATGTAGTTTACTTACTGTTACTGGGTAATGTTGTAACTGACAGCAGTGTATATAATTTTGGGCTACCTGTTGTGTGTACACACTTGCAATATAATAAGAATATGCCAGACTTAGATGTGAGTGTCTTCTAGAAGGCTGCCTTGTCACATTCTTTTTTCTGTTTGTCTTTCACTGCATTGATCTTGTCAGTTAGATTTTCCTAGCCATGGACAGGGAATCCTGTGTGTTAGAGCAGTAAGAGATGTACAGGAGCGGGCACATCTGGAGCAATCCAGCCTTAGTGCTATAACAGAAGGTTGGTTGATCACCCACCACAGGGTGGAGACTTATTTTGGTTTGTTTTGATGGCTGCTGAGTGTGTAGAGAATTGACCTCCTGGGAAATAGTGTTTAAAAATATGAATATGTAACCACAGTGATTAAGTTAAAATTTGAAGCATTTGTTTTCTTAAATGTGAGGATAAAATGTCTAAGTATATACTTTTATCTTCTACACATTATAAATCCTTGGAAACAAGACTGGATTCAATTTTTAGCTCACCAGCTGCCCTTAAACATAGGTTAGTTTTAGTTAAGATTTGAATGAGGGCTGGCAGTGTGGCACAGTGGGTTAAGCTGCTACTTGTGGTGCAAGCTCCTTCCACTACAACTTCTGCTAATGTGCCTGGAAAGGCAGTAGAAGATAGTCCAAATAGCTGGTCTCCTGCCACCCAGGTGAGAGACTTGGATGGAATTCCTGGTTCCTGGCTTCTGCCTGGCCCAGACCTGACTATTGAGGCCATTTGAAGAATGAACCAGGGGATGGGAAATTTCTGTGATTCTCTCTCTCTCTCTCTCTCTAGCTCTTTCATATAATAAATAAATCGTAAAAAAAAGTGAATGATACTGAGGTTATTCATTGAATTAGAATTGATTCTAGATCCTGTTTACCAAGAAACTTAAATTATCTTTTTTTTTTTAAAAGATTTATTTGAAAAGCAGAATTACAGAGAGGCGGAGGCAGAGACAGAGAGGTTTTCCATATGCTGGTTCACTCCCCCAATGGCCACAATGGCCGGAGCTGGGCTTATCCAAAGCTGGGAGCCAGGAGCTTCTTCTAGGTCTTCCATGTGGGTGCAGGGACTCAAGCACTTGGTCCATCTTCCACTGCTTTTCCAGGCACATTAGCAGGGAGCTGGATCGGAAGTGGAGCAGCTGGAATTCTAATAGGCGCTCATATGGGATGCTGGCACTGTAGACGGCAACTTTACCTGCTATGCCACAGCGCCGGCCCCACATTATCTTCTTTCTAATTCTGTTTTGTGTTATAGGAACTCATCGTTAGTATTAAAGCACAGATTAGCCAACTATAAAGCTTATTGATAATTTTACAAAAATATTCCAAGTTTCAAATTAAGATTCTGAAACTTGGGAGCTGAGGTTTTAGTGCCTCTTATTACTTTACTTTTTCCTCTCTCTTCCTTCATACTTTTTTTCCATTCCAGCAGTGATCATTGAGTCCAGGAGGTATAACAGACTGTACTAGGTGCCTTGTGACTTACAAGCTGACCTGAAGGGTACCAGATTAATAAACCAACAATGTCAGTACAGAATCCTGGCTTTCTGTGCATTCATTGATTCATTCAATCAATATTTTAAGGCTCTAGTACTGGTACCTTAGTAGAGAAGATGTCCAAAAGGAAGTTGTTCAGTAAAGATTAGATATGGGAATTACTAGGAAAGGGGAAAAGCATTTTAAGTGAAGAGTACAGAAACAGCAACACCATGGCAACAAGAATGCTGAGAGTAGTGGATTACTTCTGGTCTGCCGTCTAATTTGAGTGTTAGTATCTGTCTCTATAAGATGGGGCTAGTAACATGTCTGTTTGGCATAGTTAGTATGATGATGAGCAGCCACCACCCCTTGTGTACACAGAGAAATCTTGTCTAATGTTGGCTGTTAATATTTCCATTTGATTAAGAATCTTAGGTTCATGCCTGACATTGTCACAGGTAGCCATATGGAAAACAAGGCTTTTTTGTTCTGAATTGGGATGCATTATAAAAAAGAAAAGATGATGTGTACCATTTATTTCAGGTATAGCATCAGGAAACAAACTTTCCTTTATGATGAAGGCATAGTTGATAAAGCAGTTTTCACATTCTCCATGTTTAACATTGATCTAAGGAGAACTATACCCTAAGATGATGTGACAGGTCCAGTACATTTTACAGCCAAATATTTACTAACTCTCTGTGTGTAGTGTTTTGCTGAGAATTTTGTAAGATAGGATGAATTAAGAAGAATAAGTTCTAATATAATCAGACCATAATGCCTTGTAACAATGAATTGATTGGTTATAAATAGAACTGAAGATACTTTTTAAAAAAAGATTTATTTATTATTTATTTTAAAAGATGAGAAAGAAGATCTTCCATTTGCAGATACATTTGCCATATGACCGCAATGGCTCGGGTTGGGGCAGGAAGAAGCCAAGAGCTTCATCTGTGTCTCCTACATGGCTAGCAGGGACCGTTGCTTTCCCAAGCAATTTAGCAGGGATCTGAGTTGGAAGTGGAGCAACCAGTCCTTGAATCAGTGCTCAAAGGGGATGCCACTTACATAGAATGTGAGCATCAAAGTTGGCTTAACCCATTGTACTGCAGTGCTGGCCTCTAAATTTTTTTTTTTTTTTTAATTTATTTCTTTGAGAGGTAGAGTTTCAGACAGAGGGAGAGACAGAAAGAAAGGTTCTCCATCTGTTGGTTCACTCCCCAAATGGCTGCAGTGGCTGGAGCTGGGCCGATCTGAAGCCAGGAGCAGGAGCCTCCTCTGGGTTTCTCATGGGTGCAGGAGCCCAAGCACTTGGGCCATCCTCTGCTGCTTTCCCAGGCCATTAGCAGAGAGCTGGATTGGAAGAGGAGCAGCCGGGACACCAGCTGGCACCCATATGTGATGCCGGTCCTGCAGATGGAGTCCTTGCCCCTCCATGCCACAGTGCTGACCCCCATAAAGGTTTTTTTTTTAAATTTTTTTTTTTTTAATTTTTTGACAGGCAGAGTGGACAGTGAGAGAGACAGACAGAGAGAAAGGTCTTCCTTTTGCTGTTGGTTCACCCTCCAATGGCCGCTGCGGCCGGCGCACCACACTGATCTGAAGGCAGGAGCCAGGTGCTTTTCCTGGTCTCCCATGGGGTACAGGGTCCAAGGACTTGGGCCATCCTCCACTGCACTCCCGAGCCACAGCAGAGAGCTGGCCTGGAAGAGGGGCAACCGGGACGGAATCCGGCGCCCCAACCGGGACTAGAACCCGGTGTGCTGGCGCCGCTAGGCGGAGGATTAGCCTAGTGAGCCGCGACTCCGGCCTAGGTGTGTTTTTTTTTTTTTTTTTTTTTTTTTTAAGATTTATTTTATTTATTTGAAAGAGAGGTAGGGAGAGAGGGGTCTTCCATTTGGTTCACTCTCCAAATGGCTGCAATGGCCAGATCTTAACCAATCTAAAGCCAGGAGCCAGGAGCTTCTTTTGGGTCTCCCATGTGGGTACTTGGGTCCAAATACTTGGGCCATCCTTTGCTGCTTTCCCAGGCGCATTTACAGGGAGCTGGATCTGAAGTGGAGCATCCAGGACTCGAATCGGCGCCCATATGGGATGCAGATGCTGCAGGCTAGGGCTTTAACCCACTTTGCTACAGCACTGTCCCCTAAAGATGGTTTTAATAGTAAGTTATTTCATGTAGAAGCATTAAATGGTATTGGTGATCTTCCTAGGTAGAATTCTCTTTTCAGTTAATTTACAATATGGACAATAATAATACACTGTTAATTTACAATATGGATATTAATAATGTGGATATTAATATGGATATTGATAATATGGGTATTAATAATACACTGTTTCTAAAAGATTTTGTATAGAAGTTAACTATGGTGTGGTTAATGTTTATACTTTTTTTTTGGTTGCACGCGGCGGCTTCCGCGAATCACACAGCCTAACTCACGTTTCTGCCACCGGTATTCAGTCTAAGTTCGCCGGGCTAACCTGGCGAATTCAACCTATAGCTTACATTTCCGCCTTACGGTTTGGCTTCCCGTCTTTTGCTCCCTGGGCTAATCTGACGGATTCCAACCTGGCGGCCCACGTCTCTGCCTCTGGTTCCAGATTTTCGCCCCTTGTTCCCTGGGCTGACTTGAAGAATCCCAAGATAGCTTACGTCTCTGCTTCAGCCTGCCCCCGCGGCTTCATCCTCCCTAACATATTTTTCTCTACCCGGTATTTTCCTAACTTTTCTTCAAACAATATTCCCCTCTCATTTTTCCTGGCCTCTCCCCACAGTCCGTATCCAAGTCTAAGTTTCTTCTTGCTTTCACTTTAATTCCTAACTTCTTTCCCACAGTCCGTATCCGAGTCTATGCCTAGGCTTTCAATAGCTTCTTCCGGCACCTTTTCCGTCCGGCTTTTCCCTAGGCTCTTTTAGTCTCTCTCTCCGGTATTTTCCCACTTCTTCCCGTTTCTTCCCTCCTAGGTTTCCTATCCGAGTCACAGCACCATTATGTCGCTCCCCCTCTTCGCGGAGGAACGACACAGGACCCTGCGCTGTTCTTTTATCTGCACGGCCCTTCCCGGGTTTGCTGCTGGTTCTTCCCGGGTTGGCTACCATCCCTTCCACCTCCGTGGAAGGGCGGTTCCCCCTGCCACTTTCCCCACTTCCCCAGGGGAGCGGCACACCGCCGGCCGGCTCTCTCGGGGGCTGCACAGGTGTTCCTTCAGATGTTCCTGGTGCATGTTGTCTCTCTCCTCCTTTATAGTCCTCTTCCACCAATCCCAACTCTGCTACCCACACGCCGAGCACGCTGCCCTCCTCCAATTAGGAGCAGGTCCTGCTGTTTATTGGTTGAACTGGAGGCAGCTGTGTAGAAGCTGTTTCTCCCTTCTCAGTGCCATATTGTGGGAGAGCAGATGCATAGAATAAGTCTTAATTCCAGTAACAGTCTAGTCCGAGTTGCTCCCAGTTGCTCCCCACATATATATATATTATTTATTTATTTGACAGGTAGAGTTATAGACAGTGAGAGAGAGAGACAGAGAGAAAGGTCTTCCTTTTGCCGTTGGTTCACCCTCCAATGGCCGCCGCGGCTGGCGCGCCGCGGCCAGCGCACCGTGCTGATCCGATGGCAGGAGCCAGGAGCCAGGTGCTTTTCCTGGTCTCCCATGGGGTGCAGGGCCCAAGCACCTGGGCCATCCTCCACTGCACTCCCTGGCCACAGCAGAGAGCTGGCCTGGAAGAGGAGCAACCGGGACAGAATCCGGCGCCCCAACCGGGACTAGAACCCGGTGTGCCGGCGCCGCTAGGCGGAGGATTAGCCTAGTGAGCCGCGGCGCCGGCCCAGCATATCGGTTTTCTGTAACTTGCCATGAACCTTAGAGATTGCATTTATTCAAACTTGCACAATAGCTTGACAAATTAAGAAGCAGAGTCTCTGAAAGGTTGAATTACTTGCCTAATGTACCAGAGTTAGGAAAGTGGCAAATGGGGATTTTTACCTAGGCCTGTCTTACTTGTGTCAGTATGATTGTGTGTTTTTATTCATGATTTGTTTCATAATTTCTCCATTTAGTGATATCTTCAAGTGTTCTTTTTTATTTTCCACTAGCACTGCCATTCTTCTGCTGTCAGACCCTTTGTTGCCTCAATTGGCTTGTGGGATAAACTTGTTATGTTGATATCCAGTGTATTTTTTGGGTCATCTGTGAACTTTGGTCGAATTGGTATTTTTTTCCTGTGATTGGCCTCCCCCCCCCCCTTTTTTTTTTAAAGATTTTATTTATTTAAAAGTCAGAGTTACACAGAGCGAGGAGAGACAGACAGATCTTCCATCTGCTATTCACTCCCCAAGTGGCCAAAACAGTTGGAGCTGCGCTGATCCGAAGCCAGGAGCTAGGAGCTTCCTTCGGTCTCCAACACAGGTGCAGGGGCCCAAGGACCTAGACCATCCTGTACTGCTTTCCCAGGCCACAGCAGAGAGCTGGATCAGAAGAGGAGCAGCTGGGACTTGAACTGGCGTCCATATGAGATACCTGCGCCGCAGGCTGAGGATTAACCTACTGAGCCATAGCACCGGTCCCCTTATTAGGTTTTCCTTTCAATTGGGCGTTACAAGCTAGCTCCTACTTATTATCCTACTGACCCATTCTTCCTGGTATGAATTTCCACTTATGCAAAGATCCTTGCTAGGTTGTTTTCTTCCCATTCTAATATTTTCATGTCTTAATCTACCTTTAAAGATTCAAAGTTTATCTTCATTGTCTTGAAGCCATCATTTATTTCTTCAGTCCACCGACTCCTGGATTCTGATGATCTATTTTGCTAGTCTTTTTGTTTGTTTCTTGGTGTTTAATAATATGTTCCGGTGAATCTCCTAATTTTTGGTTACTGAAATTGTCATAACCTTTGTGTCTGAGAGCATTATATAATGTTCAGTTATATTAAACCAAAGGAAAAGCTCTGTAAAACAAAACTGCTGTCCTTTGAATTTTTGATACTATGACATGAGCAGTGGTGGGATGATCTCAAATGTTGAGTTGTTCAGAATTTGGATATATGTTCTTTTGTCAGAATTGTAGGTGCCTTTTCCTTTTGTTGCATCCTGTGCTTCAATCTCTAGATACAATTTAAGTTTCTTCACAATTCAAAAGGAAGGAGTATTGTGCAACTTGAATGTTACATGCTGAGTTGCTATACATAGTTGCTTTTATTGAAATATTCTAGGAACAAATTTGTTCTAAAGTACTCTAGCTTTGCTGGCTGTCTGAGCCTCCGTGTAATCTGCCAGCTGGTTAATTGAATACTGAAAGCTAGGTACTGTAGGGGGAATGTGAAAATAATTTAGACCCTCTTCAGAGCTAGTGCTAGCAAGTTAGAGCTGTGGCATTTGAGGAAGTTTAACTGGGAGCCAGGATTTCTATATATTAAGACAAGCTTATTATAGTGGCAGTAAAGTATAACTATATGTGTGTGTGTGTATAAATATGTAGTATATGTGTGTATGTGTGTATCTGTATATATAAACTAAAAGCAGTACACAAATTTCATGATAATTTAAGTTTTAGATATCTGTTTTTTTTTTTTTTTTTATCTTCAAAGACTTATTTGTTTATTAGAAAGGCAGAGTTAGAGAGAGGCAGAGGCAAAGAGAGAGGTCTTCTGTCTGCTGGTTCACTCCCCAAATGGCCACCACAGCCAGAGCTGGACCGATCCGAAGCCAGGAGCCAGAAACTTTGTCCGGGTCTCCCACATGGGTGCAGGGGCCCAATGACTTGGGCCGTCTTCTGCTGGTTTCCAGGCTATAGCAGAGAGCTGGTTCAGAAGTGGAAGCCCATATGGGTTGTCAGCACTGCAGTAGGCAGTTTTACTTGCTACACAATAGTGCCGACCCCTAACTTTAAATGTCTTTAGGGCAGTGTTTCTCAAGTTGTCATTACTGAGGAGAGTACAAAAATTAAAAAATTAATTTGCTTGAAAGACAGTGCTCCTGTCTACTGGTTCACTTCTCATATACCCCCCAATAGCCAGGGCTGAGACCTAGGAATGCTATCTAGGTCTCTCAAATGGGTGGCAGGAAGCCAGCCCATCACTACTGCCTCTCAGGGTCTGCATTACAGGAAACTGGAGTCATGTCCTGGAGCTGGGTGTCAAGCCAGAGTACTCTGATGTGTGTGCTGGTGTCTTAACCAGCTTCTTAGCCAGCAGGCTGGATGTCTGCCCCAACATTAATGTGTTAACTTCCAATCTGTCACAGACTGGTGTTTTTGTAAATAAATTAAAGATAAGTTATTAGGAAACTGAACTCTTTTTGTTTCTTTAGCTATCTTCTTTGGTGTTTTTTTTCTAGTTGAGTTGCTTTATTTGATCTTTAATGATAAAAGCTCCTGCATTAGTTTTTCAATCTCTTCTGGGTCTTGACAGAATACAGTGTTGTGGAGTGTTTTGAGTGTGTATGTGTGAGTGTTTGAATAGTCGTGAATAATTTTTAATGAATGAAATATACTGTTTGTCATCTAGAAGCTTGGCAGTTTTTCATCAACCTTTTTCTTTCTTTTTTTTTTTTTTTCTTTTTTGGTTGTTAGTGGTGGATTGTATTTGACTCTATAATTGTTAGCACCATAGTTGTGGTATGACCTTTTTGATATTAGACTCTATTACAGTATGAATGTGTGCTCTCAATTGTAGGTATTGGCAATGTGATAGTGTTAAGAGGTGATTATAACATGAGGAAAGAGCCTTATAAGAGACTTCACATAAGCCATTTGCTGGAATGCTCTCCTGTCCCATTCTACCAAATGCTAGTGCATTTCATCTTGAATTTCCTAGCCTGCAGAACTGGGCAAAATAAATTTGTTCTGTGCAAATTACCTTTTTTCAGGTGTTGTGTTAGAGTGGCACAAAATGTCACCCTGTGGCTTCTGGTAGGTACATTGACTGTACAGTGGTGAACCTCTTTGAGATTGGGTAATACTTATTGATCTTGTGCAGCATCGTTTGCATAGTAGAAGTTATAATTCTTGTTTTTAGCAAGGGGTCATTTTCTTTTTTTTTTTTAACTTTTATTTAATGAATATAAATTTCCAAAATACAGCTAATGGATTACAATGGCTCCCCCCCATAAGTTCCCTCCCACCCGCAACCCTCCCCTTTCCTGCTCCCTCTCCCCTTCCATTCACGTCAAGATTCATTTTCTTTCTTTCTTTTTTTTTTTTTTTTTAGTGGGAGGTAAAATAGCAAGGTTTATTAGGGAAGGGACATCCGTAAAGATGGATGGGCACTTCTCCAGACAGAGCCTGAGAGGGTGCCCAGTTGCTCGGACTGGGGGTGGGGAGGGAAGAAGTGAGGTTACATGATTGGGTGGAGAGATTACACCTGGCCAGACCAGGCGGGCGACTCAGCAGAGAGGCAGAGGGCTGAGCGCCAAGATTCATTTTCAATTCTCTTTATATACAGAAGATCAGTTTAGCATATATTAAGTAAAGATTTCAACAGTTTGCACCCACGCAGAAACAGAGTGAAAAATACTGTTTGAGTACTAGTTATAGCATTAAATCACAATGTACAGCACATTAAGGACAGAGATCCTACATGGGGAGTAAATGCACAGTGACTCCTGTTGTTGACTTTACCAATTGACACTCTTGTTTATGGCATCAGTAATCACCTTAGGCTCTTGTCATGAGTTGCCAAGGCTATGGAAGCCTTTTGAGTTCACCGACTCTGATCATATTTAGACAAGGTCCTAGTCAAAGTGGAAGTTCTCTCCTCCCTTCAGAGAAAGGTACCTCCTTCTTTGAAGGGGTCTTTTTCTTTAATTGTACCTCTCTGATGTCATTTACTGACAACACTTTCATGCCTAGGATCAAAATAAAATAAAACCTAAAATAGAGTTCTTAGCACACTATGATTAGAAACACTTATGACTTCAGTTTTAATAAACAGTTTTTGTTGTTGTTTATTTTCCAAGCCAGAAGTGTTTTGCCATAGGACAAAGAAGTTTATCTCTAGTGCACAGGTAACAGTTCATCAGTCTCTGAGTATAATTTACCCCTAAAAGGCTGTTACTGTTTTTGGTTGCTTTTCTTCTTTTAGCTTGCCTGCTAGCTCTTAGAACAAAGATGACAGACGGCCTTGATATACTTACTATTGGGCACATAATCTACTGGTTTTCATTTGGCACAATAAGTGATTGAAAACAAAGTGTTGCTTTGTTACGTTTCTAATAAAGCCAACATGGTGGTATTCTGTGGTGCATAGATTTATGTTCTGGAACAAGTGCCTTAACTGGGCTCTGTAAGTGCACTGAAAAAACATGAAGACATTCTTAAGCATTAGGCATGCATAAAATAAGAATCATGTACTGCAGCTTTTTCTGAAGCAACGAAAGGATAAAGCTTAAATGTTTGTGGATGGTTTGTCTTGGTACAGTTTTCCTTCTCATTGGTGTATTCCCTTCACATTATAAGAATCAGTGAAGCAATTACTTTCTCAGTGGCAGCCTGTGCAAGGTTGGTCTAAAAATAGTAATGGTTACTTAAATTTTTTCTTAAATTAAAATGGTCGTATCTGCTGTTAGACCATCTTTTGGGTATCATGAGTAAGATAATTCTTTCACCTGTTTGCATTTTCATATCTCTTGGTTGTTAAGGGATGTGAGAAGTAGAGGAGTTTTATCTTCCTTGCTGTGATACCTAATTTTGGAGGGTACACTAATTTCCAAATGTTTGATGTAGGAAATAATTGCATATTCCAAAAACACTTAGGTAGAACTTGCTAAGTAACGTGCTTTTCTGTGATCTGGATCAGCATTGTTTTGTTTTCTCTGCATATTTTGATCTAATTGAACTGTTGTCCTACTTGCTGAAATTTTTACAAAGTAGAACTCTGCAAATCAGAGTGGATAAATTTCTGTTAGTCTGTACTGCCCACCAAAATCTTGTGACTTAACGCTTTTCTTAAAGAAACTATGAACCTGGCTTTTAGTGACTCTTACAGTCTTTGTTATTTTTTTTCCAGTGTTTTTTAGGTCGACACAATTTCCAGCATACTTAATAATATATATTTGGCAGCTCCAGAGCCATTTTATTAAGTAACTTGAACAAAGTATTTATATTGGTTCTTTTCAGAAATAATACTTTGTCGTTTCTAATTCTCCTCCTTACACAAAAAGGAGGAAAGAGGTATTTTATTGTCTGAGAATATGCTGTCAGTATTCTGGAAACTACTTACATAGGTGTTTGAGTGTCTGTTTATAATGCATTTATAATCACATCGCGATTAGGAGTGGTATACTGGGTAACGCTCTTGCTCTCCTAACATTAACCTTGTTTTGTGGCAGAAACTGTGGAGGTAGTTGGCTTTTCTTATTCATTTACTGAAGGAGTGAATTAATTGTATTTATCAAGAGCTATGAAAGCCTGATTTTACCCTACCTGCAGATTAACAGGTTACCTGGTCACACGTACATGTCTGTTGCTGCACAACTTGTGGAAGAGTTGACCCTTGTGGTATTGGTACTACTGCCTCCTCGGTCCCATAGAGGCCATGCAGAGTTGGGCATTGGTCAGTTCTGTCCAGGGTGGACTTGTTTTACAGCTGAGAAACTCCATGCTTAGGAAGCTCCCAGTCTTATAAGAGCACTGCTAGGAAACCTGCCCAACCTTCACTCCCAAGGGAGACATATCTTTATTCTGGTCAGGAAAGAAATTTGTCTTCTGCCCCCATGGAAGACACTGTTTGTAGCATTCTGTCTTATAAGACTGTATGCTGTACAAACATCCTTGAAAAAAAAAATAGTCTGAAAGAGCAGCTGATGGATACAAAAACATGGGATTCCCATCAATGTCACTTAGCTGCAAAAATCAGAACTGTTTCCACCTAACTAGTTTTGGTTTGTTTCTCCCAAACTGGAGAGTATAAAAATTACTGTAGTTTAAATTATAAATAGGAAATTTCACAGACAGGTTACTACATGTGAATACCATTGCTTTTGTTTGATGAGGCTCTACAGTAATGGGTAGTTCACTTCTCTGGGACAAAAGTCTTGTGTTCCAAAGTGTACGTCTGAGCACCTATGCTTATTGCTGTGAATACACTGCACAGTCATATCCTGTTTCTTCCCATGATACTGTATAACTTTATGAAGGCAAGGAGCATGTGTTTTTGTGTTGTACCTGTCAGGGTTGCCTATTAGAGTAGGTTCTGAATAGCTGTTTGTTGAATTAAATGAATGAAGAAATAAAAAAATGAATGTGAATTTTAATTCTAACCTGGGTGATTATTATTATTATTATTTTTTGGACAGGCAGAGTGTACAGTGAGAGAGACAGAGAGAAAGGTCTTCCTTTTGCCGTTGGTTCACCCTCCAATGGCCGCCGCAGCCGGCGCACTGCGGCTGGTGCACTGCGCTGATCCGATGGCAGGAGCCAGGTGCTTCTCCTGGTCTCCCATTGGGTGCAGGGCCCAAGCACTCTGATGTGGAGGCAGGTATCCCAAACAGTGTCTTAAATGTCGCATCCATTTTGTGAACCTGGTTTTAAACCTAAATTTATCCTTCTGTCTCTTGGACACGTTTGATCTCTAAGACCTTTTCTCTTTATATGATCCTATGTGTCCTCCTAATCGAAGCAATCTCCCTTCCCCCAAAAAACCTCAACCAGAGTTTAAGTGAAAAAAATTTTTTAAAGATACATTCATTTATTTATTTGAAAGGCAGAGTTACAGAGAGAAAGAGTAAGAAACAGAGATCTTCTTTCTGCTGGCTCACTCCCCAAATAGCCACAACAGCTGGAGCTGGGCAGATCCAAAGCCAGGAGCCAGGAGCTTCCTCTGGGTCTCCCATGCAGGTGCAAGGGCCCAAGCACCTGGGCCATCTTCTGCTTTCCCAGGTCATAGCAGAGAGCTGGATTGGAAGAAGAGCAGCCAGGACTCGAACCGGCACCCATAAGGGATACTGGTACTGCAGATGGCGGCTTTACCCACTGTGCTACATTGCCAGCCCCTTAAGTGAAAAATTTAAGTTAGTCACAGTCTTTTAACAATGGTTGAGAAGATTCCCTAGAAACATTGTTGTTTTGAATCATCAGTAATTTTATTTAGAGTGAGTTCAGTCAGGTTTAATGCTATACCATTTGTTTTGGGTAGGTGTGAGTATGGTTCTAAGTAGTGGTGAGATAAAGGGTATGTGTACAAATTAATATTGTCAAAAGACTGTGCAGACCCTTTCCTGAAGTTGTATTTGTTTTCAGTTGGAGATTGGAAACATGGCAGAGACAGTAGCAAATGGGATTTACCATTACCAGCACAAATGCTCCTAAACAAACAGTGCTACTTGACTATTGTTGTCTCCACAATACAGAAACTTGAAGAAGCAATCTAAAAAGTATTAGATAGTACTTGCACTGTCTGCTCCTCCATTTTCTTTTTTGTCATTTAGTAAGTTCAGTAAGAAAAATTTAGTTATTTTTAACCAGGAATGAAATAATTGTTTTGGCAAGATGATGTGTTCACATCTGTGTTGGGCTTATATGTTCTGCCAAAAGTGTATTTAGTAGTGGAATGATTCATAACCTTCTTCAAAAGCAGGCCTACAGCTCATTTATACTTAGATTCATTCCGATTAATGTGGATGGCTTTATAGTTTTCTAGGAACTTCTCTGATGAGAAGTTGAGGGAAAGAGCGCTCTCCAAGCAGGAAATGTTTTTCCTATGGCATGCCTGTATTGAGTGGCACACATCATAAAATATAGAGCCTAAGCAAATGCCAAGAAGCGATTATTTAGTAACGCTATTTATAGCTCTGATTATCTCAGGTTGAAAGAACCTGCTGGACTACTTAGAAGGACAATTTTTTCATGCTATATTGAGATCTCTATACCCATATAGCCACTTAAGGTACTCATTTATTTCTTTCATTGAAAAAATCTATAGTACCATACCCAAAGCTTTACTGAGGAAAGAATGAAAAACTCTGGGTTTGAACATGACAGATCAGCAAGGAAAATGCAAATTAAAACCACAATGAGACAGCATTTTTCTCCAGTTAGATTGACTGTTCTTCAAAGGATCACAAACTCAGGCAGGGATGTGTAGAAATGGGAACCCTCACATATTGTTGATAGGAATATAAATTAGCATAGCCATTGTGGAAAACAATATGGAATTTCCTCAAAAATATTAAACATTGAACTCATATGATCCAAGCAGTTTTACTACTGTATACACAAGAGTACTTCAAGAAGTTTGTGGAGGAATGGAATTAAAAGATAATTTGCGGGGCTGGCGCTGAGACACAGCGGGTTAAAGCCCTGGCCTGAAGCGCTAGCATCCCATGTGGACACCAGTTCGAGTCCCGGCTGCTCCTCTTTTGATCCAGCTCACTGCTGTTGCCTGGGAAAGCAGTAGAAGATAGCCCAGATCTTTGGGCCTCTGCACCCACATGGGAGACCTGGAAGAAGCTCCTGGCTTCGGATCGGCGCAGCTCCGGCCGTTGCGGCCATCTGGGAAGTGAACCATTGGATGGAAGAACTCTTTCTCTGTCTCTACTTCTCTGTGTAACTCTGTTTTTCAAATAATAAAATAAAAAGATGATGTACATTTTTCATGAACTTTCTGAATACCCCTTGTATCCAAAAGAAATGTAATCAGGATACTAGAGAGACATGGGTACTCTCATGTTGATTGCAGTGCTTTTCATAACAGCTAAGGACTGGAAAGAGCCTAAGGTGTCCATGAATTGATAAATGTTACAAATACACAATGGAATGCTGTTCAGTTATGGAGAAAGTATGACATTCTGTAATTGGAACATGAATGGAGTCAGAGGTCATTTTCATAGTGGAAATGGGGCCAGTACTGAAAGATAAGTACTATATGATCTCACACATAAGTGATCAAAAGTTGATCCCATAGATGTTCAAAGTAGAATAGTAGTTACCAGAGGCTGGTGAGAGTAGGGAAAGAAAGGTTGGGAAAAAGTTGATAAACAAGTACTAAGCTATAGTTTGATAGAAGTTTCGATGTTTTGTTGTACTGTTAGGTGACTATGGATAATGATAATGTACTGTTTAAGAAGTAATTTCAAAAACTTCATGGAAAATGATGTGAAAATTACTTTGTGCAAAAAGTTTGTGAAATTCACATATAGTTCCTTCATAATATGTGTTTCTGTAAAGCTTTCAAAGGATTTTCATATTAAAAAAAAAACATTAGACAAGGTGGACTGCTTGAGCATTAGAATTGTGTTGGTTGACCTTTGAATGTCCTTTACCCCAGTCCACCCTACCCCCAATAGTTGATCAAAGTGTTATTCTTTTTAAAACTTACTACAGATATGTTACACTCCCAAGTGTAAGAAAAAGTTAGACTTGTCAGCCTTTGATAAATAGTGAGATGAGATATTCATATGGAAACATTAAGTGAAATAATATGATAGCAATATAAGAAAGACGATGTAAACTACTTACCTGTATTAATAAAAAATTTATAGTTTTGCTTAGAACTGTGAACTTTGGACAGGAATCCCTTGGAAGATCTTTCTGGAATGGGAGAGGTTTTTCTTGAGTGTCAATGGCTGGGGGCTGGGCCAGTCTGAAGTCAGGAGCCCAAAACTCCGTGAGTCTTCTGCATGGGTGTCAGAGACCCAAGTACTTGACCTGGTCCTCCCAGGTTGCACATTAGCAAGAAGCTGGAGTTGGATGTGAAGGTAGAACTTGAACTTATGCACTACAATATGGGCATCCCAAGTGGTGGTTATTATCTTTTTTTGAGATTTATTTTTATTTGGCAGTGTGACAGAGAGGGAGAGACAGAGAGAAAGAGACCTTCATCTGTGGTTCACTCCTCTAATGGCTGCAGTAGATCACGTTGGGCCATACTGAAGCCAGGAGCCAGGAATTCTGTTCTGATTTCCCACATGGGTAACGGGGTCCCGGGCACCTGGGTCATTCTCAGCTGCTTTCCCAGGTACATTAGCAGGAAGCTGTATGGTAATTGGAGCAGCCAGGACAACCAGTGCTCTCATAAGGAATACTGGCATCACAGGTGGTACTTGCTGCAACACAATATTGGCCCCTCAAAGAGAGATTTGATAAATATTTAAAATTCTATTGAGTTTGATGGTTAGACAGAGATAGCTTACGAGTAGGTTACATTGTGTGTTGTGGTCTGTCAGTTATAGAAGAACAAAAAAGTTTTGTGGGAAACAAAGTAATTAAGCAAATGAAGAATAGTTTCTATTTTACTTAAACTTTTTTATTATTTGCCTTTAATGTGAACACTTAGTTCAGTTTAAATATAAATCTGAGGGGCCGGCATCCCTTAGGGGTGCTGGTTGTAATCCCAGTTGCTCCTCTTCGATCCAGCTCTCTGCTGTGGCCTGGGAAAGCAGTAGAAGATGGCCCACGTCCGTGGGCCCCTGCACCCATGTGGGAGACATAGAACATAGCTATCAGAATTGTTGTAATTAAATGTTTAATCAGTATTATTCGTAACCCTCCTCTTGCTCATATATTATGACTCTGAAGTTACTGACTCATGGAATTTATTCTAGTTAGTGCCCTGTTTGTCAAACTTTTTATTAATCCTGGTCTTTCTGTGTATGTTGAACTAATTACTGTATTCCAGAGACATCATACACAGTAAAATTGGAAAAAAATTTGCACAGGAGCTTCTGATATGATGGAATAAACTAATAGATTGTCTTTCCTGCAGATAAGAATTACAAATTTTGGACAAAGTGTAAACCAGATAATCTAGAAAGTGTGTAAGGCAAAGTAGAGTTTTAGGTGTCAAAATGTGCAAGAAAGAACTATCATCAGGTTTTCTGTTGTAACAGCTTTGTCACAAGGATGGGCCACAGGCATAATAGTAGAAAAGCTTCCATGGGAAGTGTGCAGTTTTTCTGGTGTGACAGAGAAAGGGTCCATTGGAGTTAGGGCTCCAGCAAGAGAATGAGGGGAGAATTCTCTGAGAGAGAGTGCCAAAGAAAGCAAGCTCCAAATCATTGTAGGAGATTTTAACCCTTTTTGTCACCAAATGTTAAAACAATTCGATTAAAAAACAAGAATGAAAAGACAGTGAGGAACTGGACAATGCTGTCAACCACTTTTAGCCCAGTTGATATCTTAGAACACTATATCTGAGAACTGCAGAATATGCATTCTTTAATTCACAGAATGTATTCTTAATGTAATATATGCTGTGTCATAAAGTAAATTTAAGTCCATTTAAAAAGGTTGAACTCATTTATGGTATGTATTCTTATTACAACCAAATTAAAATAGAAATCAGTAAGACGTCTAAGAACTCAGTTATTGGGAAATTAAATCTGTTTGAGATTTGAAAATAGTGTAATTGTTCTTGTTTTTGGCTTTTCAGTTTTTTGTGTTGACAGAGAGTAATGCTGAAGAATGAGAGTGAGTAGCATGTGAAATATAAATGAAGATTTGTTACAGTGTACTATAATTGTCCCAAATAAACATTTCATATTCTTGATTGGAATCTTGGCTATTTGAGGGATGGGACATTATTTCCATATTTATTTCACTATTCAGATTTTAAGTACTGTGAGTTTAAAATTTAACGTTCCTTTGATAGTTAAAGGGCAACCACTTGATCTCTATTGCTATACTTGAAAGAAAAAGTATGTAATTTCCCATTAATACTTCCTTTAATTGCTTGGTTCTGTCTCCTTTATCCAGTTTGGCCATGTCGTTGCTTGGTAAATTCTGTAAATATCATTACATATAGCATGTGTAATACATTATGAGCAGGTAAAGCTGCCGCCTGCAGTGCTGGCATCCCTTATGGGCACTGGTTCGAGTCTCAGCTGCTCCATTTCTGATCCAATTCTGTTATGGCCTGGGAAAGCAGTAGAAGATGGCCCAAGTCCTTGGGCCCCTGTACCCATGTGGGAGACGCGGAGGAAGCTCCTGGCTCCTGGCTTTGGATCCGTGTAGCTCCGACCGTTGCAGCCAACTAGGGAGTGAAAAAGCAGATGGAGGACTTCTCTCTCTCTCTCTGCCTCTGCCTCTCTGTAACTCTGACTTTCAAATAAATAAATAAATCTTTAAAAAATAACATTATGAGCTAAACTGGGTGAATCACATCTGATGTGTAAAAATTTGTTGAACTTGTTATTTGTCATGTGAGAGTCACATCTGACTTAAGCATTGATCATTTAAAGAGTGCAGAATTCTAACCAGTTTTATTTTAATGACTTAAGTAGAATTACTTTTATTTCTAAATAGTTTATTAAAATGGCTATTGATGCTTTTGTTGTAAAATTTTTCTTTGGTAAGAAAATTAGGTAAAACATATGTTTAAGAACTGTATTTGGGTTGTGAGTGTTTAGTCAATTATTAAGGTAACTATGTCCCATATTGCAGTAGTATGTGAGTTGGACTCCTGGCTTTGGCTCCTGATGCTAGCTTCCTGCCAGTGCAGATGTTGGGGGACAGCAGTGAGGGCTCAAGAAATTGGGTTCCTGCCATCTACATGGGAGATCTGGATTGCATTCAGCCCTGACCCAACTCTGGCTCTTCGACGCATTTGGGGAATGAGCCAGTGAGGCAGAGTTCTTTCTGTCTCTCTGTATGTCTTTTTGCCTCGCAAATAAGAAAAATAAATAAAAATGTATTTTATTGAAATTTTATGTGGAATTTTTCAGTACTTTGTTTAATATGATGAACAATCCTATAATTTGTAAAAAAAAAAAAAGTCACAATTTTTGTCTTAGACTTGTAATTTCTTTTAAACAAAAAAGATTAGAATCTAGTTAATGAAAGCTAAAATTAAATTGCAGTTCTGTATAAGCAGCTGTTGCCCTGAATGTTGTAGTTGGTGGAAATTAGAAGCCACATTAAGATCTGTAATGGAAGATTCCAGTTGAGAAACTGCTTTTTGGTTGGAAAGTGTCATTGTTATCTTCTTTAGGAAACAGTAAGAAAAGCTAACCTTACAGGTCTTCTGTTTCAGTGTATTTATTTTATTTAAAAAGTACTTATTTATTTGAGAGGCAGAGTTAGAGAGAGAGAGCGAGAGAATGAGAATGATCTTCTATCTGCTGGTTCATTCCCCAAATGGCCAAAACACCTAGAGCTGGGCCAGACTAAAGCCAGGAGCCAGAAGTGACTTCCGGGCCTCCCACATAGGTGCAGGGGCCTAAGGACTTTGACTATTCTCTGCTGGTTTCTCCTGGCACATTAGCAGGGAACTGGTTTTGAAATGTAGAAGCTGGGGGTTGAACTGGTGCTCATACAGGATGTCAGTGCTGAAATCCACGGTGGCTTTAACCTACTGAGCCACAGCGCTGGCCCCTCAGTGAACTTAGCAGTGAATGATGCTGTTACATCGCTTTCCAGTTTGGTTTCTCTATCGTGTTGTACTGAATAAGCAGATGTGATTCAGACTGAAAGTCAGTTACATAGTTGACTTAAGATTTACTTGTCAAATCTACTAGTAGAAAGACCTTTTCTCAGGATAGTGACTTCTGATGCATAAAATACCTAGGATTATAGTAGTCCTACTACTCAGCCATCATTCAAAAAATCAAATAGAAAATTCCAGAAGTAGACAGTTGTGTAAGTCTTTTTTTTTTTTTTTTTTTTTTTGACAGGCAGAGTGGACAGTGAGAGAGAGAGACAGAGAGAAAGGTCTTCCTTTTGCCGTTGGCTCACCCTCCAATGGCCGCCGCTGCAGCCGGCGCACCGCGCTGATCCGATGGCAGGAGCCAGGATCCAGGTGCTTTTCCTGGTCTCCCATGGGGTGCAGGGCCCAAGCACCTGGGCCATCCTCCACTGCACTCCCTGGCCATAGCAGAGAGCTGGCCTGGAAGAGGGGCAACCGGGACAGAATCCGGCGCCCCGACCGGGACTAGAACCCGGTGTGCCGGCGCCGCAAGGTGGAGGATTAGCCTATTGAGCCACGGCGCCGGCCAAAGTTGTGTAAGTCTTAAATAGCATAGCATTCCATGTACCATAATCACATCTCAGGCCACCTTGCTCTGTCTTGCCTGGGATGTGAATCATCCCTTCATCCATTTTGGCCATGCTGTAACTCACCATCTGCCCATTGTCTCTTACTAGCTGTCTGGCTTGTCTGATTGACCGTAGCAATGTCATAGTGCTTGTGTTTGAGTAATTCTTACTTTAGATAATAATTGCCTGAGAGGGTCTGGCGCTGTACTGCCGCTTGCAGTGCAGGTATCCCATATGCTCAGCCCTTGAGATGCTGCTGCTCCATTTCTCATCCAGCTCTGCTGTGGCCTGGGAAAGCAGTAGGACTGACCAAGTCCTTGGGCCTCTGCCACCCACTCCTAGCTCCTGGCTTCAGATTGACTCAGCTCTGGCCATTGCCGCCATCTGGGGTGTGAACCAGTGGATGGAAGATCTCCCTCTCTATAGCTCTGCCTTTCAAGTAAATAAACCATTCTTTAAAAAAAAAAAAAAAATAGCTTGAGAGCCCTAGAGTAGTGTTGTTGCTGGTGAATTTTATTACTTTGTTGTTATAATTGGTCTATTTTATTAATTTTTAATCTTACTGTGCCTAGTTTTAAAACTTTATCGTAGGTAGGTATATATAGGAGAAAATATAAAGTATATATATATAGGGTTTGGTACTATCTGCAGTCTGAGGCTTCTGCTGGGCGGGGTGGTCTTTAGAATCCAGCCCTATGGATAAGGGAGTGCTGCTTTACTTAGTACCTCACTGAGGGACCCACCCCGCCCCCTGCTTAGTTTCATTATGTATCAGAGCTTTTGTTATAAGAAGGAATTAGATTAGTTGGATTCATCTTTTTATTTTTTGTTTTGAACTTGTGAAATGTTTCCTTTGATTATAATAAAGTATTTATCTAATGTAAAACCCCTTGCTTTATAATTTATTGTGATTCTTTGGATGTCCTATACCTACTCTGTTCTCAAATCCTTTAATTTTCTTTTAAGTTAAAACACGTGGCCTGTGATGGGTTTATTTATAAATGCTGAGACTTTTATTGTAGGGAATAAAAATATATTAAATTCTTCAGAATATATATTTCAGCAAAACACAGTGCTAGTGATAGCAAGTATATAAAGTGAAAAAAAAAGTCCTTTCATGAAATTTAAAATATAAGCAAGCAGATTCTCTACACATTAAAACAAAAAAAAGGCTTAAAGAGACCAAGTGAAAATACAGTATAACCCAGTATATGAGTTAGGCATATTTTATTGCAAAGCTAGCTGGAGGGTTTTTTTTATCCTATCATATTGGGAAATCTTAATATATGAGACAATTTCCAGTGAATGTTACTGATTTTAGGTGTTAGGGCTCTCTCTTCTTGGGGTGAATGGAGAGGAAAAACTTCACAAAGAATTACTCAGAGTGAAAGAGCAGATGGTAAGAAAAAAGGACTGACTTGAAATTTCATGTTTTGAGGATGGCCATGGTAGTTGGACTGCAGTGACTTGTTTTTATGTGAAGTATTAGAAGCACTTTTGTGGTGGATCTTTAAATGTGATTTGAGGTTATGCCTATTGAGTTTTTGCCAT
Source organism: Oryctolagus cuniculus (assembly GCF_964237555.1). Taxonomy (NCBI): domain Eukaryota; kingdom Metazoa; phylum Chordata; class Mammalia; order Lagomorpha; family Leporidae; genus Oryctolagus; species Oryctolagus cuniculus. The sequence continues at coordinate 100,502,780 of NC_091432.1, forward strand.
TTTATTTTTTAAGATTTTATTTTTTTGAGAGAGAGAGGAAGAGAAAGAAGGAAGATTCCATTTGCTATTTCATTCCCCAGATGGGCTCAGTGGCCAGTGCTGGATCAGACTTAAGCCAGGAGCTTCATTGGGTCTCCCATGTGGGTAGCTGGGACCCAAACACTTGGACTATCATATGCTGCTTTTCCAAGGGTCATTAGCATGGATCTTGATCATATGTGGTGCAGATGGAACATGGTTAGGGGCCCATATGGGATACTGGCTTTGCAGGCGGCAACTTTACCTGCTATACCACAACACTGGCCCTGGCCTTTTTTTTTTTTTTAAGATTTATTTTATTTATTTGAAAGAGTGACAGGGAGAAAGAAGGAGATAGAAAGATTTTCCATCCACTGTTTCATTCCCCAAATGGCTGCAACAGTGAAGCCAGGAGCTTGGAACAACATATGGGTCTCCCACATGGGTGGCAGATGCCCAGGCAGTTGGACCATCTTTCACTGCTTTCCCAGGTGTGTTAGCAGTGGTTGCATTGGAATCAGATTCAAACTGGTGCTGTAATATGAGATGCTGGCCTTGTAGCATCTTGCTGCCATCTCTTTCTGTTGCACTTTGCACTGCTTTAAAACCCTGTGGGATTTACTAGGCAGAGTTGTCTCAACAAGTAATTGCTGAACACCTAGGTTAAATTCCCAGCTATTGTCCCCTGATAGGAAGACCATCCATTAATGTTTTATCTGATGAGACATGTTTTGTATCACTCTTATGGATCCATCTTGGTGTCTGTTGTGAGCAGGTAACTGATGAATGTCACGAGTCTGCTGGAACATTTGTGTTCTGGCCAAGAGCCAGATTTAATTACCACAGGAATTGTGGCAGTTACTGTGGGGTGATTGTAGTGGAGGAAACTTGAAAATTAGTTTGAAATGATTTACATTTATCATATTTCTGGTATGTACATTTTAAAATAGATTTGCTAGAAAATTACAAAACAGTGTTTTTCCAGCACCAAGCTATAAACATAGCCTAACGTTTTCCCCACTGTAAGGCCTTAGTTTTTGTATTTCCCAAGAGATTAAATGCTACCTTTATGGTGATAGATTTTTAGCCACTAAAAGTGAATGTCATTCAAGTTCTGTTTCTCACTCCTCTTTGAGCCTGGCTCTAGTAAGTGCTGGGTAAATTCTTACTGAACTGGATTCTGCTGGCAAAGCTATAATGTTGGAAAGTATACACTCTTCATCATAAATTAGGAATGTGTTTATTACCAGTGACTGTAAGTTTTGATTTCAGATGGGAGAACTTTATAATGCATAATAATTTGTACAAACCAAATGTATTTGTTTTCCACAGATGAACTAAAAGTACAACTTTGCTCATCAAAAATTGATGTAATCATAAGGCACAAACCTTACATAATTACCTAAATGCTTCTCCTTGGTTGGATGAAGATGACTAATACAGAAATACTGTTTTGTGATTTGGTACAGGCTTATTTTTAGATTAAAAGAAATAGCAGAATCATCTTAAGTTACAGGTTGTTTAAATGTAGATAAACAGACTTACAAAATGGAGGCACTCTAATGTGAATAAATGTTTACCAAAGAAAGCAATAGCATTGCACATACTGCATATATATTGTGCTTACAAGGATTTATGAACAACAGTTTTGGGAAGTGTTAGAGGTACTTCTAGATGGCCAATGATTGCTCTATTTATGTTATTATTAGTTACACTTTTTATATGTGATGAGTGAAGGGGATTCCTAGTTCATTGATTCCTGCTAATTCCTGGTTCAGAACAAAGTAAGAAACTAGATTAAGAATTTAAAACTTGCTGTTGGTGTATTCTCATATGAGAATTGAAAATCATAAATTGGAAATATTAAACACAATGAAAATGTAAAGTATGCTGCTGGGCTCAATATGGAAACGCTGAAGTTGTGTATGAATAAATTATTACATGAGCATGTTTAATTTATAATTTGGTAGTACTGTGATCTACATGTTACTTGCTTTTTGCTAGTATTGAGAAGATTAATAAGTTTAAAATTTCCAGGGCTTTTTTTTTTTGAGATGCCTCAGGAAAGTGAATTGCTAAATGTAGGGGTGTTTTGTGTGTATATAAAGCAGCATTTACATATTACATTTGTTATCGACTGTCTTTTTCCTTTAAAAAATGTCTAAGACATTAACTTCCGAACTTATCTTTTACAGTTTAGTGTTGATTTCATCTCATTCACTAAAGAATGTGTTTGCTACAGAGTTTGTTTTGATAGTAACTTTTTTTTTTCTGATAAAATAATCTTACTGTATTGGCCCGTTTTCCATTCAGATGGGATGCTGCTGTTTTTTCTGGAGTGCTTCATTTCACTGAGTCATTTATTGTTTCCACTGCACAATAGTGACTTCAAAAGCATAAGCTCACTGTGACCCTCTTTGTCTTCTTTCCAAGTTAGAACATCTAAGTGGAATGAATCATCTCTTCTTTGGTGTTTGTGCTCATTTTATAAGGTCTTTTTTTTAACCTGTGGCTATAATTTATTTTCCAAGTGAAGTGTGTTTGATACATTGGGATATCGGAAGAATATAATAGAACATGTTTTCTTCATACTTTTTTAAAAAAATTTTATTTATTTATTTGGGAGGTAGAGTTACAGACAGGGAGAGGGAGAGACAGAGAGAAAGTCTGCCTTCATTGGTTCACTCCTCAGATAGCCGCAATGGCCAGACCTGCGCCGATCCGAAGCCAGGTGCTTCTTCCTGGTCTCCCATGTGGGTGCAGGGGCCCAAGCACTTGGGCCATCTTCTGCTGCTTTCCCAGGCCATAGCAGAGAGCTGGATTGTAAGAGGGGCAGCTGGGAGTAGAACAAGTGCCCATATGGGATGCCGGCGCTGCTGGCAGAGGATTTAACCTACTGCGCCATGGAGCCGGCCCCTCTTCATACTTCTTAATGTACACATATAATTTTATGCATACCCACATTTATTATAAATAAAAATGTATATTGGCTACATATTTAAATGTTCCTACTACATGGTATGACTGATTAAAAGCACTTAAGAAATAATCTGTGTAGGGGAGAAAATGACAGTGGTGGCATTAGGAATATGAGAGGAAGGGTAGTGATGCAAGATACACTGCACACCCCACTATCTGTGAGAGATCTTGTTATAAGTTTGGTTAGCTTGGGAAACCTATGAGAAGAGAAAGCAAACCTTATTTATTGTTCTGTCACTTGTACCTAGCTGAGTGGGCAATGAGGCAGAGAGCTGGGCATTAGAAAAAGTTGAATTTTCAGATTGATAAATTTACATCTGTTGAGTTTGCAAATGCTAACTCAAGTAAGCTCAACGGTTAATGCCTCACTGCTGCAGGAAATCTGATTTTGTTGGCTGAGTGTCAGGGCCCCCTATCCTGACAGAACAGATGCTGTCAATGGGGGAATAAATGTGGGATAGGAACAAATGTAGGCTGTGCCGGAACCCTGGTGCAAACTGCCATGGTTTTGTAAAACCCGTTCTTGGCAGGAGGTGTTGCCTTCTGTAGTGATGTAGAAAAAAGCTAGAGGAGTCCATGAGAGCTGCAGGGAGGAGACCTGCCCTGAATGAACACAAAAAGGGCATGTTTTCACAGTGTAATTAAAAATGCAAATCCTTTCAGCAAATAAAGGCTGTTGCCCTGGAGGAAGTCCTTGAAGTTACTTCTTATAGCTGCATGGTGACTTTCCTCTAATTTACCTAGGAGTCATGAATTTCAAAACATGCTAAACTTTCAAAAATATCTTTATGGTTAGGAGCCAACTAGGTGTAGACAGTCTGTGGGCCACAAGACAAATCTGTGTTGGTCAGTAAAGTTTTATTTTTAAGTAAAGTTTTATTTTTATTTTTTTTTAAAGATTTTTTTATTTACTTGAAAGAGTTACACAGAGAGAGGAAGAGTGGTAGAGAGAGAGAGGTCTTTCATCCTCTGGTTCACTCTCCAGATGACTGCAACGGCCGGAGCTGTGCCGATCCGAAGGCAGGAGCCAGGAGCTTCTTCCAGGTCTCCCATGCGGGTGCGGGGGCCCAAGGACTTGGGCCATCTTCTGCTGCTTTCCCAGGCCATAGCAGAGGGCTGGATCGGAAGTGGAGCACCCGGGACTAGAACTGGTACCCATATAGGATGCTGGTCCTTCAGGCCAGGGCATTAACCTACTGCGCCACAGTGCTGGCCCCTAAAGTTTTATTTTAAGTCAGCCATGTTCTTTTCAGGCTACAGCAGCAGAGTTGAGTTGTTGTTAAAGAAAGTACTTGGGTCATAAAGCTTAAAATACTTTCTGCCCCTTCACTGAAAACACATGGCATATCTCTGAGCCAGCTAAGCTTGTAGCTATAGTATGAATACTTCTTTCTTTTTCCTCAGTTAGATGACTCTTAGATGATTACATGGGGAAGCTTTTATGAGAAAGTATAGTACAATGGCAGTAACATTGGTTCAAATCTTGGCTTAGCCATTGGCAAACTGTGTGAGTGGGTAAGTATCACTTCTCCTTACCCTAGACTCTTTGCAAGGTAGGGCTCCTCATAGTACTAGCTCAAGGAATTTTTCTGAGAAATAAGTAATAAATGTCTAGTATGTGACAGGTGTTCAACAAATAAATATTAACTGTTTTCATTTCAGACTTACTTTTCTTTGAAATCTGAAGTAAAGGAAAAGGCAAAAGGAAATATTGCAAGATTGTTCATCATGTCAGAAGTTGAATCTTCCCTTATTCTTAGCCTCTGGCCATATTGATTTTGTTAGTGCTGGTCTAGTTTTCTTCTTTAAAGATGTTTGTGCCAAGTACAAGAATGTTACTTTGCTGTAAACGTCATTGGATGTGGCTGGCTGGCTGTTTAATCTGTTTATTTTTCATGCATTGATTTAGTGAATTTCAAGTCTAGGTTTTATTAGACTGCTTATGGTATCCTGGATGATTGTTATACAAAAGAATTTTCTAGTGCTGTGAGACCACATGCTTCTGGATTTCAAACTCACTGAGATTAAATTGCATTCTTTATATGCTTTAATCAGATTGCAAGCATAATGAAGTTTAAATTTATGTTTGTCTTGTGGAAAAGGCTATTGAATAGATCAGACATAATTTTAAATTGACTCTGTATTTTCACACAAGTTAATTTACTCACTTCACTGAGCTATTTAGCTTTTAAGTTATTGCATATAGTTGGTTTCTGTGTTGATTTATGGTGTTGTAGATTTTACGTGATCTTTGGTTTACATGATAATGAACTAGTGACTTCTGGTAACATTTTTATAGATGTTAGAGCTGAAGATATGCTAGAGCTATGAATAATTTTCTGCAGAATTCTTGTTTGCTTTTCTTAGACGCCCCCTTCAGTGCAGTCTGACTAAGCAAATCATGTGTTCATTCTTGGTGTTTCACAGCATCCAGCCTTCCTTTCTTTGTGGATTGTGCTGCCCATTAGGCTTTCAACTAGTCCTACACTGAGGAAAATGAACTTCTTATATCTTAGTGAATGTTAGTCATTGTCTGTCTCCTTGTATCCTGCTTTCAGATTTTTTTGGTCTTCCTTGAAAGCCAGTTAATTTGTAAAGTCACTTAGTAGAAGAACTCTGTTATATAATTTCTCAAACATCCTGATACTCGTCAACAATCTTTTCTGACTTAGGAGAGAACTGAAAAAGAAATACAGTAAACCAGAACCTTTTGTGGTGGTCTGGGTCTGCATTGAACGTTTCAGGGAAATCGGTTGTCCCTGCTGAAGACAGCTGAAGAAGGTACTCTGTGGAGAAGGCAGGTGGCATTTTGGATCCTGTGGTCTAGGCTGTTACTAGGCTGGCTCTGTAATGTTATCTATATAGTAGTGTTACATGACTATACTATAATGTTAGTAACCCAGTCTCCATTTTCTCCCCACAAAGATGTCCCTGACCATTTATCAGCTGTCTGCCTTTGCCTTCATTTCTGTATTCTTCCTCTTGTGCTAACTCTGAAGAAAGAATGTTTCCTCTTTCCAAGATTCTTGTTGCATATGGAAACATCTGATTTATATAAAATAAGTTGCCAACTTTTGGGTACCTGTTAGTGTAACATAAGCTACACCTGTTTATTATTATAATTTTATGTAATTATCTATTTAAGAATATTGGTAACTATATTTTGTAATTTTAGAGACGGTTCATGCTATTTGGAAGCAGATGTATACACATAACATATTTTTTGGTATAATATATTAGTAACATTTTTCATGTTAACTTTTTTCTTTAAAAAAGTCAAACATATACAGATTATACATATTTGTTGGGTAATTTGTGATCTTTCATTACATGTATACATTATCTAATGTCCAGTTGGTATAAATATCTTTGTTCTTTCAAGCATTTAACCTTTCCCCTTACAGTGAAAACACCAAAGAATCCTGTCTTCTAGTTTTTTTAATACAAGAATATACCATAAATTAATATCTATTTTCATCCTACTGTGCAGTAGAATCCCAGAATGTCTTATTCCTATCTATCTATAACCTAGTGCTTGAAAACCAATCTTTGCAATCCCTCCCTCTCCTCTTCCCTCCTCAGCCCCTGGTAATCACAATGATATTTTTAACATGTATGAGATAACCTGTTTCCATACTTAACCAGACCCCAATTTTCAAATAGCTAAGAGTTCTGTGGCCACCAGAGATCCCTCTTACCCAGAAAGGGTAATCTATAAAAAGCACAATTAACTTCCTTGGTATTGGCCTTAAAAATGAAGCAGCTTCAGTAGTAAGGCTTTTTTTCATAGTATGGCAGTTCTGTTGTGCTTAGATTTGACTCAGCTCTTTGATTCTTCTTTCCAGAGCATTTATTGGTTGTCACCTAACCTCATTTTTTTCTTGATAACTTCAAGCATTTAATTTAATTTTTGTATATATTTGTGGGGTGCATGTGATACTTTTGTTCAGGTATACAAAATGTAATGATCAAGTCAGTGTAATAAGCATTTTATCATCTCAGACATTTCTTGACTATTAATTTATTTTTGGTCCTTAGTAATCAATTATTTTCCCTCTGCTTGTTTTCTTGCCTTTCTTCAACTGTTGCTTGGTTTTCTTGCCAGCTGTTAGCTCCAGCTGTTTTATTTCCTGCCTGTCTACTATCTACCCTGTGATATATTTCTTTCTTGTTTTACTCCTTTCAGAGGCTGTTGCATTCTTGTTTTTTACTCCATCTATTTGGCAAACTTCAAACCAGGGTTAGTTTAACTGTACAGCTTCTCCATGCCTAGGCCTGTGATGCCTAGTGCCATACAACCTTAGCTGGGACCTGTTCTTCTGCCTCCTTTTACTCCATAGTAGCATCATCAGCTGTTAATCATCCTCTCATTTTTTTTTTTTTTTTCAAATAATTCTCAAGATGAAATACTTATGGCCTGGTAAAAAGCTAAGATTCACTGGTAGTAAGTGAAAGGTGAGCCTATGCATTACACCTTTGGTATTGGGAACACCTAACACTTGTAAATTTCATACTTTCTCAATTTAGAAGGTATTTACAATAGCTCATAGGAAATACCTATAGAATAATAAAATTCCTCATTTGAAGCTTTTCTCTTTTGTCAGTATATAATGTGGGGAAATGGAATAATAGAGGGAGTTATTAGTTTTCTTTGGTTGCTGTAATGTGTACTGTGAACTTAGTAATACAGAAACACGTTTCTTACTGTTTTTTTCTGTATCTTGTGGGTTTCAAATGGATCTCAGTGGGGTAAAAGGATGGGATCTTTAGTGCTTTGGTCCTTCCTGGATGCTCTAGGAGTAAATCCTTTTCCTTGTTCTTTTTAGTTTCAGAGGGCAACCATGTTGACCTATTTCTCTGTTTTCAAAAACAACAGCAGTGGTGTGAAGATCGAGGTTTTCCTGATATTGTATCTCCCTGTCCTCTTCTGCTTCCTTTTGCCACTGTTAAGGATCCTTGGGGTTACTTTGAGTCTACCTGGATAATCCAGGATAGTCATGAGAGCTGATTAGCTACCTGATCTTTCCTTTTCATGTACACCAACAAACTCACATGATGTGGACATTGACACATGGACATCTTGGGGGAATTTATTAGGCTACCACAGGGGCTGACCATTATCCCTGCAAAGTTGCTCTCTTTAAGTCATAGCTGTATATACACTGCTTTTGTAGTGGCCAAAAGGAAAACAGGAAATAATGCTTGTGTCATGCTGCTTCTTTATTCACGATAGTGAATACCAAGCTGTAGCAGGGCTGTCACAGTACAGTCAATCCTTATGATCATTTCCGTTGTTCTGGGATCTGCTGTACTGGAGGTTGGGACTATATGGTTAACAAAAGTAGTTAAAAATGAATAATTCAATAACTAACCCCTTTATCTTTTAGTTGCTGTTTGAGTTATTTTCTTAAAATATTTGATTATAGTATAACTTTTAGTATAAAACTGTGTTAAATTCCCTATACTTACAGCTTTAATCCACGTATAAAAGTCAAGCAAAATACTAAGGCCAAAAAATAACAAAAACTTGAAATAAATAGCACTTGTTTCATTGAATGGATGGCACTTGTTTTAGTTTGTTGTGCTGGTAACTCCAGTGGGTTGTGTGATTCTGGGCTTCTGCTGGATTTGATTAGCTTCTGCTAATCTTTGCTAATGTAGTTCCATGTCCCTTTGCTTGGTCTCAGTGCACTCTTTATTATGTCACTGAATTCGGGTGGTAGGTTTGTTGTAAGATAGTCATCCACTTGATTCAGAATGCAAATAAATATTTTTGAAAGGCAGATATGAAATTATGGTTTTTAGAATGAAACCTTGATACCTCTTGATTACATCTGTTTCAGGGCTTTGAAGACTATTAATTTAACAACTGTGACAATAAGTAGAATTTGGTTTTGGGTTTCATTACTCTGCATCAGTTTTCCTTTCTTTTCTTTTTTGTTTATTTGTTTGCATCAGTTTTCTTCATGGGCTATATCTCATGGCCAAGATTGTCTATGAACTACTTTAATGGTTCAGATTAGGATTAACAGTAAGACTTTAGTATTAAGGTGCTGCTTCCCTTATAATATATTTCATCACAAATATTTAGTAGTATTAAGAAATACCAGGTATGGATGGGATTTTATAACTCCATGTTGAGCTAAATACTTTTTTTTTTTTGGGTATGGAATACGTTTTTCTTAGTTTCATTCCACTTCATTGTGGTGTTGAATTTATGTATGAATGAAACAGTTTTGATACATTTTTAGAAATTGCTTGCATGGACCATGTCCAAAAAATGGACAGGGAAGGATATGGCTATGTTAAATGTCTCTCCTACTTTTTAATATTTTTTTGTGATTACGATTGATGTATTTAAAACACTCAATCTTACTCAAATTACTCCATGCTTTATTTGATAACACTGTTATCATATTTTATAAAACCATATTGGTTTTTTTATTTAAGCATAGTAAAGTACTACATGCCATTGCTTACTTATGAAAAAAAAAAATAGAGCTTAGTGCCTACTTGAGAAATTTATTTACATTACTCTATTTACCTCATTAAGTTGGGCATGAGTGCCTGTTGAAGCAAAAGCATAGAGTTTAGGAAAATGGTTTATCTTGTTGTCAAAAAGGAGTTCTAAGTTTGCTTTCAATGATTACCATGTATTCTTCTTTGCTTAAATTTTAATTGAAGTGATATGAAGAATCTTAAGAAGTAGAAGATTTAAATAAAGAAAAGTAATTCAATTGCGACCGATGTGCTGTTGAGATTCTGTGTAACAAGACCTAACTCACTACTTTACCATGAACTTGATTGATTGATTGATTGACAGGCAGAGTTAGTGAGAGAGAGAGAGAGACAGAGAGAAGGGTCTTCCTTTGCTGTTGGTTTACACCCCAAATGGCCGCCATGGCTAGCGCGCTGCGGCTGGCGCGCTGCACCGATCTGAAGCCAGGATCCAGGTGCTTCCTCCTGGTCTCCCATGTGGGTGCAGGGCCAAAGGACTCAGACCATCCTCCACTGCCTTCCCGGGCCATAGCAGAGAGCTGGCCCGGAAGAGGGGCAACTGGGACAGAATCCAGCGCTCCAACCGGGACTAGAACCGGGGTGCCAGCGCCGCAGGTGGAGGATTAGACAAGTGAGCCGCGATGCCGACCATGAACTTTATTTAAAAAGTAATACAAATATAAAGTATAAAATGAAAGCAGTTTTATCATGACTTCAGATAACTTTTATTATGGAATATGATATGACCTCTATGGTCCTGGGTGGTGTTGTGCTTTATTTTTTTCCTGATAAAACAACAAAGCACATGTCCATCAAGAATGAGATTCTGTGAGACAGTTGACTGTTTCTCAGCTGTTGAATACTCAAAGCAGAGAAGTTGTACAGGAAGTCTGGATTCTGTTTTAATTGTTAGGAAAATAATTTTATGAAGGTACTTGGCAAAAGGGGAAAATGGAATTAGAAATTGTATGAAAAACATTGAAATGCGTGTGTAGTATTTTTATAATATGCACTTCCTATGAACTTTTTGAAGACCACTTATATATATACTTCTGTGTTTCTCTAAACTTTAAAAAATACATATTTATGGGATACAGTGTGATAGTAGTGAGTGAGACCAAGTCAGCTAGCATTTCCAGTGCACACATTTTTTAGAAATTCTTTAATACTCATCAATGTCACTTATCTATGAAAATCAAAATGACATTTCAATAAATGTATAAAATGAGTATGGATCAAATAAAATAAATCAGTGTTTCCCTCTGCTGGCATTACCCTTTTGCATGAGCTCCTCTCCTCTCACTGTTCATAGGATATATAGTAGGTTATTGTAAACTGTAGTCACCTTAAGGTGTTATATGGCACTAGAACTTTCCCCTTGAATTTAGCTTTGTTTTGGATTGATTAGCCAACTTTCCTCTGTTTCCCTCACCCTGTTGCTTCCATCCCTACCCCTTTCCTAACTTGTCCCAGTCACTATTATACATATTGTACATTCACGCTGACTGTGGACACCTCCTTTCTTCAGGTTTTTTTTTTTTTTTTTGCCTCCTTCCCCCAGTTTATTTTGTATGATAATAGCTATCTTGGGACTGAAGTCATACTATGGTTATCTTTGATTCTGAACTTTCTACGTGGCTGTTACTGTTAACTTTTCAAGACTTTAAAGACTAGCTTTCCTTAAGTGTAAGGTTTCCTTCATTCAAAATGCTTAGGGTTTGGTGACATTATTTTCCTGTCATTGTGTTGTCTTCCTTGATTACTGATTAGAGCTCCTTTGATAGCTGGGAAGCTCAAAAAAATGTGTGTACCATTGTATTGTGGAGAGAAGGATTCTAGAGAGAGAAAGGACCAAGTGTAAATTTGGATGTGTTTTCCTTTAGACATTTCAGCAGCCTTGGTGGTGGTACTTAAATGTATTTTGGCCTCTGCTTTTTGGGGAAAGGATAAGAAAAGATCATCAGATAAAATATATTATAAGAAGTGAAATTTACTGCTTAGGTTAGAGAGTTGTATACTCAAATTTCCTATAATAAACGTTATGTGGAAGCACAGTATGTTAGTGTTATGGGAGATGTAACTAAGAATGGAAAGCAGGGCATAAATTGTTATTAATCATTAAGTAAATTTATATTGTTCAGTAAAACACATTTGAAAAATCAAAGTTTTGATTTCCTGCTCATTAGAAATGAACATGTTTGATGTTTATTTTCTCTAAGATTTCTCAGGCACAGTGCTAACAGTTGGATTGAATTGGTTGTTCCTGATTTTCTTAAAGTATTTAAGGAATGAAGGCCTACATATATTTAAATTAAGAATTATAAGCGGCCAACGCCCAGGCTCAATAGGCTAATCCCCCACCTAGCGGTGCCGGATTCTGTCCCCGTTGCCCCTCTTCCAGGCCAGCTTTCTGCTGTGGCCCAGGAATGCAGTGGAGGATGGCCCAAGGGCTTGGGTCCTGCACCCCATGGGAGACTAGGAGAAGCACCTGGCTCCTGCCTTCGGATCAGCGCGGTGCGCTGGCCGCAGCACACTGGCCACGGCGGCCATTGGAGGGTGAACCAACGGCAAAGGAAGACCTTTCTGTCTCTCGACTCTCTCTCACTGTCCACTCTGCTTGTAAAAAAAAAAAAAAATTATAAGCAAGTCATAGCCATCAGTCCTTTTGGGTCTGTCAGTACTGTATATGGGTAAAAGTTCATTTGCTAAATCTGACCCATTTACTAGTATATTAATGTTGAGAACCAGATGTGAAACAGAAGTAACATTTCCTTAACTCCCAATGCTAACCCATCCTGATTTGCCATAATCACTTTAAAGTGGGCATAATAAAAGTTCTACTAGAAAGCAAACCATTTGACCTTAGTTTTAGACATATTCAGTCAAAGTTGCAGAAGGGAACATTTCCTTGTTGACTTCTTTTGAAAGTACTGTCATAACAGGAAAAGTTTAACCATAGTACATAGTAAAACTTAATTTTTTTAATTTTTCAATTCAGAGGAGTTAACTATATGATGTCCGTGGGCATTTACTTCTCCAACAATCCTTGCAGCAGATTTTTCAAATGATTATTGAATCCTTATGACCTTCTTATTAAAAAAAGCTCAACTGGGGCTGGCGCTGTGGTATTGCAGGTAAAGCCACTGCCTGCAAGTGCCAGCATCCCATGTGGGTGCTGGTTTGAGTCCTGGCTGCTCCACTTCCGATCCAGCTCTCTGCTATGGTCTGGAAAAGAAGTAGAAGATGGCCCAAGTCCTTGGGCCTCTGCATCCGCGTAGGAGGCCCGGAGGAAGCTCCTGGCTCCTGGCTTCGGATTGGTGCAGCTCTGGCTGTTGGTGCCAACTGGGGAGTGAACCAGCAGATGGAAGACCTTTCTCTCTCTCTCTCTCTCTGCCTTTGCTTCTCTTTGTGCGTAACTCTTTCAAATAAATAAATAAACCTTTAAAAAAAAAGGCTCAACTGTGTCAGAATGATGGGTAATTATTAGTTGCTGTTGACTTTTTTTCTTTTTTTGACAGGCAGAGTGGACAGTGAGAGAGAGAGACAGAGAGAAAGGTCTTCCTTTGCCGTTGGTTCACCCTCCAATGGCCGCCACGGCTGGCGCGCTGCGGCTGGTGCACTGCGCTGATCCGAAGGCAGGAGCCAGGTGCTTCTCCTGGTCTCCCATGGGGTGCAGGGCCCAAGCACTTGGACCATCCTCCACTGCCTTCCTGGGCCACAGCAGAGAGCTGGCCTGGAAGTGGGGCAACCGGGAAAGAATTCAGTGCCCCGACCGGGACTAGAACCCGGTGTGCCGGTGCCGCTAGGTGGAGGATTAGCCTGTTGAGCCGTGGCGCCGGCTTGCTGTTGACTTCTACACTTACTATGTAGTAAATTTAAACAGTTTCAGATGAACTAAACATAATTTAAGAATTTTTGAATTATCCCTTATTCTAGGAACTTGAGTTTTCTGTTTATGAGCCAAACATGCAATTCTTTCTTTGCTTCACTCCGTAATACCACCCACTTCTTTCTTCATCCCTCTGCCAGAAACAATGAAGAGTTAATTTTGGCATTATAGGATTGTATGCTTACCTTACCCATGGGAGACCAGGATAAGTACCTGGCTCCTGCCATCAGATCAGCGCGGTGCACTGGCCGCAGTGCGCCGGCTGTGGCGGCCATTGGAGGGTGAACCAACGGCAAAGGAAGACCTTTCTCTCTGTCTCTCTCTCACTGTCCACTCTGCCTGTCAAAAAAAAAAAAGACTTGTAGAAATTTTAATATAGTGACTGAAAAATATTTAAAAAATTCTGAGGAAGCACTAGAAGTTTGAAGAAAGGTATTTAGTGAATAGAAATAGTTTTAAAGGTGGATTCTGGCAGTAAAATTTGGCAAGATAGCCTTGATCATTGAAAATTCAATAACTTAATATGGAGATGTGAGAAAAATAGGGTGAGAAAGGGGGATGAAGGTTAGGTTCCAATGTGTGCTAATCACTTTTAATCTGTATCATTTCATTTTCTGAATAAGATTGCCAGACCCAGGAATTAAGGAAATACTTTAATTTTTTTATTTTTAAAAACCCATTAAATTTTTATTAAAAATTGTTTTTATTTTATTTGAAAGACAAGACAGAGACAGAGATCTTTTTTTATAGAAAACATTTATTTAATAAATATAAATTTCAAAAATACAACTTTTGGATTATAGTGGTTCTTCCCCCCATAACCACCCTCCCACCCGCAAACCATCCCATCTTCTACTCCCTCTCTTATAACATTCTTCATTAAGATTCATTTTTAATTATCCTTATATACCACAGATCAACTAGGCATATACTAAGTAAAGATTACAACAGTTTTACCCACACAGATACACAAAGTATAAAGTAATGTTTGAAGACTAGTTTTACTGTTAATTCTCATTGTACAACACATTTAAGGACAGAAGTCCTATATGGGGAGCCAGTGCACAGTGACTCCTGTTGTTGATTTAACAATTGACACCAACTCCGACCTTATTTAGACAAGGCCATAATCAAAATGGAAGTTCTCTCTTCCTTTCAGAGAAAAAACCTCCTTCTTTGATGGTCCCTTCTTTCTGAAACTGGGATCTCACTCACAGAGATCTTTCATTTAAGTCATTTTTTTTTTTTTTTTGCCACAATGTCTTGGCTTTCCATGCCTGAAATACTTTCATGGGCTTTTTAGCCAGATCTGGATGCCTTAAGGGCTGATTCTGAGGCCAGAGTACTGTTTAGGGCATTTGTCATTCTATCAGTCTGCTCTGTATCCCGCTCCCCATGTTGGACCGTTCTCTCCTTTTTAATTCTATCAATTATTATTAGCAGACACTGTTCTTATTATGTGATCCCTTTGACACTTATCTTTATGTTCAGTTAGTGTGTGCTGAACTGTATATCTCTTCCATGTCTTATTCCCACTCTTATTTTTAACGGATCAATTTTCAGTTGGATTTAAACACTTAAGAATAATTGTGTGTTAACTAAAGAGTTCAACCAATGGTATTAAGTAGAGAAAGAAAATACTAAAAAGAATAAAATAGTAAGCTGTTCCTCGACAGTCAGGACAAGGGCTGATCGAGTCATTGCTTCTCATGGTGTCCGTTTCACTTCTACAGGTTTTCTTTTAGTTGCTCAGTTAGTTGTCACAGATCAGGAAGAACATATAATATTTGTCCCCTTGGGACTGGCTTCTTTCACTTAGCATGATGTTTTTCAGATTCTTCCATTTTGTTGCAAATGACCGGATTTCTTTTTTTTTTTTTTTATTTTTACTGCTGTGTAGTATTCTATAGAGTTCATGCCCCATATTTTCTTTATCTAGTCTACTGTTGATGGGCATTTAGGTTGATTCCATGTCTTAGCTATTGTGAATTGAGCTGCAATAAGCATTGAGGTGCAGATAGCTCTTTTATTTGCCAATTTAATTTCCCTTGGGTAAATTCTGAGGAGTGGGATGGCTGAGTTGTGTGGTAGGGCTATAGTCAAATTTCTGAGAAATCTCCAAACTGTCTTCCATAGTGGCTTTACCAGTTTCCATTCCCAAAAACAGTGGGTTAGTGTGGCTTTTTCCCTACATCCTCGGCCAGCATCTGTTGTTAGCTGATTTCTGTATGTAAGCCATTCTAACTGGCATGAGGTGAAACCTCATTGTGGTTTTGATTTGCATTTCCCTGATGGCTAGTGATCCTAAACGTTTTTTCTTGAGTCTGTTGGCTGTTTGGATTTCCTCTTTTGGAAAATGTCTGTTTAGGTCCTTGGCCCATCTCTTAAGTGGGTTGTTTGTTTTGTTTTTGTGGAGTTTTTGATCTCTTTGTAGATTCTGGTTATTAATCCTTTATTGGTTGCATAATTTGCAAATATTTTTCCCATTCTGTTAGTTTCCTCTTCACTTTCCTGACTGTTTCTTTTGCAGTACAGAAACTTCTCAATTTGATGCAATCCCAGTTGTTAATTCTGGCTTTGACTGCCTGTGCCTCCGGGGTCTTTTCCAAGAAATCTTTGCCTATGCCTATATTTTCCAGGGTTTCTCCAATGTTCTCTAATAATTTGATGGTGTTGGGTCATAGATTTTGATCTTTAATCCATGTTGAGTGGATTTTTGTGTAAGATAGGGATCTTGCTTCGCACTTCTGCATGTGGAAATCCAATTTTCCCAGCACCATTTGTTGAATAGACTGTCCTTGCTCCAGGGGTTGGTTTTAGCTCCTTGATCAAATATAAGTTGGTTGTAGATGTTAGGATTGATTTCTGGTGTTTCTATTCTGTTCCATTGGTCTATCCATCTGTTTCTATACCAGTTCCATGCTGTTTTGATTATAACTGCCCTGTCGTATGTCTTGAAATCTAGTATTGTGATGCCCTCAGCTGTGTTTTTGTTGTCCAAGAATGAGGTCTCCTGTGCTTCCTTATGAATTTCAGCATCCTTTTTTCCAGATTGGAGAAGAATGTCTTTGGTATTTTGATTGGTATCGTGTTAAATCTGTAAGTTGCTTTTGGAAGAATGGACATTTTAATGATACTGATTCTTCTAATCCATGAGCATGGAAGATTTTTCCATGTTTTGGTATCCTTTTCTATTTCTCTCTTTAAGGTTTTGTAATTCTCATTGTAGAGATCTTTAACATCCTTGGTTAAGTTTATTCCAAGGTATTTGATTGTTTTTGTAGCTATTGTGAATGGGATTGATCTTAGAAGTTCTTTCTCAACCGTGGCATTGCCTGTATACACAAAGGCTGTTGATTTTTGTGTTTATATCCTGCTACATTGCCAAACTCTTCTATGAGTTCCAATAGTCTCTTAGTAGAGTTCTTTGGGTCCCCTAAATAAAGAATCATATCATCTGCAATAGGGATAGTTTGATTTCTTCCTTCCCAATTTGTATCCCTTTGATTTCTTTTCCTTGCCTAATGGTTCTGGCAAAAACTTCCAGGACTGTATTGAATAGCAATGGTGAGAGTGAGCATCCCTGTCTGGTACCGGATCTCAGTGCAAATGCTTCCAATGTTTCCCCATTATTCTAATGCTGGCTGTGGGTTTGTCATAAATTGCCTTGATTGTGTTGAGGAATGTTTCCTTCTATACCCAATTTGCTTAGAGAGGGAGTTGGGCCAAACACCCACCCCAGGTGATACTTGAGATGTGTCATGTGTTTTATGTTTGACAGAGATTCTGAGAACAGTGTCTTTAAAGAAAAAAAAATTTTTTTTCCTGTCTACTTGAAATAAACTCCTATCTGCTGGATCAGTCCCCGAATACCTGTGGCTGTGGCTGGGCTGGTCAGAAGCTATGAATTGGGAACTCAATACAGGTCTCCTATGTGGGTGGCAGTAACCCAATTACTTGAGCCGTCTTCTGCTTCCTCCCAGGGTTTGCATTGGTAGGAAGCTGGAATCAGAAGTTGGAGCTGGGAATTGACCCCAGCCATTACATAATGGGTTATAGGTGTATCCCAACCACTGAGCCAAACACCCAGTTCTCTGAGAGCAATTTTGGTAGCACAATGAAGAAACTAGGAATGTTCAAAGTAGTGCCTTTTTGTTCTAAATCCATACTTCTCAGAAGTACAGTCTGCTGTATTACCGGTCAAGGAGGGGAGGGTGGTTGCTAGAGTGGGTCTTGTGGGTTCTTTTCCTCAGCTTAGTATAGAAATAAAAATCTGGGAAACAATTGGCAGAGGCAGAAGCTATTATTAGAAAAGAAATTTTTATTTGATTGGCAAGTGACAGAGAGTGCATCTGGATCTAGAGGAGACCAGACAGAATGCCCGAATGGGACACTGGCTTTAGGAAGTGTCCTAGGTTTTCAAGGCATTACTGTTTTTTTCCATGGAATCATTCTGTGCGGGTACCCATTGTATGGGGTTTCACATGTATGTATGTTGATTGACTTGGGGCTCATAGAGATAGTGGGGGGTCACCTGGAGGCAGCCTGTCTTTTTAGGGGTTCAGCCCCCTCCTTTACTGGTTCTGGAAGACTGCAACTAACTTGAAGGTGTGATTTAAAACCACAAGGGTCACACAAGATAGCTGGAATCTCTTAGAGCCAGTCTGCGTGTTCCCAGGGTCAACCCCTTCCCTTGCCAGCTCTGGGTGAAAGAGTGCACCCACCCTGAAGGTGTGATTTAAAGCTGTAATGTTGCACATGCAGCACAAGAAGCTATTATAGTGGGGGAGTTGCCAAGCTGGTCTGGAGACAGGCTTTCTAGCCACAGCTCACAGCTTGCTTGTGAAGGACATTTTACCTATGTCTGAAGGGGCCCGCAGAGCCCCCAGCCTTGCTGGATGGCCTCATAATGACAGTAATGGTGCATAAACTGTAGATCACATTGCTGTTTAACTTTCTAAACTGTTAATTTCTGTCCCCCCTCCCCACCCAAGGATGTTGGACTAGTTCCCTTTCTTGCTCTAAATTTCTGATGCTGTGGGGGGTATTCTTTACTCCTTACAGTTCTATTGGCTCACTTGTTATTGAATGAGGTGGTCTAAATATATTATTGACTAAGCACATATGTGCTGTTGTGATGGAAATAGGTATGAAGCCCCTATTTAGATAACACATTTGAAGAAAATGGGCAATTCTTTTTTGAATTACCTTCCCACTTGGAATGATTGCACTATCAGGTAAAATAGTGTGGTTCATTTATGTTTTGTTTGTGAAAACAAGCAAACACAAACCAGGGATTACAGGCTAATAAATAGATTCTTTTCCATTACTAGTGTCACTGGTAGAATAAAAATTGATCATTGTCAGTGCATATCAGGAACCAAGGCTTAAAACTTAGGGAACAGAGATTAGGGAAAAGGATCTTCCTATGAGATCCTGATGAAAGTGAAGGAAAAG
Source organism: Oryctolagus cuniculus (assembly GCF_964237555.1). NCBI lineage: Eukaryota > Metazoa > Chordata > Mammalia > Lagomorpha > Leporidae > Oryctolagus > Oryctolagus cuniculus. The sequence goes on from NC_091432.1 coordinate 100,521,621, forward strand.
CAAAAGTATCGTCTAGGTCAGTAGTTTTAAAATTTTTTGAATGTTTATAAAAATTATATGCATTTCTATCCTCATGTTGTACATATTTTTCTTACACATTTCTGTGAAATACTCTTGCCTATTTGGTTGGCATCATGTTCCATTACTTCTTTCCTGTTTAGGTCAATGCCTTGTTTTAAGAATTCCTTAAAATGTTTCAGTAGGTCTGCTGGTTTCCTTTCCTTATATGTGAAACAGTCTGATTTCCATTGGCTAGAATATCTTTGAATTTCTGCATTATGCCTCAAGGAAACTCAAGTCACAAAATGATTGGAACATAGGGATCCTCTTTATCTTTTTGTCTCCCAGTTTCATGGAGAAGACTTCACTATGGTGCATGCCTCAATGCAAAGTGGAAGCTGGGTGTTCTTTGCATGTGTCCCTGTGCCTGCTTGGCAGAGGAGGTGAATAGTACCAGATTTGGGGAAAGATCTGGTACTGTTTCTTTTTCTGCCTTTATTTCCATTGTAGCCAGATCCCATCATGTACCATAGCAGTAGTTTTGAGAAAACTACTCAAATGGAGGAGAATGTTACAAATAACCAAACCACTAGGTGGAAGATCGATCTGTGATCCCAGAGCTGTAGGGGATACTTAACATTTGAGAATGTCTGTGCATTAAGAATCTCCTATTTGCGGATACTATGGGTTTTCCAGTGTTGAATGTATTATATTTCTTTTTTAAGATTTATTCATTTGAAAGTCAGAGTTAGAGAGAGAGAGAGAGAGACAGAGAAGAGAGAGATTGTCCATCTGTTGGTTCACTCCCCAAATGGCTACAGTGGAGGGAACTGGGCTGGTCAAGAGCCAGAAGCCAGGAGCTTCTTCTGGGTCTCCCATGAAGGTGCCTCCATTGCTTTCTCTGGCTCATTGGCAGGGAGCTGGATCTGAATGGAAAAGCCAGGACTTGAACTGGCACCTATATGGGATGGTGGTGTTGCAGGTGGCAGCTTTACCTGCTATGCCACAATGCCAGTCCATTGGTTTCCTTTTTAAATTCCTTTTTTTTTTTTTTTTTTTGACAGGCAGAGTGGACAGTGAGAGAGAGAGACAGAGAGAAAGGTCTTCCTTTTGCCGTTGGTTCACCCTCCAATGGCCGCCGCAGCCGGCGCGCTGCGGCCGGCGCACCGCGCTGATCCGATGGCAGGAGCCAGGAGCCAGGTGCTTTTCCTGGTCTCCCATGGGGTGCAGGGCCCAAGCACCTGGGCCATCCTCCACTGCACTCCCAGGCCACAGCAGAGAGCTGGCCTGGAAGAGGGGCAACCGGGACAGAATCCGGCACCCCGACCGGGACTAGAACCCGGTGTGCCGGCGCCGCAAGGCGGAGGATTAGCCTAGTGAGCCGCGGCGCCGGCCTAAATTCCTTTTCAATTGCTTAAAAAGTTTACTGTTTTGAAGTGTTTCATAGTTGTGCTGTCATTTAATAAAGGAAAAATGGACTTAATTGAATATATAAATGGAATTGTGAATCACTGGGTAGTAAATTTTATCTTAATTGGGCATATAATTTTGAGGAGAAAAATATTTGATTTTACTGTAAATACAGATATATTATATACCTAATAAAATTGCATTAAATGGTCCAGGTTTAAAATTATATATCATGCTACACTACAACATTGACCTCAGATTTGACACAGGAAGGAAGGAAGAAATAGCACCTTGAGGTTGCTTTTAAAAATTGAAGTTCTCAGGATAGACATTTAGCCTAGCAGTTAAGATGTTTGTGTCCTATGGCTGAGTATCTGAATTTGATACCTGACTCCTGCTCCTGACTCTGGCTTCCTGCTAATGCAGCTCTTGGTGTGGAATGCATTTGCTGGTATTACTTTCCTTGACATTGTCTCCTAAGAATCTACAATGATTTGAGAACGCATCTTAAAAAAAACGAGTTAAGTACTTGAATAAAATGAATTTTGAATTGTGATCATTAGTGACTCTAGTAAAAACTTCAACATAAAATGAAAATATTTTAAATAAGCTTATTCTTTAAAAGTATATTCTTTTGTAAGATAGATCATGGAAATGAAAATGGATTTGCATAGATTGCAATTTAAAGCTCATTTCTTTGTTTTTACTAAGGTTAGCTTTTATGTAAAATTTTAGTGGATTTTTAAATTAAATTATATAATGGAGAAGCAAGCTTTCTTCATAGACCTGAAACAGGCAGAGGAATCTATGGTAACAATATGCCAATTCTCCAAAGCAAATTTGTGTCCTGGGGGAACAAATGTAAAAGTGTCACAACAGTGGTAGTGGGGCTGAATTTTAAAAATAGGGTTCCTCAGTTTGTCCTAAATCCTAAATTTTGTCTCTCCCTTAGGTACTTAAAATTATGTAAAAGTAATCATAGTCATTGAATAGGGATAAGAAGAAAAACAACGCTCAAGTTTCTTATACTATAGTTTTACAAGACTGCTTAATGGTTCTTTCAGAAATACTGCTTAGGACTAGATGACAAAATGCTTTCAGTTATTAAGTAAATTAGGTGCTCTATCTTTATCTTAGGTCCAGGAAAAATATTTGTAGCCTTAATTTCACTTCAGCTGCTGAAATGAAATACAATATTTTGACTGTAGCTTGGGAAATTTGACAACCTCACATTAAATCTGAGAGTTACTCTGTATTTAATACATGTCAGTTTACTTTTGTATTGGAAAATACATTGCTAACAGCGATTTTTGATACTTGTTCATGCTTTTTTTTATCATGTAAACACTACAATGGTTTATCTGCCTCTAAATTTTTTTAAGATTTATTTATTTTATTTGAAAGGCAAAGTTACAGAGAGAAAAAAAGACAATAAAAGAGAGAGAGAGAGAGAGATTCTTTACCTGTTGGTTCACTCCATAGATGGCCACAATGTAAATTTTTTTTATTAAACCAATGCTGCAGTTCCATCATTTAATTTCCCATGGTATGTTTTGCACAATACTTGGTGAAGAAGTTAGTAAATGAATTGGAAGATTAGCTTAGGTAGTTCTGTAAAGAATTTTACATTTTTGATGAATTTGGACTTTCGTTTTTTAAGGAAATTTAAATGGTTACTCATTTTTTTATTGAATTATAGATGCCTGCAAAACTGACTGGAGTAGTTTGCAATTTTATTCCTTTTTAAAAAAATTTTTTTGACAGGCAGAGTTAGTGTAAAATTTTTATTTATTATTTGAAAGACAGAGTTACAGAGAGAGGTAAAGACAGAGAGAGAGGTCTTCCATCCGATGGTTCACTCCCCAATTGGCCGCAACGGCTGGAACTGCATCGATCTGAAGCCAGGAGCAAGGAGCTTCCTCCCGGTTTCCCACATGGGTGCAGTGGCCCAAGGACTTGGGCCATCTTCCACTGCTTTCCCAGGCCATAACATAGAGCTAGATTGGAAGAGGAACAGCCGGGACTGGAACCGGTGTCCCTATGGGATGCTTTAACCCACTGTGCCACAGCGCTGGCTCCTGCAATTTTATTCCTAACTTCACAGCAAATTCTTATTTAAATTTAATTTATGGATATATTACCTTTAAAATGTTTAAATTAGGTATTTTACCTATATAAAAGTTCATAGGTCTCTACATTTTTAGATCTCATCATATTTTCTTTGGTTTCCTTTTTTTTTTTTTTTCCTTTTGACAGGCAGAGTGGATAGTGAGAGAGAGAGAGAGACAGAGAGAAAAGTCTTCCTTTTGCCGTTGGTTCACCCTCCAATGGCAGCCATGGCTGGCGCGCTGTGGCCGGGCCAGCGCACCGCGCTGATCCGATGGCAGGAGCCAGGTGCTTCTCCTGGTCCCCCATTGGGTGCAGGGCCCAAGCACTTGGGCCATCCTCCACTGCCTTCCCGGGCCACAGCAGAAAGCTGGCCTGGAAGAGGGGCAACCGGGACAGAATCCGGCGCCCCGACCGGGACTAGAACCCGGTGTGCCAGTGCCGCTAGGTGGAGGATTAGCCTATTGAGCTGCGGTGCCGGCCCGGTTTCTATTTTTTATTCTCTTCTTGTCTATCATCATAAGCTTCTGTGTGTGCAGAACTGTTTGCCTTACATACCTCAACAGAGCCCAGCACAGTGTTCCTCATGAAGAAGTAAATTAACACGTGATTATACAATTTATTTTGTACTGTATATCCAATAATATATATTCTCCATTTTTTTCTTGTAATGTATCACCAGGAAGTTTGTTTTTGTCTTAAGTGTTGTCACAAGAGTAAGGTAAATGTAGGGCTTTAAAAATTCTTCCAAGTATATATTCATTTCTTTAGAAGTGTCTCTTCATACTAGTGACTTAGGAGATTCTTGTTTGAAAACCATTTTAATCTATTACTGTCTAGATCATTTTTATACTCATAATGGCTCTTAAAATACATTTATGGAACATCTACCATGTAACATGTTTATTTTCTCATCTCAACTATTTAAGTTTTAATAAACTTGAGTTATAGTAATTAGGGTTTGAATCTTTTGGTTCTCAGAGTTTTAAACAAAATAATATGGAAGAAATTATAGTTTAATGAATGTCATAGTAATGAAGATTAAATTGTGATAAGCTGTGTAAGTGCTGTGACATACTGGGTGGGAACATCTGTATTTATCATAATATACCTTGCACCAGTATCTTATCCATTGAGAATTTTAAAGATTGAGTGAATAAATAAATGAATATGAATGCCAACTACACAGGTTGGTAGAAAGTAATGAATTGCTTGATCAGGTGTGCTACCATCAGCATTTGAGTTGCTTCTTGATTAAAAACTTTAAGTTGATTTTAAGGATATGGGACACTTAATAAAGTGCTCTCAAACAATTGTTGAATAATAGATGCTGACTAATGGGCAGGGGATTTTTACTTCCACTTTTTTTTTTAAGGTTTTTTTATTTATTTATCTGAAAAGCAGAGTTAGAGAGAGAGAGGAGAGAGAGAGAGAGAGGGAGAGAGAGAGGTCTTTTTTCTATTGGTTTGCTCCTCAAGTGGCCACAAGTGCCAGAGGTAGGCCAGGCTGAAGCCAGGAGCCAGGAACTCTATCTGGGTCTTCCGCATGAGTGACAGGGCCCATGCACTGTAGCATCTTCAGCTTTAACCCGGGTGCAGTATCAGGAAACTTGGATTGGAAGTGGAGCCTCTGGGTTTGAGCGACGCTCATAGGGGATGCCAGCTTTACAAAGGAGGGGGATTAACTTGCTGTGCCACAACACTGGCTCCTACTTCTGCTTTTGGGGTGCCAGCTCTTTTAGCTGTGATATTGGAGAGTCAAAGAGAAAGTGGGGTTAGGTACTAACCACTATAGATCTAATGATAAATATCACTTGTAGTCTTTGATATTACCTGTGGTTTCAGCTTCCAGTAAATAATTCATCTGTTGAGTTTTCTTACTGCTTATTGGAAGTCAACGTTTTGATTACTTGTTTTACACTGAGATGCATCCTGAGAAAAGGCAGTATGAAGGTGCATCTGTGCTGTAGAAATACATTTTCTCCAATAAAGTAGAAGTCAGATTTCATGTTCCTTTGGGGCCAGACAATAAAACCTTGTCTACTTTCCAATTCAGGCAAATATACCTAGACATCTGAGACTGGATATCATGTGATGAGTATGGACATTGATTACTAACAGGAGTGGAAGGAGGAAAGGATTAGGCTGCCTCACTGAGACCCACTGGCAGCATTATTGCCTGCAGTGGCGATAAGGGTGTCACCTTTTACTTTGTAGGATTGAAGACCAGAGACTTGCGCTTTAAGCCCTACCAGTTCAGAACTGCAAATTTGAAACTGTTTTCAGTTTCCTGCACACACCATGTTGTTGTATCCTTTTGGTCTGTGCCCATACTTACATTTGTTTAGAACATCCTTCATTTAGTTCCTTTCTCCAACTAAGTCATGTTTATTATGTTAAGGATTTTCTAACCTGAGGAACCACCTACAGAATCTTTGGCATATGTAAGGGTACTTCAGAGGTTTGTGAGAAATGCGTATCATGCAAAAACAATTCATGGTGTTCAAAATTTTCTCCACCCCAAAGGAAACTTTTAAATTCATTTTTCTACAAACTTTATTAAGTACCTTCTTATATCTATAGTTTGCAAAGTGTAGAGCAGAGCAATCCTTTGAGATAGAAGAAAAAATACTAAGTTTCCTAGTTTTACATTTATCTTTAGAGAAAAATGTTCAAGTTTATTTGCTGGATTGACAGTGGCATTCTGGTTGTCTCATGTCAAATGGACACTTGTTATGTATAGTATGAGGAGTGTTCTGAGGGAGAGTAGGTGTTGGTGAAATATAGAAGGCTTTGATCACTTCTTGGCCTTTTGGCTAAGATCAATTGTGTGCAGAAGGCTTTGGATCAGTATCCACCCTTAGTTGTTCTTTGCTGTATCCTGTAGTGTATTTCAGTTGTTGTGTGTGCCTTGTTATCTTAAACATCCACATTTTGTGATTATCTTCAGTGTTAGAAAAGCTTAGTTGATATAACTAAGTCTGAAGTTAACCAGTGTCTCTGCCTTCCTCTTGTACAATATGAGACTCTTGGAATACTTTGTTCCTTTTCCAACTCAGATGTTTGATGTTCTTTAAAATTTCCAACATTAGTTATTACCCCTCTATCCTTTTGACAATATTGCTTATTTTCAAATGTACTTAAACATTCACTTCCTTGCATAGTCTTACTTATGCACCATATTTCTCTTTTAGATTTAGTTTTTTTCTCAAGATACTACTTTTTAGCAATTTGTTCAGTGAGGATATCTTTGCAGTAACTACTTTGTTTTTGACTGAGAATGTCATTGCTTCACTCATAAATGTTAGTTTAATTGGGTGTGGCAACTTTCCGTGTTAATCTGAGGATATAGTCCCACTGCCTGCTAGCACTTTCTGGTTGGTGTGGTCTAATTGTCATTCTTTTGCTGTAATTTGTCCTTTTGATTACATTTAAAATTTTCTGTGAATATTTGCTGTTGAGGATTCATATCTTCTCTCAGTATTTTTTCACCAGTGTTGGAGAATTGTCAACATTGATTTGTCTGCTGAAACTTCCTTTTGATATATGTTGATCTTTCATTTATTCATATTTTGAAATTTCCTTTTCATGTGTTCCAACCCTATATCTCTTTTGCTGCCATCTACTTAATTTCTCATATTTTCCATTTCACCTGTGCCATCTTTTATTGTATCTGATTTACAATGTTAACCTAACGATTGAAGTTAAAATTTCACTGTCTGCTTTTCATTTCAATAAGTTATATTTGGTTATTTTTCTAATTAGCCCTGGAAAAGTATTATATCTTTATTATTGTTTGGACATTTTTCATATATCATAAAAAATGTTAAACTTCATTATTTTGAGGTGTTACCTAATTATACAAATTTTTAAAATGCTGTGCTTTCTTTGTGGTGGTTTTTTTCTTAGTGATGAGTTGCTTTCCATGTGTTTTTGTATAGTTTTAGATTTCGAAGTGATTTTCGGGCTGCCTAATGTTAGGGAATGTCTGTGTGTTCTAGTTTGGAAATAAGTTCTTCTGGACCTGTTTTGTAGTTGTTTGACACCTGAGGTATCCCTGCCTTGATAGAGATAAATGTCTTGGCTTGGAGGTTTTGATTCTAAGCATTTAAATAAACTTTCATCCTCTTACTTGTTCATTTGAGTAGTTCTTAATATATTTTTGGTCCACATTTTTAGTTTAATAACATTGATGTCTGGAAACCGATTTAAATAGTGAGAATTAAATTACAGTTCAGTTCTATTGTTGCTGATAATTACTATGCTGAATAAGATTTGGACAATAAGAATGTAGATCCTTTGTAACAGGATTATTGATGCTGCTGTGTAGCAAGTTTCTGAGGTTATTTTGAAAAGTAGGAATGGGATCCAAGGAACAAGATTGTGGCTGTGTAAGCTGCTCTGATGACTACTTTCCCACAGACACCAATCTGAATAGCTATTGATGCGGTAAGTCACCTTCACTAGAGCTACAGAAACCAGGTGAGATACGATAGTGCCTCATTGAAAAGTCTCATTGAAGAAAGCAGGAAGGCAAGTGTGATCCTTGTTGATTTTCCCCCAGTTGCAAGTAGCCTGATAGGGAGACATCTCCTGTTGATAGGAAAGTAAGTCCAGACCTTAAATTTCACTCCCATTGTTGGGCCCACTGTGATAAAATTCATAGTCAGATACAGATGCATTGCTTCTACATCCTGGCCATATATGCATATATGGACCCTCCATAGCCAGTCTTCATCCTTCCCCCAAACACTGGCAGAAACTGGCGCAGGACTCAGCTACTGCACAGTAGGAGAGGAGAGGGAACTGAGGATCTTTCCTTGCAGTTCAGAGCCTCGTCTGCCTTCTTGAGCCCCAGCACCTCAGAAAGCCCAAAGGCCTGCAGGTGGAGCTGTTATACCTGCCCAGCATCAGGCAGAGACCTGCACTTGGGTAGAACAGGCTCATTCTGGCTTGTGTCACTGCCAGCCTCTAGTGGACCCTGTATGCATACCTGAAGAATTCACAGGTTCCCGTGACTGTGAAACCCAGGTGTAACTCAGCCTAATACTATTCTGGGGTGCCAACAGGTTGCTTTTTTTCTTTTTCTTTTTTTTTTTTTTAAGATTCTTTAAAATTTCATTTGAAAGGCGGAGTTACAGAGAAGCGGAGGTAGAGAAAGAGAGAGAGAGAGTTCTTCCGTCTGCTGGTTCACTCCCCAGATGGCCCCAACGGCTGGAGCTGCATTGATCTGAAGCCAGGAGCCAGGGTCTTCTGGGTCTCCTACGTGGGTGCAGGGGCCCATCTGCCACTGCTTTCCCAGGACATAGCAGAGAGCTGGATTGGAAGTGGAGCAGCTGAGACTCAAACTGACACCCATATGGGATGCTGGCACTGCAGTTGGCTACTTTGCCTGCTATGCCACCGTGCTGGCCCCAAAAGGTTGCTTTTAATACTCTTCTTCCACCTTGAGTGGACATGAAGGAACCACAGGATTAAGTCTTGGGTCTTAGTGCTGGTCAGATGAAGACCCAAAAGACTCCGCCAAAAAACTGTTCAAGTCAAATTTGGTAAAGTTGTGGGATATCAAGTCAATATACAAAAATCGATAGCTTTGTTGTATACCAATTGTGAATTATCTGGAAGAAAAACACTTTTTTTATTTTTTTATTTTTCCAATAACTACCTCCCAAAGTAAATAAATACTTAGGAATAAACTTAAAAGAAATAGAAGATCCATACCATAAAAATGAAATAATTGATGAAAGAAATTGAGGACATGAAGATATAGGCCATGTTCATGAATTAGAAGAATGACTAATGTTAAAAATCTGCATACTACCCAAAGTATTTTTAGATATAATGTAGTCCCTATCAAAATAGCAATGGCGTTTTTCGCACAACTAGAAACAAAAATGCTAAAATTTGTTTGGAACCATGAAGGACCTCAAAATGCAGATAGGCATTACACAATATGACTTTAAAATGTTACAGAACTACAGTAAGTCAAGCAGCATGGATAGACATAAAAACAGCTACATAGACTGGTGGATTAGGAGAGAAATCCTAGAAATAAATACATATATCTGCAGCCAATTGATCTTTGACAAAGATGCTAAGAATATACATTGGAAAAAAGATAATCTTTTCAATATATAGTGTTGAGATAATTGAATATCCAATGCAGAAGAAAGAAATGGAACCCTTATCTCTTTTTTTTAAAAAAAATTTAAAAAGATTTTATCTGAGAGGTAGAGTTACAGAGGGAGAGATAGAGACAGAAAGATCTTCCATCTGTTGGTTCACTCCCCAAATGGCCACAATGGCTGGAGCTGAGCTGATCTGAAGTCAGGAGCCAGGAGCTTCTGGGTCTCCTACACTGGTACAGGGGCCCAATACTTGGGTCATCTTCCAGTGCTTTCCCAGGCCATAAGCAAAGAGCTGGATCAGAAGAAGGGCAGCCAGGACTTGAACCAGCACCCATATGGGATGGCTGCATGGCAGGTGAAGGCTTAGCCTACTACGCTGCAGTGCTAGCCCTAGACCCCTTATCTCTTACCTATGTACATCCACTCAAAATAGATTAAGACCTAAATTTAAATGCTGAAACCTTGAACATGATAGAAGGGAACTTAAGAGAAATGCTTCAACACCTTGGAATGAGCAAAGATTTTTTTATAGATCAGTCCTCCTAAGCAAGGGAAATAAAAATAGACAAATGGGACTTTATCAAGCAAACTTCCATGCAGCGAAAGAAAAGATCACCAGAGTGAGATGCATCCTAGAGAATGGGAGAGAATATTTGCAAGTTATCCATCTGATAAGGGGTTAGTAACCAGGATATATATGGAACTCAAACCACTTAGTAGTAAAAACAACAACAACAAGAGCAAATAATCTGGCTAAAAACCAGGCACTAGATCTAAACAGACATTTCTATTTTATTTTATTTTATTTTACTGGAGAGTTACCGACAGTGAGAGGTAGAGACAGAGAGAAAGGTATTTCTTCTGTTGGTTCACACCCCAAAAGGCTGCGATGGCCGAAGCTGTGCCAATACAAAGCCAGGAGCCAGGTGCTTCCTCTTGGTCTCTCACGCGGGTGCAGGGGCCCAAGGACCTGTGCCATTTTCTACTGCCTTCCTAGGCCATAGCAGAGAGCTGAATTGGGATGTGGAGCAGCTGGGACTAGCACCGGTGCCCATATGGGATGCGAGTGCCACAGGCAGAGAATTAACCTACTGTGCCATGATGCCAGCCCCTAACAGACATTTCTCAAAGAGACGTACAGATGGCTGACAAGTACATGAGAAGCTTCTTAACGCATTCATCAGGGAAATGGAAATCAAAACTACAGTGGGATGGCAAGTGTTGGTGAGGATGTGGAGGAAATAGAACTCTTGCACACTGTTGGTGGACATGTCAGTTAGGATAGCCATTGTGGAAAATGGTATAGAGGTTCCTCAAAAAAATTAAAACAGAAATACCATGAGATCAAGCAGTGCCACCACCAGGTATATATTCGAGAAAAATGAAATCCATATGTTAGTTAGACATGTACACTCTTTTGTTTGTTGGAGAGCTGTTCACAGTATTCAGGAAATCTAAACAAGTGTCTATTCATCGTTGGATGGATAAAGAAAATCTGTTGCTTTTATAAAATGCAGTTCTGATCAACCATGAAAGAGGGTGAAATGTTGTCATTCACAGCAGTATGGAGGAGGTTTAGATCATTAAGTTAAGTGAAATAAGCTAAGCACAAAAACAAGTATCACATGATTTCACTCTTATTGACAGTTAAGACTCTAGTTGGAAAGAGAGTAGTGTTTTAATCCTCCCTCAGATAATGGTGAACATTCTTTGATAATACACCAGAACTAAACCAGTGGTAATTTCATAAGGATTATTTTCAGTGTAGATTCTGAAACCACATTAGTGAATCTTTGTTCATTGTTAAAATCTATTAATTTGTCATGTACTCAGAATAGATTGTTTACTTGTGTTGTTTTTTAATCTCATTCTTTATTTGAAAAATAATTGTTCTCTGAGTTATGCAGATCTTCCTAACATTGACTTGATGTATTTTATTGCATTAGAGTAATTTGTGATTATCACCAGCATTCTTAGAAAAATTTTCAAGTATGGCTAACCTTCCCAGTGCTCAGTTAAGTACCAATTTTCAAAAAAATCTGACTTTCTCCTGAAGCCTTGAATTTTGTCATTGACAGTCCCCATGGGTAGTTGTTCCTGGGAATAGATTCATTTTGTGCATTTTTAAGAAAGTGTCTGTAAATACCCAAGGTTCAGAAACCCTCAGTGCCTTCTAGATAAAAGACTTTCACAAACAAACCAGTAGTTGAACAAGTTGGTTTAATTGTGATGGAAAGGGAGGATGCACACCAGGGAGGACTATGGCCAATTGATCAAGTTGTTAGGAAGAACTTATTGTACTACTTAAGTTTGTATTAGATAGTTTGGTAGAGTGTTAAAAAAAGACAAGCTTTGGAGGTCTAACGTTGTGGTGTGGTGAATTAAACTGCCCCCTACAACTCTGTTACCCTATATGGGTGCCAGTTCAAGTCCTTGCTGCTCCATTTCTGATCCAGTTTCCTGCTAATGGCCTGGGGAAAGCAGCAGAAGATGGCCCATGTGTTTGGACCTCTGCCCCCGCCATGTTGGGGACCCGGATGAAACTCCTAACTTTGGCCCAGTCCAGCCCAGGTTGTTGTGACTATTTAGGGAGTGAACAGCAGATAGGAGATTCTGTGTTGCACCCCACCCCCACACCTATACCTCTGTGTTTTCACATAAATAAATAAATCTTTAAGGAAAATAAAATAAGACAGCTTCGTTCTGGCTTAGATGCTGTAGGGTAGTGGGAGAGGTTCCTTTATTGGCTATATTAATAAGTTTTATGTATAAGGAAGAAGAAATAAACGGAGACTAATTTTTTAAAGCTTTTATTTATTGAATGCAAATTTCATAGTTACAGCTTTAGGAATACAGTGGTTCTTCCCCCTATACTCGCCCTCCCACCCCGAGTCCTGTCCTACCTTCTACTCCTTCTCCCATCCTATTCTTCATTAAGATTTATTTTTAATTTACTTTATATACAGAATACCAAACTCTATACTAAGTAAAGATTTCAACAATTTGTGCGCGTGCACACACACACACACACAAAGTAAAATGTACAGTTTGAGAGCAAGTTTTGCAGTTAATTCTCATGGTACAATTCTTTAGGGACAGAGGTTCTACATGGGAGCAAGTGCACAGTGACTCCTGTTGTTGATTTAACAATTAACACTCTTATATATGACATCAGTGATCACCGGAAGCTCTTGTTATGATCTGCCAAAGGCTATGGAAGCATTTGAGACCACAGACTCCGTCAGTATTTAGGGCACCAAGCAAAGTGGAAATTCTTTTCTCCCTTCAGAGAAAAGTACATCCTTTGATGGCCTCTTCTTTCCACTGGGGTCTCACTCACAGAGATCCTTCATGTCGGATATTTTTTTGCCACAGTGTCTTGGCTTTCCATGTGGAGACTAATATAATTGGTAAAGAAGTAACAGTCACTCTCATTAGCCATGAAAGGAGGACATTTTGATCATTTTATTGATTTGGACAATTTTGATTTTTTTGCTCTGACCCATCATGTTTAATGTAGATTTGTCTTCATGTTTATGTTCTATTTATTTTCTTAGTTTTAAAAAAAGATTTATTTATTTGGAAGAGTGTCAGGGGAGGGGGAAGAGAGAGAATGAGATATCTTCTGTCTGCTGGTTAACTCCCCAAATAGCTGCAACAGCTGTGGCTGTGCCATGCTGAAGCAAGGAGCTGGGAGCTGGGAGAACAGCTCATTTGAGTAGGAGTGTACCAAGCACTTGGGCCTTCTTCCACTGCCTCCCCTGGAACATTAACAGGGAGCAGCTGGATCAAGAGGTCCAACTGGAACTTGCACTCGGATAAGGGTTGCTGGCATGGCTAGTAGTGGCTTAACTGGTAAATTAGCAGGAAAACATCAAGGCTTAACTGTGAGGATCAAGCTTTGACATCAAGCTTCACTCAGTGAGTCCAGACCAATATCTAGTTATTAGGACTGCTTTTTTCTTTTCACTGCATTTATCTATTTGTTGTTCTTGCATGTAACAAAGATGCTGATGCAAAAAGAATCTAGTATAGTTTACAACTCCATCAGAGGAGTGCTTTTCCCAAAATAACTATTATATGTCACCATGTACAAGATATGCTTTAGGCATATGTTGTCCTATTTGGTCACTTAGGATATTAAAAAGACTTGAAACAGGCTGAATAACAACTCCTCAAAAGATAGGTCCACATTCTAAGCCTCATAACCTGCACATGTTACCTCAGTTGGGAAAAAAAAGGTGTTGGTAGATGTAAAAGTCTTGAGATGAATTCATTTAGGATTAGCCAGGTTGGGTAAAGTTCAATGGCAAATGTCCTGATGGAGTACAGACTCATAGAGGAGACACACATAAGGGACACCCACAAGAGGCAGCATATGTAATCATGGAAGCAGAGACTGGAGTGTTATGACAACAAGCCAAGGAATTCCTGTAGCCAGCAAAAATTGGAAGAGAGGAAGGAGTAGATTTTCCCTCAACAGCCATTGGTAGGAATGTGGCCTTGCTAACAACACCTTGATTTTGGATTTTTGGACTCTAGAACTTGAGGATAAGTATCTCATGAAAAGCCATGAAGTTTGTGATTGTTTGTTATAGCAGCCTCGGAAAACAATAGCCATGTATGAAAGGATTTTTTTTTTTATTTTATTTTTTTTTTATTTTTTGACAGGCAGAGTGGACAGTGAGAGAGAGAGTCAGAGAGAAAGGTCTTCCTTTGCCGTTGGTTCACCCTCCAATGGCCGCCGCGGCCGGCGCACCACGCTGATCCGATGGCAGGAGCCAGGATCCAGGTGCTTTTCCTGGTCTCCCATGGGGTGCAGGGCCCAAGCACCTGGGCCATCCTCCACTGCACCCCCTGGCCACAGCAGAGGGCTGGCCTGGAAGAGGGGCAACCGGGACAGAATCCGGCGCCCCTACCGGGACTAGAACCCAGTGTGCCGGCGCCGCTAGGCGGAGGATTAGCCTAGTGAGCCGCGGCGCCAGCCCTGAAAGGATTATGATCTAATTATATAAATTTTCATTAGTTTATGAAAGACATTTTTTAAGTGAAAGTAGCATCTTTTATTAAAGTACATGGAGATGGAGAATACTTCATGATTGCAGTTTTCTTTGCCAAAGTCTTGATTTCAGATAAGGTCCCAGAAGTTCTACTTACTGTTGCTTTTGTAACATAGTTGAAAATGTCACTGTGGATATCATCGTTATTACTATGAACATAGTTGTGACCTTGCAGGTTTTTGGAAGGCTGTTTGTGCCTAAGGACTTCATTTTGAGAACCAAAGGTGTAGGGAATGTGATCCAGCTGTAGAATCCAGATAGAATATAGTAATTACTGCATCCTTTTTCCTCTGCCAAATGTGATACAACATATAGCACAGTGCCTAGTACACATAATTGTTAAATTAGAGCCTATTGCTATTATGCACCTTATGATGCTTATGTAAATGAGCAGGTAAGAATGATTTTTGTCATTTGAGAGATCTATAAGAGAGTAGATCTTTTATTTAAGATAGGAATTCAACTCAGCCCTAAATTTTCTGCTCACTCAAGATAACTGATTATTGTGTTTAAAGGTTTACTTATCAAGGTAACAGTACTTATTGTGGATATCTTTTCTTTTGGTGCCATCTACCTGTCTACCTGCCTTCTTAAACTTTTATGGCTTTGTTTTTTTGGAACCTATAAATTTTTTTTATGGTGCACTTCTTCCATGAAATTATGTCTAATAGATCCATGAACCTTTTCTTCCCCCTCCATGCTTGTTATTGTGTGCTGCATTTGTGTATACATACACTGAAATACACAAATAAACCTTTTAGTTAGTTACCTAGTCGTTAGCCTTTTCCTGGAATCTGATTCTGTTATTGTAGGCTTATATTTAGCAATAGTAACTTTTAAAGATATATTAGAGGGTTGAGATTAGTTTATTTATAGCCAAAATGAGGAAGACAAAGTCTAGTATGGACATTTGCATTATATTCTAGCATTGGCCATGGAAAATAATAATTTGCTGATACTTAAAATTCTTATTTGTTTTGGAATGTGCCATATTGTTGAAAAAGGATATCCAGCCTTGCAGTTGGTAGTGGGAAAATGAATATTGGGCCTGGAGAAACATCAGAAAAATTATCTTGCTTACATTAAATAAGATAGATAGCACTGGTTCCCAGAGATACACGAAGAATTTTGAGCTCGGCAGTGTACCAAAGCTGCAAGGCCGCACGTGGTGGGTAATAGAATAAACAAAAACAAACAGAATTTATTATTCAACTATTACTGTGTGAAAAATTAAGGAAAATACCTTAAAGTGATCTGGCCTTATCTACAGTTTTGCTTTTCGTTTTTTCAGATACCCATTGTCAGCTACAGTCTAGAATATTAAATGGAAAATTCCATAAATAAACAATTTACACATTTTACATTGCTTTTATTATAGGATAAGCATTTCTTATTGTTGACTGCTGTTCCTAATTCATAGGTTAAACTTTATCATAGTTATATGGTATATAGCAAACTTGGGATTATCTGTGGTTTTGGCCAACAATGGGGATATTGTAACATATTCCCCAAGGATAAGGAGAGCCTACTATACTAGTTTATTTTATTGGCTTGAGACTATTTGGGAATCAGACCTATTGTCTCATTTCTGAAGGGAAATTTAGATTAATTAAATTGGCGCTATATAAGGATACTTCAGTAAGTTCATGAAAGAAGGAATTACAATGTAAGTTTACCTTGGTACAAAAATTTTTGAAGTCAAGCATGTGAGAGGTTTTCAAAATGTTTGTGGAAACTGAGTATCAGGAAATTATGCATTTTTTTCTTTCTTTTCCCCATATACACTTATTTTTTACTCTTTTCCCCCATGAACTTTTTGAAGTATACACATTTTGTGTGTGCAATAGGGGACAGATTTTCCTTTATTTATATTGGTGCAGTGCAGATTATTTGTTGGCACTGTGAACAACTGGTTTCTTACAGGTATTGTCTGGACAGGCGCTTGTGTTGCCATTT
Organism: Oryctolagus cuniculus; assembly: GCF_964237555.1. NCBI lineage: Eukaryota > Metazoa > Chordata > Mammalia > Lagomorpha > Leporidae > Oryctolagus > Oryctolagus cuniculus. The sequence goes on from NC_091432.1 coordinate 100,538,280, forward strand.
TGTTGACACTACTCAGTTACTTGCTATTATTCATTCATTTAACACAATGTACGATTTTGTTAACATCTGGTGTCTTCTCTTGATCCTTGGGGATTTGTATTTATATCTTGTATTATTTTCAAGTAGATATACTCCAGTTTTTAACTGGAAATACTCACCTTGATTTAGCTGTTGGCCTTGGATTATACCTCAAATAATAATAATTTTTGAGTCAATGCCTGAGACCTGTACCTGGTTAATTGAGAAAACATTGTTTCACATTTCTCATTCCCTTCATGCCCATAACCCCTAAAGTCTTTTCTTACTCTCTGTTCTGTATGTTTCTCTGTCACCAAAAAGATTTTTGAGGTTTTTTTTTTTTTTTAAGATTTATTTACTTGAGAGGCAGAGTTACAGAGAGAGAGGTCTTCTGTCTGCTGGTTCACTCCCCAAATGGCTTCAATGGCCGGAGCTGAGCCCATCCAAAGCCAGGACCCAGGAGCTTCCTCCTGGTCTCCCACACAGGTGCAAGGGCCTAAGCACTTGGGCTATCTTCTACTGCTTTCCTAGGCCATCAGCAGGGAGCTGGATTGGAAGTGGAGCAGCAAGGACTTGAAATGGTGCCAATGTGGGATGCTGGCACTGCAGGCAAATGCTTAACCTACTATTCCACAATGCCATCCCACGAGCTTTGTAGTTTGTATTATGGAAAAATATAGATGTATTAAATTTGCTATTTGTTCCCTTGTAGGCTTAGGTGATGGATTTGGCTATTCACTCCCTTCTGCAGTGAAAATCTCAGTGTTCACTATTAAGAAATTCTTACCACTTCTGTTAATCAGTATCTTGCCAGAGTCAGAAGGCACCTTAATTTATATGATTCACATGGTGGCTGCATGTAGCCCTTTGGTAATTTGTAACCCCTTTCCTCAACAGTGAGAACTGAAAAGACTGAGGATCAAGTAGCCTTATGAGTGACAGCATGTGAAAGATTTTGACAACCTATTTGGAATTAGACATGGCCTTGTTTAAATGGCTGATATTGCTAAATGCATCCAATTTTGAAAGAAAAATGAATGTGAAGGCTGTGTTTAGCTCATTAGTGGAATGAAGGAAACTTTGTGAAAATGAGGATGAATTGTCATGGAAATTAAGCAGAAATAAAGTTAATCTTCAATTGGTTTTGCTCTGTATACTGACTTTTAAATGTGACAGGTTACATTGGCTGATGGATCTATGAAGAATTTGACCTTCTCAACAAATTAATTTGTAAGGTATGATTTGTTTAATTCAGGAATTGATAACCAGCTAATAGAAAAGAGGAAAAAGGAGGAATTTGTGCTAAGCTTTGGTATCTGTGTCTTTCATCTGCTGGTTCACTCCCTAATTGGCTGCAATGGCTGGAGCTGTACTGATCTGAAGCCAGGAGCAAGTATCTTCTTCCGGGTCTTCCCACAGGAGTGCAGGGGCCCAAGACTTGGGCCATCTTCTGTTGCCTTTCCAGGCCATAGCAGAGAGATGGATCAGAAGTGGAGCAGCCGGGACTTGAACCAGCATCCATATGGGATGCCTGCACTGCAGGTGGTGTCTTTACCCTCTACGCCACAGTGAAAGCCCCGGAGCTTCAATTGCAGATAGCAGTCTTTCAGAGGTTTCTGTTAAATATCTTACTTGAATTCCTTCCTAGGTGTTTTGTGACCCATGAAGATATTGCTGTTAGTGGAAACAATTTTATTTCCACATTGTTTGTTGCTAGTATAACAGATGCACCTGGAATACAGTTGATAATGATTCTGTATTCTGTAGCATAGGTAAATTCATTTTTTAGTTCTATTGGGATTTATTTTTGGTTTCCTTCTTAGAAATTTACTGCATTAAGGAATCATGTAGTCTGGGAATAAAGCCTGTTTTACTGTTTCTAATTTGTATGTATTGTATTCATTATTTGTACTGATATTGTTAGGATTTCTAATATAATGCTGAATGGAAGTGCAGAGTGCATTCTTTCCTTTTTCTTCGTCTTAGATTGAATGCATTTAATATTTCATCATTAACTGTATACGGAATGCAGATTTTTTAAAAAATTCCATTTTGCTCACCCAAGGGTCTTCTTAGGTTCACCTAAACATTTGGCTATGGAAGACTGATAGCATATATGGGTTTAGGGCAGCCTCAGGCATTCCTTTTCTGTGGGAGCCATTGCTACATTTTATATGCTGATTTTTGGCCCCCAAGTGAAAGTTCAGGTGCAAGGAGAAAAGATCCGCATTGAGAGGGTTGGAGAATCATCCTGGCTTAAAAGCTTCATGCCCCTCAGGAGCCATTATCTGTTTAAGAGCTCTTCTAGCCTCCATGCAAAAGACATGTTCATTACAAAGAAGCCTGAATTTATACTTTCTACCTGATTATTATTGACTCTCTCAGTTCAAATGTTGTGTCCCAACCAGGAATCAGCTTTACTACAAGCTTAGAAGTTGTGAACATAATGCTTTCATTAGATTGGAAGTATATAGAACTAGAGCACTAATCAAATGTCTGTTTATCTGCATCATAGTAGTCTTTGATCAGATTGAAGATGTTCCCTTCTAATATTTTTTAAAAAAATAATTGTTATTTTGAAAGAGTTGCAGAGAGATCTTCCATTCTCTGGTTTACTCCACAGATGGTCACATTGACCGGCTCTGGGCCAAGCCAAAGCCAGGAGCCAGGAGCTTGATGCACATCTCCCACATGAATGGCAGGGGTACAAGCACCTCTACCATCTTCCACTCATTTTCCCAGGCCATGAGCAGGGAGCTCAGTCAGAAGTAGAGAGCCAGACACAAGCCAGCACCTATATGGTATGCTAGAGAGCCAGACACAAGCCAGCACCTATATGGTATGCCAGCACCACAGCTGGCAGCTTTACCATCTAGGTCACAATGCCGGCTCCTCTGTTGTAGTCTTGCTTTAGTGAGTACTTTCTTTTATAATATAAGAAGCTGCATAATTTAGTCAAGTGCCTTTTTTTTTTTGACAGGCAGAGTTAGACAGAGAGAAAGGTTTTCCTTCCATTGGTTCACCCCCCAAATGGCCACTACGGCCAGAGCTATGCTGATCTGAAGCCAGGAGCCAGGTGCTTCCTCCTGGTCTCCCATGCGGGTGCAGGGCCCAAGCACTTGGGCCATCTTCCACTGCCCTCCCAGGCCACAGCAGAGAGCTGGCCTAGAAGAGGAGCAGCCTGGACAGAATCCGGCACCCCAACCGGGACTAGAACCTGGGGTGCCGGCGCCGCAGGCAGAGGATTAGCCAAGTGAGCTGCAGCGCCGGCCTTAGTCAAGTGCTTTTTATACATCTATTAAGATGATATATAGTTTTGTTTGCTTTAATCGATTAAGTAGTGAATTGCATTAATTGATTTTTGACTTCCTGGGCTAGACCTGAATTGATCATTCTGTATTATCTTTTTTACACATTGCTTAGTTTAATTTGCTGACATTTTTGTTAAAAATTTTTGCTTCCATGTTAGTGAGTGCTGCCAGTCAGTGGTTTTCTTTTATAATGTCCTTGTCAAGTTTTTATGTAAAATTTATGCTTGCCCAACAAGAGAAGTTAGATGGTTTTTAAGACTTTTTTATTCCTAAATGTTTAGTAAAATTCACCAGTGAAGATAGCAGTGCCTGGGGAATCTTTATGGGAAAATTTTAAATTATGACCTCACTTTTTTTGATCATCAGTAGGAATATTTAGAGTTTTATTCTTTTTGTTAGTTTTGTCAGTTGTGATTTCTACTTAATTGCCTGTATAATCCTAAATTATCTTAGGATAGTTTGGATAATTTCAGTTTACTTGTCTTCAAGTCCATTGATTTGTCTTTCTGTTATATCAAATTTCCAGTCAGTTCTTTGAGTTTTCTACTTCAGAAATTTTTGGTTTTGAAATCTTGGCATTAACATTTTTCCATTTATTTTCCCCCAACCTCTAGTTTTCCAGTCTCTTTTGAAATATCCATTTTTTGTTTTTCCTCCCTAGTAAATTTGTGTTTCCCTGTAGGCTCTCCTATAAATTTATTATAGAAAAATCCTTCTATACTGATTTGGGCCATTTGTGGATTTGTTTGTACTTTTTCCCCTCTTGGCTGTGACCCATATTTTTCATCTCTAACATTTATTGCATATCAGATATTCCTGGTGCTCTATTTTAATTTGTGATTAACTTATTTGAACTTAATCACCTTGAGCTTGTGGAGGCTTCATTTTCAGCCTTTTTTTTTTTTTTTTTTTTTAAATTTGATATTTGGAAATGAGAAAACTCTCCCATCACTGGTTCACTACCCAGATTCTTACAGTGGTTTTTGAGTCATGGCTGTGGCCAAAAATGGAATCCAGGTCTCCCACTTGGGCTACAGGAACCCAGTTACTTGAACCATCACCTGCTACCTCCTGGAGTCTGCATTAGTAGTAATGTGGAGTCAGGAGCCTGTAATCAAATCCAGGAACTGTGATGTAGGACATGGGCATCTTAACCTAGTAGGCTAAATGTCCACTCCCATTTTTAGCCTTACAGCAGACCTGCCTTAGTTTTGAGAAATGTTCCTTTGTGTTGGAAACACTGTCATTTCATTGCAAAATCCATGGTATCTAGCAAGCTCTTCTCTTTTCTTTTTCTTTTTTTTGTTTTAAGATTTATTATTTGAAAGAGTTACACAGAGAGAAAAGGAGAGACAGAGTGAGAGAGAGGTCTTCCATCCACTGGTTCACTCCCCAGATGGCCACAACGGCCAGAGCTGTACTGATTCTAACCCAGGAGCCAGGTCTCCCACGTGGGTGCAGGGGCCCAAGGACTTGGCCCATCTTCCACTGCTTTCCCAGGACATAGCAGAGAGCTGGTTCAGAAGTGGAACAGCCGGGACGAGAACCAGCACCCATATGGTATGCTGGCTCTGCAAGTGCTGGCTTTACCTGTTTTACCACAGTGCTGGCCCCTCGTTTCCTATTTTTGTTACCAGGAAGAAGTGATGTGTTAGAATGAAGTGTAATGTGTTGGAAGGTACAGTTAACTAAAGGATTACTAGGTCTCAGATTCTCAGCAGGTGGCACTCTACCCACTATGCCACAGTGCTGGCCCCAACCAAACTCTTCTAATTTGGTAGCATTCAAACTCTAGATTTTGTTTTCCTTTCGATGAGCCACAGTTTAATTCTTGGCTCAGCTCTTTATTCCAGCTGTTGTTTTTGCCTGATCTCCTAGAAATTTTGCCACTTGTCATGGGTGTTACTTTAATGGCTGAATTTGTGGGATTTTATTATGTAGCAATAGAATATTAATACAACAGGGATTTCCCGTAGCATAATTTCTTTCTTCCCTGAGAGTCCCCTTTAGTTTGCCTGGTTTTACTTGCAGTTTGGTCCTTCAAATGGTTGTTGAGTTTGTAATTTTCATCTGTGGGAGTGTTAGTCTGGTACAAACTTCTGTCATTACTGAAGCTAGAGTGTTCCCTTTTTCATTGCAAAATTATTTACATGGGCTTAATGCTAATTACCTAACATTCACTGTGTTGGAATAGTGTTCTCCTAATGTGGGCCTTCCCCCATCCCTCCCCCCTGTTATTAAAGCTGCCATGATATCTTTGAGAGTCTCCTGATTTATTTACTACAGGTACATTTTATGCGGAGATAATAAAGTTTTTGGAGATGTGTTATGAGTTCACCTCCTGTTCTACTATTTACCAGCCATGAGATTGGCAAGCTAACCTATTTTAACCTCATTTTCCCCTTGGTGAAAGATCAGGAAATCTATTCTTCACAATTCTTTGAAGATTAAAATGCATATTGTTTTAGAAAGCCATGGCATTGAAGTGGGTACAGTAGCAGATGAAGATATGAAGACAGTGGCCATAGCTGTTGTTGTGTTATGATAGCATTGTTTTATGACGAAATGCCAGTTTGCAGTTGGATTGATTTCTTTAAATAAATTCTCTGTATAAGTTATGAAACGGACAACTACAAATAGCAGAGCACAGGACAGTGTGTTGAAGTTAAATATGATTTTAGCATTTACACACTGGATGCTGCATCAGGGTTCCAGAAGGTAAAATTACCATGTTCTCCTGAGCTTATACATCAAAAAGAAATCCTTTTGAGATGACTTGGAGGATTGGCTTCTTTATTTTCTCTATTTTGGTATATGTCTTTTCTGTCCTTTTGTGCCAGAAAACACTGTTGTCTGGATTGTCTGCAGTAGCTGTTGTCTGAATCATCCAGAATTCTAAAAACTTTGGATTGGAGGTTCTATCAAGTGCTAATTGGATTTGTAATTTTCCTAGTTTCACATCTTCTATAAATGCACTTATCTTGTTTCTATGCGATTTTATTACAACATATTAAAATAACATATTCTTCATATTCTACTCAAGCACTTTGTTAATGTAGATGCCTGGGTTATATTATTGCAAAATGCTTCTGTTGGCAACTTGCTCTTTTTATTTAGAGAGGGTAGTAAATAAAGGTACTTAATTTACATAAGCCTATTAAATTAAATCCTCAGGGAATGAAAATAATTTTAAATGTACCTTACAATGTGGCAGCAGCTGATCCACTTATAAACATGTTCATTCTGTGGAATTCGAGCAAATTATAGTTTCATCACATTGTTTATGAACATGGAATTGAGTGAAGGGATTAACTCTATACCTATTGTCCCTTTTGCAGAGGGTAAAAGAAGAAAGGGCTCTTTTTGTTTTGCTCTCCAAAATGGTTGTATCAATTTATAGTTGAAATGGCTCTCTTTTAAAGAGGAAACAAAAAGGCTGAGCTTTGGTTATTAGAGGCTCTGAAGTGTAAACTTCTAAACCTCTCGTGATGACACCCACTCCCTCATTGATTGTTTGCTTACTTGATTGAATAATTTAGTCTTTCTGTTTTTTTATTTTTTCTTGGCAGAAGTAAAATTGGCAAGGGAGTATGAGTAGGACAACTGAATTATATTATGTTTAAATTGTCTTTAAAAGCTGTTAAAAGCTTCTTCAGTGATATTCTAAGTAAAGCGTTGTGTTTCCTTTTGCTCTTGGGAGTAAAGAGCGCAACCCTCAGAAGGGATTGTCCTCAGATACCCACACAAGCAGATTTTCTCCTTGGGAAGACCATGCACAAATTCAGTTAACGCAGAACATAGAGTTCATTTACTTAAAGACTTGTATGCTTCAGGCACCAATACAGCATGTCTGCCCCCACCTCCCCCCCTTTTTTTTGACAGGCCAAGTGGACAGTGAGAGAGAACAGAGACAGAGAGAAAAGTCTTCCTTTGCCGGAGCCACGGCTCAATAGGCTAATCCTCCACCTTGCGGCGCTGGCACACCGGGTTCTAGTCCCAGTCGGGGCGCTGGATTCTGTCCCGGTTGCCCCTCTTCCAGGCCAGCCCTCTGCTGTGGTCTGGGAGTGCAGTGGAGGATGGCCCAAGTGCTTGGGCCCTGCACCTGCATGGGAGACCAGGAGAAGCACCTGGCTCCTGGCTTTGAATCAGCGCAATGCGCCGGCCATTGGAGGGTAAACCAATGGCAAAAAGGAAGACCTGTCTCTCTGTCTCTCTCTCACTGTCCACTCTGCCTGTCCAAAAAAAAAAAAAAAAAAAAGAAAGGTCTTCCTTTACTGTTGGATCACCCCTCAGTGGATCATCACCTGGGAAGCTCAGGTGATGACTCTGATAGGACAGATTGAATAGAGTACCAGGGATGGGTCTTAGTTTTTGCTTAGGAATTGTGGTTTTTCCAAGAAATTTTCAAATTTGAATTTGAATATAGAGGACCCTTCATTCTTCACAGAAGCACAAACTTCAATTTCTTCCATCAACTCTTTCAACAATCATTTTTGAGTGTTTTTTGGATATGGTTAAAATGTATATGATAGCTTTTTCCTGTCTGCAGTTAAATTCTAGTTAGACTGTTTCTAAATCGCACTTCTGCAGTTTCATTTCTTCAGAATCCATTTCTGATTGCTTTTGTTCATCATATTTTATTTGTTGTATCCTCAGGCCACTGTTCATGTACATATTTTCATAACTGCTGATTTTTTACATCAGCTTGTATAGTTCTTTTATCAAAGCAATTAATTCAGAAAATTCTATGCAAAAAAACTGAATATTCTTTTGCTCAGATATGTATATTCCTGTTCCTTTATAGTGATCTGGTTAATAGTATCTACCAAATTACTAACCAGTAGCAAGCTTCAATCAAATCATCTTGATAGCATTTAACCTGTGGGGAGGATGGAGAATATGGGAATAGAAAGGAAACTCTCACAAAGAGGAGATGGATGAGGGAAAGCTAGAGAGAATATCAAGAAGGGAAAATTACTCAATGATATCAAATTCTGCCTCACAGGTAAGTTGATTTCTCTAAGATACATCCTCTCTATCTTTTTTAAAAAAGATACTTATTTATTTATTTGAGAGGTAGAGTTACAGAGAGAAAGGTCTTCCTTCCATTTGGTTCACTCCTCAAATGGCTGCAACGGCCATAGCTGTGCCTGTCTAAAGCCAGGAAGCAGGTGCTTCTTCCTGGTCTTCCATGCAGGTGCAGGGACCCAAGGACTTGGACCATCTTCTACTGCTTTCCCAGGCAACAGCAGAAAGCTAGATTGGAAGAGGGACAACCGGGACTAGAACCGGTGCCCATATGGGATGCTGTCGCCGCAGGTGGAGGATTAACCTACTGCACCACGGTGCGGGCCCCATCTCTTTTTTTAAAAAATATGTTCATTGACTAGATGTAGTTACTAGGTCATGATTGTATGTTGGTTCCAGGTGAACACTTGTCAAAATGCGTGGAATTTTTACACTTGGTATGTGTATTTCATTGTATATCAATGTTACCTTCATTTTTTTAAAAAAATATTTATTATTTTATTTGAAAGGCAGAGTTACAGAGAGGCAGAGGCAGAGAGAAAGAGAGATCTTCCATTCACTGGTTCATTGCCCAAATGGTCACAATGGCCAGAGCTGTGCCAATCTGAAGCCAGGAGCCTGCAGTTCCTTCTGGGTCTTCCACGTGGGTGCAGGGGCCCAAGGACTTGAGCCATCTTCTCTGCTTTCCCAGGCCATAGCAGAGAGCTGGATTGGAAGTGGAGCCGCTGAGACTTGAACTGGTGCCCATATGGGAAGGTGACACTGCAGGTGGCAGTTTTACCTGCTCTGCCACAGGGCTAGCCCCCATCCTCTCTTCTCAATACTCGTTGCAATGGCCTTGCTTTCAACACATGTTCTATATGGAATATCCTTTCTTTGCTTAAGGCTATTCTTGTTACACTTATAAAATTGACATTTTTCCTTGGTTCTTTGGAGGTACTCATTTCTTATGTGTAGGCACCTGTCGTTGAACTTACCACAGAGTTAGAATTGTGACTGTTTTCTCTCATCAAAGCGTTTTAATACACCAAGTATTTAATGCAGAGTAGACATATTATAGAATGTCGTGGGTTTTGGTACAGTAAGATGCTGCTGGTGATGCCCATGTCAGAGTGCCTAGGTTATAGTCCTCACTCCACTTCTGATCCAGCTTCCTACTAATGCCACCCTGGGAGGCAGGTAAGTAATTGAGAGGCACGCTCACATGGAAGTCCTGGATTGAGTTCTGGGCTCTTGGCTTCAGCCTGACCTAACCTTGGCTGTTGTACACATTTGGGAAGTAAACCAGCAGAGTGAAGATATCTGTCTGTCTCTATCTCTTATTCTCTGCATCTTCCAAATAAACTTTAAAAAGACGGGCCATATAAATGATTAATTTTACACATTAGAGACAGATCTCTAGATAGGAAGTTTAATTAACCCAGTGAACTTCAGATAATAATTTGGCCAGGAAGAAAACAGGGGTATTACTGCACACTTTTCAGTTATTTTCAGTGTAGATAAATATCTATCTTCAAAGTAAACATGAGGATACCCTAAAGGTTTGTGGATAGAATTAAGATGTTTGTACGGAAACCTGGGAATCTATATGTACTATTTCCTTTCTCCCCTCCCCTCCCCTCCCCTCCCCTCCCCTCCCCTCCCCTCCCCTCCCCTCCCCTCCCCTCCCCTCTCCTCTCCTCTCTTTCCTCCCTTTCCTCTCTTTCTTTCCTTTCCTTTCCTTCCTTCCTTTCTTTCTTTCTTTCTTTCTTTCTTTCTTTCTTTCTTTCTTTCTTTCTTTCTTTCTTTCCTTCCTTCCTTCCTTCCTTCCTTCCTTCCTTCCTTCCTTCCTTCCTTCCTTCCTTCCTTCCTTTCCTTTCCTTTCCTTTCCTTTCCTTTCCTTTCCTTTCCTTTCCTTTCCTTTCCTTTCCTTTCCTTTCCTTTCCTTTCCTTTCCTTTCCTTTCCTTTCCTTTCCTTTCTTTCCTTTCTTTCCTTTCTTTCCTTTCTTTCCTTTCTTTCCTTTCTTTCCTTTCTTTCCTTTCTTTCCTTTCTTTCCTTTCTTTCCTTTCTTTCCTTTCGACAGGCAGAGTTACACAGTGAGAGAGAGACAGAGAGAAAGGTCTTCCTTCCGTTGGTTCATCCCCCAAATGGCTGCTACGGCCGGCACGCTGCGCCATCCAAAGTCAGGATCCAGGTGCTTCCTCCTGGTCTCCCATGCGGGTGCAGGGCCCAAGCACTTGGGCCATCCTCCACTGCCTTCCTGGGCCACGGCAGAGAGCTGTACTGGAAGAGGAGCAACGGGACAGAATCTGGTGCCCCAACCGGGACCAGAACCTGGTGTGCCAGCACTGCAGGCGGAGGATTAGCCTAGTGAGCTACGGCGCTGGCCTATATGTACTATTTTCATAATATGCATTTTTGATGAAACTTCTTGCTTTTTGTCAAGCCTATAGTAAACTCTTGATTACTCAAAATTGATCTCTTTTTTTTTGTGGATTGTACAAAATGTGCTCTTTGTTGTGGCTTTCTCCTCTAACATGTTTTCTGTTTTCAGATGTGTTTTACCTTGACTGATATGTTCCAAAACAGAATTTATTGGTCCTCCTGAACCCTCTCAATGCTATCACTGTTTTCCAGAGCGTATAGTATAGTTTTATTTAGGTACATGCATTAATTGTCAAGACATCTCACATGTAGTCAGAATATCTCTGGGAAGTGTGTTTTTTGGTCACTCCAGTTCACAGACAGTATGCCACTTCAGATATCACTTGTTTTTAACTCTTGAAATATTACTTTCATAGGTACCTCCCATCCCCATTTAGTTTCTTTAATCTCTATGATTTACTTTATTGTAACAAGTGGTTCTGGAGTTACCCTAGAATAAAGAAGAGATTAGGTTTTCATATTTTCTTAGTGGCTCCCACTTAGCTGCAGGATAAAAATCCAGTGTGGTACTGTCTTCTCCCAGGTAGAACATTCTGCTTTATGGTGTGATGTGGTATTCCTGTCATGAAGAGGTACTCTACATCTGTCCACTGGAATCTGGACGGACTTGTGACTGTGATGGAAGAGATAATGTGTCTTCTTAGATGAGGTCATGGAAAGTGACAGCTGCTTCATTGGATGCTCTAGTCAAGGTTATCACATCCCAAAGTGTCAATTTCATTTCTGTAGATTACCTTTTAGGTACTCTCTTAGTTACCACAGATCAGGGAGAATATATGGTATTTGTCTTTTGGGACTGGCTTATTTCACTCATTTTAGTGTTTTCCAGTTGCATCCATTTAGTTGCAAACAACAGGAATTATTTATTTATTTTTACTGCTGTATAGTATTTAGTGGTGTGTATATATATATCCCCTAATTTCTTTACCTTATCTTGAACTGATGGGCATCTAGGTTGATTTCATATCTTAGCTATTGTGAATTCAGCTGCAATAAATATGGGGGTACAGATAACTCTTTGAAATGCTGATTTCATTTCCTTTGTGTAAATTCCCAGGAGTGTAATGGCTGGGTTGTTATGGTAGGTCTATATTCAGATTTCTGAGGTATATCCATACTATTTTCCGTGGTGGCTGTACCCGTATACATTTCCACCAACAGTGGATTATGGTACCTTTTTTCCAGCATCCTTCCAGCATTTGTTGTTTCTTGATTTCTGTGTGAAAGCCATTCCTACTGGGGTGATATGAAACCACATTGTAGTTTTGATCTGCATTTCTCTGATGGCTAGTGATCCTGAGCATATGTATCTGTTGGCCATTTGGATATTCTCTTGACAAGCGCCTGTTAAGTCATTTGCCCATTTCTTGACTGGATTGTTTTGTTATTGTTGGGTTTTTTGAGCTCTTTATAGATTTGGGTATTAATCCTTTATCATTTGCATAGTTTGAAAATAATTTTTCCCATTCTTTCAGTTTCCTCTTCACTTTCCTGACTGTTTCTTTTGCAGTGCAGTAGCTTCTCAATTTAATATAATCCCATTTGTCAAATTTGGCTTTGAGTGCCTGTGCTTCTGTGGTCTTTCCCAAGAAGTCTTTGCCTATTTCAATGTTGTACAGGGTTTCCCCTGTTTTCTCTAATAATTTGATGGTATTGGGTTGTAGATTTAGGTCTTTGATCTATTTTGAGTGGATTTTTGTGTAAGGTGTAAGGTAGGGGTCATACTTCACACTTCTGCGTGTGGAGTTCCAGATTTCCAAGCACCATTTGTTGAAGAGACTGTCCTTACTCCAGGGATTGACTTTAGCTCCTTTTGTCAAAGATAAGTTGGTTGTAGATGTGTGGATTGATTTCTGCAGTTTCTATTCTATTCTGCTGGTCTACATGTCTACTTTTGTATAAGTACCAGGCTATTTTGATTATTAACTGCCCCATAGTATGTCTTGAAATCTGGATTGTGATATCTCCAGCTTTGTTTTGTTGTACAAGATTGCTTTATCTATTTGAGGGGTCTCCTGTGTTTCCATATGAATTTCAGCATCATTTTTCCTAGTTCTGAGAAGAATATACCTGGCATTTTGATTGGTGTCAAATTGAATCTATAAATTGCTTTCAGTAGTATGATATTTTGATGATATTGGTTCTTTGAATCCATGAACATGTAAGATTTTTTTCCATTGTTTTGAGTCTTCTTCTGTTTCTTTCTTGTAATTTTCATTGTAGAGATCTTTCAGGTCCTTGGTTAATTTTATTCCAAGGTATTTGATTTTTGTAGCTATTTTGAGTGGAACTGAACTTAAAAGTTCTTTTCTCAGCCATGGCATTGTCTATGTATACAAAGGCTATTGATTTTTGTGTGCTAATTTTATATCCTGCCACTTTACCAAACTCTTTTACGAGTTCCAGTAGTCTCTTAATGGAGTCTTTGGATCTTCTATAAATATAGAATCATGTCATCTGCAAATAAGGGTAGTTTGACTTTTTATTCGTATGCCTTTGATTTGTTTTGCTTGTCTGATGGCTTTAGCTAAAACTTCCAGGACCATATATAACAGTGGTGAGACTGGCCATCCTTATCTGGTTCTAGATCTGAGGGGCATGCTTCTAGGTTTTCCCTATTGATCAGGATGCCGGGCAAGGGTTTTTCATAAATTGCCTTGTGTTGAGGAATGTTTCTTCTATAACCAATTAGCATATCTTTCTAAAAGCATTCCATGTGTTGAATTTGCTGAGACTTGCTTTATGGCCTAGTATGTGGTCAATCCTAGAGCAAGTTCCATGTGCTGCTGAGAAGAATGTGTATTCTTCAAGTGTAGGATGAAAAGTTCTATAGATATATGTTAGATCCATTTGGTCTATAGTGTCGATTAAATCTGCTGTTTCCTTGTTGATCTTCTGTCTGGTTGATCTGTCCGTTGCTGAAAGTGGAGTGTTGAAGTCCCCCAATACTGTTGTATTGGAGTCTAAGTCTCCCTTTAAGTTCCTTAACATATCTTTTAAATAACCTGGTGCCCTGTAATTAGGTGCATATATGTTTATAATAGTTACATCTTCCTGTTGAATTGATCCTTTAATCATCATATAGTGCCGCTCTTTGTCTCTCTTAACAGTTTTTGTGTTAAAGGGTTTGATTAGCTCTGTTGGCATAGTCTGAAGTTCACTCCTCTCCTTCAAGAAGACCTATGCCCAGTCATTAGCTCCAGTAGTTGCAATATTCTTCCAGAACCACAAAAAGTATCCATGCAGTCCTCGGTGTGAGCATGGATCCCCAAAGCAGTGACCCTCCCCAGTCAATCAGTGAGCCCTGAGTGTGTGGAGCTGCCTATAGCAACTGCCCAGAGATTATGCATATCCTGTACCCTCCCACACAGCCACAGTGTTTTCACAGTCCCAGCACACAAGGCTCCCACAGTCACTGGTGCCCAGCCCCCTGTCATTTCTCCCAGCCAGACTTAGGCATCTCTTCTCAGTTGGTTGATGGGTGCTGGAACGAAGCTGGTGCAGCTATTACATATGTCTAATATGGAGCCTGCCCTCTCTCAGCTTCTTACAGAATGCCGTTTCTGGGTGGTCAGGGAGAGAGAAACATGCCCCCCATTTTTTTCTAGGTTGGCAGGTACACTGTCTCCCACAGGACTCACTCCAGGCTGTCCCTGCAGCTTTATCGTCAGTGGCTTGGGCTTGCGCAGTGGGCACTAGATCCCATGTGGGCGCCGGTTCTAGTCCTGGCTACTCCTCTTCCAATCCAGCTCTCTGCTGCGGCCTGGGAAAGCAGTAGAAGATTGCCCAAGCTCTTGGGCCCCTGCACCCGCAGGGGAGACTGGGAGGAAGCATCTGGTTCCTGGCTTCGAATCAGCACAGGTCTGGCCGTTCAGCCATCTGGGGAGTGAACCAACGGAAGGAAGACCTTTCTCTCTGTCTCTCTCTCTCACTGTCTGTAATTCTACCACGCAAATAAATAAATAAAATCTTAAAAAAAAAAAAAAAGAGGTATTTAGGTCATAGGAGCAGTGCACTCAAGTTAATGTCCTTGCTGAGGAAATGGGGTCCTTAGGGCAGGACTGGATTCCACACAAAAGAATGAGTTTGTTCACTTCACATTCATTCTTTGTCTCTCATCCTGTGATGCCTTCCACTGTATTATGACACAACACGGACCTTACCAGTTGCTGGTACTTTAATCTTGAACTTCCGGCTCCTAGAACTATGAGGATGTAATATATTATTCTTTATAAAGTATCCATTTTGTGATACTCTGTTTCAGCAGCACAAAACTAAGATGGAACCTTTTGATTTAGACATTTCTTTTGATCTTACTTCTAGAGGTGGGGAATGTATGGCTTATGGACCACACGAAGCCCTTGAAATTTGGTCTGGCCTTGCCAGTGCAACCACAAGTGGGACTCAAAATTCAATAAATCTGTAGCACCTTAATTTTTAAGTTGATAATTTTGTGTGACTTGCAAAAGATATTACAAATCATTCAAAATAAATATTCAAAAATAAATAGCCCTTGGCAGAAAAACCTTTTTTCTAAACTACAGTTTAGAAATTACAGCTAATGCAAAGAAATGTACACTAAGATATAACAAAATAAATAAGTGATTTCTATTAAAAAAGACACACCCTATGAGATAAAGCTCTATCTAGTAAATAGGGCTTACCTAATGCATTTAACACATGAGTAGAGTTATTGCAATTTTATTTATAAAATCTTCCAGAATTATATCTGTTACATAATTTGTAAGGAGAACTGAATGTTTATCACAGCAGGTAGAATTCCGGGGAGTGTAAATACTCCTATTATGCTTGACCTACAGCAAGTAACGGAACAGTGGCTATTTGATGACCTTTTCAGATCTTTTTCAGAGGAGGAAAGGTTTAAATAAATAAAGCAGTTCTTTGATTCCTGGTAAATGGCCTGGAGACCGAAGCGCAGTAGAATGGACCTCATTGTGAACCTTGGCAGTGTTTTGCGCCTTTCTCTGGTCAGTAATGCTCCCTCAGGTGCAGAAGGCAGAAAGCATTCTTCTCTGTCCGTGTTCCCTCAGCTTCCTCTTTGAACTCCTCTCTTGGATTCTTTCATTTCTTTGAATTTTTCTGAAATTCCTCCACTTTATTCCCCACCTCCTGTTCTCACTTCCATTTAATATATTTTAGTACACTTACTGTTGTTGTAATAAACTTCCTAAAGATCATTTCAGTTGTATCATTATTTTGGAACTTCCCCACCCCCTACCCTCAGTACTCAGTGCTTAATGTAGCAGAATCTAAAACTTTCAGTTTTCAATAAAGTTATTTTGGCTTCATCTTTTTGAGTCTTTAACTCATCCTTAATTATTTACCATTTTATTTTAGTCGCATTGATTTTTATCTGATCCCTCTTTTAACTTTTATTTTTCATTATGGTAGAACACACATAAAATAAAATTTACCACGTTAACAATTTTTTAGTGCATGATTCAGGAGTGTAAGTGTATTCATAGTGTTACACAAACCATCTCCAAAACTTTGTCATTTTATAAAACTGAACCTGTGCCCACTAAGCAACAGCTCATTCTCTCCTCCACTCAGCCTTTTGGCAGCCACCGTTCTGCTTTTTTCCTCTTGATACTTCATGTAAATGAAATGATGCAATAGTTTTGATTTATGAACTGCCTTGTTCCACTTAGTATGATGTTGACCATGTAGCTTGTATCAGAATTTCTTTTCTTTTAAGGTTGTGTATCAACTCTCCTTTTATGAATGGGTTTGTCCCCTCCTCTGTGCCACCTCCCCAAGGAGAGGAGAATTGCAGATGTTAGGCTATTAGATACCTGAGAATAATTAATGTAACTGGCTGGAGGAGTTGGGAGAAGAAAATATTTGGAATTTTAAGTTTGCATACTGATTGAATAACTATATCTGCCATCTTATTAATGGCTTTTTAAAAAAAGTTTTTTATATATGTATTTTGAAAGTCAGACTTAGAGATTGTCCATATGCAGTGTTTTTTTTTTTTTTTTTTTTTTTTTTTTTTTTGGACAGGCAGAGTGGACAGTGAGAGAGAGAGAGACAGAGAGAAAGGTCTTCCTTTTGCCGTTGGTTCACCCTCCAATGGCCGCCATGGCTGGTGTGCTGTGGCCGGCGCACCGCGCTGATCCGAAGGCAGGAGCCAGGTGCTTCTCCTGGTCTCATATGGGGTGCAGGGCCCAAGGACCTGGGCCATCCTCCACTGCACTCCTGGGCCACAGCAGAGAGCTGGCTTGGAAGAGTGGCAACTGGGACAGAATCCGGCGCCCCGACCGGGACTAGAACCTGGTGTGCCGGCACCGATATGTGGAGGATTAGCCTACTGAGCTGTGGTGCCGGCCCATATGCAGGTTTAATACCCAGATGGCCTCAACGAACTAGGCTGGGCTGGACTGATGCCAGGAGCTTCATCTGGTTTTCCTAAGTGGGAGGCAGAGTCCCAAACACTTGGGCCATCTTCTGCTGCTTTTCCCATTAGCAGTGAGCTAGCTGCATCAGAAGTGGAGCAGCTAGGGTACAGAATGGGGCTTATATGAGATGCTGGTGTTGTAGATGGCAATATAATTCGCTGTGCTACAACACTGACCCTTAATGACCATTTTTAAATACAATTTTCCTGATACGTGTTTTCATTGAAGGTGTATTAAAACTGTAATGTGTCTTTTTTTTTTTTCCTGACTCCTGATAACCTCAGTCATCTGAAAAGTATATGTGGGTACTTTGCTTGCTGAGATAGAGATGTTACCCTTAGGGACAATCTGCTGGTGTGGAATCTATCACTGCTCTTCATAAAACTCAAAAGCATGTGTGGATAGATGTGGAATGTCCAGATAGTAGTGAATTTATGCAATTTAAAAAGTACTGTTTCCCATAATACCATGAGTCAAAAGAAGTCAGGCTTCCCCATCCCCCTTTAAAGCAATTTTTCAGATTTTTAGAAAATTCTTCTTTTGGTTATTTATAAGAAACATGAGGCATCCAATTTCTTAGGCAAAAATTTTTATTAAGATCTATTTATTTGAAAGGCAGAGAGAAAGAGATCTTCCATCTGCTGGTTTACTCTCAGATGGCTTCAATGCCTGGGGCTAGTCTACGCTGGAGTCAGGAATCTGTAGCTCCATCTGGGTCTCCCCACATGGGTGGCAGTGGCTCAAGTTCTTAAGGAACTTATCTGCTGCCCTTCCTGGAACGTTAGCAGAGAGCTGGGTAGGTAGCAGAGCAGTCAGGACTCAAACCAGCACTGGGATGTGGGATGCTAGCATTCATTGCAGGTAGCAGCTTAGCTCACTGTGCCTCAGTACTGGCCCCTTACTTTTTACAAAACTTAGGGTTAGACTATAGCAGTGTATTTCTCTTCAAGGGTAAGTCATTTCTCTTACATCTGATTTTTTTTTCATGCCACAGTAAGGTGCTGTTCTTTCTTTTTTAAAAATTTATTCTGTATGAGAATTATCTAAAATATCCCCCACCTGCAAACAAAACAAAACAAACAAACAAAAAACCAAGGCTGGTAAATTGCTTCCATTGTGTGGAAAAAGATAAGTATTTACTCTTGTTTAAAATATATGTTCACTGCAGTGAAAATCTACCCTTCCTTGTTAACATAATGAGTTTTTGTATGAAGTAGTGCTAATGTATGATAGAAATTCATGAGAGAGATTTTTGCAGGTTTAAAAAAACATTTTGTATCTGGAAAATATACTTAATGTATCAGTGGTTCCGACTTGGATATAGATACAGCTCTTAAGTGCTATTCTTAGAAACAACTTATGAAACTAGTATCTGCAGCTGTCCTTTTAAAAATTCCACAGAGGAAAAAGGAAAAAGCATTGTTCCCATAAAGACAATCAAAGTTGAATTTATTTTGGGGACCTGATACTCTGTCACACACATATGCTGGTTCCAGGAACAGTTTCCCATTCTTGATTTTTCTTTTTTTGGCCAGAGGGGTGGGGTGGGGGGGCTGCTTCTTTGAGTTTCCTCTTTTTTTCTTCCTCCTTTTCAGGTAAATGATTCATTGCCTGCAACATTATTTTAATATGCCAGATTAATTCAATATCAGATGTTTTCTGCTTCCTCTGTTACTACACAGGGTCCTTTTTCATGGATGAATAATGTCACTCAGAAGTAGTGTCTTGGTATCTTGGAATCTTCAAGAACCTTTTTTTTTTTATTATTGTTACTATTCAACTTACTATCTTTCTGAAGCATGTGTTTTATAAATCAAAGCTAACCATTGAAAATTTTACTTAATATGTGGTTTTATATTTTGATTCTTTTTTTTAGGTGAATAAATTTTAGGTGTTATTCTTAATAGAAAACCTTTTGACTTTTAATAATTTTTTGTTTATAGAGTAATATCATGGTGAAAGAATCTGAGAAACAAAGCAAATGTTTATATGTTGGGAATGAGGATCTTTGATGATTGTTTCTGGACTGTGTTTTCCTTCCACAAACCCCTGAGGTCACATTCCTTTGATCATTTTCTCACTTTCAGTTTCTATAGCCTCTTAAGCCTTTTAGCATAAGACATTGCTGCTAATAGGTCTGTTTCCAAGGCAATTTCTAGTGCTTTCATTTGCTTTTATTTTTGCATGTTATCATTGGAGTGAAATGTACATGGGCCAAGAAGATCTGGTTCTTGCAGTTATTTCAATAAACATTTATTGATGACATTGGATATTATGTTAGTTTGAGTATGTCAGTGAGGTAAAAATAAAATCAAACCAGAAGGTACTACTTCTAAGGTACTAAAATTGTTTTAAGTTATCTTGAAACAATACATGCTTATTATCTCGTGTTTTCTGTGTGAGTTGGAAGTCTGGACATGGCTTCATTGAGACCTCTGCTCATGATCTCACCAGGCTGTGATCAAGTGTTGGCTGGTTTACTTTCTCATCCAGGGGCTTGGCTGCAGCAGAATCACTTCCATGTGGAATGTATTTCTTTAGTGGATGTATGACTGAAGGCTCCATGTTTTGCCGGTTCTTGGCTGGAGGTCACTTGGATGTTTGTTTCCCTCTGTAATCGGTATATTTAAGCCCTAATCCCGATTGTTAGAATTTGGAGGCAGGGTCTTTGGGAAGTTATTAGGTCATGAAGATAGAGTCCTCACAAATGAAATTAGTATTCCTATAAGAGACTAGAATCAGGGTATAGAATCTTTTTTCCCACCAAGGGCCATTTGAGTATTTATAACATCATTTGCAGGCCATATAGAATTATCAAGTTAAAAATTAGCTTGCCATAGATGTATTGAACTTTGAGTCCTACTTGTTGCCTCAGCAGGGCTGGACCAGATGATTTTGTGGGCCTTATGTGTCCAGTGTGCTGAGCATACCCTATTCCAGACTAGAGAGATGATCTCTTACTCTCTGTGCCATGTGAGGATACAATGAGAAGACATTCATCTACAAATGAGGACTCTCACCACTAACAGAATTGGTTAGCATCTTGATTTTGGATTTCTCAGCTTCCAGAATTGTGAGAAATAAATTTCAGTTGTTTTAGGCAGCTAGTCTATAGTATTTTTGTTACATCAACCTGAACTAAAACATTACACTTAACTCCTAGAGAATGCCTGTTGTGCTTTGGCACATAGGCTCTTCATTTCCCAGGGTTTGCTTTGTCACTGAGTCTGCGAGGCGGTTAGAATATGTCTCCCCTCTGCCAGTAAGATGGAGTTGTAGGTAATGTGACACAGTCACGGTCAGGAGATCTGTCACCTTTGCCATATGGTGTAACCTGTGCATTGGAGGGACAACCAGCCAATAGTTGTGGCCTTTTGTTTATTAAGAGAAACTTAAAGGTTATGGTGAAGCTGAGGGAACTACACAAAAGCATTAACACAAGGAGGTAGGATCACAATGGGTTGGGGAATTCTGTAAGACATTTTAGGTTATATGCCATAAGTAACATGTAAATAAGTGGGTGACAAATCTGAGGTGATTAAGAATGGTGTTTTATGTGGCTTACATTTTGTAATCATGCCACGTTGTGGAAGTATGGGCATTGTTTTGACTGGACTGAATGCAAGCTAAGGATGAGTGAGACTCAGCAGTCACAGTAGCCTCCCACTCCATTAAAGGTATCCACACGTGGCCAGTACTCCCTTCTCCCAACATTATTTTCATTAAGATTTTAAAAAACTATTAATATAGCTATTTTTCTTTAAAGTATTAAGCAGTACAGAAAGAGATAAATTTCTTGTGAGTCTGAATAAAAGTCTCATTGGAGCAGTAGTTTATTTTTTATTTAATTTTATTTTATTTTTGACAGGCAGAGTGGACAGTGAGAGAGACAGACAAAGGTCTTCCTTTTTGCCGTTGGTTCACCCTCCAATGGCCGCCGCGGCTGGTTCACTGTGGCCTGCGCACCACGCTGATCTGATGGCAGGAGCCAGGTACTTATCCTGGTCTCCCATGGGGTGCAGGGCCCAAGCACTTGGGCCATCCTCCACTGCACTCCCTGGCCACAGCAGAGAGCTGGCCTGGAAGAGGGGCAACCGGGACAGAATCCAGCGCCCCAACCGGGACTAGAACCCAGTGTGCTGGTGCCGCAAGGCGGAGGATTAGCCTAGTGAGCCGAGGCGCCGGCCTGGAGCAGTAATTTAAACATGTCTAGAAGATAATTTTTTTGGACTTACATGTTTGTGGAAAAGTCATCATATTTTTATCTTATTTTTAAAATATGCTTGTTTATTTGATTGAGACAGACAGACACACACACACACAGAAGAAGAAAGAAGGCAAGAAAGCCCTTCCATGTGTATGGTCACTCCTTAAATACCTTCAAGAGCCAGGATTGGTACAAGGCTTAGGCAAGAAGCCAGGAACTCTTTCTGGGTCTCTCATGTGGGTGGCAGGGACCTGAGTAATTGAGCTATAGTTTGCTGTTTCCCAGGCACATTAGCAGACAGCTGACTCTGAAGAGGAGGCTACACTTGATCCCAGCCTCTCTAATATGGGATGGAATAGTTTATAATTCTTCTTGGAAGTCATGCAAAGATTTCTGAACCAGATTATTGACATGATGTTGGTTAGTTTATCCTGGATGCTATTGGGGATAAGAGAGGAAGCAGATGTACCAGGTACAGGTCTGAGATGGCTTAGACTGGACCAAGATTGATAGTTTTTCCTAATGAATTTTAGAAGGAAAAGGGGAATGAAGAAAAATTTTTAAGTATTAGACCTGAGCAACTGGGAATTAAAGCTCTTTGGAGTGTTAATGAAAGTCACTGAAATGGAAAAGGTGGGCTGAGGTCAAGCAACATAAAATAATTTAGGTTTTACTGCTCAGTAAAAGGTTTAACTGAGAATACAATGTTATCAAAGTTACATTTTTTTTTTTTCTTTTTAGAATTTATTGAGGGGTTTCAAAGAGAGACAAGCACACTTCCCATTCACTGGTTCACTCTACAGTTTCCCACAATGGCATGGATTGTTGTTAAATTGAGCTAGTGTATATTTATTAACATTATATATCGCTGAGCTAGTGTATATTTATTAACAATGGATTTTCATGGAAACTGCATAGAAAAGGGACATACATACTGACCTTAGTTAGAACAAGTACTGATGTGACAGCTGCTCTGATCATCTAAAGACATCTGCTTATAGACTAGCAGTTGCAAGTAATGGTTAGTTGTTGATCACTACTGATTTGTATGAGGCTTTTGCACTTCAGGTTCCTAATGAGTTTCATGGTGGGATTATTTGTTTTTTAGAAATTGTTTCAAAACACTTAAAATTTTTATTTTTAGGTTTGGCTGTTAAAAATGTTGGTTGATCCTTCTCTTACTCCCCTTTAGTAGTTTTTCCAAATCCATCGTGTTGTATATCTGTGCATGCAGTTGGTTTTGTAAAGGCAGGTTTCATGGCCACATAAATGTCAATTTTCCTGTTTACATTACCCACTTAAACTGACAAAAGACGTGTGATTTTTGATTGGCTTGATGGAAAATTTTCCTTTCATCTTTTTGTTAATACATGAATATAGCTGCCTTTATTTTTATAAACAAAAAATATGGACTTTTGAACTATGAATGATTAAAACCATTATTACACCACAACGTGTAAAAAGAACAAACATTATCCTTTATTTAGCCTCAAAATAGGATTTCACTGATGTTTTTATTTTTTCTTTTGGAGTAAGGATAGTTTGAGTTGTGTAACTAGCTGTACTGTTTAGTTAATGGGTATGCATAAATGTATTCAGTGAAATCAATTACTTTCTACAACTGCTTCAGAGGCTCAGGTTGTACCCATGCATAACCAATGATTCATTCCTTCTGATGTAAGTGAATTATTCTGCCCACATCAGACTCTTGTACATGCTTTGGGATTTTTGCCTTGATTGCTGTGCAATGTTATCCATGTGAGGTGTATTTATACCTTTAGGCCTAGTGCTTTGTAACAAAGTATAGTAATGATTTGTTTTTAATAGAAATATTATTTTGCCAACTGAAATATAGATACATGCTAGTGGCGTGGTTGAAATGGAGTGAAATTTCCTGTAATGGAAGTATATAAATCCTGTTATGTGAATCAGAAGATTAGTGACTTGTAGTTCTTATTGTTTCTGTTTTCAATTAGTAACCAAATGATAATATACTAGTTGAAAAAGCTACAGGGTACATTTTGAAAAAGATCGACCCATCCATCTAGCCATAGCTCTGTAGGCATGCTCATGTCTCCTGCAACAGATGATTTGAAGAGCTTAACTTAAAAACTAAGAAATGAGTAAACATTTGATAAGGGAAATTCTGGTATAGGGAAAATACATCTCATTGAATATGAGGGTAAGCACATGTGTATGCTTACACATGCAAAAAACTCCCCATGTGGGGCATTTGCATAGTGGTTAAAATGTTGGTTATGATATCTGTGTCCTCTGTGGCAGAATCTGGGTTCAATATCTGGCTCTGCTTCTGATTCCAGCTTCCTGTTAGTGCAGACATTGGGAGACAGCAGTGTTGGGTTGAGTAGTTGAGTCCTTACCACTTAACATTTGAGACCTGGATTGAGTTCCCTGCTTCTAGGTTTGACTCCACCAGCTGTTACAGGTCTTTGGAGAGTGAACCAGCTCTGTCTCTTTCCCTCTGACTCAGAAGAAAATAAAACAAAACAGACAAACAAAAAATAACCCTCCAAAAGAAATGAAAATACCTTGCTGAGTACTTTAAGCTTGTCTCTCTTAAGCATGTTTTTAATGGCTAAATTAAAAAGGAAGGCCTTAACTTTACTCTAAATGTACTAGAGGAAAACAACATTTTCTCACATAATACTAGTTTTTCCTCTAACTTCCTCCTGACTCCCTCCCTCTCTCCACCCCCCCCCCCCTTTCTTTCTTTTAAGATTATTTATTAATTTGAAAGGCAGAGTGGCAGGGAAAGACAGAAAACTTCCATCTGCTAGTTCACTCCCCAAATGGCTGCCAAGGCTAGGCTGGGCCATGGCAAAGCCAGGAGCCTGGATTCTGTACAGGTCTTCCATGTGAGTGGCATGGGCCCAAACACCAAGGCCATCTTCCAGTTTTCAAGGCATATTAGCAGGGAGCTGAATCGAACGTGGTGCAGCCAGGACTCAAACTGAAGCTCATATGGTAAGCTGCAGCTTGACCCATTGCACCACAATGCTGACCCTTTTTGCACTGATATTAAGAATAATTACAGCTGGGGCTGGTACTGTGGTGTAGTGGTTAAAGCTGCTGCCTGTAATGCCAGCATCTCATATGGGCGACAGTTCAAAACCGGGCTTCCAATCCAGCTCTCTGCTATAGCCTGAGAAAGTAGTAGAAGATGGCACAAGTCCTTGGGGTCCTGCACCCATGTGGGAGACCTGGAAGAAGCTCCTGGCTCCAGATTGGCACAGCTCTGGCCATCTGGAGAGTGAACCATCTGGGGAGTGAACTAGTGGATGGAAGACCCTACCCCCCCACCCCCGCCTCTCCTTCCCTCTCTGTGTAACTGTGACTTTCAAGTAAAATACATAAGTCTTTAAAAAAAATAATTACAGTTGTCTGTTCCTCTGTATTCTAAGGGAGTTGATGTAAGATCCCTCCTCAGATATCAAAAATAAAATATACTCAAGTTCCTTATGTAAGATCATATGGTATTTGCATATAACTTAGTGAACATTCTCCACTATACTTTAAAACATCTGTAGATTAAGGCTGACATTGTGGTGTAGCAGGTAAAGCCTGTGCCTGCAATGCTGGCAACCCATATGGGTGCTGGTTCCTGTACTGGCTGCTCCATTTCTTTTTTTATTTATTTACTTATTTTTTTAAAATTTCTTTATTATTATTTGACAGGTAGAGAGAGAGAGACAGAGAGAAAGGTCTTTCTTCCGTTGGTTCACCCCCCAAAAGGCTGCTACGGCCAGCATGCTGCGCTGATCCGAAGCCAGGAGCCAGGTGCTTCCTCCTGGTCTCCCAAGCGGGTGTAGGGCCCAAGCACTTGGGCCATCCTCCATTGCCCTCCCAGGCCACAGCAGAGAGCTGGACTGGAAAAGGAGCAACCAGGACTAGAACCGGTGCTCATATAGGATGCCAGCACTGCAGGCGGAGGATTAACCAAGTGAGCCACGGCGCCAGCCCCTGGCTGCTCCATTTCTGATCTAGCTGCACGGTAATGGCCTTGGAAAAGCAGAGAAGATGGCCCAAGAGCTTGGACTTCTGCTACCCACATGGGAGACCTGGAAGTAGCTCCTGGCCTTGGCCTGGCCCAGACCTGGCTGTTGTGGCCATCTGGGGAGCGAACCAGCAGATGGAAGTTCTCTTTCTGTCTCTCTTTCTCTCTGAAACTCTTTCAAGTAAATAAATATTTTAAAAATTGTATATTACATAAAATATATAAATAAGTGCCATGTGAATAGTTGTTATACTATACTTTTAAGGGAATAATGACAGTAAAAAAGTCTGTAGGGATTGAGATCCGAAGTTTTTTTTCCAAATACTGTGTGTCTGAGGTTGGTTCAGTCTGTGGATTTGCAACCTGAGGGTGTGGAGGATCAGCTGTGTTAAGGTCAACTTAGATCTGTTGGTAGATGGATCAAAACAGTTTAAAATAAACTGTTCAGTAACCATTAAAGCCTACTTTAAAGATCATTGACATGCTTGTTCAGGAATATCTAGTGAGCAGTTCACTCATTTCGTGGGTTGGTGGGGAGGAGAAATCATGTTGTGGCTTAGGAGGTGAACAAAAGGTGAAGATGTAGAGACATTTGGGCAAGACAGGAGTGTGGCTTGGTTGACAAGGTTTATAAAGGGGATGTGATATTAAGGAATAGCCTCGTCTTTCTTCCCACCCTGAGTGTGTTGGTTACTTTTTGAGCATATGTGAGTGTATCCTGAAAGTGAAGATGGGAAACAAAGGGAATGAGCTGTGCTGTAATGTCTCTCAGCAGGTGTGAAGCAAGTCCAGGTTTCAGTGAAATAGTCTTTGGCTAGGAGTGTAAGAGAAGGAACAAAATAAAGGGTAGGAATGAATGTCAGTGAAGGGGAGTGTGGGGGGCAGGATAGGGATAAAAGAGCAAGTCTAGGGGAACTGTCTCTATTTGCTGTATTTACTCAGTAGATAGTCTGTACATACCAGTGGGTTTGTAAAGACTAGAAATACAGATAGGACAAAGTCTCTGTTCTTATGAGGTCATAGTCAAGTGTCGTGTCCTTCCGCTAGTATTGTGAGTCAGTAGATAGTGGTTGTTATGTGGGAGGGCCTGGCATGGTGGTTGGCATACATCGTAGTTAACCTAAAACTGAATTAATGAATCCCATTTGCATATATTCTGCTGTTTTGGTAACTGATATCTGAAGTCACATAAAATAATTTAACTTTTAAGAAGTAATAATATGTATGTAAAAACAAAATGCTGTCATCATTACTACTGATGGTCTTCCTTTTATGAACAGTTAGTATTTGGCAATTTTTGTAGCTCAGAATACATTGCCCCATAGATCATCCATAAATGTTTGAATGTTCTTTGTGTACATAGTATTGTTTGGAAATAAGAATTAAAGTCAATTTGTGTCTGAGTAGCTGGATATTTTCACTTAAAAATGTGAGACAATATAACAAATATTAAAATAAGTTATGAACAAAGTTTTGTGGTCATAGGAAAGGATATAATTAGGACTGGTTGGTTGTTTTCCTTTTTTATTGATAAACATCTGTTCTACTTACATCTAGTCCAAACTTTGGGCCCCAGGAGGATTGTAGCAATAATTACTGTTCAGTTTTCCTTTTGAAACTATAGGTTCTTTTTTAAAAAATGGTGTTATTTGATCTTGTGTTAAATCACATTTTTTTTTTTGACAGGTAGAGTGGACAGTGAGAGAGAGAGACAGAGAGAAAGGTCTTCCTTTTGCCGTTGGTTCACCCTCCAATGGCCGCCGCGGCTGGCGCACCGCGCTGATCCGAAGGCAAGAGCCAGGTGCTTCTCCTGGTCTCCCATGGTGTGCAGGGCCCAAGTACCTGGGCCATCCTCCACTGCACACCCGGGCCACAGCAGAGAGCTGGCCTGGAAGGGGGGCAGCTGGGACAGAATCCGGCGCCCCGACCGGGACTAGAACCTGGTGTGCCGTCGCCGCTAGGTGTAGGATTAGCCTATTGAGCCGTGACGCCGGCCAATCACATGTTTCTTAAAGGCAGTTATGACAACCTATGTAGAGTTGGAGATGCTATGCCCAATTTGATTTAGATTATAAATTTGATCTGAATGGTTGGTAAGGGGTATGAGGAGTTGAGGTTGTGAAGGGAAGAGGTTGTTTGAGAAGTAGATACAGTGATGAGAGTGGTGCTAAACTGTTTGTCCACACCTCTAAAATGAGGTCACTGAATTACATATCTAATCTTTACTCTAAGGGTGAACATTTATTTCTCCACAGAATGTGTACTTTGTTTTATTTTGGGTTACTCCCAACTGCAGTGATAATATACACGTGAAAATTCTGGGAATTTTAACTACCATCAAACCCTGTTCCCTACATGTCCCAAAAACACATCATATAATTGCTATTCCTGTTTATAATGCTATATATTACTTCTCATAATACTTAAGTCTTTATTATTTCTTGTCCATCTGTGATGTACTGTAAACACTACAAAGAAGCTTTCTTCATTTTTTGTTCAAATGTTTTTAATTTTTTATTTATTTTTTATTTATTTATTTGACAGGTAGAGTTATAGACAGTGTGAGAGAGAGAGAGACAGAAAGAAAGGTCTTTCTGTTGGTTCACCCCGCAAATGGCCGCTACAGCTGGCACTGCGCCGATCCGAAGCCAGGAGCCAGGTGCTTCCTCCTGGTCTTCCATGCGGGTGCAGGTCCCAAGGACCTGGGCCATCCTGCACTGCACTCCTAGGCCACAGCAGAGAGCTGGACTGGAAGAGGAGCAACCAGGACTAGAACCTGGCGCCCATATGGGATGCCGGTGCCGCAGGCGGAGAATTAACCAAGTGAGCCACAGCGCTGACCCCTTTTGTTCAATTTTTTAATAATGGCTTGAATAATATGCAGTTGTTGTTGAATCAAATCAACTAATCATCACTGGCCATTTGATTAGCTTGGAAGTGTGAATTGACCGTCTTCTTTTATACTCAGCAGTGCGCCTGATACTCTGTGTTTGTATGTTGGGAATGATGATGGTTGTGGCTGTGACAGTGTACACGTTCAAATGATCATACTTGGTCCCACCAAGGTCATATGTTGCACTGGGCAAGTGATGGCTTTATGAATAAGTGGCATTTGAATTAGACTTGTAAAGGATGGCCCATGCATGATGGTAGGGTATTCTAAGAACAGAGCCTTCGTGTTGCCTCAGCTCTGAGCTTTGTGTCATCTTAATGTTTACCCTCAAGATGGATGGATTTATTTATTAAAGATTTATTTTGAAAATCAGAGTTAGAAGAAGGGAGGGAGGGGAGCGGGGGGAGATTGATCTTCCATCCCCATATAGCCACAAATGTCAGGACTGGACCCAGTATGCAGGAGCTTCATCCAGGTCTCACATGTGGTGACAGGGTTCCACTCTTGGGCCATCTTCTGCTTTCCCAGGCTGTTAGCAGGGAGCTGGATTATAAGTGGAACAGCTGGGACTGGAACTGGTGTCCATATGGGATGCTGGCATCACAGGTGGTGCATCTACCCCTCCACTACAATGCCAACCCCCCGGATGGATGGATGGTTGGGTTGATTGATTTTTAAAGATTTATTTATTTATTTGAAAGTCAGAGTTACACAGAGAGGAGAGGCAGAGAGAGAGGCAGAGAGAGAGAGAGAGAGAGAGAGAGAGAGAAAGAAACACAGAGAGAGAGAGAGATCTTCCATCTGCTGGTTCACTCCCTACATGGCTACAGTGGCCGGAGCTGCACCAATCCAAAGCCAGGAGACAGGAGATTCCTGGGGGTCTCCCATGTGGGAGTGGGGGCCCAAGGAGATGGGCCATCTTGTACTGCCTTCCCAGGCCATAGCAGAGAGCTGGATCAGAAGTGGAGCAGCTGGGACTTGAACTGGCGCCCATATGGGATGCCAGCACTGCAGGCAGCGACTTTACCTGGTATGCCACAGCGCAGACCCCAGGATTTATTTTTAAAAAGTAAATTAACTAAAAAGTTTTTTTTATCATCTTCTATAATGATATTATATAAGTAAATTTAGTTGTTGCAATTAACTATTTGTATACTTTCTCAAACAGCCAAACTTCTTAGACATACTGTTACCACCTGAGAGACATATGTAAAAAAGCAGGTACATAGGATGTTTTCTTTCTGGATTGGGCAGAGTCCTCAGAAGACTGCTCTGGCCTCAGTTTTCAGTTTTTCTAATAGTATCCCATTTTCTTTATGTCCTGGAAGTGATAAGCACTCCTATGGAATTTTAGTCAGTTGGGATGAATAGAGCAAAAGATAATTCTCAAAGGGAAAGCTAAATATGGGAGGAGAGAGCTAAGTCATTGATAAGTAACATTATTGTCACATACTTGCTATACTTTTCTTGTATATATTCCAGTTGCACATAATTCTACATAAATAGAAATTCTTTTTAAAGTTTTCTTACTCTGGAAATTTTCATTTATTCAGGTACTGTTGAGGTATAAGCATGATACTGTGTTCTTGTTTTTTCTTCTAAGAAAATGATTGATTGTTTGCATTCATTGCCTGCAGCCAACCTGCTTATTAATTTCTTGATAACTGTTGATTAGAGACTTTTCTCTCAGTATACTAGGGACCTTTTATGGAATGGACAATAAAATAAAATGTTAAAAAAAGCTAGTTGTCTTCTAAGGTTTGTTATATCTTTAAAACACTAATACTGTGCCTTTAAAATAAGCTTACTTTATGGCACATAGTATCAGCAAGTCTTACTGTTTGATATATATAGATAGATAATTATCTACGTTTGTTTCCAACTGATTTTTATCTTACTGAATATTCTATTTGTAGTATTTTGTCTATCAAAAAGCTGCAGTTGAAGAATACTAGTCTTTCATAGATTTTGAAGGAAATAATTCTGTTAGCTATTCATATGCATTGATTTATAAGTGTATTTATGAATTATAATTTTGTAGCTTTTAGGTATTGTTACTCTTTGTCTACTTGTATCTGTGTTCCTCATAAACTGTTGTCTAAATGGGTTTTAGTATGTTTGAAAATGACCCAAATACAGGTTTCTGAAGTAGTAATAAAAAGACAGTCATAAAAATGCCAAGAACAAACATTTACTCTGCTCATGAATGGATTTCCCAAGTTGTTCCCAAATTAATATAAAATTCATGATATGTTTTTGAAGACAGACAACCATAACATGTGTTTGCTTAATTTCTAACATTGAAAAACTTTTAAGTGCTTATGAAGAGGAAAAAAACCCTGCGGGGAATAAATTTCTGGAATGGGTGTCTAACTCTTAAATTTTGATCCATATTGTAAATTGTACTGATTTTTTTTTTTTTTTTTTTTTTTTTGGACAGGCAGAGTAGACAGAGAGACAGAGAGAAAGGTCTTCCTTTGCTGTTGGTTCACCCTCCAATGGCCGCCGCGGCTGGCGCGCTGCGGCCAGCACACCGCGCTGATCCGATGGCAGGAGCCAGGAGCCAGGTGCTTTTCCTGGTCTCCCATGGGGTGCAGGGCCCAAGCACCTGGGCCATCCTCCACTGCACTCCTGGGCCACAGCAGAGAGCTGTCCTGGAAGAGGGGCAACCGGGACAGAATCCGGCGCCCCGACCGGGACTAGAACCCGGTGTGCCGGTGCCGCAAGGCGGAGGACTAGCCTAGTGAGCCACCGCGCCGGCCTGATTGGTATTTACACTCATATGTAGCATCACCTTTTCTCCAAACACATATATTTTCAAACATTTCATCTTTGACACTTAGATAGGAAGGAAATGCTGTCTTAGAGAAGTTTATGTTTCTGCTGTTATGGGTGAGTTGGACATATTTTACCCTATCTGGTTTTTGACATTTTCCCTTATTCTTTATTTTGGGAAGATTTGCCTTTTGCTTCCAGTCTGATGAATTGCTTTTTGTTCTGTTTTCTAGATTATCATTTGTTTTACTGACTTTATATCGTTTGTTTTTTGACCAGGAATGCGCTCCCATCTGCTGGTTTATTCCCCAAAGCCTGAAATGGCTGGAGAGGCAGGGTGCTAGGGACTCAATTTACATCTCCCAGATGGTGATGGGAACCCAAATACTTAAGCAATCACTCATGCCTTCTAGAGTCTACATTAGCAAGTAGCAGGAGCTGAGTTATCAAATCCAGGTACTCTGATATGTGATGCAAGCATCCTAATTAGGGCAAATGCCTACCCCTGGGCTATGTTTTTAAAAATTTGTATGTAGTTGAATTTGCTAATACCGTCTTTTGTGACTTCTAAGTTTTTTGTCAAAATTGAAAAGGGCCTTCACTACTCCAAAGTTATGAAGGAATTCTCCAGGGTTAATTTTAGTATTTTTTTTGCTTTAATCTTTTGCTTCTAAGTATTTGGTAGTTATTCTTTTGCAAGGTGGAAAGTGTGGACCCAAATTTGTTTTTCTGTGTAGCTACCTAATCAATCATCTGTTGAAGTCTGTCTTTTCTATTGATTAAACATGCCACCTCTGTCCTTTCTGAGAATTTGTACAAGTATATGTTTTGGTCTATTTTTTGGACTTTATTTCATACTATTGATATCTGTATGCTACTTTAGAATGTGTTTAAATATTTCACAGTGTTACTCATTGTATAGTCTTATTTGAAATCTGAACTTAAACTATTTTTGCATTTCTTTCTTGATTTATTTCTTTTCTTTTTTCTTTTTTAAGATTTCTTTATTTGAAAGGCAGTTACAGAGAGGCAGAGGCAGAGAGAGCGAGATCTTCCATCCACTGTTTCACTCCCCAAATAGCCAAGTAGCTAGAGTGGTGCTGGTCTGAAGGCAGGAGCCAGGAGCTTCTCTGAGTCTCCCTCATGGGTACAGGGGCCCAAACACTTGGGCCATCTTCCACTGCATTCCCAGTTGCATTAGCAGGGATCTGGATTGAAAGTGGAACAGCCAGGACTCAAACCAGTGCCCCTATGGGATGATAGTGCTGCAGGCTGGGGCTTTAACCTGTTGTGCTAAAGTGCTGGCACCTGACTTGGAGATTTCTGATGGTGAAATTTGGTCATTCCATCAAGGGGTTTTATTTTATTCTCGGATTTGTTTTGCATTCTCTCTCTCTCCCACCAACTACCCTCTACCTCATGTATCCAAAGCTTAGAGCCTGAATTAAACAATCCTTTCTTGTTGTCTTGTTACACATATGGTGGTGGTCCCTCTTTCATGTAGTTCAGCCTTTTGACAATTTTATTGAGCATTAATAATTCTACCTTCCCATATCTCTTCAAAATGTATTCATAGAGAGGAAGGTTTATATTATGTTTTTGCCTTATTAGCACACTTCAGGAATATTTATTTTCCAATTTTTTCTGACTCTTACAAAATTAACAACCTGTTTAATTATTATAAAGCTTTTTGTTTACATTTGATCAAATCTTTCAGATGTTTATGGTGGGAGGAGTTTCACCATATTTCCAGAGCTTGAAGTCTCCAAGTATTATACTTTGAAACTTACCCTTTGAACTGGTCTTTTTTTTTTTTTTTTTTTTTTTTTTTGACAGGCAGAGTGGACAGTGAGAGAGAGAGACAAAGAGAAAGGGCTTCCTTTTGCTGTTGGTTCACCCTCCAATGGCCGCCACGGCTGGCGCGCTGCAGCCGGCACACCACGGTGATCCAAAGGCAGGAGCCAGGTGCTTCTCCTGGTCTCCCATGGGGTGCAGGGCCCAAGCACTTGGGCCATCCTCCACTGCACTCCCTGGCCACAGCAGAGAGCTGGCCTGGAAGAGGGGCAACCGGGACAGAATCCGGCGCCCCAACCGGGACTGGAACCTGGGGTGTCGGCGCCGCTAGGCAGAGGATTAGCCTGTTGAGCCGTGGCGCCGGCTCTATATATTCTTGAATACTACTTAATGAATGCTAGTGTAAATTTATTTCCAGGGTCAGTTTTGGGGCACACGGAGTTGAACCACTGTGTATGACATTAGCACTCCATATGAGCAATAGTTTGAGTCCTGGCTGCTCCATTTCTGATCCAGCTCTCTGTTAATGTATGTGGGAAAGCAGTGGAGGATGGCCTAAGTGCTTGGATGTGTCACCCACATGGAGACCTTGATGGAGTTTTGGGCTCCTGGCTTTAGCCTGGCCCAGCCCTGACCATTGTGGCCATTTGGAGAGTGGGCCTGCAGATGGAAGATTGATTCCCTACCCTACCCTGTGTGTGTCTATTTTTCCCCCTCTGCTTTTCAAATAAATACATTTTAAAAAGAAGGCTTTTTTGTATAGTATATATTAAATCTATATGTAATATAGATTAAGGCTATACATATTATATATATTTATTTATTTCACAAGCTCATGACTCTTTTATCCTGGGTCAAACCCTTGATAGGTGGCTTACTTTTCTCAACTCTAGAGCCAAGGAGCTGACATTGACATAGAGTTGAGGTCTGCAGTGGTGTATGAGAGATGGTATAAGATGGTGGTATGGGGCCAGTGCTGTGGCCTAGCGGATAAAGCCACCGCCTACAGTGCCGGTATCCTGTATGGGCACCGGTTTGAGTCCCAGATGCTCTACTTCTGATCCAGCTCTCTGCTGTGGCCTGGGAAAGCAGCAGAAGATGGCCCAAGTCCTTGGGCCACTGCACCCATGTGGGAGACCCGGAAGAAGCTCCTGGCTCCTTTCTTTGCATTGGCGCAGCTCTGGCCATTGTGGCCAATTGGGGATGGAACCAGTGGATGGAAGGCCTCTTTCTCTCTCTGCCTCTCCTTCTCTCTCTGTGTAACTCTGACTTTCAAATAAATAAATAAATCTTTTTTAAAAAATATGGTGGCACGTCACAGTGAAGCAAAAAGACTAACAGACCAGGGGCTGGCCATGTAGCGTAGTGAGTAAAGTTGCTGCAGGCAGTGCTGGCATCCCATATGGCTGCTCTACTTCCCATCCAGCCCCCTGCTGTGGCGTTGAAAAGCAGGATAAGATGACCCAAGTGCTTGAGCCCCTGCACCCATGTGGGAGATGTGGGGGAAGCTCCTGGTTCCTGGCTTTGGATCTGCTTGGCTCTGGCTTTTGCGGCCATTCGGGGAGTGAACCAGTGGATAGAAGACTTCTCTGTCACTGCTTTTGCCTCTGCCTCTCTGTAACTCTTCCTTTCAAATAAATAAATATATATTTAAAATAAATAGAGTAATAGGCCAACGATCAGTGTCATTGCTAGATGCCACTTTGAATAAATAGGTGGAATTGTTATAGGGACAAAGCAGAGTAGAAGGGAGTATCTTTGGAACTGGTGTGGCTTTTGAGCTTAGGATACTAGGTGAGTAAAGATTAAGCCTCTGGGGCCCACTTTCATTCTCTGCTGCTCTCTGAATCAGGCCTCAGTGGTATTTGAACCTGGCACATTCTGTTTTGTTGATTGTTTGGCAGTGATAACACTTGTTGTGGTAAGCAGATTGGCTAACCACCTCACTTAAATTTTCTAATTAATCTTTAAAAATGTTCTCTTGAAAATATATTGTCTTTATTATATGGGAGCAATTTGAAGTTTGAGAGGTTAAAAAACCTAAGTAAATGAATGATAGACTGGGGATTTGGATGTAGTAATAAATAGTTCCAAAATTGTGTGCTTAATCTCTGCTCTGCTGCCTTATTAATGAAGCAAGTCTTGACTCTTTTCTACTTTTTGTTAACTTGTTAGACTTAAATTATCCCAAATTTGATTGCTGTTAATTATAAGAGTGGGAATAAGAGAGGGAGGAGATGTACAATTTGGGACATGCTCAATCGGACTTGCCCCAAATGGTAGAGTTAGAAATGTGCCAGGACATTCCAGTTCAATCCCATCTCACTACCAATGCCATCTCACTAGTCAAAGTGATCAATTTCAGTTCACAACTGATCTTTTAACAGTGTTTTCTTTATTATGCTCAGGGGTTATTTTTATGTTAATGTTTCAACAAAACACTAAAACTATCAGATTAGGAATAACAGAATGCTTACAGTGTTACCTTTCCATGTTCTGCCATCTTTTCTGTTCAAGGAGACAAAATCTGTGCATTTGATATTAGGAAGGCCTATGATTAATTGTTAAATAAATTTATATGAATCTTTCATACTCCTTAGCATGATTTCAGGGCATGCTTTAAAATGAAATAGACAAGATAATTCGGATGGAAGTTGTCCATTATTTTTGGAGCAGCTACACTCCTGGGAAATGCATATTTAATATTGTTTAAAGTGTTCTGAAAATCTATATGTTCTGTAAAATGAGTTTCATTGCTTTCATGGTTATAAATCAAATTTGGGACCATGAATAAAATATAACTTTTTTTAAATAATGAGAATTTTGGGGTGCTCAGTTAACTTTGTTCTATTTTCTTAATACTCTGAATGTGAATCATAGTGAAGTGGTTGGTCATTCCCTCAATCATAGCATGAAGATGAGACCATGAAGAGTAAGCTTGTTACATTTCACTTGAGGATTGCAAAATTTAATTTTGCTTATTTTCCTGAAGATTGACCTTTTGGCACACCAGGCCTTCTTGCGTTGTTCCGGCCTTAGCGGTTTTCTTCTTGGTGGACTTTCCGTGATGAAGAACCTCACAGCTTTGCCTTGTGTTTCATTCTCCATTTGCCTCCTGACAAATTCATTAAGCTCTTTTACTTATGGAAATCATTTGTTAAAGAATCCAAATATATGTCCTGAACCGCTTTGGCTTTCCTGAACTCCATTCAGCTGGCTGTTTGATATCTTTTGGGTGTTTGACCACTTCAGTCAGATCAAGAAGCCGAGAGTTCTCTCTGAATCTTCTTTAACTTTTACTTCCACAGCTATCCCTTGGGAAGTCTTGTTTACTGCAGAATATATTCAGACTCTGTTATTTGCTTCACTTACTGCTGTAATTCAAACCCTTTATCATTTGGTGTGTAGACTGATAGAACCAGTTTCTAATTGAATTTTTTTCCTGCGTCTGTGCAGACTATTATATCACAAGAACCTCACTCTCCAGAGTAAACAAGATTGTCATGTATGTTGCTCAAAACTTATTCTTTCTGTCATATTCAGAATGAAATCCACCTTCTTACCATATTTATAAGGCCTTACATAGTCCAGAACCTTCCTGTCCTGCTAATGCTTCGTACCTTGCCCATGTGTAGTCACTTGGAGGCTTTTGTTTCTTGGAAACAAAGTTGTTTCTGCTTATAGGCTCTGTCTGGAACTCTTTGTCTAGGTTGTTGACTGACCTCCTTGGCATCTTTTTAGAACTTTGTTCAGGTGTCCTTTCTTTAAGGAGGCCTTAACTAACTAAAAGTCATATTCCAGGTAGTCAGCCTCTAGTCCCTTAATCTGTTTTTGTTTCTTGCAGTTACAGCTCCCTAACATATTCATTGGGTGTGTGTGTCTGTCTTTGTATTTGAATGCACTGTATCCCAATTACAGGATGGTACTTGAAGTATAGTAGATAGTGTTTGTTGAACAAATTACCGAGTGTCCTTTATTCTTTTAAATTCATGTTCCTCTTAATCCCACAAAGAATTTGAAGTAGTTTAAAAAATACTTTCAAATGCATTTAAATCAATGCATGCAAAATGCAGATAGAATAGAAATGACTGGTAAGAAATTTAATATGCAGGATTTTACATGGTTCTTAAATATGGATCAGGAGTTGGACTCTGAAATCGTGAATGCCATAAAGAATACCTTGTCTGTACGAAGAAAATATTATTCTGCTCCAGAGAAGCATGGCTTTCCCTAGCATTCAATAAATGTACCGTAATATGTAAAATAGTGTATTGTACACAGCAGTGTTTAATAACTCCGTTTAAAGTAAACCTGAGGGATGATGCTGTGAGGAGTCAGAAGGGTTAATAGATAGTCAGAGGATACCAATGGAATTTGAGGTGTAAAATATTTGCTTCCTTCCCCAAAGCATTATCTTTAGCAAGACCAAATAGGCTGCCCTTCTTCCTTTTGAATCTCCAAATCTACCATGAGAATATCAAGGGAGCTCTTCCTGAGCTCACAGCTTATCCTGAAAACAAGTTACCTATCCCACCCTTAGCAGCCCAGACAGGATGGAGAATTGTAAATGAGGTCTTTTGAGGGTTTTTGGTCCCACCTGGTAACTGAATGTCAATCTGATTGTCAAGTGTCTCCCTCCCCCCCCCCCCCCCCCCCGAAGTTGTACTTAAAAAAACCTACTACCACCAGTACCTTTGATTTATTCCGCTCTTGGAAGACCCCCTCCATGCTGCTCTGGCTGGAGGCCTTTGACTCTAATAAATGCTTTTAAATCTCTTTGCCATCCGCTTGGAAATTCTTCATGGGAGACAAAGAACTGAAGTAAGAATAATTTCTCTGCCACTGTTTTCCTGTAACAATGTCAAGATGAAGCTCAGAGAAGGCGAATCTCTGAACAGTGATCAAGTGTGTTCTTATTTCTTCTCTCTCTGTCCTGCTTCCAGTAAGCTTCCTTGCTTCTTTAAGGTTGAGCTTCTTGTGCTGTTGAGGTACAACTCTTTTAAGTCACAGATCAGTGAGAAGAGTTGGGTCATTGTTTCTAAAGCAGTTCATTCTAGGACAGATTTCCTGAAGGTGCTCAAATAACGGACAGTAGTGACTGTTTTATTTAAGTTACTCTATGGTGATTTGTAGTCTTTATTAGTGAGTTTTGGCATCTAGCATCATAGATGAGGAAGGATTGACACAAACTATGGATGAGCTTCATATTTTAACTCTAGAAATCTTAATATACTATTGGAGAACTAATTGCATTTTATAGGGAAAATTCAGCTCAGCCTCTTTACTTCATTTTATTAAGAATCTTGAATGTATTAAAAATTAGTGGAAGTAAAATTTTATTGGGATTGTTTATGTTCAGATATATAGTTTCGTAACTTAGATGTTATTATGGTGGAATAGAGATAATACTTGGGGAAAAGACAGCAATTATTTTTTATCCTGTTAGTATCTATTCAAGAAATTGTCAAAGTTTGCTATTGTTGTTTTGATTATTTTCCTATCAACTGAGGGTTGATAGTTTGGCTGGGGTTGTTAGGGTGAAAACGATTTGGCAGTTGGGTGCAAGGTTTTTGTAACACATCACTAATCATGAAAAGAGTTTGTTCTCATTGAGCTTTTCTTCTCCCTTGTTCCTTCCTTCCTTGTGATTTTGTTTTTTCCGTTGTCTCTTTTTATCACTGTAACTGTCCTAGTTCTGCACAGCTGTCCTTTCTCCTGTCTGTTTTGTCCTGTACATGTTGTCATTTGGCCTGTAGTTGTACCTGAAGCTTGTCACAGAACTCTGATTACCTTTCCCATTCCTCCCGACCCAACTTTATTTTACCTCTATTTGTAATTGCTATTGTCTTTTTCCTACAGTGACATGAGAAAATGCAATTTGTCTTTGTTTTCAGTACCTGCAAAGAATTCTCAAAGGCAATACTAGAACTTGAAAAAAAATTTTAGATTGGTATTTTGACCAGTATTAATTGCTTATTTTCACTTGACAGTGATTTTTTTTTTAAGTAGAAAGACAAATGTTCTCATTGTTTTCTGTTGGCATACTCTTTTTTTTTTTTTTTTTTTTTTTTTTAATTTGACAGAGAGACAGAGAGAAAGGTCTTCCTTCCGTTGGTTCACTCCCCAAATGGCCACTACGGCCGGCGCTGCGCCAATCTGAAGCCAGGAGCCAGGTGCTTCCTCCTGGTCTCCCATGCGGGTGCAGGGCCCAAGCACTTGGGCCATTTTCCACTGCCCTCCCGGGCCACAGCAGAGAGCTGGACTGGAAGAGGAGCAACAGGGTCTAGAACCTGGCGCCCATATGGGATGCTGGCACCACAGGTGGAGGATTAACCAAGTGAGCCATGGCACTGGCCCTGGCATAACTCTTTTAAAAATAAATGATTTGGTAGAGTTGTGGAGTCCTGAGAAGAATACTGGAATCAAAGTTTGAGAGTACAAACTTTGAAGTTTGATAGGCCTGTGTTCAGAGCATCCTTCTGTCCCTTTTAGCTGAATAATTGTTTCATCATCTATAAGATATAGTCAGTCCCTCAAAAGAGGAGTTGTGATGTGTAATTGGAATATAGAACAGATAGCATAGTGTCAGGCACATACCATCTGTAATTACTGTTGTGTAGAGAAGTTTAGTGATTTCTTGATTTGTTAGGTCCCTCTGGATTGGTACTTGTCATATATCAGAATTTAGGACAAATCTACAAGGTCATATGGGATGGATTCAGGAATAGGCTTTAATAAGATAGGTGCAGCAAGGGGACAGAAGACATGATTTCCACATCCCCTTACTAGTTCATACAGAGGAATGACAGAGTTTTGGCATTCTGCTAAACACAGCCTAAGTTTTTATTCAAATTTAGGTATCATGTTGACGATATTTCTTACAGAACTGTTAGCAGTTTAGCTTTGTCAGTCATTGTGCAATCACAAAAACTACTGGGGAACCAGATGTTACTGTTGTGGATTCCTGCAGTGATCTGAGAAAGTGAGCCATCCAGCATGTGGAGTTGTTGGGGTCCATAGGAATTTGGGTATGCTCTAGTAATGCAGGAAGCCATGGTCCTATAAGAAACTGAGTGCAGTTGCTGTTTGTCCTGTTGGGAGAAGGGGATGGGGGACAGATTCTGGCTCATTGTCTAGGCAGTCCAGAGAGACACTTGATGTAATTTTGGGTAGTTCTGCTTTTCATATCATACTTTATTCCCAGGATCATGGAATCTATTTTCTCAAATATTCATCAAATTAAATGTCAAATACTGTATGTTTACTTTTGTGCCATTAAGGAGTTGATGTCAAGACAGGTAACATTAGTATTCACTTCAGAGTCTTAGAATGAAAAGAATTAGTCTTGATTTGCTCAGGTTCAACTGAGCTGTAAAAGATGTTAAAGATATGCTTGCTGTAGGGTTTGGAAAGTTGGTATGATCAAGTCCACATACTCAGGGAGTTGAGTGTCTTTGAAGGATGAGGTGGAAGGATCTCTTGTAAATACAGGTACAGCATAAGAAGCATCACAAGAAACATCACCAAGCAGCTTAGAGTAAAAGATAAGAAGATGTCTCAAAGGATAGCCAGAGGTGAAACAACATAAAAATATGCTTTTGGGGAAGGAATGTCAAGGTTATTGATAGCTCTTACATTTTCTAGCTGTGGAAGAGATAGCAAGAAGGAGAATGAATTTTAGAAAGTTGATGGCTATATAGCATATTGCATTTGGAAACTAGCTAAAATTTAAATTCTTTTGGAATTGTGATCTCTAGTAGTTTTTGGTGTAAGTTGGGCTTCCTCAAAATATTACATGTTAGTGTAACAAATTAATTTACTAACAAAATAGCAGGGACTTATTCTAAGGTAGGGGAAAAACAAACTAATAACCAGGAATCTGTCAACTTCCAATAGCTTTAAAACTTTTTTTTTTTAGGCCGGCGCTGCAGCTCACTAGGCTAATCCTCCACCTAGCGGCGCCGGCACACCGGGTTCTAGTCCCGGTCAGGCGCTGGATTCTGTCCCGGTTGCCCCTCTTCCAGGCCAGCTCTCTGCTGTGGCCCAGGAGTGCAGTGGAGGATGGCCCATGTGCTTGGGCCCTGCACCCCATGGGAGACCAGGAGAAACAGCTGGCTCCTGCCTTCGGATCAGCATGGTGCGCCAGCCGTGGCGGCCATTGGAGGGTGAACCAACGGCATAAGGAAGATCTTTCTCTCTGTCTGTCTCTCTCACTGTCCACTCTGCCTGTCAAAAAATAATAATAATAAAAAAAACCCACTTTTTTTTTAACAATTAATAGTGAGTAGAGGTGTGTGAGAGATGGAAATAGCATTAGTCACTTCATGTTCTATGTATAGTTTATGGGGTCCCCCAAAAAAACAACCAAAAAATAACCTTCAAAACAGAGCCCCAGAACAAAGTTGCAGCATTGATATATAGAACACATTATTTTTCTTTCCTATCAAAAGTTATGCTTTTGAGAGAGAAAACAATATAATTTGGATTATATCTGTGGTCCTTAATGTAAAAAGATATATATTTAAATGACTTCCTGGATTCTTTTTTTTTTTTTTTTTCAGGCAAACATTTGCTCTATGCAATTAATTTTATTAGAACTCCCAGTACTGTTTGGGAAACCAGTGATACTCAAAGATAAAGTCTAATTTCTGAGTTGTTCTGTCTAAGATATTGTCAGCATAAATGGTATCAGTATGGGAGCACAGATAGATGTTTCAAAGACTGGAAACTTTGGTGCTGGCTGTGTGATGTTGAAATTTTCTCTCAACTTCCCAGGGTGGGTGGGATGTAGATGTCTCTCTCATCTTGGATAGTCCTTTCATCCTTGTAGCTTTTGTGTTTAATGATGCTAGTATTTTAAAGTACCATTTTTTGGCTTTGCATGTTACCATTTTACAAATAGTATATTTTTAAAGAATGTCTAAATTTGAATCTGTGCACATTATCCTAGCATATTTTTTGAAACATAGTATGCTTTGACTTTTAAAAATTTTTAAGTATTTATTTTCATTTTATTTAAAAGGCAGACACATGCAGAGATTACATCCATCTACTCATTCAGTCCCATGTGCCTGTAATAGTCAGGGAGGGTCCAACTAAATCCATGAGCCAGGAACTAAATATGGGTTTTCCACATGGGTGGCAAAATTTCAAGTTCTTGAGCCATCACCTGATGCCTACCAGTGCACCGTAGGAGGAAGATAGAATGGAGAGAAGAGACAGGACCTGAACCCAGACACTCTCACATGGGATGTGGATATCCCAACTGATGTCAGATGTCCAGCCATGCATTGACTTTGGTGCTTTCTACTTAGCTAACATGTTAATGCTATGCAAGGTAGAACTTGGAACTTTCACTGCTCATGGTAGTCATGAGTGTGGCTTGGACATGGTAGTGGTACTTGTTTCAGTTAAGATACTGTTCACATGTCTTGTAATTTAACGTTAGCCATTATTGAATGATCTCAGACATAGCAGTGATGACCTCATTCCTGGGGACCAAGAGGATGCCTTAAATGCTTCTTAAATAAGTGATATATTGTCAAAAAAGGCTAACATGATAGCAAACCCAGTCTGAATTTAGTGTGTATCGTAGTATCATTATTGTAGTTCTTTGTGATAGCTTTTATAGAGACTATATTTCTGTAATTTAAAGTGTTGTTGCATGTTCATGTTTGTATT
This sequence comes from Oryctolagus cuniculus, assembly GCF_964237555.1. Lineage (NCBI taxonomy): Eukaryota > Metazoa > Chordata > Mammalia > Lagomorpha > Leporidae > Oryctolagus > Oryctolagus cuniculus. The sequence goes on from NC_091432.1 coordinate 100,580,849, forward strand.
TAATTCTTATTTTTGAAGATTTATATTATTTATTTGAAAGGCAGAGTTATAGAGGAAGAGAAGGGAGAGCCAGAGAGAGGGAGAAAAAGAAAAAGATCTTCTACCCACTGGTTTACTCACCAAATGGCTGCAATGGCTACAGCTGGGCCAGACTGAAGCCAGGAGCTTCTTCTGGGGTGCAGGGGCCCAAGTCCTTGGGCCATCTTTTGCTGCCCTCCCAAGCACATTAGCAGGGAGCTGGATAGGAAGTGGAGCAGCTGGGACTTGAACCAGGGCCTGTATGGGATGCCAGTGTCTTGGGTGGCAGATTTGTCCACTGTGCCACAATACTGGCTTCTTTGTATACCTTTTTATATTGATGGTTGAAATAAAAATAAATTTTGGCTGGCGCCACAGCTCACTTGGCTAGTCCTCCGCTGCAGCACCGGCACCCTGGGTTCTAGTCCCGGTTGGGACGCCGGATTCTGTCCTGGTTGCTCCTCTTCCAGTCCGGCTCTCTGCTGTGGCCCGGGAGGGCAATGGAGGATGGCCCAAGTGCTTGGGCCCTGCACCTGTGTGGGAGACCAGGAGGAAGCACCTGGCTCCTGGCTTTGGATTGGCGCAGTGTGCCGGCCGTGGTGGCGGCCATTTGGGGGGTGAATCATCGGAAAAGGAAGACCTTTCTGTCTCTCTCTGTCTTAACTCTGCCTGTCAAAAATAAGTAAATAAATAAATATTAAGATAAAAACGGTATTCAGGATGAATCACACAGGAAATCTAACTGTATGCTATTTGTAAGCAATATATCTAAACAGAAAGGTTTGGGAAGTTTGAGAAATATGTCAGGAAAGTACAAACAGAAAGAAAGCAGGAGTGGATATTTTAATATCACTTAACTTGGAATTCAAGACAATTAACTTAGTTTATTAATTATTGTCTTCTTTTCTTCCCAGTGTAGTCAGTCTGCCTTAAACCTGTTAACCAAATGGCCATGTGACAAAAATTAGCTTCTTATGTTATCAGGATTTTGTATGTAGCTTATATAATGTGTAAGTTCTAGAAGCATTCCCGAAGTTGTAAGAGACAACAAAATTGATATTGCCAATTTGGATACAAGTTAGAAATGAAATAAATATTGTCAGTTTTTTGAAACCTAAAAAGAGAGGCAAAAATGTGTCGAGCTCCATTTCTCTAAATTGCTTCCAGCTGCCTGCTTCCTAATATAGAAAAACTTATTAAAAGTGGCAGGTCAAAAATTGAATTCCTAAGGCAAAATATGACTGGTTCCATAATTTTGTTAAAGAGCAGGAAGTATTGGAGATTTTGTCACTATCGTAGCTCTATTTTTTTTTTTTATTTTGAGAATAATGTAAAGCAAATACATATTCCTAGCCCAGGAACAGTGTTTAGCCTGGATAGCTTAAGTGGATGGAAGAAAATACTAACCTGGGGAATAGGGACTGTGAAATTTTTCCTCATGCGTTCCAAAACTGTTAAGTATTTAAAAAGTAGATGAAGCCATTTAATGTGCTATATAATTAAAGACTGATGAATTTTGTCATGGAACTTAGTTGGGAATGATGCTTAGGTAAGGAAATATCATGAAAGCAAAATCAGCTGTGGCTTGGTTGGAGAATAGAAATTTAAATTTTATCTAGACTAATTGGGGGCTCAGGGAAAAGAATTTTTAGGCTAAAATGGCATAAAGAGACTCATAAAATAAAGAAATTTATGTAAATTCTGACATGAAATTGATGAGGAAAAGGAGACAAATACTTGCCTTTTGAAGATGTTTGAGGGTTTGGTAGACAATTGTGTATCTGAAAAATAGGGCAAACAATAGAGGAAACTGCATTGAAAGTATTTTTGAAAGTTATTTTTTAAAGGCATTCAGAAATTAAAGTGGTAGGATACATGCTCAAGAAAGGAGTTTGTTAGATTTAACAGATAGTTTCTGGGGGGGGGCAGTCCTGTGTTTTATAAGAAAAAGGATGCGTTGGAGACCATTATGATTAGTGAAATACACAGTCTTAAAAAGACAAATATTATATGTTTTCTCTGATTTGTAGAATCAAGTATATAGAATACAAAAATACAATGTATGAGTGAAATTGACATTTTGTGATTTGATTATTGTTTATAGCCCTTGTCTATTGTTGAATTCTTTATTTGGTAGAGGGTTAAGCTTGTGAATGTGAAGTAAATTGAAAATATGTCATTGAAAAAATTAAAAGGAAAAATAAGAAAGGAGACGGATGGAAAGTATCATGTTCTTAAAGCTGTACATAAGAAATACTTGACATCTGTTTCCTTTATATACATGAACAATAGTTTCTGGAAAATACTGGATTTAGGGGCTGGGAATCCTGCATCAGAAACTGAGCCATCAAAAATATCATGTAGAGTGTTTGTTGTGAATATCAATAGAGATTGTGCCTTCAGCAGAAGGGGGAAGCCTTCTGGATTACCACATGTATTTGGTCTGGGGGGAAAAGGAGGCAAGAAACAAGCAATACATCGTGATCTGTTTTCTCATTTGTGTTAGTTAACCTGTTGAGATTATTTAAAAATGAACCACGAGTATTTTATAAAATACTTTGTCACTGTAATATTCATATTCATTACCCCTTTTCATCACACCATACATAAGAATTTCTATTTCCAGACTACAAGGAAAATAGTATTGCAGGACCTTATTGACCATAGGGGAGTGAAAGGGATTAAAATCTACTTGTGGTTTGCATCTTAATATAGTCAGGAGCACTAATCAAGTCTTGGCAGACAAGTATGTTTGACAGCAAATCTAACCATTCTCCTGTATGATTTTATCTGTAAGAAACATGCGTTATCTACATGATACTAAAAAATGGAAAAAATTTCAAGCTGTTTCTAAGTGGTCTTGAAATAATTCATGCAGTGTCAACGTAAATTAACAATTCAGGTATCTCATATAAGATCTGTAATAACTGATTCTTATCTGAAGAGCAGTAGGGTTGGTTAGGGCTTAATAGTTTGAAATAGCATATTCAGCATTTAAAATTGATACATGCGTGTGAAAACATTTAATTTTAAAACTAAGCAAGATTTTAGGCATTTTACTCAGAGGTTAAGACACCCACATTGTATATCCAAATGACACGATGCGATTCTCAGCTCTGCTTTTAATTCTAGTTTCCTGCTAATGTGCACCAGGTAGTAGCTCAAATACTTGGGTCATTCCCTTCTACATGTAAGAACACTTGCTTTTTGGGAGGGAAACTGAAGTTGCTGAAGAGGACCTGAAAGACAACCTTTAAACTGAGTATCCTTTACAAAATACCTGTGCATGTATTACCTGCCAAAATTAATTTTAAAAGAACAACACTGAACTAAGACTCTCTTGTAAGTTCTATGTGAAATACACCGTCACTGGACACTCAGGTATCTTGCATCACTGATCCATCAGTAATGGTGCAGAGCTTGCCACTCAAGGGCCAAACACCTCTCCCACAAGAGGGTGTTTTCCTTGATCTTCCCTCCTCAGCCCAGACTCTCTAGGGTAAGCTTCCTATTGTAGGTTAGTTTTCATGTATTTTCTTATCATTACTTCTTACTTTTGTGATTGAATGGTTGCTGTTTTCCACTAGTTGTTTCTGTGGATAGAAGCAGGCTCCATGAAGGTTGGGAGTCTCCATCTCTGCCCTTAATGTATTCTATGGTGCCTTGTGTGGAGTTTGCACTCTGCATGCTTGTGTGAGTGAAGAGTAATTCTGGAAGATCAGAGTGAAGCCAGAGCCCATAAGGAAAATAGAATAATCAAATCTTTTACTCATGTTGGCATTTCTATTCATCCTTTAGTGACTTCCCTATAACCACAAAAACAAAACAAAACAAAACAAAACAAAAAAACCTTTTTTTAGAGATGAAGAACATAAATCCCTTTTAGAAACTAAGCTGAACCACAAAAAGGAAAAAATGCAGATACCTCTAAATTTCCTCATGTAATTTTGGTGGTCTCTTGGTTTCCAAAAAAGCTCTTTAACTAGACGCATCTCTTTGCAGGATTCTACTCTGCTGGATTGTTTTTCTGATTTTCAGTTTATTTTGAGAAGTTTGAGGTAATTTTTTCATGAGTTTTTCCTCCTGTTCTTCGATTGTACTTTGTGGATGTATTGTGAAGATTTTAAAACATGCAGAAAGGTCATATAAAATATACTTTGGGGGCTGGTGTTGCGGTTTGGTGTGTTAATCTGCTGTTTGCAATGCTGGCATCCCATATCAGAGTACTGCTGCTAGTCCCAGCTGCCCTGCTTCCAATCCAGCTTCCTGATAATGTGCCTGGGAAGGCAGCAAAAGATGGCTTGGGCCCTTGGTACCTGCGTTGGAGACTCAGATGGAGTTCCTGGCTTCTGGCTGTGACCTGGACTAGACCTGGCTGTTATAGCCATTTGGGGAAGTGAACCCATTAATGGAATATTCCTCTCTGTCCTTTTCATATAAATAAATCAATGAATAAAATACATGCACACACACACTATCCGACACCAAAATATCCACTCCCATATCTACAGTGTTAACATTTGTGCTTCCTCCTTTATCATGTAACTATCCATTGTCTTTTATTTAGTGCACTTCAGAGTAAGTTGCTAAAGTCATCATACTTTTCCATATACATCAGCTTGCATGGCATTAATTGAAGTTCATTACTTCTTTACAAGATTCTTTTTTTGTAGTAGAAATTTATAACAATGAAATACCCTAAGCATAAGTTTAACATTCAGTAAGGTTTTTTTTTTTTTTGACAGGCAGAGTTTGACAGGGAGAGAGACAAAGGTCTTCCTTCCGTTGGTTCACTCCCCAATGGCCGCTATGGCCGGCACTGTGCTGATCCGAAGCCAGGAGCTGTGTGCTTCCTCCTAGTCTCCCATGCGGGTGCTGGGGCCCAAGCACTTGGGCCATCCTCCACTGCCTTCCTGAGCTACAGCAGAGAGCTGGACTGGAAGAGGAGCAACCGGGACTAGAACCTGGAATGTTGGTGCCCAGTGAGCCACGGTGCCGGCCAAACATTCACAGAGTTTTGTCAAAAGCATATCCAGGGGCTGGTGCTGTGGAGTAGCAGGTAAAGCCACCGCCTGCAGTGCTGTCATCCCTTATGGACGCCGATTCTAGTTCCGATCCAGCTCTCTGCTATGGCCTGGGAAAGCAGTAAAAGATGACGCAAGTCCTTGCACCCCTGCATCCACATGGAAGACCTGGAAGAAGCTCCTGGCTCCTGGCTTTGGATCAGCCCAGCTCCAGCCATTGCAGCCAATTGGGCAGTGAACCAGCGGATGGAAGACTTTTCTCTCTCTCTCTGCCTCTCCTTCTCTCTCTTTCAAATTAATAAATAAATCTTTAAAAAAAAGTATATCCATGCTTTTAAAAAGATCTGGAGCATTGCTCATGTCATTTTCCAGCACATTTATATTACTGGTTTAAGTGATTATAACTTACTTCTGTTTAATTGTTATGTTTCCCTTTTAATGATCCCCTCAGTTTGCAGTGTTTGATCAGCACTCTCTTTATTGTTGGATGGACTCTAATGAGAAAAGATAGGTCAACTAAGGATACTTAAGATTTGACCTGGGGCCAGCGCTGTAGTGCAGTGGTTAACACCCTGGCCTGTAGCACCGGCATCCCATATGGGTGCCAGTTGGAGTCCCAGCTGCTCCACTTCTGACCCTGCTCACTGGTATTGTGACTGGGAAAGCAGCAGAGGATGGCCCAAGCTCTTGGGCCCTTGCATCATGTAGGAGACCCAGAAGAAGCTCCTGGCTTCAGATTTGCTCAGCTCTGGCTCTTGTGGCCATTTGGGGAGTGAACCAGCAGATGGAAATCACCCCCCCCCCCCACAGGATGAGTGTGTGTGTGTGTGTGTGTGTCTTTGAAATAAATAAAATAAATCTTTAGAAAAAAAAAGTTTACTGAATAAGATCCAATAGTCGGTCAGTAAAGAAATTGCTGATTCTAGTGTTTATGTTGGTTATGTGCCCTGATAATCCTCTGGGACTGAAAAGAGTTGTGAGAGAACTGATTGGGCTGAGGGAAGTGCATGTTTTAAGTATCCCCTGTGCTCACAAGGGCTCTACAGGCAGAAATTCATTTAGATGTAAAGGATTCCTGTCCCTCTGCTTCCCTTTGAATTTAGTTTTCCCATCACACATCTTACCCAGTTGCTCTCAAAAGTGTCATAAAGAAATGATGACTGAGTAATCTGTGAGGAAGAACAATAGTACTTTATTTTAGAGCACAGTGGTGGACAGGGGTTTGGGAAGAATAGGCACAGCAATTTAGGATCTTGTACCAGCAGTTGGTAATATTCATCAAGTCATGGAGACATAGGGAGATGTAGTATCCCATGGGATGAAGAAGTCTAAAACTTAGCTTCCTTTCACAGTAGTCTTGTGAGGTGTGGTTACATTGTCACATGTTAATCTTTGATATTATTTTTTTCATAAGCTTTACATGGATGAAGATGCTATTAATTTCTTAAATAGGAGTTGGTTTATCATCACAGTTATAAATTAATGAAAAACTAAAGGTTTCATATATTAAGAAATATAAAAGCAGCAATGTTAGTGATACATAAAAGAATCATTGGTGTATAAACAGCTTTCTTGTACTTAAATCATGTTATGGACTCACTTGCTGATTTTCATAATCACCATGGTCATTTTCTAAAACATATAATAGATTATTAACGTCACAAATCTATTTTAGTGAACTTTTGGTTTTTGTTTTTAAACATTTCTTTATTGATCATTATTATCAGTATCTATTTGTTAAGTGAATTGCTCTTTTTGCATACTTATTACCATAATGTAATACTGTAACCAATGTGTGTCTTCTAGAAGCTTCTGATAATTCTTGTTTTCTTGGCCAATCTCTCCCTTTTAATTTTTTTTAATGGTTCCCTGTGGTTCAGAGTTAAAAATCAACCAAGAAGCTTACAGTCCCTCAAAATTTTAGAAATTAAGCCTCTATGCAGTTGGCATGATCTCTGTGTAGCATGAAATCAAAACATAATATAGGTTATTGAGATTTATTGAACTCTTTTTTGGTATGTTTTGTATTTCTCATTTAATCCTCCCAGTAGCTTTGTGACATGGTACTGTTATTATCCTGAGTTGACGACTAAAGAACAGAAGTCAGTAATGTAAACTCACACAGCTTATAAGTGGAAGAGCTTAAACTGAAGTACATCCTCTTAACTATTAAAATTTCTGCTCCTTCTGTTTATGTTCCTAATGGATGCATTAGATTAGATAACTAATAACATCAATGGTCCTTTATTCAAAGACAGTCATTCAAGTTTTTCCCCAACATTAGTTACTTCTTTTTGCCTCTCGTCAAAGTTGACTGGGGTATGACCACTTTCATTCTGTACCTCAGGTGGCTGACTGATTGTTCACTTATCATAAGAATGCTATGGCTTGAATTTTTGATATCTTACTATAGTACTTTCAGGATTTAGCTAGATCTTGACTGGTGTATCTTATTAAATACTATTATTCCATTTTACTATCAGGAATAGCTTAATTGTCATAGGATGTTTCCCAGTTTTTGTATAGTAAATTACTATAATAAGAGGAAGAATATTGAGTTATCAGCAATTATTACAATTCTTTTGCTTTCTAAGTATACTTTTTTCCTTCTCTAAAAATTGAAATTTGCCCTTCGAAATTTACAGATACCTTTTTACTTAGCCAAAAGATAGCTTTACTTATCTTGTGTTCAGGTAACATTATCCTTAAAGTTTCTGGCACATTTCATTATCATTTAGATTGTGGTACTTCAGCATTTTTAGCACAGTTCTGGTAATAGAAGAAAATGCAAAAGTTTAATGTTCATCCTCTTCACACGTAAACCCCTTTAGTGTTGGGGAAGGGTCATTAGTAGGTTTAATAATTCAATTTCTAGACAGTGTTTCCAATACTTCTCATTAGCTAGTGAGAGGTAATTGCATTCACTTTTGGGAAGTGTATTGCCAGAATTAAACTGTTGATATAAAGCAACCATTTCCCTAATCATCTGTGTTTTTGATATATTTCCATACAGAAGAAAGAACCTTCTAAATCAAAAGTCAAGAAAAAAGTGACCAAAGTTGCAGAAGCAAAAAAAGTGATGAAGAGAAATTTTAAAGTGAATAAGAAAATAACATTTACTGATGATGGAGAGGTAAGAATCTGTAAATGCTTTATTTCTGAGGTTCATTCTGAGTTTCATGAAGAGCTTGACTCATTGTCCAGTAATGACAGATTAAATATTTCTCTACATCACACTGGCAGGTCCTTTCACTATTACTGTAAGGCATTTTGTCAGCTCTATGGCAATGACCAAGGTTGCCTTACAGTAACTGAAATTACTTCTTGGTGATGCTGATGTGGAGTTGGTTTTGAACTTTGTTTTTATAAATGAGATTTCCCCTTTTCATAGATGAGATTTTCTCTTCATGTTATTCATCAACATTTTCTATGGGATCAAGCATAAAAAATGCCAATACAACTACTTACCACCATTTCTTTTGCTTACCTTTATAATGTCTCTTTTTTGCACTAGCTCAATTTTAGATACTGGACTTAGATGTTTCCTGCTGGGTTAGCCGTCGGAGGGAATTTTCTGCATCAAAGTCATCTTGGTGCCTTGTTTTCATCTTGCCTTTACCCTGGCCTTATTGTAAATATCCACTCATAGTGCATGAAACTATTTACCACTCCCAGGTTACTCATGACAACTCTATTTCAAGTAATTATGTTAGTTTTTAAAATGGTGAAGTAAATTCACACTGTCAAGTGACTTACCTAGGGAATGAAGATTGGTTAATGGTCATAGCAGGGTCTACTGAATATCACCTCGTGGCCTCATTCTCTCCATCCTGTGATTTCCCTAACCATTCTAAGATAGCATATGGCACCTCATACCCACCATAATCTCTTTTCCCTCACTTTTCACAGCTCTTACTTGGTGACTCCACGGTTTATATTTATATTGTTACTGTCCATTCTTTACATCTTATGTCTCTTTCAGGGAAGATAACTTGGCCGACTTCGTGTTCACTATTGTATCCTCATACCCACCATAATCTCTTTTCCCTCACTCTTCACAGCTCTTACTTGGTGACTCCACGGTTTATATTTATTTTGTTACTGTCCATTCTTTACATCTCATGTCTCTTTCAGGGAAGATAACTTGGCCGACTTCGTGTTCACTATTATATCCTCAGCACCTAGAACAATGACTAAAATATAGTAAACCCTCAGAAAAAATTGGCAAATGAATGAATATCACCTATTTCTGTAATGGAATATGTTTTCTTTTCATTTTTAAGTTAAAGATTTTGGTATTATTTTGAGATGTGTAAACCTGTTGAAAAGTAACAGTGAAATTTGAAGTTGCTGAAAGCTGAAGAAGAAACCTATGTAAATAACTAATAAACTTCTACGATTTAGTGAAAAAGACATCAGCATAGGAGAAGCAGGTTAAACTGGAATACAGTCATATTACAACTGCTGTTCACTGTGAAATGAATGTTGTGAATAGAATGAAGATCCTTACTGTGTTACTATATTTATCTTCACAGATTATACAAATTAACTCCAAGATCAGTGTAAATCCTTACTCATAAATTATTTCATTGTTTGTTTATTGTTCACAGGAATGGTTTAGCACTGTGAACCAAACTGAAATTTTGATCTAAAGTGCTGAAAGAAATGCTACTATTGTTCAGTCTTCAGAGGGGTGGGCTTTCTCACTTTTGTAATAGAAATAGGAATGAAGAATCCTAGTAATGGGTGATAGTGTTACCGTCACAAGCAATTCCTCCCCTGCTTCTGTAGGATTAGTGACTGCCAGAATGAGTCTTCATGTAGCGGTATTTTTCACCTTCATTGGTTGCCAACAGTTGAGACTATAGGAATCTCATCTTGAAGAATGGCTGAGGTGGCTACAAGAGGGATGGAGGCATTAATACCTGAGATGTGTGTTCTTACAGTTTCCATTTGTCTGCAGGTTAATTAGCAGTCTTTCAAAAACAGTGGCAGCTATTTAAATCCTTCGACAACCAATTATTAGATAAAATAAGAGAATCTGTTTTCTCTAAATTGCCTATAGCTTTATAGTGTTAGACTTGGAAATTACTGAGTCCAACAAACCTCTTTATTTTTCTGCAAAGGATATAAGTGTCCAGAGATAAATTTATTCAGCATCATACAATATATGAGTAAAAAAGCAAGGACTTTCAGTCTAGTCCCCTGACTTCCAGATAAGTGTCCTATCTTCTCTGTTATCTTGTTCCTAGCCATAGATTTTATGTGAAAAATTGTGTATAGTTGAGCCCGTGAAACCCAAACTTTCTCCTTATTGAACTGTTTCAATTCTTACATATAATATAGGCCAATAAGTACATCCTTGTTCAATTTTAAACACCTGTTTGATATATGTTAGATTCTAGTTGGGCTCTTAGGAGAGATGAACAATATATCCAGCTGCCCTCATGAAGATTAACAAGGGAATTACGAAAGTAAAACCATATAGTATGATGAGATATATGTTAGAGTACATACCAGGTGCAATGATGGCCCAAAATAGATACACACTAGTCATCTTGGGTCTCTGTACAGTAGTTTTGGACTTAGTTATGTGGAGGAGAGGTTGCCAAGAACACTGAGAGCATGTAGAAGCATTTGTATTGCACTGTCACCGTCTCCAAATTATTTTCTTAAATTTTCCTTTACTCTGATTTCCTTGGGTTATGGGAAAGTTCCATTCCCCTGATTGGGTAAATTTTTCCTATGGTTTGTTCACTTTATTTACGAAATTGGTCAAAATGTTTAAGAATTAGAGATTGTAAGGCAGAATGTGGGTTTGCGCACCACTTCAAAATCATTACATGCAAACACACACACAGTGATATTCTGTGATGCTCCCTGTAAACTGCCACATACTTAACTTTTTTCTGTGTATAGTTGGTTCAGCAGTGGCCACAAATGCAGAAGACTCTCATGAAGGATACTGAGGAAGACGACGACACTGGTGGTATCAACTTAGACAAAGCAAAGGAAAGGCTTCAGGAAGAGGACAAATTTGACAAAGAAGAATATAGGAAGAAAATTAAGGCAAAGCATCGGGTGAGCCTCCTATCTTAAATTAATACTGAATGAAATTTAGTGCATCTCCAGATATCTCAGTAGTCAGTAGGGTAGTTGTCAGTAATGACCATATTACTTTCTTAATTGCTTTTGGTGATTTTCTTTTTTCTGTAATTATTTTGTCATTTTCTCTGTTCCTTTTGTCTTTCTGCTGGGGGACTCCTAGTATACTGACTAGTTTCTGAGAATGTCACTTAAATCAGCTTTGATCTGAGGTAACTCAGGTAATAGTAATGGAGTTTTTGTTGTTGTTAATGTCATTACTTCACAGAAAATTAATACAGGGAGTTTCATGTTCTCCATCCCCCCCCCCCCTTTAAGATTTATTTATTTATTTGAAATGCAGAGTTACAGAGAGGCAGAGAGAGAGGAAGGGAGGGAGGGGGAGGCCTTCCATCCACTGGTTCATTCCCCCCTAAATGCTGCAATGGTCAGAGCTGGACTAATCCAAAGCCAGGAGCCTGGAGCTTCTTTCATGTCTCCTATGTGGGTACAGGACCCCAAGGACTTGGGTCGTCTTCTGCTGAGACTTGAACCAGTGCCCATTTGGGGTGCTGGCACTGCAGGTGGCAGCTTTACACACTATGCCACACACAGCCCCTATGTTCTCCTTTTCTATAACGTGTCATTACCAGAATGTTATGTATATACAACTGTGGAATTTGTATATATATATAGCTTTTTGGGATTCCCTTTTTGTCATCCAAGTTGTGAGTCTCAACTCTTGATTTTATTACTGAGTAACATTAGTGGTATGGCTGTACCAAAATTCATTTCACCATCACCTATTGAAGGACATTAGTGTTTCAGGATTCAGCTTAATAGTTAAATTTCTTTCTATAGCATTCACTTGATAATAGATAAAGGATTAAATTTACTATATTGGGAGCGAGGGAAGAAAACCTGTAAGAAATGTTTCTCTAAGCATGTAACCTGTTGGTATTAAAGCTGCACAATTTTATGTTATTCTTGATTATGATGACACTTATTAGTATTTTCATGTCACAGTACTTAATTCCCTGAAAGTAGGCACTTTAATAGATACATGAATTAATTAATCAAACAAAGATTTACAATTTAGATAATTTTTTGCAACATGCTCTTGAGATAGTGAATGATTTCAGAGTAACATACTGTCATACCCTGGAGTTCCTGCTATGACACTAAATTCTGTATTGAAGACTTGATAGGCCTTTGAATGTAGTCCTGCATCCTGAGAAGGGTTCTTAAAGTTATTCACTTCTTTTGACTTTGTAACTATTTAATAGTCCAGTGCAATCTCTCTCCTCTCTGCTGTTTCCTTCTCTTTTTAAGAGAACAGTGGGTCTCTATTTTAAAATTTGATGTAGCTTCATAGCACCATTGATGAACAAGAAAAAGTAGATATTGAAGATAGCTTCAGGCATAAAAATAAATGTTTAGAAAAATGTTCCAGAAATATGAAGAACAAATGAACCTGAAAAATAGCTGTTTACAATTGTTGGATATTTATGTCATTGAGAGAACTAAAGATTTCTTTGATTGCTTCTTTTAGATCAGTACTTAAATTGAAATTTGGCATTGACATATTGTTAATGCCTTTAATGAGTATCCACATCTTGTCATGTTAGAGCTTGAAATCTACATAGAGTAGATATCCAGGGAAAGATTGGATTTAAGATATTTTACCCTTTAGTATTTTTAAATTGTGGTCAACAGTAAAATAGGAAGAAATTACCCAAATGAAGTATTTTCCTCATTTTTGTTCTTTACCGTCTCCCAGCTTTTGTGTGATATTGTTTCTGAAACCTTTAGGAAGTTAATTTCAAATGATCTAATTGTACATGCAGTACAGTGTTGGTGTGCTAGTCTTTGCCCTAGGCTGAGAAAATGTAGAATATTTAAAATACATGGGTCCCTGTGTTCTCAGGAAGATTTATAATTAAAGCATAGTTAACTGTGGATATGCTCTCACTGCACAAAAGCTGTTTGCACGTCTATTTTTTTTACATTAAAATTTTTAGAATGAGTAATATATTCTGATGGTTCTAAAATCAAGATGCTAACCTTATACACTGAGAATTCTTGCTTCTCTCTATATCTGTCTCTCTTATTCATACTTCCACCCCATAACTATTAATTTTTATTGTGTCCTTCCAGTTTCTTTATGCAAGAAGGAGTATGAATACATATTCTTTTTCTCCCATTTTCCAAAAATGGTAGCATACTATTTATGAATCATTGTCTACTTCACCATTTTCACTTAGTTTTGAACGTTTAAATCATTTTCATTGCCCTACTATTAAAAGTAATGTACATATGTACCTATGTATTCATTTATATGAGAAGCAGGGAGATAGAAGAAACTGAGCTTCCTTCTACTGGTTCACTCCACTCTGCTGGTTCACCCCCGAAATGCCCACATTTACCAGTTTTAGGAACTGGGAACATCATCCAGGTTTGTTATGAATGTGACAGGGGCACAGTTACTTGAAACATCACTACTGCTTCCCAAGGTCTCCATTAACAGGAAGCTGGAATTGGGAGCTGAGTGGTGAACCCAGATACTCCAGTGGGGGATGCAGATATCAAACACAAGGCCAGATGCTCACTCCAGCATGCAATTTTTAAATTGTTTGTCATTGTCCCATACCAAGGTTGAAGAGAAATCTGAATTTCATTTACTACTGCTTTTGAAGTCAGTATCTCTGTGACTAAGAGAGTAAATATAAGTCTTTTTAAAAACAAGTAACAGTCTTCTATTTTATGTAAAAGATTTATTCTGTACAAAACAACCCATGGCATACCTTCCAAAAAGAAGTTTGAAAATACTATGTAGCCTGGAAAAAAAAAAAAAAGAAATAAGTAGAATAGATGCCTCTATTCAACTTTAGTGTAATGCTTCCTGATACTCATGTAACTGGTTTCTTGGTAGTGTTTTCATCAGTAAAGTTGTTATTTATACTATTTATATTTGTATATCTTTAGAGAAAGATTTACATTTGTGAACACTTTGAAATTCATATGCTTAGAATAGTAACATACTTAAGACATAAAACAGGGGCTCAAATCCATTGTGCACCAAGCTGTCCTGGAATGGATTTCTGTCCAGAAGACAATGGAATATTTTTCTTAAATGGCGAGTTTTAACCGTTGGCATTGTGAAGTAGTAGTGTTTGGTGGAAAGAGTAGTGGGCTACAAGATGGAATTCCTACAACTGAGTCCTGAGTAAGGCATTATCTACTTCAATTTGGTTTACCAGTCACCAATTTGGACTGCACTTTCTTTTAAAATTTATATGTTTGTTTGGCTTTTGAAAGACAGAGATCTCCCATCATTGGTTCATTCCCTAAATTCTTCTGACATCCAGGGCTGGGCCAGGCCAAAGCTAAGACCTAGGATCTCAACCCAGGTCTCCATGAGGGTAATGGAGACCCAACTACTTCAGCCATCGTCTGCTGCTTCCAGGTTTGCACATCAGTAGGAAGTTGGAATAAGGAACAGAGCTGGGAGTTGAATTCATGCACTCTTATATTGGATGAGGATGCTTTTCCCATGGTTTCCATTTTCTTTATCTGAAAAATTAGGAATGAGATAATAGAAGCTAATCATAGATGATCAGTTGGATCCTCTAATTCTGTAGATATACTTAAAATATGGAAACATAATTACCCTTTACTGTTTGGAAACTGGCCTTTTGATTTGTAATTTACCTTCTAGCAAATCAGGTTGCTTGTTTTGCTTGATCATAAGACTTCCTTCTTGTTCACTTATATCCCAATAGCTGGTAAAAATTTTAAAATGAAGTATTCTTAATCTCGCACAGGTTATTTTGCTTTAATTAATTGCTTTGCCTGAACACATTGTTGGTTTTGAAACCATTTTTATCCTAATTGAGTATATTAGTATAATGACAATCTCTGGTTTTTTAGCATAAGGTTTTGCCTTGGGCAAATGTAATTATATTTCCTTTTGAGGCTGTCACTTATAATTTTGTTACATTTATGAAACCATACTTAGAAGAATTACAGGTCCCTAAAGAATATTGAAAATACTAACTTCACAGTCTAAGAGTAAATTTTACTTCATGAAGACAGGAAATGTTGCATAAATTTCACATAACATTTTATTTGTTGTGTCTGAATGAATTTTGCTTGTGAAAAGAAAACTCCATGAAGCCTATCACATGCTTCTGCATTTGACACATATATTTTTAAAATACCCATCAATTTTAGAAGGTTTCCTAAATTTTGGAATCTTTTTCTAGCATGTTCAAAATATTTCATGATGCCTTATTTAACTTAAAAGGATAAGATACTTAATATGTAAGACTGTTTAGTCTTAGTGATCTACTTTAAAGTAGTGCTTTGATCCTGCTTTCAAAAATAAATAGCCTTGGGGCTGGCACTGTGGCGTAGCAGGTAAAGCCGCCGCCTGCTGTGCCAGCATTCCATATGGGCACCGACCGGTTCAAGTCCTGGCTGCTCCACTTCCAATCCACCTCTCTGCTATGGCCTGGGAAAGCAGTTGAAGATGGCCCAAGTCCTTGGGCCCCTGTACCCGTGTGGGAGACCTGGAAGAAGCTCCTGGCTCCTGGCTTTGGATCGGCCCAGCTCCAGCTGTTCCAGCCAATTGGGGAGTGAACCAGCAGATGGAAGACCTCTCTCTCTGCCTCTCTTCTCTCTGTGTATCTCTGACTTTAAAGTAAAGTAAATAAATCTTAAAAAAAAAAAAAAAAAAAGCCTTGGGGCTGGCACTGTGGTGTAGCAGGTTAAGCCACTGCCTGCAGTGCTGGCATCTCATATGGGCGCTGGTTAGAGTCTCTGCTGCTCCACTTCTGATCCAGCTCTTTGCTATGGCCTGGGAAAGCAGTGGAAGGTTGCCAGAGTCTTTGGGCCTCTGCACCCACGTTGGAGAACTGGAAGAGACTTCTGGCTCCTGGCTTCGGATCCGTACAGCTCCGGCTACTGCAGCCATTGGGGAGTGAATCATAAGATGGAAAACCTGTTTATCTCTCTGCCTCTGTCTCTCTGTAACTCTGCCTTTCAAATAAATAAATCTGTAAAAATAAATAGCCTCAAACCATAGTTTGTGATAGGCACTCAGTCTTTATAATGTAGGATTCAGGTACTTATTCTGTCCTCCTTGCTTTTTCTCCATAGTATACCTATCCTTGATTCATGTTTTCATCTATCCAGTTAGTTTCTACTGTGACTCAACTACTTTTTGTTGTCTTGAAGATTTAGAAAACTGAAGTATGAAATTTAAAAAATTATAATGAAAATTTTGGGAAATTTTTATTTTTGACAATATATATTTATGGATTACCACATATAATATGTATGTATTATGAAATGATAAATTAGCATAATTGACATATCTAGCACCTTCATTTTTTTGTAGTCTGAATATTGAAAATCCTCTATTAACTACTTTCAAAGATGCAATGTATTATTATTTACTGAATTCACAATGCTGTGCCTATAGATCACCAGAACTTACTCCCCCTGGTTGAAACTCTGTACACATTAATCATTGACTCATCTTTTTTTTTATTTTTTATTTTTATTTTTTGACAGGCAGAGTGGACAGTGAGAGAGAGAGAGAGATAGAGAGAAAGGTCTTCCTTTGCCGTTGGTTTACCCTCCAATGGCCGCCGCGGCCGGTGCACCGCACTGATCCGATGGCAGGAGCCAGGTGCTTCTCCTGGTCTCCCATGGGGTGTAGGGCCCAAGGACTTGGGCCATCCTCCACTGCAATCCCTGGGCACAGCAGAGAGCTGGCCTGGAAGAGGGGCAACCGGGACAGAATCCGGCGCCCCGACCGGGACTAGAACCCGGTGTGCTGGCGCCGCAAGGCGGAGGATTAGCCTAGTGAGCTGCGGCGCCGGCCATCATTGACTCATCTTTACCCGTCTAGCACCCCCTTCCTCCTATCCTCTGGTAACCACTATTCTGTTTAGAAACAGAAAGCCAGCCTGTTACTACATAAAATTTTGCCTATAATTTTGAGATGACTATCTTCAGACATTCTTATTTGTATTCTCATGAGCTTGTAGTATCTAGTGATTATCATTTTAACATCTTGTTGCTTGGACTCCTTATATCTAGTGTCAACAATTAGAAAACTATTCAGCATGGTGTTTATCTTATCTATCAGCAGTGTGGCAAGTCTTGAAGCTGTCTATTTTTATTCTTTGTTTTTTGGAAAAAATTTTTAACCTCATGTGATTTTGAGACGTGGGTTGGTTATTATACTGATGGTGAATGATTAAATTTTGGGTTTGAGTAGTGTGCAGGGTTTGGCCCTAGTGGGATCGAAATATCTGGCAGGGTTAGATCAGAGTCTGCAAAGCCCTTGAGAGGGCAGGCTGTTGTCTGTTTTGTCTGTTAATACATACCTGAGTCCACCATATGGCCTGGCACGTGATAAACTCAATAAATATTTGAAGCAATTAACTCATAAATCAGTCTTTCCATGTTAGTTTTTTCTCCCTATGTTAATACCCTTGTTACAGATTAATTTAGAGAGGCCACCTTTATTGCCCAATGAAGTTATGCAGTACAGATAACAGATTAATGAAAACTGTATAAGAGATGGCAAAAATTAACTGAAGTCCATAAAAAGCTGTCAGGATAAAGAGTCATCTTGTAGCAGACAATTAGCAATAATAAAAGAAAAAATATCATTTGTTGACAACTGTGGTGGAATAAGGTGAAAAGTTCATGCCAAGATGGCCACTGAGGTGAAAAGGTCATGCCAAGATGGCCACTGACAACAGAAACTGCCTGGCAACAGGCGGTGATTGGATGGCTGAGGAAACCACATGACTACAGAGCCTGACTGATGGCAGGCCGTGATTGAATGGTTTCAGAAACTGCCTGGCAACAGGCCGTGATTGGATGGCTTTGGAAACCACATGACAACAGAGGAAACCACATGACTACAGAGCCTGACTGATGGCAGGCTGTGATTGGATGGCTTTGGAAACTGCCTGGCAACAGGCTGTGATTGGTTGGCGCATAGACCGCCCCTTGACCGGATTGGCTGGTCTTGGCTATATAAGCTGTTGTACTAACTCATATAAGCGAGTCTGCGGGCTGCTCGCCTCAGGCCTGCTTTCACCTGACTCTCAGGGTCTGTGTGGTGACTCCGCGCCTCTTGCCCCCACCACGCTCCTGCTCTCAGAAATGAATCCACTGCAATGTTGTTGAGAAATCAACTGCAACAGGCAACATATTAATACTAGGCTTAATACTAGGTATTAGGGCTGGCATTGTGACCTGGTACGTTAAGCTACCACTTGTGATGTTGGCACCCCTTATGAGTGCCTGCTCAAGTCCCAACTGCTGCACTTCCAATCTAGTTCCCTATGAATGGGCCTGGGAAAGGAGGAAAGATGGCCCAAATTCTGGTTCTCTGAACCCATGTGGGAGACCTGGATGGAATTCTAGGCTTCTGGCTTTGGCTTGGCCCAGCCCTGGCCATTGTGGCTATTTGGGGAATGAACCAGAGGTTGAAAGATTCTTTCTCTCTCTCCCTCTCCTTCTCTCCTACCCTGTCAATAACTCTGCCTTTCAAGCAAATAAATAAATAAATAAATCTTTAAAAAATATACTAAGTATGGATCTATGAAACTAAGTATTGTGTGGAGGAATATGGAATGTGTTGTGTGTTGGCATTGAAGAGGGAGAGCAATGGCTCCACAGACCCAGTTTAGTCCCAGGGACACCCAAGTTACTTAATTAGTTTGATTTTCCATTATTTATCTATAAAATGGGAATAACAATACCTAAAAAGTTCTGTTAGATAGGTTTAAGAAGAGGAAAAACAAGATGATGCATGAAATGCCTACCAATTATGTATATGTAGTAATTCAGAGCTGTTATTATTGGTAAGAAAATAATAGTAGTCATGTGATAATAAGTGCAATTTTATTTTTTGTAGTTACTTAATATTTTATAGCTATGTGTTTTTTTGACAGGCAGAGTTAGACAGTGAGAGAGAGAGAGACAGAAAGTCTTCCTTTCATTGATTCACCCCCCAAAGCTATGGTTTTAAAATTAATTTACACAGCAAATACAGAAAATCATTCTGTTTTGTTTTTTTTTTTAGGGTAACAAAATATAGCTATGTTTAATTTTAGAATCTAAAGCAGGAAAACTTTTTTGTAGATAATAGAAATAAATTATCTTACTGTATTTAGAAAAAGAGTAGATAAAATTGCAAATGCATCCATCCGTAAGGCAAAGCTTGTTCTCAAACTTTGCAACGTTTTGATGAATTATCCCAATTTTTTCTTGAGTATTATTTTGCTGTTTTCATGCATTTTATAGTCTGCTAATGCTCAAAGAAAATAATGCCAACTTTATGAAAAATTTGGACATGTTTTTAAAGATTTTGTTTTTAATTTATTTGAAAGACAGGGTGTTGTGATGTGACCCAAGTGTGAGAGGGATAGCTGAGAGAAGTCTTCCATCTGCTGGTTTACTCCGCAAATGGCTACAGAGGCCATAGGTAGGCCAGGCCAGGATTTAGAAACTCCATCCCAAAATGTGGGCCACCTTCCATTGCTTTCTTAGGCACATTATCAGGCAGCTGGATCAGAAGTGGGGCAGCCAGGATTCAGACTGGAGGTCATATGGGATGCTGACATTGCAGGTGGCAGCTTAACCTGCTTTGCCACCACACAGACCCCACAAATTGTTTAGAAACTGGCATCCATTACCTTCTTTTTTTCTTCCACAAACTGAGGAAATTTGAGATTGTTTTTATTTTACTGGCGGATTATCTGTTACAGTCTTACTAGAATTACCAGTTCAGGAATAGAGTTTGAAGTGGCTACTGTTATTAAAATTACATCTGTTAATACTTAACCTTCCAACCCTAACATTGTAATTTTATTAGAATGTGCTTGGAAAAAGTGCTAAATTGGGCACATGTAGGCCCTGGTGTGAGATTGGTCTCTTTTTCACTGTGCTGTTTGACAGTGAGCAAGTCAAAACCTTTGTGAGTTTTTGTTTCTCCATCTTTCCTTTTTCTTCCCCTGACCATGCTTTCTCGAACTTCTAAGTAATCCTTAGAATATTCCTTTTGTATAATTAAACATTGTTTTAAGTGTTAACCTGCTTTATTGTATGTTTTATTTGAAAGTCAGTATACTCATTTTCTCCAAAGCTGGGGAAGAAAAGGCAAAATAATCATAGAAACAGAATTATTTAACATTGTGTATTTTTTGGGATGGGACTCATAAACAGTGGTTGTGTGAATTGTTACTTTTACTTAGATTTAGCTTCCATATTGTGCATTATGAAGCTATAGAAATGAAATATGTAAACTATGGATGCATACAGTAATGTGTAATCTTTCAGACTTTTAACATGTATGTTTTTACTTTACCCATAAAGGAGTCTATGTAAACTAGCTAATTATGTAGTAGCTGTTCTTGTTCCCTTCTTAATGCTCTATCTAAAGTCTGCATTCAGAGTATGTGGTAGAGTTGGTGATGTGTACATAGAGTGTCATGGTAATGAAAGTTCCCAGATTTAGGAAATGTGTTCATTCTTATGTTGCTTTGGGCTTAAGATGATAGTAAATCATGATGCTATTTTTATATTCATGAAAATTATTTGCTGGCTATTCACTTTTTATGTTGATGTATAATATCATTAAAATTTCTAAAATGTAAATTGTTGCCAGTATACTTTTGAGAATAACACCTTTTTAGACTTGTTTTTGTTTATTTGAAAGGCCGATTGACAGAGAGGGAGAAACATTAAAAGAGAGAGAGATTGAACTTTCATCTGCTGGTTCACTTCCCAAATGACCACAATGGCCAGGGCTGGGACAGGCCTAAGCCAGGGACCCTGAACTCTAGTGAGTGGCAGGGGCCCATGCAATTGAACCATCTTCTGTTGCTTTCCTAGGTGCGATAGCAGGGGCTTAATTGGAAGTGGAGCAGCCTCCACTGAAACTGGCTCTCCCAAATAGGATGCCAGCATCCTTGCAGCTGGTGACAACCCACTGCACCACAATGCTGGCCCCATAAGGCTTTTTATTGTTAACACTTTATTTTTGGCAAAAGAAATAGGCTTTAAAATTTAAGATAGCATTCCTTTCCATATTAGCTGGGTCATTCTGTTTTGAATTTTAACGTTATACATATTTTTCTTATTTCAAAAATCTTGATGGATTTTGTGATTAATAAAAACTAATTGGGAAGTTTATTTCTTATTTCAAAGAGTTATAGGGGGTGGGGGTGGAATCTTTCATCCGCTGATTCACTCCCCGAGACGGCTACAATGGCGCATGCTGGGCCAGGCCAAAGCTAGGAACTTCATCAGGGTCTCCCACATGGGTGTCAGTGGCCCAAATATTTGAGCCATCTTCCACTGCTTTTCTCAGGCCATTAGCAGGGAGGTATACCAGAACTGGATCAGCTGCAACATGAACTGATGCCCATACGGCATGCTGGTGTCGCCGGCAAGTTTACTCACTATGCCAAAACACCGGCCCCAATTAGAAACTAATTTAACACAATAACATGTTTTTTGTGTGTGCAAAAACTTTGCCACTTTGCCAGGAACCCCCAGGGTGAAGATTTTATATTCTTAATAAATTCTGCTTTCAAATAGGATAAGGGAAATAGTTATTACTCTGTTTTTTTTTTCTTTTTTTTTTTTTTCTAAAAGGTGATATTGAATATATACCAGTCATATCAGATTCTGTGCAAGTCACTTAGGTTATTTTGTATAATTTGACATAAATTTCATGAAATGTGTTCTTCTGTTGTTTCCATTTTAGGTTGACAAAGTGAATTAGAAGGTATAAGTAGCTCAAAAATACATTGCCAGTAAGTGGTAGAGCTGGTATTTGATTCCGGACCTGACACACACTTAATGATTATGAATTACTATATGGATCTCATAGAGGAGATTCAGTAAATATTTATGGAAAAATTTATAGAAAAATGATTGTCATATCATAAAAATAAAACCAGTCAGTGTGTTTTCTTTTTACAATCTACTGAAAATTTATATGTTGCTAATTTCTCCCTTATCCCATAGGAGAAAAGACTGAAAGAAAGAGAAGCCAGAAGAGAAGCCAACAAGAGACAAGCAAAGGTAAGAGTTTCTGTGCTTGTGGGCGTGGGTTTGAGTGTGTGTGTGTGTGCCGATATATACTTACTTTTTACAAACTCTATTAAGGAGAAATTGGCAAGATGCATTCATATTTTAATAATAATGTCTCTAATGTATTAATGTCTGTAATGTTACAGTGGGTTTTAAATCTACTTTTCAATGTATATTTTATGTGTATTTATGTTTTTTAGTTGGATTTAAGCTCATGTAGTCTGTTAATTTATATTTGATTGGATTGTCTGTCGTGCAAATGAAAAATGCCTAAGAGAGTTTGTTCATTGGGCTTTGCCCTACTGCTCCTACCTTCTATTCCCCTTATAGTTAAACAATAATTTTAAGCCAACAAGTACAATTACTCTCATATATATAAATATATATGTATGTATGCATAATCATAGATATCATCCATATGCAGCTGTGATTTTTATCTGGTTATGTTTGACACTGAGTTCAGCTTCCATATACGGAGAGCATTTACTAGAAATGGTTTCCTAGAACCGGGGCTGGGTAACCTGTGTCATTTCTCATGGTATATCTCATTGTGCCTGTACCTGACTAGTCATGATTTCTTCCTGGCAATTAGCAAAAGTCTGACTCCATTGAGTTAACTCAAGATGTTTTAGTCATTCCCCCCGCCCCCCCCCCCCCCCCCATGCTGGCCACAGCACTTAGAGAGCAAGTCATGGTATAGTACTGGGAGTGGGAAGCAATTACTCTAAGGCATAAGATGAAAAGACTGCTTATATTCTGCATTAAATATGACTGTGTCTTCAAAGATGCCTGAAAACAAGAGCACTGGTATGTGCAGCTTGACTGCTAAATCAGATAGTGATTTCTGCCTATGCTTTTAAAATGGAGATGTGAATTACCATGGCAGAGAAATGAAAATCTAAGGGCTATAGTGGGAGAATGTTAAATTTAGGAAGAAAATCTTAAGTCTAATAAAAAGCATTGGATACTTATGAATATTGCATGTTCAGTATAAAAATAAACATATTTTGTTTCACTAAGAACTTGATTTCCACACATAAAAATGTAAAATGAGAAATGTAATCCAGAGCCAAAAGAGAGCCCTGTTATTGTATTTCTTTTGTGTTTTTTTTTTGTGCATATCTGTATGTACAGTTGGCTGTCTGTGTCCCGTGTATCCATATCTGTGGATTCAGTCAACTGCAGATCAGAAGTATAGCTAGGCCTGCAGTGGTTGAATTTCTACTGAAAGCCTTCCTTGATGTCACTGTTCCCAAAATTATACATTTTGAACAACTATCAGTATAGAATTTATGTTGTTAGCTCTCTAAGCAATCTAGTAACGATATAGGAGTGAGGGACCTTTTTTTTCTGCCAAGGGCTGTTTGGATATTTATAACATCATTCAGGGGCCATACAAAATTATCAACTTAAAAATTAACCTACAACAGAGTTACTGAATTTTGAGTCCTGCCTTGACAAGGCCAGATCAAATAATTTTGCTGGCCTATATAGCTGACTTAAAGTCACTGGGAGTTTGGGCCAGTATTGTGGCACAGCAGGTTAAGCCACTATCCGTGAATCTGGCATGCCATATGAACAGCGATTCTTATCATAGCTGCTCTACTTCCTATCCAGCTCCCTGCTAATGTACTTGTGGGAGACCCGGATGAAGCTCCTGGCTTCAGCTTGGCCCAACCATGGCCATTGCAGCTGTTTGGGGAGTGAACCAGAGGATGGAAGATCTTGATATTCCTCTCTATACCCCACCTCCCTTCTGTCTCTGATTTATTTATTTCTTTATTTAAAGAATTATTTATTTATTTGAAAGAGTTAAAAGAGAGAAAGAGGGAGAGACAGAGGAGAGAGATCTTCTATCCACTGGTTCACTCCCCAAACGACCACAACAGCCAGGTCTGGGCCAGGCCAAATCAAGGAGCTAGGACCTTCTTTCAGATCTCTCTGATGGTTCAAAGGTCCAGGGACTTGGACCCTCTTCCAGTGCTTTCCCAGGCACTTTAGAAGGGAGCTGCCAGGTCTCTAACCAGTGCCCATATGTGATGCAGGCATTCCATATGGCAGTGTAAACTGTTGTGCCACAGTGCCAGCCCCCTCCCTCTCCCCTCCCTCCCACTCTCTCTCTCTTTCTTTTTCTCTTTCTCTTTCCTTTTCTCTCTCTAATTTTGCCTTTCACATAAATAAATCTTTAAAAAAAAAAGCATATGGAGGACATGCATAGGTTATATGCAAATTCTGTACCATTTATGTGAAACAGTCTAGAGCATCTGTGCATTTTGGTATCTTTGGGGGTCCAGGAACTAATCTCTTATGGATACCAAGGGACAGTTGAATTAGAAATATGCTTTACTTTTTGTACTTACTGATGCTGAATGTTTGACCTTTATAGTGGCTTAAGCTTTCAGAAATTACTGTCACCCTTGGGCTTACCTTCCAGATCCCTCTCCTTTTATTCCCTTATAAATTGGTGTAGATGTTTGATTTTAGTACTGTGTTGTTGGAAAATAAATCAAAAACTGTAAAGGCTGTCAGAGTTAGGTGTTCCACTGGGGCTGATTTCTATCATTAAATGTTTAGTAAGACAATCCCCTCCCTCCACTCGCCTTCTCCCTCCCACATCTGTCCTGTGTGTGTGTTTCCTGAGATCTCAGGAAAGGGACTAACTGTCTAACTGCTAAGGATGATATTGGGAACAAGATGAGTTCTTGTTGCTTACTTATCTTTGCTGCTCAGCCAGGAGCCTTACATCGAGGCTGTTTTCTTATTGCACCAAACAGGTGAGTTAACTTCTATCTTAGAGCCCTGAGAACTCAGAGATGGTGATACTCTAGTAATAGTGCTATGACCAAAGGGCTGAGTGGCCGATTTGGAGCTACAACTCAAACATTTCTCAAGACATTGAGGACTGGCAGCAGGGACAGGTGCAGGCTAACTGATGGAGCCCAAATAATTAGATTGAATCAGCTTTTCTACATCCAGCTTCTTTTCAAATAATAGTGACAGGTGATGAAGGCTCTCCTGGCTTCTCTAGTGTCCTTTAGAAATAGACCAAGCATTTCTTATTTGGAGAGACTTATGAGGGTTATAGCCCAAAGTTCAGTGATATCTACCAAAAATATTCTTTGTGAATGATCAGCTTTCCTACTAGTATGTATTCTTTTGATAACAAATATATTATTTTTAGAGTGAACTTGTGTTCTCTTGAATTTTCTTATTTAAACATGATAATTGTATGACTTGTGGATGTTGCCTTCTGAGGCAGTGTGGTCAGATTCAATATAGAACATCCTTTTAATCCCTGAACCTACAAGATATACGAAAAGTGTCTCAATGGTAAAAGGAATGAATATTTGCAGAATTATTACGTGAGCAAATGTAGTCTTACCTCCTTATAGCTGTTTTAAGGAATTGGCCGTGGAAACGGAAAGAGTCTTTTACGTTGTTTTGTGCTTCATATAGCAAACCTCATGTGGACTCTAGAGGACAGAATGTTTTAAAAGATGTTGGGGAAAAATGTTTGAATGAAAATTAATGGAATTATCCTTATTTCCCAAAGAAGAGAATTTAATTATGATGTGAGTTTTCAGTTTTAGAAATGATGCTTACTGGTTGTTTCTTCCCTGGCACATCAAGAGTATTTCTTTTATTTATTTATTTATTTATTTTTGACAGGCAGGGTTAGAGAGAGACAGAGAAAAAGGTCTTCCTTTTCCATTGGTTCACCCCTCAAATGGCCGCTACGGCCGGCACGCTGCGCCGATCTGAAGCCAGGAGCCAGGAGCCAGGTGCTTCCTCCTGGTCTCCCATGCAGGTGCAGGGCCCAAGCACTTGGGCCATCCTCCACTGCCTTCCCAGGCTACAACAGAGAGCTGGACTAGTAGAGGAGCAACTGGGACAGAATCCGGTGCTCCAACCAGGACTGGAACCCGGGGTGCCGGTTTGCATAGCAAACTTTGTTTAGCTGAGAAGTATTTGAATGTACAATAGAATTGCTTTAACAGGATATTGTGTATTCTCATATCTTAAAATTTTTCAATGAAATCTAGGAAAGTAGTTGCAGGAATGATCAGCGGGCTACATTACTTTTTGGGTTCAATAAGGTTGCATAATCCTGAAAATATAGCTTCACCTTGTTGTGCAGCTAGACTTCCTCTTGATTTGATGGTCACAAGTACTTTTACTAATCTCTGCTGACCAGAAGGATGTTCCAGAATTGTAAGAAAAATGAACAGTTGTGCTGAAAATTGAGCAGACAGTCCTCAGAAATACGTCAGTACAAAGGTGCTTTTGAAAAGAAAGTAGGATTTCTTAAATGAAAATATAAGGTTCATGACACTTATATATTGACTGTGAAGCAATAAAAAGTAGGAAACAAGTACTGACACACTGGAAAATGTAAAGCTGCTTTGAATATATTATAGATGATTCTTATAGTTCTAATGCTTTTATGTGGGAAAAGTTATTAAAATAAGTATAGTGTTATATATTTTGAGGTTAAAATTTTGTAGACACTGAAGATTTTAACTTCAACAAATGTTTGTTTTTTTTTTGCTTTTGCATTTGAAGACCCTAGTCTACTTTAGTTATTTAGCATATAGTGGTTTTGGGAAATAGGTTGTTGGATACCTAAAGTGGTCTTGTTCTATCAGAAAATTCATTTTGAAGTTAATTCTCTCAGGATGCAAAGTCCAAAGATGTAGAATTTGTGTAACTTTATAACTTTAATAGCCCTGAGAGATGTTCTGGACTGATTTTCCAATGTACTGGCCTTTAGTGACTTTTCTAACCCAGTAATAGTTTCATAAAGCAAAGATATATTAATTCATTTTGGTAGTTTGTCCTCCTTGCTTTTGTGCTTCCAACATACTCTTCCATTTATGAAATAATTATAATTCTTAAAAAAATCATTATATTCTGTGATGATATTTTTGGGGCCCTACAGGAGAAGATGAGAGAATTAGTTGGGCAGGGCTTGAGGCTCTGATTTCATCTTTGAGGCAGTCCCCTCTTCCCCTTTTTTGGCCTCTGTGTATTGAGATTTTGTTTGTATAAACAAAATTTACTTAAATGTATACATGGGTCCTTACTATTTCAAAAGTGCCCAAGTAGAGCAAACGTGGTTGAATGATTACTTTCTCAATGGCACTGTTTTCTTTTGTGGCAGAACACGTGCATGCACCTTGGTTCCCTGAATATTTGTTTCCTGTTAGTGTTAATTGCCCTAAGTTTTGTATTTCTTCCCCCTCCTCTGCCCACTACAGAAACAAATGGCATAGGCTACTTATGGAAAATTACAAACAGTCAATACACTGAGTAAGAACAGTGTTATAGGCTGAGGATGTACCATTCTGGGCTTTTTCCCATCTTGTGATAAATGAAGGGTGTATAGTGCATGATCACTTCTGATTGCATTTTTATTTGTATGATCCTGTGTAATCTTGACCTGAGCTATGTAATGGAGGGTATGAATTAACACAGTTCTTAGTATAGGTCATCAGTCTGTGAACATTGGAGGGTAAGTGCTTTTTCCCCTCACATCTTACTGTGAGCTTATCTGTTAAATGATCTCATTATAAAGCAACAAATAAGACATGAATAATTGTTGGTAGTAGTCATTGCCAAATGATTATAAGTCTTGCATTTATTCATTTTTGGTAGTGCTTTATTATAAAACCAGTTTAAGATTTCCTTTTTCATTTTGGGAGCTAAAAAAGCCTCATTGCAGTACAGTAACTCATTTAATAGTGCCCTAAATGAGTCCTTTGGTTTCTCCAAGTTAATTGCTCAAATAATACCTTGTTTTAGTGCTATAGTAAGATCCATTTTAATATCCTTCTACTGTTTCAATAAGTGACAGTCTTATAAAGGCCTTCCCCTTAATAACTATTTAATAAGGTGGTTATGAGTCTGGCACCTTAGACCGCTTGGCCATCCTGACACACTATATAAGTTAGCTATGAAAACCCACATAAGTTTAGCTTTTGTTGAGATTCTAGTGTTGGTGTGGTTTGCCTAGGGATTAATATTAGGCTGTTCTTCCCTTTGGTGATAATTTAGAAAGAAGTAGATTGCTGTGCTTGGACTTTTAACCTTTTTATCCTGGCGTATTTAAGAGGTGTTTTCAGTGTTTTATTGTTGTTGTTGTTTTGTTTTGTTTTTCCTTGGAGAATTGTTCATCTCTATTCATGACAATTAGTACATAAGTACAGGAGAGGGAAGAGTGTAGTCATGATGTCATCCTTATAATGAATACTTGCTGTTCTTTTAAGACTCTGCTCAAAGATCATCTCTTTAGGGATAGGTTTTAGGAAGGTTTTTCTGACTATCTCAGATACTAGAAACTCCTGCTTTTGAAACCTTTAAAGTTTACAGCTCTTAGTTGGATACTGTCTATCCTAGACTCAGCTCTAGATCTTTTTCCTATCACTTACCACAGTGCTTACCTCATAATTAGCACTTACTTGTATCAATGGCTGCCTGGCTGAATAAATCAGTGAGGATTCTAGAGCATAAATACAAAATGTGTAAATTTTTTATTGAAGGAAAACACATAAAGCTCACAGTTTTCACCGTCTTTAAGAATACTGTTCAGCTGCATTACATATATTCACATTGCTGTACAACTAAGATCACTATCACCACTATCCACTTCTACCACCCTCTCATCACCTCAAACTGAAACACTATACCCATTAAACAGTAACTTCCCCTTCCCTCCTCCCTCTAGAGCCTGTACTTTTTACAGAAAAGCTTATATTCCAAATTATTATTTAGCAGACAAGAAACTGAAGAGCTTTGATGAACAGATGATTCTATGTCTTGCAGTTAAATAGCAGCAAAATTGGTTTAGAACCCACATTTCTTGGTAGTTATGTGTATGATTTTCATCCTACTGTCTACGTTCTTTAGAAAGATGTAGAAAATACCAAATACCAAAGGGCACTGTGCGTTGCTTTAGGGCTTTGCTAAATTTATTTTATTTATGAGATCATAAATAAAAGCACAATAAAAAGTTACTAATACCATATTATTGGTAGTACTGTAGCAGTCTCAGCACTCACAAATTATAACCCAAGTTTCTATAGCATCAGAATTTTTTTTTTAAGATTTATTTATTTATTTGAAAGGCAAAGTTAGAGAGAGGGAAAGATAGAGAAGATCTTCCATCCACTGGTTTACTCCTCAAGTGACTGGAAAGCTAGAGCTGGTCCAGTCCGAAGCCAGGAGCCAGGACCTTTTTCCATATATCCCACATGGGTACAGAGGCCCAAATACTTGGGCTGTCTCATGCTGCCTTCCCAGGTGCATTAGCAGGGAGCTGTATTGGAAATGGAGCAGCCAGGACTCAAACTGGCACCCATATGGGAGGCTGGCATGGCTTTACACTCTACACTACAGCACCGACCCTGCATCAGAATTTTTAATAGCATTACATTTGCCAAAAGCTTTCAAAAGTGGGTATGGCATTGTTTTTTTCTTTAGAACAAATAGTTGCAACACTGACAATAGTTTTGGAGTGTAAGTCTCATGGGCAGGGTCCAACATAGTGGTGACTAGTAGCTGCTATCATTCATTGACTGCTTCCCATTTTAAAAATACTGTGTCTATTTTAGTCCAGTAAGGCTGCTATAACAAAAGAACAGAGGCTGGGTATCCTAGAAACAAAGAGAAACTGAATTTTTTCATTTTTGGAGTCTGGGAAGTCCAAGGTCTTGGTGCCAGCAGATATATTTTCTGGACAGGGCAGCTTTTGTGTTCATGGGTGTTGCGGTCTTCATGTGGTGCATGAGGCATGGATAGCATCTCCTTTGGGCCTCTTTTTAAGGGCTTTAATTCATGGGGACCCAGCCCTCATGACCTAAATAGCTCCTGAAGACCTTATTTCCCAATTCTATCATGTTGAGTAGTAGGGCTTAAATATATTATTCTTAAGGACCACAGGCATTCAGATGACTTGGTGACTCAAGGCTTCCCAGGTAATATTGCTTTCATTCTAACAGACAGGGTTGTGATTACTAGTATAATTATCTATAATTATCTCCATTTTGTAGATGAGGAAATTGAGGTTTATGAAGACTAAGTAACTTTCCCAAGATTACACAGCTAGGAATTGGCAGAGCCAGGACTCAAATCTACTTTATGTGACTCTGAAGCCTTGACTCTCAAATACTATGCCGTATGTGTTTTCAAGGAAATTAACAGTGTTCACATTTTAGAATCTCAAAAGCTAAAACAGAAATTGCAAATATGTAGTTTTGTATCCTGAAACTGCTTTTATCTACAATTAGTTTCCTTTTATAGATGGATACATTGAGAAACTGAACAGTTAGTTATATAATCATCATGGAATACGAAATATCATGAATTTCCTATTAGCTGCTATAAAAACTCACCATAAATCCAGTGGTCAGGCTTTTTCTTAAGGATGAAATGTTAGGGTTGGTGTTGTAGCACAGTGGGTTAAGCTACTGTCTATGACACTGACATCCCATATGAGTACTCGATTTTTGATTCAGCTCCTTGCTAATGCTCCTTGGAAAGCTGCAGAAGATGGAGCCAAATACTTGGCTCCCTGTCACCCACATTAGAGACACTGATGGAGTTCTAGGCTCTAGGCTGCAGGCTTCAGCCATTGTGACCAGTTGAGGGGTAAACCAGTGAATGAAATATCTCTTTTTCTAATTTTGCCTTTCAAATAAATAACATGGAACTTAAAGAATGAAGTATTATGAAACATTTTACTATTACTTCTAGTACAATAAGACAAGATAAACTTGCCTAATCCACCTATATTTCTTGATTTTTATGCATTTTCCCTCTGCCTACGTTGTCTCTTGATTGCTGCTTGTTTCTTGCTATATTTCCTTTTTGAAGCCTTTCTTTGTCTCCTACAAACAAGTTTAGGAATTTTTTGCTTTCTGCACCACTATATTCTTGTACATTGTTTTGCTGTGTTAGTTAGTGATTGTCTTATTTCCAAGCTGTAAACTCCTTGAGAGCAACAACCAACTGTTTATCAAAGCTGGCACATAATAGATGATCTGTAAATAATTCTGAATCAGTGAAATGCAAGTGTATTATTTCTTAAAGTCAACATTTTGCATGTTAATGCAATATCAGCTATAGACTCCTTGAAATCCCACATCTGGACCTGTCAAATATATTGAAGTTGCATTGGTGCATTTACGTTTCGGCCAGATTGAGAGCTGGGACACTCTCAGTTCCAGTTGCTGCCCCTCCTCTCCCACCTTGTTTTAAACAAATCCATTATCTTGTGTTAAGGTTATAGAGCCTTGCTTTTAAGGCAGAATGTGAACTGTGTCATCATTCAGGATCACCTTAGAATGAAACCATACTGTATTTACTAAGACTTAAATAAATTCTTAAAGGATGAACTTTACTAGTATGTATGTACTGATTCTGCCTTGATTCTTTCCTTTTATCTAACCTCGAGGTTCTCGACTTTTAATGTGGTTTTATATACAGAACTATATTTATGTATATACATTGTTGGTACTATCAGGGATATTCTAGGGTAATTTGATCATTTTGATTTTCATCTTGCCTGTTGACTTTGGAACTTAACCCCCATGAAAATTGAAATTTCACTCTGCTATGCAGTTCCTTGCTCATAAATATTTGCTAACTGATCAAAATAACTGGATTAGGGTAGTGTT
Source organism: Oryctolagus cuniculus (assembly GCF_964237555.1). Taxonomy (NCBI): domain Eukaryota; kingdom Metazoa; phylum Chordata; class Mammalia; order Lagomorpha; family Leporidae; genus Oryctolagus; species Oryctolagus cuniculus. The sequence continues at coordinate 100,612,779 of NC_091432.1, forward strand.
GTGGTGAAAATGTATTGGATGCCATTGAACTTAAGTTGCCTGAATAATTGTAACCTCACTCAGATATACTTTGATCATGAAAAAGCAAGCACTAAGATTTAGATTTGTTTCCACTGCCTCACTCTGGCTACCGTTGGCATTGCTGTGTGTTAAGGGTGATCTTGAACATGTTGTAGACAAGCTTTAACCCTAAGAATAAAAAAAAAAATAGTTTTCAGAAAACAAATCAGACTTGTTACTTTGAAAAAAATTATTAATTTGAAAGGCAGAGATAAAGAGAAAAGGAGAGAGAGGTAGAGAGAGGCCTTCCATATGCTGGTATACTCCCCAAATGGCTGCAGGGCTGGGCCAGGCTGAAGCCAGGAGCCAGAAGCTTCCTCTGGGTCTCCCACGTGGGTGGCAGGGGCCCAAGCACTTGGGACATCTTCCGCTGCCCTTCCAGGTGCATTATCAGAGAGCTGGATCACAAGTGGAACAGCTAGGACTTGAACTGGTGCCTATATGGGATGCCAGCACTGCAGGCAGCGGCTTAACCTTCTAAGCCACCACAGCAGACTCGATATTTACTTAACTTCTAGTGTAATACCAGCTTACAGCAGAATTTTAATGACTATTTCAAAAGGTGTTCCTCTAATACTTTTTAGAGAATGTTGTTTCTTTTAAGAAATTGGAAATTGGCCGGCGCCGAGGCTCACTAGGCTAATCCTCCGCCTTGCAGCGCCAGCACACCGGGTTCTAGTCCCGGTCGGGGCGCCGGATTCTGTCCCGGTTGCCCCTCTTCCAGGCCAGCTCTCTGCTGTGGCCAGGGAGTACAGTGGAGGATGGCCCAAGTCCTTGGGCCCTGCACCCCATGGGAGACCAGGATAAGTACCTGGCTCCTGCCATCGGATCAGCGCGGTGCGCCGGCCGCGGCGGCCATTGGAGGGTGAACCAATGGCAAAGGAAGACCTTTCTCTCTGTCTCTCTCTCTCTCACTGTCCACTCTGCCTGTCCAAAAAATAAAAATAAAAAAAAATTGTAAAGTAAAATATTCTAACCAGGTAAACCAAGGGGGAGAAATATAGCAGATTTGAGTAGGTGTCACAAAGCCCATTTGTATCTCTGCCTATGCTATAGACGAAAGTTGTTATTAAGTGGTCTCAGACTCTGCTCAGTTGGGTGGTCATGAAGGTCCATTCAAGTAAATGTAGCAAAACAATTAATCCTCTGATGCCCTTTATACCTACTCATCGTTTATTTGGTTTATCTCAATTTGGAGACATTTTGACATTTGTATGCTAGAATTGGAAGTCTATAGACACATTTTCTCTAAAAGAACAAATTCTTTTTCTTTGAATGACTGTGGTCAGTTGGCAATTATGTGGCTGTGTGTTACTGCAACAGTTATATATTCTGCTTTGTAGAGACTGACAGTTGGAATCATTGGCACATATTTGTGTGTGTGTGTTAACATTCACTGATGGTCTGCATCATGAGATAATATTTTTAACTGTTAATAAAGCTGTTGCTGATTGTTGGATGATTATATATACCTTGGTAATTTCTCACATAATATACAAAAATATCAATAATATAGACTTTTAAAACTGTATGCAGATCTTTTGCTCCTTTTTTCTTGTTGTAAAAATTTTGCTTCACAACCCCAACTCCTGTCATTTATATGAAGGGATAGAAGCAACGAATAGCTTTAAGACTTGATTTTTAAGGCCGGCGCCGTGGCTCAATAGGCTAATCCTCCACCTTGCGGCGCCGGCACACCGGGTTCTAGTCCCGGTTGGGGCGCCGGATTCTGTCCCGGTTGCCCCTCTTCCAGGCCAGCTCTCTGCTATGGCCAGGGAGTGCAGTGGAGGATGGCCCAGGTGCTTGGGCCCTGCACCCCATGGGAGACCAGGAAAAGCACCTGGCTCCTGGCTCCTGCCAGGATCAGCGCGGTGCGCCGGCTGCAGCGGCGGCCATTGGAGGGTGAACCAACGGCAAAAGGAAGACCTTTCTCTCTCTCTCTCTCTCTCTCTCTCTCACTGTCCACTCTGCCTGTCAAAAAAAAAAAAAAAAAAAGAAAGAAAAAAAAAAAAGACTTGATTTTAGTAAATCTCAGACTGAAGTACAGGAATCTGCAATCCTCCAAATTATTACCCGAAATTTTCTTTTTAAAAGATATACTTATGTGAAAGGCAGAAACAGAGAAAGAGAGACAAAGAGACCTTTAGATCTTTTGTCTGCTGGTTCATTCCCAAATTGGCTCCAATGGCCAGGGCTGGGCAAGGCTGAAACCAGGAGCCAGGAACTCCTCTTGGGTCTCCCAGATGTGTGTCAGGACCCAAGTAATTGGAAAAAGAAATGCAGAAACTGTAAAGAACTATCCGAATTCTGTCTTAGAAACCAAGATGGAGAATTCTTTCATCTTTATTTTTTGTCCTTAATTTTCTGTCCTTCAGATTTCATGTTAATTTTTTCACCTGGATTATGTGAAGCATTATCTAGAATATTCTGAAGACAATGGTGGGTTGTGAGTCTCAGAATTTCTCTGTGTGTATTTGTGTATAAAATTGCTTTGACTCTTTAAGCTTTATTCTCCTTATTAATAATATGACCACTTTGGAAAAGTGTCTGACTGTATCTGCTAGGCTGAACATATGTCTGTTCTCTATCCCACATGTCCTCTCCTAGGCATATACTCAAGAGAGAGATTTTCACATCTACACCAAAATAGTTCATATAGCAGCATTATTTATAGTTATGAAAATCTGAGAAGAATTCAATTGCAGGGTAAATGCATGGTGAAATAGTCTTACAATGAATTAATATAAAACTTTGAGAGAATCACTGTTAAATACAGTAAGAATAAGAAATTTCACAAACATACTATTGAGCAAAACTTTTAAAGAACTTCTTGTAAAAGCAAAAATAATGTTTTGGAGGCTGGCACTCTGGTATACTAGGTTAAGTCTCAGCCTGTGGCGCTGGCATACCATAAGGGCGCTGGTTTGTGTCCTGGCTGTTCTGATCCAGCTGTGTGGGAAGGTAGTGGAAGATGGCCCAAGTACTTGGGTGTTATACTCACATGGGAGATCCAGAAGAATCTTCAGGCTTCTGGCTTCAGATTAGCCCAGTTCCTGCCATTGTGGCCATTTGGGAAGCGAACCAGCAGGTAGAAGACCACTTTCTGACTTTCCCCTCTCTTTCTCTGTAACTCTGCCTCTCAAATAAATAAGTAAATCTTTAAAAAAATAATGTTTTGTGTCCGAGTCAGCATAGTAGGGTTAACTTTGGTGAAAATATAGGGACTTTACTTGAATAGAATATTACTAAAAGGAATATTAAGGAGGATTCTAGAGAATTTAAGTGTCCAGATTTTGTAATCTGAGTGGTAATCACATGGGTTGTTTTCTTTCTGGGAGTTTATCAGACTGTAAATGTAAGATTGTGCACTTTTCTGAATGTATGTTGTACTTTTTAAGCTTCAGTTTAAAAAAAATCATGTTTTAAAATAAAGAGGTAGAGCTATCTATGTACTTTTAGCCTAGGTGTTTTAGTTTGTAGATTAAAGAATATTAGGGGCAAGTGTTAGAGATAGCAGTTAAGGCAGCACTTGGAAGGCCTGCATCTGTATCAGAATGTCTGGGTCTGAGTCCTGGCTCCACTACAAATTCCATCCTCCTGCTAATGTGCACCCTGGGAGGCAGCAGGTAATGGCTCAAGTAGGTGGTCCCCACCACCCACATAGGAGACCCAGATTGAGTTCTGGGCTCCTGGCTTTGGCCTCACTGTGTCCTGTTGTGGGTATTTGAAGAGTGGTCCAAAAACAGAAGATTGGTGTCTGCCTCTGCTTTTCATCTAAATAAAAAGTTAGAAATAATAAAACATTTAAGAATGGTATATCTTTGGAACCAGCATTGTGGCACAGCAGATAAAGCTGCTGCCTGTGATGCTGCCATCTCATTTGGGCAATGGTTCATCTCTCGGATGCTCCACTTCTCATCGAGCTCCCTGCTTATGGCCTGGGAAAAGCAGCAGAAAATATCCTAGGTGTTTGGGCCCTTCCCACCTATGTGGGAGACCCAGATAAAGCACCTGGCTTCTACCTTCAGTCTGGCCCAGCCCTGGCTATTGTTGCCATCAGGGGAATGAATCATCAGTTGGAAAATCTCTCAAATTCTGACTTTCTAATAAATATTTTTTTAAAAAAAGTGTAGAGTATAATGGGTATTAGGAACCTTAGTTCTTTGAGTCATTCATGTTTTATAAAAACTATGAAAGAAAATTAATGATTTATAATCTTAAAAAGCACATTTATATTTAAATTCCCTTATGTCAGTGTGTGCTCTTTTACCAGCCAAAAGTTATTAAATGGGTTTTCCCAAAGAAGAAAGTGCATTTTCTTTGGCTCTGATGTACATTAAAAAAAAAAAAATCTGTTTTTTGGAAGAATAGAATACTCATTGTGCTATTTAGAAAGTTTTAACCTCTTTGAGTTTTACAGTCTCTGCGCTAAAATTAGATGATTTAGTAGTCTTAGAGGTCTTTACTTTTCTTTTTTAAAATTTTTTTTAAAGATTTATTTTATTTATTTGAAAGAGTTAAAGAGAAAGGCGGGGGCGGGGGCGTCTTGCATCTGCTAGTTCACTCCCCAGTTGGTCGCAACGGCCAGACCTGTGCCAGTCTGAAGCCAGGAGCCAGGAGCTTCTTCCAGGTCTCCCACGTGGGTGCAGGGTCCCAAGAACTTGGGCCATCTTCCACTGCTATCCCAGGCCACAGGAGAGAGCTGGATCAGAAGAGGAGCTGCCAGGACTAGAACTGGCGCCCATATGGGATGCTGGCGCTTCAGGCCAGGGCTATAACCTGCTGCACCATAGTGCTGGCCCCAAATAAATCAATCTTTTAAAAAAAAAAAACAAAACTAAAAACAGGTGATGAAAATGAATGGTCCCTGTGTGTAACACTTGTAACTTCTAGAATTGAAATTGAGTAGTAACGGATCACGGAAATTCTGAATGATCCAGAGCTTGAAGGATCATCAAATCAAAGAAGTGATTATTTGGGAGTCATTTTCATTTGCCTTATTTTATTCTTTCCATGGACTTGAGTTAATCATACATTTTCTATGTGTATCTTGTGTGAATTGGTATTTATTCCTTTCCTTTCACTTTGTGTAGATAATCATCAATTCCAAAGGTATTTACTGAGTCTCTTGTATGTTTGCATTGTACCTGATTGATGCTAGAAGTTTTCAATTTTAATAATAGATAGATAGACACTTTCTTTAGTGCATCCCCATTTTTATCTTTCTTTAAGTGAGTAAGTCTTTTGTGATTCCAGATTAAATATTAATCTTGAAAAATGTTAGAGAAATGATATGAATATGAGATCCCAGTTCTATCAAGAATCACTTTGCTTTTTTATCTTTGGACTGTGTAAGATGATCACTGCTAGAATTTAGATTATTTTACCTTTCTTGATTTTCAGCTGTGTACATAAATTTCCCCCTTACTATAGACATGTTTGAGTTTTATTTCATAAAGTCTTAATATTTCTTTTGATTGAAAATAATATATACTTTTTTTTTTTTTTGACAGGCAGAGTTAGACAGTGAGAGAGAGAGAGAGAGAGAAAGCTCGATCTGAAGCCAGGAGCCAGGTGCTTCTCCTGGTCTCCCATGCGGGTGCAGGGCCCAAGCACTTGGGCCATCCTCCACTGCCTTTCCGGGCCACAGTAGAGAGCTGGACTGGAAGAGGAGCAACCAGGACAGAATCCGGTGCTCCAACCGGGACTAGAACTTGGGATACCAGTGCCGCAGGCAGAGGATTAGCCTAGTGAGCTGCAGCACTGGCCGTTATATGTAAATTCTAAACACTACTGCTGTTGATCCCTGCTTTCTGATGTTCATCTCCAAGACTTTTGTCTCACTCAGCACAGCTAATATGCAGCAATTTTTGCTTCCCTTTCGAGGAGAACTGAAAGTAAAAGTAGGAAGAAAGCAAGTTTGCATTATTCCTAAGCAAAAGAGAAAATCAGAATGGATGGGACTGTGGTTTATATTGTCGGCTCATCAATAATATTAGACCACAGGTTTGGGGTTTAAGAGCATGTGATTTGGAGATAGGAAGTTCAGGTTGTGTCATTACCAGTAAGTTTTGGCATCCAGGGGAATCATCTTTCCTTGATTTCCTCTTCTGTAGAATAGTAACAGTTGTGTGGTCTATGTTAGCTTTCTGGAGCTCTTATGAAGATCATAAATGCATAAGGGACTTCTGAGCTGTGAAAAGTTGAACCACCATTGTCAGTGTTTTTATTTTGCCTTTTTAGCCTGGTTTGTTCTGAAACACCCAAAATCTGAACCAGTGGTTCAATCAGGTCTTGATGTGTCTTGAATCCAAGTCACTAAAAGGTGTCTAAAAATGTACATATCTGGTTTATTCCATCTTCACCTTCTCTGCATCATAATCTTTGAGGGAGGGAGATTATTTGTAGGTGATCAGGCAGTTTATATATAAGATACTGCCATCATCCCATTAAGAACCGGTGATCGAAATCCAGTTAAGCACCTGTGTACTTACGACCCAGATGTGTGAAGCTGTTTCCATTTTTGACTTGTGACTTATGTCATTAATGGCAGAAAGTTTACTAGAAGACATGAGGATAAATGTAAGCAAGTCCAGTTTTATGAATCGGTTATAACTCAGCACAACCAGTAGTTGTTATCTATTATCTATAGATGCTCTAGTTATCTCTCAGTGAGCCTGATGGCATGCAGGTTGGCATGTTTCGTTCCTGCTCAATTCGTTCCTGGACAGTGTCGAAAACCAGTGCTAGGATGCAAGGGAATGGGAATATGAGCAGTGTTTACTCAAAGTTTGTGTGACACAGAGGCTGTAAAGATTGGCAAGTACGCCGGTGGGTCCTATTTGTTGGATGAAGGAAAGAACTTTCTGAGGGGCCACACTGGAAGAAAGAGCCTCTGGTGTGATAGGTGGAACCAGTGCTGACCAAAAGTGTTTAATGTCCTGGGAGCATGATTTCTACTCCTGGTGCAGGCAGAAGTTTACTGTGTAGCCTTGAGCAACTCTCTCTACTATGGTTCAGATTATTCTGGCCTGAATGTTTTGCAGGGCTCCTTTCAGCTCTGTACTTAGATTTCTTTTAATTCAGGAACTGATAAAATAATCCTTGTCATTTTTATATCCTAAGCTTCCTGTCTAATATTTGCTGGTGTGTCGCTTATTCTGTATAGTATCTTACCCAGTGGTTGATGTACTGCAGGAGCTGGTAACCATTCCAGTGTGAGAGCTTTGATAGGCCTTCTTGGGGTTTTTGGAAAGTGTCAGAGGTTTTTACTTGCATACGAGAAGAGTAGCAAGATGGATGGCACTGGAAAAGTTGGTGAATCATAGAGGATCTTGAATGCCAGTTTGAAGATTTGTGCTGATTCTGGAGGGTTGGGGGATGCAGCTTAAGTAAGAGAATAATCCTAGAAGAATTGGCTTATTTACTCCACTTACATTTCTTGAGTGCCTTCTATGTGGTAGCCATTGTAATGCCAAAGTAGAATTAACCTGCTCTTGAGAAACTGGACGCTCAAAAGGGGGAAGATTTTGGGAAGTACAATGCAATGAATACTGTGATAGAGAAGGTATAGTAGTCATCTCCATCTATAATCAAAATTTAAAAAAGGAAATGTTTATTTGGTGCTTTTCGCTTGTCAGATACTATTCTAAGAGATTTCTGTAAAGTTCAGAAAATGTATTTTAAGTGTATAAACTTGATCTCATGAAGGTATAGCTAACAGTGTTATCACCCTGATTTAATGGAGAAAGACATTGTGGCATAGAAGGATTACCCACCTCTTGTCTGTAGTTGTTTCAGAGTTTTAATTTAGCTTGTTGGATTCTCCAGAGTGGGGAAGAGAGACACCAGGTTACAAATCCTAGGGAATAGCATCATTGAAGGGGCAGGCAGATGAAAAGCAGGTACAGAAATCGATAAATTAGTCAAGGAAGTAAGAAGAGAGGATTTAAAGAAAGAGCTGGTTCAGAGTGCAGAAAGGTTCAAAGAGGTGAAATTGATTGAGATTTGGGCATAGCCTTGAGATTTGGAAATCAGAATTATCACCATGATCTTAGCAAGATCAATTAATTTTGTCCTCTTTCATGTGAATAGTAGCTTGGGACACACGGTAATAGGAAATGCTTGATTTCTAGATGTTATAGCTTTGTATATACTGGGGTCATCTTCCTTTTGCCTAAAGTGCTTGAAGCGACTAAGTCTGTTTCTTTACTTGATCATGTAGTTTTGCTGTCAAGAAACAAGGATTAGAGAAAATATCTTGATGCCTCATGTCATTTAATACCTAACAACAAAGGACTTTGATTTGTTTTTCATGGCAGCATTGGGAGAAGCTGTTTGTGTTAACTCCATTTATCAGGTAAGGAAAGGGGACTCAGAAAGTTTAGGTAGAAGGGCAGGCCAGGTGCAAGGAACATTATCAATATGGCTGGATAGGGTTTTCCAGAGTTTTTTTTTTTTTTGCCCTCAAATGTGAAGTTAAAAACACATTGTAAATCCTTTCTCAGTACCATGTAGATAGAACATAGTGCTTAATGTTTGTATCTGAAAAAAAATTCACAAAACAGTACTTAGCTTTGCTATGTGTCATATACTCAGAGTTACTGTTTATTGTTTCCTTATTAAGAACTTATTGTCACAGTGCACTCATGATTTTATGGTATGCTGAGTTAATGATGTATTAATGAAGGGCTGGCTCTGTAGTGTAGTAGGTTAGGCCTCCACTTGTGGCACTGGCATCCCATATATGTGTTTGTATGTGTCCTGGCTGCTCCACTTCTGATGAGGCTCCCTGACAGTGGCCCAGGAAAGCAGTGGAGATGGCTCGGGTGCTTGGGCACCTGCTTCGGATCAGCCCAGATCCAGCCGTTACGGCCATTTGGGCGAGTGGACCATCGGATGGAAGATTCTCTCTCTTCCTCTTCCTATGTTTGTCTGTAACTCTGTCTCTGAAATAGTTAGATCCTTTTTAAAATGATGTATTAATTGGTTAAAATGAGCAATTTGTTAAAAACAGGTCTGTTGTAAAGAAAAGTGGGTTTTTAATGAGGAAGTAGAGCTAGAGGGAAGTGCTGCACTTCTCCTGTGAATGTTCTCCCATGCCAGGCCAAGGGACTGTCTCCATGTCTCAATTCTGGGCAAAAAATAAAGAAGGTTCTTGAAGATTCTATCCTATGTCAGGGAGCTAACGTAATTATGACTTTGTATCAGTAATATGAGGATAAAACCCTAGGAGAATTCCTTATAAATAACTTTCAAACATGTTATTTCGTTTGTTCCCCCATAACAACCTTGAGAAGATAACACGGGAAGTGCTACAGGGCAGTGGATTAAGCCGCAATCTGCAGTGCCTGCATCCCATATGGGCTCCGGTTCAAGTCCCTGCTCCTCCACTTCCAACCCAGCTCCCTGCTAATGTACCTAGGAAAGCAGCAGAGGATGGCCTAAGTGCTTGGGCCCTTGTGCCCGAATGGGAGACCTGGAAGAAGCTTCTGGCTCCAGGCTTCGGATTGGTCCTACACTGGCTGTAGTGGCCATTTGAGGAATGAACCAGCTGGTGGAAGATCTCTCTCTCTGTCTCCCCTTCTCTCTCTCTATAATTCTACCTTTCAAATAAATAAATTAAAACACACACACACACACACAAAGCCAAAAGGTATGTGTTACCTTTACATAGCTAAAAAACTGAATATAGAGAGGTAAATCCCCTTGTTTTAAGTTTAGAGCCATAGTTAGGAATTCAATTTTATTTTTCTGATGTCTAGGACAGTGAAAAGAAGAAAAAGCTAAGCTAGGTGACCTTCTCAAAAGTCTGAGCAAGAGACTGTGAAAGTGATATAAATAAAAGGGAGGGGCCAGTTGCAAATAATTATTTGACTATATTTTTATGTTGAGGTCCATGCATGTGTACCATACACTGCAGTTCTTCAAGATAGTTTTGTGGTTATATTGTAAAATTGTAAGCCCATTTACCCAACAAGCACAGTGTAAAATTGCCATTATGCTCTGTCATGGGCTATGATAGTTTTCATCACTCATCATCTCTTTAAAAGAGGCTGAATTGAGAAGGCAATTTTCATTGTTTAATGTTCAGTCTGGAAATACTGATATTTAAACTTCAGAAACTTATCTTTTGGAATAAGACATGTCAGCAGGTCTTTTGTCAAGTGTGAACTGTTATGAATGTGTCTGAGTCGCCTTTGTTGGTATAGTTTATTAGTCTTGCTTCAAATTTCACTCTGAACAGACTGCGGATCATCAGAAGTAGACTGAAACACAGAATAAAGAAATGAGTGCTTATATAAGATTCTATGAAAGTGAACCTCAAAATATAAATTTTATGTTTTTCTGATCTATAGTTTTGTCTAAAGAAGTTTTGTTTCTTTTACCAAAAACAAAAGTTTAGTATGTTTGATATTCTTGTTTTTAAATAATATTTTCTGCAAAATGCGCCAGTTTTTAAAAAAAATGTTCCTGGACTTTTGGCAGCTGAGATTTTTACGTTTTTACAGAGAATTTTGATAAAATGCCATTCAATTAGTAGAAGCATTATAGAACTTCTGTCATCATTTGTGTGTTTTCTACCCTGTCTAGAAACCTGAGTTTCCTGCAATGTCAAATACTTGCAATTAGGTTTTTAAAATCTCTCCCAAATTATTATATGTAATACCAACTCCTTCCTTGAACTCCATATTTGTGTAGCTAATTCCTATTTGACATCTCATTTTAGATTTTTAGTAATAATCTCAACATATCCACATTCAAACTTCAGATTTTTGTCTCCTGATTGTATTGTTTCCGTGGTCCTCCTTATCCCAGAAAATAACAGCTTCACTCTTTCAGTTACTCAGGAGAACCTGATAGATATCTTTGACTTCTCCCATTCTTGTACTGTACCATAATTCATCAGTAAATCCTGTGTACTTAAAAATTAATCCAGGAAATTGACTAAGTCCAAATATAGTCTTGAATATAGTTAAAAAGTAATATGCCAGTGTTGGTTTTACAGTTGTAAGAAATATACTATAAAATGTCAACAATAAGAGTAAGGGATATATAATAAATATATGATAATATAAATATATGATAAATCTCTACTACCTTTGGAAATTTCTTATAAATCTTAAAATCATTTAAACGTAACAAAACTTGAGTAAAAATAGATGGAGAATCCAGCTCTCCTCCTTAAAAAGTTGATACTATCTGTAGTGCATTTTCTGGTGTTTTGCTTGGAATCAGCTACCTTGATGTTTTAATACTGCTTTAACTACCTCTTGTTGTCTCATCTATGTAATGCTTGATATGCTTGATTCATTTCCACCTGGAAATACACCACAGCTACTTGCTGTGGCTGAGAATGCCTTGGTAAAACTGATTTTCATTATTGTTTGGTGAGACTGCTCTTCATTTGACTTTTATTTCCACCCCTAAACATGATGTTCAGGTGTAAGCTATCCCTTGCTCACTCCATCGTGTTGCTGACTGCTCCCTTGGACCAGGCATTTCCAGTACTCTGATCCTCCAGCCACTTTTTAACATCCCTCCTTATTGTCACATTGATTCAAGTCTCCGTCATTTCTAAGGGGGAAGCTGTCAGTTGTTATAGCCTTCTAGCTAGGATATTTGACTATTTGACTCTTAGTAAGCAGAATTCACCTTTAAAAGTAAACCACAGGGGCTAGCCTTGTGGCATGGTGGGTAAAGCCACTGCCTATGATGCCAGCATCCCAAATGGGAACTGGTTCAAGTCCTGGCTTCTTTGCTTCTGTTCCCTGGTAATGCACCTGGGAAATCAAAGGAAGAAGACCCAAGTACTTGGACACCTGCACCCATTCAGGAGACCCTGAAGAATCTCCTGGCCCCTAGCTGTGGTCTAGCCCAGCCCTAGCCATTGTTGCCATTGGTGAGTGAACCAGTGGATAGAAGATATCTCTCTTTCTGCTTCTCCCCCTCTCTCTGTAACTTTGCCTTTCAAGTAAATAAGTAAATCTTTAAAAAAAAAAAAAAAGTAAATTACATCATATCATTCTGTTTAGAACCCAAACCTCAAGAGTCTTCCCAGCCTATTCCTAATAATAACTACAAAGTTCTACATATATGATACAGCTCTTCTGATACTGTTTCCTACTATTCTGCCAATTATCTCACTTAATTTCAGGCTCTGATTAGTCCTTAAATACAGATTCTGGCCTTTGTCCTTGATATTGCCAGATAGTTATGTGATCTGCTCCCATGCTCCCTTTAGATTTCTATTAAAATGTCACTTTACTGGTGATTACTGATAGATTTGATCCAAAATAGCAACCTGCTCCTGTCTTACCTTCTCTTACCTTGATAGATTATTCTGCATAGTACTCATCTGTACCAGAAAGTCTGTAAATATGTTCTAGTTTTGTTGTTGCTTGTCTTGCTCCACTAGAATGGGAACCCCATGATTGGCAGGACTTGTTTGCTCACTAACTGTATCAACAGTACCTAGCATGGTGCCCAGTAAATAAAGTCACTTAATATTTATAATGAGTGAATGTAGTGGTAAATCTTTAGTGCAGTTACTTGTTTTCACTGTGACACTTGAAAACAATGACATAGCAGAAATATAGCCTGCTGTTTATTGGAAGGCACAATAACTTCAGGGCTGTTTCAGAATCATTTTGGAAGAGTAACACTACAAAGCAAAATAAGGGAGAGGGGACTAGAAAGTTGTGTATTGGTTCCAAATAGAAATTAGTACATACATATAGACATTCTAACTGTACTGTTTGTCTTCAAGTTAATTTGTAAACTGGAAGATAATGTGTTTTTTTTTTTTTTTTTTTTTTCTGTAGAAAAGATGTCACACACTGGTTGATTCTATTATCACTTATATGTACCATACAAACAAGATACTGTTAAAAATGAGAAAGAATGCAATGATTAATTATAGCAGAATAACTTTTCCTACAGGAACCTAAGCTATATGGTCATCTTAATTATAACTCAAAGATACCTTTACCTTAACCTATGGGGAGGACATCTTGAGCTTGCTGGGAGCTTAGAACCCTGGAACATATAAGTTGTTGGTGGCAGAAAAGCTGAATTAATTGTAATCCTTCATTATGTTTCGTACATTTCCTTTCTCTGCTGGTCACCCTAATAATGAGAAAAGAAGATATTATTTTTCTCTGTTTTAGTATTTGGAATAAAGTTTAGCTTTCCTACCCCTATATCCAACCATTTGCTCTAGTCCCAACTCTTTCCTTCCCTTTAGCAGTCCCACGAATGAAAATAAACAGATAGATAGAATTTTGATGCTATAATAGGGTGAATTACTCTCCCTTGCATATTTAAAGGGGGTTTCAGTGAAGTGCTAAATTTAAGTTAATAAAGGATTACATTTCTAGCAATGATTTACTGAAATGACATCCATTGCAACATCTAGAATTTGCTTTATGAGTTAGTTATATTGCAGTAATTTTAATCCTTTTACACTATGTAGTCTTTTTTTTTTTTTTTTTTTTTTGGACAGGCAGAGTGGACAGTGAGAGAGAGAGAGAGACAGAGAGAAAGGTCTTCCTTTGCCCATTGGTTCACACTCCAATGGCCACCGTGGCTGGCGTGCCGCGGCCAGCGCACCGCGCTGATCCGATGGCAGGAGCCAGGTGCTTCTCCTGGTCTCCCAAGGGGTACAGGGCCCAAGGACATGGGCCATCCTCCACTGCACTCCCTGGCCACAGCAGAGAGCTGGCCTGGAAGAGGGGCAACCGGAACAGAATCCGGCGCCCCGACCGGGACTAGAACCCGGTGTGCCAGCGCCGCAAGGCGGAGGATTAGCCTAGTGAGCCGCGGCGCCGGCCGCAATATGTAATCTTGAAAATTCTTTTTGTCAGACGTTCCTGTTGAGTACCAAACAAGGGTATAATGTTAAATAACAATATTAATTACAAATGCATAAATAATATTTGACTATGTCAAAATCAACTTAATTTTATGTAATTAATCTTCCATTAAGTGGTTATTTGCATTGAATATTCTTTAAGATCATTGTGTCCTGTCTATAAAATCAGCAGTTTCTTTGCTGTGTTTGACCTTTTCAGAGAAAAGCAAATTGGCATAAGCATAAAATACATAAGAAAACTTTCCTCATTCCCTTAAAATTAGCACTTACATAAGTTAGTATGTGTGTGTGGTGGAAGAGAGGGATGGTATTGTTGCCTACAAAAAGTATTTTGAATGGCACAAAACCAGGGATACTTAGTATTCTTAATATTGTTGCCAGGTTTATTCAGCTTTGGTTTGCAAAAAAACTTGTTTTGACAGCAGAAGTATGGGTCCATTTTTGTTCGTTGTGCTAGCTTCTCTACTGACTTCCATTATTTCTTGGAATTTTACCATTCAGTTTCTTTCAGTAAATGCTCTAAATGTGGCACTCGTGTGTGTGTGTGTGTGTGTGTGTGTGTGTTTGAATTTGTGGATATATTTGACAGCATTTTTCTGTAACAATGTGTTTTTTTTTTCTTTTGGTAAAAATACAAATATATTCACTTGAAAATATGGATGCTGGCTGGCGCCGCGGCTCACTAGGCTAATCCTCCGCCTTGCGGCGCCAGCACACCGGGTTCTAGTCCCGGTCGGGGCGCCGGATTCTGTCCCGGTTGCCCCTCTTCCAGGCCAGCCCTCTGCTGTGGCCCGGGAGTGCAGTGGAGGATGGCCCAGGTGCTTGGGCCCTGCACCCCATGGGAGACCAGGAAAAGCACCTGGCTCCTGGCTCCTGCCATCGGATCAGCGTGGTGCGCCGGCCGCAGCGCGCCGGCCGCGGCGGCCATTGGAGGGTGAACCAACGGCAAAGGAAGACCTTTCTCTCTGTCTCTCTCTCTCACTGTCCACTCTGCCTGGCAAAAAAAAAAAAAAAAAAAAGAAAATATGGATGCTAATTTCTTTCAAACCCTCCCACTTCTCCTTTTCTTCATTCTCCTTCCCATTCATTCCTTCTCCTCCCACCCCTTCTGTTCCCATCCTGAAAACTAGAAATTGTCTTATTAAATATGGACTATATCTTAAGGCATTCAGATCTGGCTAAAAAGCCCATGAGAGCATTTCAGGCATGGAAAGCCAAGACACTGGCAAAAAAATGAGCTCAATGAAAGATCTCTGTGAGTGAGATCCCAGTGGAAAGAAGGGACCATCAAAGAAGGAGGTACCTTTCTCTGAAGGGAGGAGAGAACTTCCACTTTGATTATGGCCTTGTCTAAACAAGGTTGGAGTTTGTGAACTCGAGTCTTCCATAGCCTTGGCAGCTCATGACAAGAGCCTCGGGTGATTACTGACATCATAAATAAGAGTGTCAATTGTTAAATCAACCACAGGAGTCACTGTGCACTTGCGCCCCATGTAGGACCTCTGTCCTTAAATGTGTTGTACTGTGAGGATTAACGGTAAAACTAATCTTCAAACAGTACTTTATACTTTGTGTGTCTGTGTGGGTGCAAACTGTTGAAATCTTTACTCAATATAGAGATGATCTTCTGTATATATATATATAGATAATTAAAAATGAATATTAATGAAGAATGGGATGGAAGAGGGAGTGGGAGATGGGATGGTTGTGGGTGGGAGGGTGGTTATGTGGGGAAGAACCACTATAATCCAAAAGTTGTACTTCTGAAATTTATATTTATTAAATAAAACTTTTCTATTAAAAAATAAATATGGGCTATACTGTGATTGGAGAATAGGAGCCACTGATCAGAAAAAGGTCTGGAAGGAAATCAGTGAGAAAAGGTTTATAGAATCAATATGGACATAATGTGAAGGTAAATCATCCTAAATACTTACTCAGTTCTTGATATACTTGTGAATCAGTGAAAGGTATTGGGAGATTTTGCATTATCATCTTAGCATAATTAATTATATTTAATTTGGAACTGTGTGACTTTTTTTAATGTAGCTTTTTAAAATTATTGTTATTTTTTATTTATTTGAAAAGTACATTTACAGAGAGAGAGAGAGCGAGTGAGTATGCTGTTCCTCTGCTGGATTATTCCCCAGATGGCAGCAACAGCTAGGGCTGGGCCAGGCTGAAGTCAGGAGCTTCTTCTGTGTCTCCCATGTGGGTGGCAGGGGCTAAAGGACTTGGGCCATCTTCCACTGTTTTTCCAGACACACTAGCAGGGAATTAAATTGAAAGTGGAGCAGCCAGGCCTGGAATTGGCACCCATATGGGATTCTGATAGTGTAGGCAGCAGTTTTACCTGCTATACCATAATGCCAGCCCTATGACCTTTTTTTTGTTAAGAGTGGAAAATTGAGCCATGATATATTCTTCTAAGTAGGTAGAAAAGAGTGTCTTAACTGTCTGAAGGTCAAGTTTGAAGAAAGCTTGACACTTTGTTCCTGAATAGCATGATATTTATCAAGAATGAGCATGTTGTCTCAATCCCCAAAGGAAAGCAATTGCAATCTTTCCCTTTTTCCTTTTCACTGTCAACTTTAGATCTCCATAAATCTTATGGCTGATAGTTCAGAGAGATTTTTTTAATCCTTGTGACTGACAGAACATCACCTTTATATTGGAGTCTTTTAGTAAGCTTTTATTATTATAGTGAGAAACTTGAGAAAACTGATAAAGGGAAAAGTGTTACTTTTAGCTCATAGTCTTGGAGATTCAAGTGCAAAATCAGATGGTCCCATTGATTTGGCCTTTGAGGGGTGTGTGTGGAAGAAGGCTTATCTAGCAAGTCAGGAAGCAGAGGACTGAACCCAACCCAGGCTTTATTACCAGTCTCTTCCGGAGAACTGCCCTCCTATGGTGTGCCCCCAAGCAGAAGACTTACTGGGGTCCTCCTGTGTCCACCTCCAAACACAATGATTGGATTAAGTTTCTGCTCTCTTAGTGCTGTTAGCTTACCACCTTGGGGTTTAAACATTTGCAGAAGTTCAGGAGCCAAATCATGTTCAAACCATAGCAAGGAGTAAATTATTATAGGACTGTTTTTCCCTCCTAGTTGACGGTTGCCTTTGTCTCATAACATTGGCCAAGTAGGAAAGTTTCATTTTCATATTTGTTTGAGAGTAAGAGAGAAGTAGGGAGAGGGAGAGAGAAGGAGAAAGAAAGCACCCTCATTTGTTGCTTTATTCCCCAAATGTCCATAGCACACAAAACTGTGCCAGGCCAAAGCTGAGAGCATGGAACTCAGTTCAGGTCTCCATTAGGGGTGGCAGAGACCTGACTGCTTGGCCAGTTAAATACCTGCTGCCTCCCAAGGTGCACATTAGCTGGAAGGGAGAATTGAAGTGGAGCTGAGACTGGAACCTAGGCAGCACTCCAAAGTGGGATGTAGTCAATCAGCATCCTGTGTTTCTGCCATGTCAAACACCCACCCTCCATCTAGGAAAACTGTTCTTAGAATACTTTGGTACAATTCTGGATTGTCTTGTCTGGCTTTGGCCTGGGGCTATTTCCCTTTTAAATATTCTTGAATTCCTTTTGTAAATCTTTTTCATGGAGAGGTAAAGTGTTTTGTGGAGGAGAAATTAAGACCATCTGATGGAAATACTGCTTGTGCATTTTGTTTAACTCAGAATATGGCTTAAATGTTCTGTTGATAATACAAAGCTGCCTTAGATGTCTTTATAGTTTTATCAAAATAGACTGTAGAGTACCAGTCCTTTCTAGGTTTTGGACTACATTGGGTCAACCCATCACATGCTCCTATCTGCTGGTTCACTCACCCAAATGGCTATAACAGCCAGGTGTAGGCCAGGCCAAAGCCAGGAGCCAGGATCCAGGAACTTCATCCTGTTCTCCCATGTGGACAGCAGGGACCTCAGCACTTGGACCATATTCCACTGCCTTCCCAGGTGTATTAGCTGGACCAGAAGCAGAGTAGCTAAGATCCAAATCAGTGGTGGCTTGACCCGCTATGCCAGAATGTGGCCCTTAAAGGATCTGTTTCTGTTAGGTGTTTAAGCTATGCAAAGTAGATTTCCTTACTTGGACCTGAAGGGCAATACATTCTCTTTCATCTGCAAAATTGCTGAGAGTCAGAAGAGATATTGCTGTAGGTGGTGATGTTTCCACAAAAGCCAGAAAACAAATGTTGCCTCTGGAATGTTTTATAGCCACAAGATGGATAGCGAAATCAGTGATTCACCCATGATGATGGGATTTATGGGGGAAAAAAGATCCTACACGTGATGAAGGTTAAAGGTAGCCCAAAGAGCTTCATGACAGAACTTGTGAGAAATGGAATGAGCTTCCTCATGGGGGCAGTGTGCTGTGTTGACTCCACTTTCAGATGCCATTTCGACCGAAGCAAGGGATTTCTCCTTTTAGTGGAGGTTGGATGGGCCAGCTTCCAAGGTCTTTCTTGACCCTTTTAAGCTCCTAATTCTGTTGCTACAGAGAGTAATCAATGGCAGCAAACATCATGTTATCTAGCAGAGAGCTATCTATTAGCCTTGCAGTTGCTTTGAGAGTAGCTCCTCTGAAATGTAGGAGGGTGCTTGATAGTTTTTTCTCTTTACTGGCCAAAACCTTCTGCCATCCTAACAAATCCAGCTTTAGTTGATATCTCAATAGCTAATTTCAGACTTTTTTAAAATCAACTTTTAGTGCCAGAGTAATAGGGCCTGGATTAACGGCGTGTTGCTGTACTTCAGTCGAGCTTCTTTGTTGGCAGCAGTAGAGCAGAGTGGTGAAGAGGATTGGCTCTGCAGTCAGAATGTCTGGTTTCAGGTCAAGTTATTGATGCCCTTAGAGAAGTTACTCCTCTTGTCAAGCAAAGGCTATAATAGCGCCTACTCCATAGCTGTGTTTGGAGGTTTTAATAAGGAAGTTACTATATATGAAGTTCCCACAACTCAAGTTGAACAATCAATGAAATGTGATTCTTTATTTTTTTTAAAGATTTATTTATTTATTTGAAAGAGTTACATAGAGGAGAGGTAGAGAGAGAGAGAGAGAGAGAGAGAGAGAGAGAGAGAGAGGTCTTTCATCCACTGGTTCACTCTGCAATTGGCTGCAATGGCTGGAACTGTGCCGATCCAAAGCCAGGAGACAGGAGCTTCTTCTGGGTCTCCCACATGGGTGCAGAGGCTCAAGGGCCTGGGCCATCTTCCACTGCTGTCCCAGGCCATAGCAGAGAGCTGGATGGGAAGTGGAGCAGCCAGGTCTTCAACCGGCGCCCATGTGGGATACCAGCGCTTCAGGCCAGGGCATTAACCCGCTGCACTACAGTGCAGGCCCCAAAATGTGATTCTTGAGCTGGCAAGAGGCTGTAGAAGAAATAATTTTATTTATTTTCTGAGAAATGACCACAAACCAGCATAGGACATAAAGTTTCTATGAATATTTCAATACTTTGCATGGCATTTTAATTATGTTTAAGAGAAAGAAACTGGTTGTCTGTTGACACATGGATGTTTTCTGAAGTTCTAATGTGTGTATTTTAAAAATTAGATTTCTTATATCTTAGTCTGCTATCAGA
Organism: Oryctolagus cuniculus; assembly: GCF_964237555.1. Lineage (NCBI taxonomy): Eukaryota > Metazoa > Chordata > Mammalia > Lagomorpha > Leporidae > Oryctolagus > Oryctolagus cuniculus. Next base: position 100,632,302 of record NC_091432.1, read on the forward strand.
TCCTGTTCTGGGCTTATGGGTCACAAGCTTTTAAAAATTTTTGAGTACCTCTAATCCCATTTTTGAAATTCCCTGTTGCTCTGTTACTTTCATTATGTAAGAACAGTTTCAGGGGTATAAACTCACAATGGTCTCTCAGCAAGAGATCTGTTGTTCCTGTTTTTAAATTCTTATCAGAGTAGTTTCTGCCCCTCTTCATGTGTTCAGCACACAGATGCAAAGTAGTGCCTGTGACAATCTAATGTTTATCTGGAAGAATGACCAGGTATCCAAGACAGCAGTTAGAAGAGGGGAAGGACTTTTTCTTTCTGTGGCAGGGAGAAAATAGAGCTGCTGTCCTGCCAGATGTTAATTATAACAACAACTGTGACAGAAGTCTATTTTGCCTTCCCAGCTTACGAAGCACTTTGACAGATCATGATGCTGTTAGCTTCTTCTCACCACTGTCTTTTGTTATAAGGTGAACAGGGATTACTGTTGCATTAGTAGGAATTGGAGGTTGGAGAGGCCAAATGATGAATTTCTGGGTTGTGGGCTTTACTGTTTATGTTCATATAGGTGATCCATAGCCTATCATACTTGGGGAATCTGACTTTAGTCACTCAAGTCATTATATGCCCTATGTAGATTGTGTAATGTTCTCAACAAACCTACTATGTGCTGTCCTCCCAATTTTGCACATAAAGAAAACATAGCCTTGGAGATGCCAGTATTAAATTAAATCTTAAAAAGTTACTGATGTGCAAATTATTAAAAAAATTAAGTGCATGATAGGTTGGATCTAATTGTTTCCCAGTGAAAATAAATTGGTGCATTTCTGATCTGATCCATTTTTTGTTGACTTTTATGATTTGACTTTTACAGGATAGTTTTATTTTTCCTTATTTTCAGAACCATTGGAGATACCTTTTAGATGTTGTCATGTTCTACCTGACAGTTATTTTCCCTTATCAAATGAGGAATCTGAAGGTCAGAGAGGTTCATTGATGTGTCTAAGGTTGTGCAGGTCTAAGGTTGACCAGGTAAAATGCTCAGACTCCGAACTATTTTCCTAGGCCACATCACAAAATGATGAGGGGCCTGTAGAGCCATGGGTTTTGAGGAATGTTTGCAGAGAACTCTGGATGTTTAACTTGCCTAAGAAATACTAAGGGGAGGGGGGATAAGATAGACTCTTAAGTCATACGGATCTGGATTAAAACATGTTCCATTTACTAGTTATGTGATCTTGAGCAAGTTTAGACAGGGAGAGAGACAGAGAGAAAGGTCTTCCTTCCATTGGTTCACACCCCCCCCCCCCCCCAAAGGCTGCTACGGCCTGTGCTGCGCCAATCTGAAAGCAGGAGCCAGGTTCTTCCTCCTGGTCTCCCATGCGGGTGCAGGGCCCAAGGACTTGGGCCATCCTCCACTGCCTTTCCGGGCCACAGCAGAGAGCTGGACTGGAAGAGGAGCAACGGAGACTAGAACCTGGCGCCCATATGGGATGCTGGCACTGCAAGTAGAGGATTAACCAAGTGAGCCACGGCGCCAGCCACTTGAGCAAGTTTCTTAAACTATCTGAACATAGGTTTTTTCATCTATAAAAGTGGCCATAAGTAGCTTAACCCTTGAGTATTGAGAAATAAGTGAGATAACATTTCTGCAGCACCTATTAGTGCTTGCTGCTTAGAAGATTCTCCACAAATTAGTTTGTGCTCATATTGCACTGCTTCAGAAGGGAAGATATTGAGTCCTTTTTTAGATACTTCTGGAAATAATGGCAAATACCAGTGAATAGACATTGAATGTAGCAGTTTCTTTGCAATTTGTAAAAGAGAGATTTCAGTTAGAGTTGTCTTGCCACCACTACTAATTGTGTCCAGATAAAAGCCAAAAGTACCCTTTATTCATTTATTTATTTTTTTTGACGGGCAGAGTGGACAGTGAGAGAGAGAGAGAGCGAGAGAGAGAGAGAGACAGAGAGAAAGGTCTTCCTTTTTCCATTGGTTCACCCCCCAATTGGCCGCTGCGGCCGGTGCATTGTGGCTGCTCTGATCTGAAGCCAGGAGCCAGGCGCTTACTCCTGGTCTCCCAAGCGGGTGCAGGGCCCAAACACTTGGGCCATCCTCCACTGCACTCCCGGGCCACAGCAAAGAGCTGGACTGGAAGAGGAGCAACCGGGACAGAATCTGGCGCCCCGACCGGGACTAGAACCCGGTGTGCTGGCGCCGCAGGTGGAGGATTAGCCTACTGAGGCGTGGCGCCGGCCTAAAGTACCCTTTTTTTTAAAGGGAATTCTTGGTTTGTGAATGGTCAAGTCCATTTGACCTCCCAGAACTTAACCCTTTCTTAATTTCCTTGAAGAAATGGCTGGAAGCATAGAGAACAAATGGCCAAAACTTGGCATATTGCCTTTAGGATCTCTTAGGGTATTTTGAGAAATTCATAGCTTTGATATATTTTCAAGATTGATTGGTTCCCATAATTCTGGAATATGTAGCACCCACTGTGAGGAGTGTAAGTGGATGAAGTTCTTGTTTTTTGTGACTCTTTTTATATACTGCATTTAACTTTTCAAAAAGAATAGTCTCAGATTAAAACACAGTGCATACTTGAATAGAATGTATGTGATTGCTTTATTTTTATGATTATTTGAAAGTCATCAGTGCCATTTGGCTTTGTGTTTTCATGATCCAGAAATTATTCTGGGAAAGTAAAAACTCTAGTAAGTTATTATATTTGCAGTGTTTTAGATTTATGTAACAGGCAATCATTTAGCCTAGCAATTAAGATTCTGGTTAAGATACCCATGACCTACATTTTTGTACCTGTGTTCAAATCCCAGCTCTGGCTTCCAGCTAATGATGACCCTGGGAGGCAGTAGGCGATAGCACAAGTAATGCATTCTTCCATTTTGGAAGGGAGACCTCTGCTGAGTTTCCAGCTTCTGCCTGACCCAGCTATAGCTGTTGTGGGTATTGGAGAGTGCGCAAGGGCTGAGAGCTTTGTCTGACCCCTTCTTGTACTCACTTCTGTGCCCCTCCCAATACTCATTCATTCTCATTCTCATTCTCATTCTCATTCTCTCTCTCTCTCTCTCTCTCTCTCTCTCAGACACACACAATATTTTAAAATTATGTCATACTTCTGGTTATAGATAATATTGGTGGAATCTTATTTTAATGACCTGATGAAATTTTTAGAAGTTTTAGGTTATATCTATATCTCAGTCTAATTTGAATCTTTTTGCTAGAAGCCTGTGTTATATTATAGGTGCTATAGAGAACTTCTTTGAGTTTCTTTTTTTCTTTCTCTCTTTCCTTCTTCCCTTCCTTCCTTTCAGATTTATTTTAATCATTTATTTAAAAGGTAAGCTGACAAATAAAGATATCATCCATCTGTGGTTTTACTTCCCAAATGCCTGCAACAGCTGGGGTTGGGCCAGGCCAAAGCCAGGAGCCCTGAACTTCATCTGGATCCCCCCATATGGTGGCAGAGACCCAAATACTTAAACCATTATATGCTGTCTTCGCTCACACATTAACTGGAAAGTGGATGGGAAGTGGTGTAGCTGGAACTCAAACCAGAACCAGCATTCTGATACGGGATGCACGCATTGCAAATGACAGCTCAAACTACTGTGTGACCCTGCCTTCCCTTTCTTTCAGTTTCTGAACGACTTGTGTAAAGCACAGTTATGTTTGACATTTAGTTGCTAATAACTCAGGGGTATTGGTTATGTATGCAGGGTTGATTTGGAGGTGCCTTTTATATATCTTCACTGATATGTAGAAGCTCTGCATTTTATAATCTTAAGTTCGTGAGCATGTGTAGACATAGATTTATGGTAATCCTATGGAAGATATCAAGAAAGCTTATTAAGGGCACAACTGGATGAGACTAGTAGTAATGGTTCTTTTTCCTTATCCTGCTTCTGTTTGTACCTGGTTGATTTCTTTATTCTAGAAGAAGGAAGATATTTAAAAGGAGGCCTTTTTTTCTTCACTTATTTGAAAATAATTTCTAAGACAAAAATATCAAATTTGATAGTCTTTGAAGCTCCATCTTATTAAATTAAGCATTGGATTCATATGCAGAACATGAAATGTTTTTGTTAAAAACAGTGTGATGACTTTTCTACCTTCAAATATTGAAAAGTTTACCCAAAAAAGGTGATTAGGACCAAATTTGTTTGTTCATTTTAATTTATTTATTTCTCCCTAGACACCTGACATTCTTGTAATGTTTATTGTGATTCTTTCTGATGATTTTCCTTTTCATGGGATTCTGTATCTTGAAGACCTCCTGGGCTTTTTCAGCATGTACAGCTAGGTAAATATTTGTCTGCCTTTACCATTTGCTTGCCAAAGCTGTATTTTAGTATGAAGAACCTGGAAATTAGAGATGAATATACTTTTTAAAAAATCCTAATTTAGAGACTTAGTATACAACCTTGGAAAAATTACTGAACTTGACCAAAACTGAAGTTACTGGTCTACAAAATGAGAATAGCCACTAAGTGGAAGCAAAGTACTTACTTTTTCCACTATAGCTTCCTTAGAATTTCACATTGGATGTTAACTGGAATTAGAACAATTTTTTAAGATTTATTTATCTATTATGTATTCATTCATTTAAAAGCAGTTACAGAGAGAGAGAAAGAGAACATGAAAGAGAATGACAATCTTCCATCCGCCGTTCACTCCCCAAATGGCCGCAATGGCTGGAGCTGTGCAGGTGAGAAGTCAGGAGGCAGGAGCATCTTCTGGATCTCTCACATAGGTATAGGGGCCCAAGCACTTGGGCCATCTTCTCCTGCTTTCCAAGGTGCATTAGCTGGGAGCTGGATCGGAAGTAGAGCAGGTGGGACTTGAACTGCCACCCATATGGGATGCCAGCACTGCAGGTGGCGGCTTTACTCACTGAGGCTCAGTGCTGGCTCCTCGAACAGTGTTTTAACTTTAGGGTTTTCTAAGTCTTCTCAACATCGATATTCATCCATTAGCTATATCTTCAATAAATAAATAGATAATTTCCTATCATGTAAACAGTTGAGCTGGCACTGTACATTCTTCTTCAAATCCCTGTGAAGGAAACATCTTCACAAATAGCAATATAATTTTCCTGAAATTATAACTTGTGTATTGCTCCTACAGATCAAATAACAGAATGAGATTTGTGGTACATGTTGGGAGCATTCAGTAATATGTGGTCACATAACATTTGGCTTAGCTGTTTCATACTGGGGCAGTGCTGAAATGTAAAAATGACAAGACCATTACTTTCACCTATTCTTATTAGTGAATTATGACAAAATAGGTTACTTTGGCTCTAACTTGGTCATTCTCACCAGCTCTGGATAGCTGACAATCAGAAATAGATTGAGAGTTTGTGCTACCTCTGCACATACTGTCGTGCTAATAAAAAGAACTGCTTTTGCATTCTAATGAGATCATTTTGACGTGGCTTCTTCAAATTAGCCTTGGCAGAATGTCCCTTATTTCACGGTGGCTATATCAAAATGTTCTGCTGCTTCTTATACCTACCAAGACCAGATATTTATAGGTGTAATTGGATACTTTTCAACCTTAAGACATGCTGTTCAGAAAAAAATTTTGTTCTAGTAATTGAAGGCAATTCCCTACCTAGTGGATTTTTTATGACGAGCTTTGAATAATACTACACTTGGCAAAATATTTTCTTGACATTTGTATTAGTCTGTTTATATTGCCATAACTAAATACCACAGACAGGATGGCTTAAATGACAAAAATGTATTTCCTCCTAGTTCTGGAGGTTAGAAGTCCAAGATCAAAGTGTGGGACTGGTTTCTAGTCAGGAGTCTTCCTGGCTTTGAGTGGCCATCTTCTCGCTCTGTGCTGACTTGGTGCTCTTGCGGAGTCTCAGAGAGAAAGGGAGAACTCTGGTGTATCTTCCTCTTTGTTTAAGGATACCAGTTCTGTCTAACCAAGTCCCTACCTTATGACTGCATGCCTCCTCAAAGGCAACTTGCAAATGGAGTTACATTGGCCATTAATGTCTGCAAGGTACAAATTTGGAGGGAACACAAAATTCAGTTCAGAACAGTGTTGCATTAGGCATTGGATTTATGAGAATTAATTAGACATTCATCATCTTGATCTCCGAAGGTTTCCTACTCTATTAAGGCAATCCAGCATATAAACCAATTATCACAATGTAATCTGGTTAAATGTGATAACAGATATAATCAAATGAGTTTCATTTTAGCCAGATATTGAAAAATTGAATGAGTTGGTAAGAATAAGGAAAATGCAGACATTCTAGCAAAAGCAAGTGACATCACACTCTAGAGTTGACCTGTAGCTAATAGAGAAACCCGATGCGTTTTAAACAGAAAAGTGACATCATCTGGGTCCATTTGGCCTGGACTCTGGACAGATGTAGAACTCCCTGATTCCTGAAGTGCTTAACCAGAGAGCTATTTCTGAAGTAGTACTTACAGCTAGAGCTAGAGTTCCAGGAAGAGCTTTCTTCTGTGGTGTTTTGGAGTTTTTTAGATACTGACCTTACACTTTCCTTTGTATCTTAAAGTATTTTAATGTTTTCTCCTTGGATTGACCTGGGGTGGGAACACCTGAATTTTATCACTACAAATGTATGTGCAGAAACATTCTTATGTACCTTTTTTTTTTTTTAATTCTCTGAACCAAGTCAAGTGTAGTAAGTGTTTAAAACTTGCACTTAATTGTTGTTTTTTTTTTTTTTTAAAGATTTATTTGAAAGAGTTAGAGAGAGAGAGAGAGAGAGAGTGAGAGAGTTCTTCCATCTGCTGGTTCACTCCCCAGTTGGTCGCAATGGCCAGAGCTGTGCCAATCCAAATCCAGGAGCTTCTTCCCAGTCTCCTATGCAGGTGCAGGGGCCCAAAGACTTGGGTCATCTTGTATTGCTTTCCCAGGTCATAGCAGAGAGCTGGATTGGAAGTGGAGCAGCTGGGTTTCAAACTGGCACCCATATGGCATGCAGGCGCTTCAGGCCAGGGTGTTAACCTGCTGCACCACAGTGCCGGCCCCACACTTAATCATTTTTAAGTGCTCTTTAAAGTTTCATCCTTGGTGTACCACGTGTTTTGTAAGCATGAAACTTTAAGCATCAAAAAGGATTCAGTATTTTTATCCTGTAGAAAGCTCTGTGAATAGTCATGAACTAGTATCTTTATATATATATATATATATATATATATATGATTTATTTGAAAGACAGAGGTAGAGAGAGAGAGAGAGAGTCTTCCATCCACTGGTTTATTCCCCTAATGGCTGCAACGGCTAGAACTGAGATGATACAAAGCCAGGAGCAAGGAGCTTCTTCCAAGTCTCCTACGTGGGTTCAGGGGCCCAAGCACTTGGGCCATCCTCTGCTGGTTTCAGAGGCACATTAGCAGGGAGCTGGATCAGAAGTAGAGAGCCAGGATTCGAACCAGTACCCATATGGGATACTGGCACTGCAGGTCAGGGTTTTAGCCCAGTGCACTATAGCACTGGCCCTATGAACTAGTATCTTAATGGTGTATTTCACCCTCCTCTCTGAATTAGGAAGATTGGCTTTGTGCAAATTTTTCTCATAGAGCAATTTAGTGGTTTGATGTGAATTAAAGATGAGTAACCACAGTGAGGTTATAATGGCAAGCTTGACATTTTTGAAGTGAATCTAGGAAAATAAATTTTATAAAGTAAGATCACTCTCATTCTCACTTGCTCTTGTTAAAAACAGGGTTATAGTTTGGATGGTGTGAACCCTTTTCATTCAATAATATATTCATATATAGTGGTCCTTTTGTGATAATTATGAATATTGCTTAGGTTTAGGAAAAAGCCTATGTAGAATTCCCAAATGTGTGGTTATTATATGAGAGTATCTTTTGAGAGCAAACCATTAGGAGATTGACTAACAAGTGGTTGAATTGTCAGATGTAAATTTTTAAAAAATTTTTCTAACTCCACTTTTACTACGTGGTAGAGAATTAAATAGCATCAAAATTGTTTCACCATGAAATGAAGAAGAGTTGTGAAAAATAAAACTGGCCGGCGCCGCGGCTCACTAGGCTAATCTTCCACCTAGCGGCGCCGGCACACCGGGTTCTAGTCCCGGTTGGGGCGCCGGATTCTGTCCCGGTTGCCCCTCTTCCAGGCCAGCTCTCTGCTGTGGCCAGGGAGTGCAGTGGAGGATGGCCCAAGTGCTTGGGCCCTGCACCCCATGGGAGACCAGGAAAAGCACCTGGCTCCTGGCTCCTGCCATTGGATCAGCGCGGTGCGCCAGCCGCGGCGGCCATTGGAGGGTGAACCAACGGCAAAAGGAAGACCTTTCTCTCTGTCTCTCTCTCTCTCACTGTCCACTCTGCCTGTCAAAAACAAACAAACAAACAAACAAACAAAAAACTAAAAATACCCATCCTCCATAAACTAGATTAAATAATCATTTCAAATTACTTGAGAATTCTCTAAAATCATTTCCAACTTTTTACATGAAGTAATTTTAATTAACACACAATTATTCTTAGGAGTTTAAATCCAACTGAAAATTGATCCTTGTTAAAAATAAGAGTGGGAATAAGAGAGGGAGGAAATGTATAGTTCGGCACATGCTCACTCAGACTTACCCCTAAGGGTAAAGCTAGAAATGTGCCATGGACTCCAAATTCCATTAAGTTGGCAGGTACTGATGCCATCTTACTAGTTAAAGTGATCAGTTTAAGTTCATAATTGATCATAAAGATAGGGTTAAGTGTCAAAGGGATCACATAAATAAGACCACTGTCTGCTAATAACAATTGATGGAATTAAAAAGGAGAGAACAATCCAGCATGGGAAGTGGGATACACAGCAGACTTGTAGAATGGCTAATGCCCCAAACAGCACTCTGCCCTCAGAATCAACCCTTAAGGCATTCAGATCTGGATAAAAAGTCCCTAAGAGCGTTTCAGGCATGGAAAGCCAAGACACTGTGGCAAAAAAATAACCTAAATGAAAGATCTCTGTGAGTGAGATCCCAGTGGAAAGAAAAGGCCATCAAAGAAGGAGGTACTTTTCTCTGAAAGGAGGAGAGAACTTCCACTTTGATTATGGCCTTGTCAAAATAAGGTCAGGGGCCTGGTGCCACGGCTCACTTGGCTAATCCTCCGCCTGTGGCGAAAGCACCCTGAGTTCTAGTCCCGGTTGGGGTGCCGCATTCTTTCCCGGTTGCTCCTCTTCCAGTCCAGTTCTCTTCTGTGGCCCGGGAGTGCAGTGGAGGATGGCCCAAGTGCTTGGGCCCTGCACCCACATGGGAGACCAGGAGAAGCACCTGGCTCCTGGCTTCAGATCAGCGTGGTGCGCCGGCTGCAGCGGCCACTGTGGGGTGAAGCAACAGAAAAGGAATACTTTCTCTCTGTTTGTCTCTCACTGTCAACTCTGCCTGTCCAAAAAAAAAAAAAAGGTCAGAGTTTGTGAACTCAAGAGTCTTCCATAGCCTTGGCAGCTCATGACAAGAGCCTCAGGTGATTACTGACATCATAAATAAAAGAGTGTCAGTTGTTAAATCAACCACAGGAGTCACTGTGCACTTACTCCCCATGTAGGATCTCTGTCCTTAATGTGTTGTACTATGAGAATTAACAATAAAAATAATCTTCAGACAGTAAAAAAAAAAAGTTTCACCATCAATTGATGAAGAGTTCTATAAAATAAAACTATAAAAATATCTTATCCTCCATAAACTAGATTAAATAATCATCTCAAATTACTTGAGAATTCTCTGAAATCATTTTCCAACTTTTTACATGAAGTGATTTTTTTGAAGATATGTTTTCCTTTTCCCCCTGCCCCTTTAAATATTCACATTTCTTGTGCTCATTTTAACACTCTCAGCCCCAAGGTGTTTCATTCATGTTATTACCCCAAACTGTTTTGTTCGTGTTGTAATCCAACATCTCAGGGTGTTCCACTCATGTTAGAATCCCTCATCCTAGTGCATCTCAGCCTTTTGGCTAAGATCAAGTGTAGAATCCCACATCCCACAGTGTCCTTCCTCATCTGGAAGTGGAGGTAGTGGTTAGAAAAGAGTGAGCATTTAGTTAGAATCCTGGTGAAATGAGCTCAGCAGTCTGTTGGATTTAAAAAATTTGTGTTTGATTCTGCTTTGCAAAGAAATAGATCTTAAATTCCCATAATAATTTCATGGTGACATCTATTATGTAAGCAGTTAAGACTCAATTGTGTAGATAATAAGGTAATTTGAAATAGGCTCTTAAGTCATTATGTACTTGGAGAGTAAAATTTATTGCTTTTCATTGATGGATGAGAGGTCACATTTACAGTTTCTTGTCTGTTTGGCTTCTATTTCTGTTAGTACTTAAGGAAATTACAGGAAAATTCATTTTGGTATTGTACAAAAGGGTTTAAGGATATTCTTGCAGAAAAGGATTTGAGGCCACTTCTTGGCTTTTCTGGCCCAGTGACACAATCTGGAGCATATCAGGTTTCAGCATTTCTTCATTTATTTTTAAAACATTGCTTTCACATCTGAAATTATGTGATTCAATAATGTGATTCAGTAATGTTTCTGATTTTTGTTTCTCTTATTCTCTCTCTCTCTCTTAAGTTTTACTTTATTTATTTGAAAGACAGAGTTACAGAGAGAGGTAAAGACAGAGAGAGAGGTCTTTCATTCGCTGGTTTACTCCCCAGATGGTCGCAAGGGCCAGAGCTGCACTGATCCAAAGCCAGGAGCCAGGTGCTTCTTCCCAGTCTCCCACGTGGGTGCAGGGGCCCAAGGACTTGGGCAAATTTCAACTGCTTTCCTACGCCATAGCAGAGAGCTGGATCGGAAGTGGAGCAGCCGGGACTAGAACCAGCACCCATATGGGAGGCCGGCACCGCAAGCAGAGGATTAACCTACTGCGCCACAACGCCAACCCCTTTCTTATTCTCTTTTACTATTTCAAATAACTATTGCTCAAATAAAGGTTTTAAAAGAGCAAGTAGGAGGATATATTGTCATCCTCCCCCCGACATGTTGTTTTAAGGACACTTTATACTAGAGTCCATTATATCTTGAGCTGTAGCTCAGCAGACTGCTAACTATGTTGAAATGCCAAAGAAAATTGAATGTACCTTTTTTCTGTACATTTCATCTATGACTCATAATAGTAGTGATCATATTTCAGGTATTTTCTCCATAATATTAATAATTAATAATTAACTTCAGCCCTTAAGCCTATTTGGGGAGTGGGCCAGGGTATAGAAGAAGTAACTAACTAACTAACTCTCTCTCTTTCTCTCTCTCTCTATTCTTCTCTCTGTAACTCTGCTTTTCAAATAAATAAATCTTAAAAAAAAAAAAGTGCTAGCAACACCCTTTCACTCCCTTGACCTGTCTCTACAACTCACGATTTACATAATTGTATAAATTATATTCCCTGCCTTTGTTCTATGAATGTCTTTATAGAAGTGTCCATCTTAACATTCATAATCCCAAGATTCTGCCCTTATTGGTTTCTGAGTATTTCTATGGAGTAAATTTTCTATCACCCATGTAATACCATGGTAAGTTTTGTGATGCTCATTGCTTCTTCTACATAACTTTAAAATTATTTGTGCTTACATTCACACCACTCTATAGGATAAGTTGGGTAACTGAGTTACTATAATATAGATGAGATTTGGTTTAAACTAGGTGGTAAACTGACAGAACCGGAACTAGAAGCCACTTACTGACTGGTTGGGTTTTCAGTAGACCACATTATCTATGATGATTATTTTTAAAAGTATGCAAAAAATTCATTCACTGAAAACATTTCCTATTACTGTTGAGAAAGTAGTAGCAATCTGTGATATTGTTTTGTGTTATTTTGCTTCCTGCATCTTTGCCTTTTTCTCTATGACCAGGAATGGCTTGTTGCAACTCCAGTCCAATACCAGCTTCTCTACTTTGTCAGTAGATCCTGTCCCCTGTCTTCTGCTCAGGAATTATGCTCCTGAATTATCCCATGTCTGTTTCATAGCCTCTGTTTCTTCCTTTTTGCCAGATCCTTCCTATTAGCAGCCAAATGCTGTAAGGGTAAGAAAAATCCTTTCCAAAGTTTATATACTCCCTAAGTTTTTTTAAATAAATCTTTATTTATTTATTGGAAAAGCAGAGTTACAGAAAGGCAGAGAGAGAGAGAGAGAGAGAGAGAGAGAGGTCTTCCATCCACTGGTTTGCTCCCTATATGGCTGAAATGGCTGGAGCTGGGCCAATCTGAGGCCAAGAGCCTGGAGCTTCTTATGGGTCTCCCACGTGGGTGCAGGGACACAAGGACTTGGGCCATCTTGTACTGCTTTCCCAGGCACATTAGCAGGGAGCTGGATTGGAAGTGAATAGCCATAATTTGAACTGTTCCCCATAAGGGATGCTAGTGCCACCTGCAGAGGCTTTACCCACTGCACCACAGCACTGGCCACTTAAAATTTTTTAAATATTTTAATTAGTTTTTAACATACTCAATATTTCATAGGTACAATTCTAAGAAAGTAATGATATCCACTTCCTTCCTTCTCCCTCTGCTTTTTTTTGTTAGTTTTTTTTGTTGTTGTTGTTAGTTTTTGGGATGGCATCCTTTAAATTCATGTTCCAGTAAAAAGTTTAATGCTTTACCACATAAGAAGTTTAACAAGCAAAAGACCCTAGTTCAGCAGGAATATATAGACAATGATTATAAACAATAATGGTGGGCTGGGACTGTGGCATAATGGGTAAAGCTGCTGCCTGCAGTGCCAGTATACTATATGGGTGCTCCACTTCCTATCCAGCTCTCAGCTATGGCCTGGGAAAGCAGTAGAAGATAGCCGAAGTCCTTGGGCCCCTGCACCAGTGTGGTTGACCCGGAAGAAGTTCCTGGCTCCTGGCTTCATATCAGCATAACTCCAGCCGTTGTGACCGTTTTGGGAGTGAACCAGCAGATGGAAGACTCTCCATCACTCTCCATCCCTCCCTCGCTCCCCCTCTACCTCTTTGTAACTCAGCCTTTCAAATAAATAAATAAATCTTAAAAAAATGGAATGGAAAAATGACCATTTCACCCATATATAATACATTTTAAAGTAATCATAGGTCATTAAAACTATAGTCTACTTAGTATTTCTACTTGGATGTTTGTTAGGCATTTCAAAAATTTTATTTAATTTATTATTTTTAATTATTTTTGTTAAAAAATGATGAGAGAGAGGAGAAGAGACAGAGATCTTCCATTTGCTGGTTCACTCCCCAAATGGTCACGGTTAGACCAGTTCAAAGCCAGGAGCCAGAAGCCCATCTGAGTCTCCTGCATGAGTGGCAGGGACCCACGTTCTTGGCCCATCTTCTGCTTTTTCAGGCAAATTAGTAGGCAGCTTGACCACAAAGAGGAATTGGGACTTGAACTGGCACTTTAATATGAGATGACAGTGTTACAGGAGCTTAACCCTCTGCGCCCTAACACTGGCCCTACATTTCTGACACAGCTAAACTGTTGATGACGCTCTAATTTCTGCTTGATCTCCACCTCTCCAAGTATTCTCTATTACAGTCAGATAACTCTTCGTATCTGTGGGTTTAGCATCCTCGATGGATCGATCCAATCAACTGTAGATGAAAAATATTCAAGACAAAAATTTGCGTGTGTACTAAGCACACCCAAACTTTTTTTTTCCCCTGTAATTCCCTAAACAATACTGTGTAACTGTTTTTTTGAAAGATGTATTTGTTGGGACCAGCACAGTGGTGGAGTTGGCTAAACCTCTGCCTGTGGCACCGGCATGAGCACCAAATGTCCCGGCTGTTCCTCTTCCAATTCAGCTCTCTTCTATGGCCTAGGAAATCAGTAGAAGATGGCCCAAGTGCTTGGGCCCCTGCACCCATGTGGCAGACCTGGAAGAAGCTCCTGGCTCCTGGCTTTGGATTGACCCAGCTCTGGCTATTATGGCCATTTGGGAAGTGAACCAGCGGAAGGAAGAGCTTTCTCTCTGTCTGTCTCTCTCTATATCTGTAACTCTACCTCTGAAATTAATAATAATAAATAAAATCTTTTTAAAAAGAGATGTATTTATTTTAAAGAGTTATAGAGAGTAAGAAAGAGATCTTCTATCCACTGTTGTATTCCACAAATGGCTGCAAAGGCCTGGGGTAGGCCATGACACAGCCAGATTCATCTGGGTCTGTCATATGTGTAGCAGAGGCCCAAATACCTGAGTCACCTCCCATTGTTTTTCCCAAGTGGTTAGCAGATAGCTGGATCAGAAATGGAGAAGCCAAGACTTGAACTGGCACCCATATGGGATGGTGGTGTCACAAGTGGGAGCTTTACTGCTATGTCACAATGCTGACCCTCACTGTGTAACTATCTACATAGCGTGTGTGTGTGTATGTGTATTAATTTAGAGGTGATTTACAGAATACAAGAAGATATTTGAGTGGATGGGTATAATTGTATGCAATACACCATTTTATATAGTAGACTTGAATGTCTGCTGAGTTTGGTATCTGTAGAGGTTCTGGAATGAATTTCCTGCAGGTACTGAGGGATATGTGCTATTGTCATTCAGTTGGTTGATTAGATCGGATGCCTAGGAGTGTGTTGGGTACACCAAGCTAATGGCTAGCTCTGGGTCTTTACATTTAATAGCTGCTTTTCCTAGAATGATCTTTCCCCAAATTCACATCAGGAGCTCCCTGCTCCCAACCCTTTTTGCCTGTATTTATTGATGGCTACCAGTTAGTTTCTTTTTACTCATTTTCTCACCCTTAATATGACTCTTATGTTTTCATTTCCCTCTGACTTTTCTGCCCTTCTATTACTCAGAAATCACAGCACTGGATCACATCTCAGCATTGATCCAACTTCACAGTCTCTGAAACCACCCTTCCTCAGTTTTCCTAAGTCCACCTCCACCAGTTCAGAGTTATTGATCTGCTAATGTTTTGTTTTTTACTCTTGGTGGTAAATAAATTTGCCTTCACACTCCTTTCCTTCTTAGTGCACATTTTTCTTCTGCAGTTTTATTTTTTCCTGTAACTTCAGTTATGATCTCCTTACAGATGACTCCCAGATCTTCTGACTATAACCCTATCTTTCTTTTTGAGTATCCACCTCAATTTCTATACACAAATATTTTGATAATATTTGTTTACATATAAGCATGTTCACAGCATAATTTGTTTACTTTCCCTGCAGATGGTGTTTACACCCTAATTTTTTGTAATTAATGAAATTACTAAACACTTGGATCTACCGTTTGTATCTTCCCTCTTCCCCCTTTGTATTCTAAATTTTGTATTTACAAAGATCCTTATTTGTACTGCTCTAGGTTAACTTTTTATTGTTGTTCCTTGATTGTTTTGCTCTTGATGGATTTTTCACGTGTTAATTACTGTTTACTTCTTATAGTACTAACAGTAGTAATCTTCTAAATGACCTTCAGTATTTCTGGATACCATCCATTCTAACCATCCTACAGGTTACTACCAGGTATCTTTTCTCTAACTCAGGTCTGATGTCATTCTTCTCCTGAAAGCTGAAGTAGCTCCTCATTGCACAGTGAATATATTTAACCCCAAAGCTTGGTATCCTAGGCCTCTTGTGATTCAACCATTGTCCATTTTCCCAACTTAGTGGCTTCCTAAATTTCTTCTGCCTGTGCCTACATGCTCTGCTTGGCAAATGGTAAGATAAAGTGTTTTTTTAATTGAGT
This sequence comes from Oryctolagus cuniculus, assembly GCF_964237555.1. Taxonomy (NCBI): domain Eukaryota; kingdom Metazoa; phylum Chordata; class Mammalia; order Lagomorpha; family Leporidae; genus Oryctolagus; species Oryctolagus cuniculus. Next base: position 100,648,000 of record NC_091432.1, read on the forward strand.
TGAAACTAGCAATGTGAAAGATTTTAGGTATGTAGCCAATAGCATAAATGAACAAGTATAGTGTTCCCAAAGGTAACCACTAGGGCTGGAATTTATGATAATCAGACATTAAGATAATCACTCTGATATAGAAAAGCTTCAGTTACATATTGATTAACTGCAGGAAAATGGGGAGAGGGCAAACTTCATGAGGAAATTGAGATTGGAGTTTATTACAAGAATAACTGAATTTGTACAAGTGAGAAGGCGGCAAAGTTCAAAGGTGCAGTGGGAATAGCTATCAATGAATTAAAATTAATTTACCCCCATGTAATACTAGTTTTTTTTTTTTTTTACTTTTTTTATTTGGTTTGCATTTTTTTCTTTATTTTGCAAAGTGAGAAAGAGCAAAGAGGGTATGACTCTTGTGCTCATCAAATACCCATGCAAACCACTTCTTTGCTTCTGCAGTTGGAACTAGCATTTATTAATGTCTGGTTTGCCGGCTTCTGGAATTGATAATGTCGCTCCCCCATTGGCGGAGGAACGACACCAGACCCTGTGCTGTTCTTTTGTCTGCTCGGCCCTTCCCGGGTTAGCTGCCGTTCCCTCACTCGCGGAGGAACGACACTGTCCCGGGTTAGCTGCTGCCCCCCCCCCCCCCCGCGCTGCTTTCCCCGCTTCCGCGGGGAGCGGCACACCACTGGCAGGCTCTCTCGGGGGGGGGGGGGGGGGGCTGCTCAGACGTTCCTCAGGTGTTCCCCTCAGATGTTCCTGGTGCATGTTGTCTCTCTCCTCCTTTATAGTCCTCTTCCACCAATCCCAACTCTGCTACCCACACGCCGATCGATCACGCTGCTCTCCTCCAATCAGGAGCAGGATCAGCTCCTGCAGCTTATCAGTCAAACTGATGAGGCAGCTGTGTAGAGGTTGTTTGCTCCCTCTCAGCGCCATATTGTGGGAGAGCAGATGCATAGAATAAGTCTTAATTCCAGAAACTTAGTCTAGTCTCAGTTGCTCCCCACACTTAATTTTCAGAACTCCAAAAAATAGTTAAAGCTCCCTTCCCCCCATTACAGATAGGAAGATAAAGATATTGGAATAACTGGCTAAGTTAAGTTTCGGAGCTGGGACTCAGATTGAGAGCTTTTAGTTCTAACATCTGCTACTTTCCTGTTACGGTAATAAGACCTCTGAAAATTACATGAAGCTTTTTAGAAGACAAGTCCCCGTTGCCAGGTTTTGGGAGGATAGGAAGTTTAAAACTTGTCTCTACTCCCTTAAAATCCAGATTGTTTTCTGAAAGGCTTATTGAATTTTGCTGTGGAAAAATCCATCCTTATTTGAATGCTATTTATAGCATTGCTTTTCAGTCTTTGATATCTAAAAGTATCACTGAAATCCAGGTTATTATAAGATAGCAAAAACTAAGTAGCTTGCATTTGAAATGAAACAAACAAAAACCACCAGATAGTAGTTGAGAGATGTTTAAGACAGATCAACAAGCATTTTTCCAGTGTTTAGTCACCTAGTTACTAAGAAGATCTTTGATTTTGTGTTCATTTTTTGTTGTTACTGTTTCCCAGCAAATATTATCCCTCTAGTCATGTAAAATCTAATATCATTCATGACTAATAACATTAGATGAAAATAGATCTGCTATCCTGCACATTTGAAGGTTCCTAGTTATTTTTTCTCCACTGTTTGAGCTTAATGAAGCCTTTTTCATGTTTTTTTCTCCTGGACTGCTCTGATCACAGTCCTCTTTTCTTCTTAAATTGAACATGTGCCTCCTAGAAAATGGTATATTTAATGGCAACATTAGAAGTGGAATAATTAACTAGTTACTTCTGTGTTTTAGAGTTTAGAAATACCTACAAATTAGGATATTTTTTATTTAAAAAAAATGAAAATCCCAAGTTACATTTTTTTAGTGGTTGTAAGCAGCTGAATAGGAATGTTTTACTGCCATATTAGATATAAGCCATTTTGGTACTATGCAATATGTTGTTTTACACAATATAATAATCAAGGCTACTAATCAATCATCAATAATTGATCTCTAAAACAGTAAAGTTTGCAAGCATTCTGTTCTTTAAAAATCTTAAAGGAATTTTTTTTTTATTTGTCCCTATCCAACAAGCTGTTTCTTGGAAAAGTGTTGTTCTTTTACTTTTTTAGTCTTTGTCATTGATTTAAGAAAAAATTATTTATTAGTTTATTAGACTCTCAGCAGTGTAGTATTAAATTCTCTTGATGTAAGAATAAGCCCACATCTGAACTAACCTGAAAATTGTGGTCTATTAGAAAATACTGGTTAGAAATATATTACATTTTTTCCATTCTAGTTACTAAGTTAATGCTTTTTATAACTTTTTCAGTAAGAGGAATTGGATATTGTTTTGTTTGAGATGCTGTTCTTAATGCTTAAAAGCTGTATTTTTAAGATAGATGACTCATAGATTTTAATAGCCCTGTTAGTCACTTCATGGACAAGTCTTGTTAGCAGAGTGATAATGATTAGAATGAAAAAGATACCAAACCATTTATATTTTTCTGTAGACTGTGAACCATAAAAATATCTGTGTGGAATGTCAAAAGAAATTGAAGAACAAAATGACATTAGTGTGTATGTGAAGTGTGAATTTATTGGTAAAATGTCTACACAAACATGGTTGACTTCAGTTATCTTAAGACTTAGACATATTCAGTGTATATTCCTTTGCCCAGTTAGCATTATAGTTAACCAAAGAGGCCTCTGAATTCCTTATTTACTATACAAAATCTCAGTGGTGGTCTAAGTAATAAGTAAAATATGCTTCCTGTAGTTGAAGATAGTGCTGATACTGTGTGTCTTGATTATTTCCATATGTACCCTGCTAACTGCACTCTACACACACAGATTACTGAAATACTATAGAGCTGTGCCTTTATTCTTTACCAGATTTGTAAAACCCCATTTACTTTTCCCAATTCGATGAAGTTGGCTTAAGCCAAAGCATTTTACTGGAGATGTTAGCTGGTTCTGCTACACTGATAATAGACAGCAAATGAGACATGATATTAATTCATCTGACAAAATGTATCAGACTTCACCCTCCTTTGGAAAGCTAAACAGTAAACTTTCTTGATTTTCCTCTGTATGATTGAAGTCTAGTTTTTTCCAACACGAGATAGTACTATGATTTAATGATGAGAACATAGAATTTGCAGCTAGAAGACTGGTTCTAGTCCAAACTCTCCTGTTTACCAACAACATGGCATTAGGCCAAGGTATTTAAGATCTCTCAATCCCAGTTTCCTTATTTATAAAATAGAAATAAAGACCAATCAAGAAGGTTTGTTTGAGAATTAAGAGTCAACATAGTAAATATGCTTTGTAGATCATATTGATTAAAGAGATGTCAGAATTCCTGTTTCTGGATCTTAGAGTATTTCCAGGTTATCTTCTTCTAATTTTATGGTTATATAATTTATAGTTGTCAAAATCACAAGAAATGGAAACTGAATCTGTACTGACTCATAACACATTGCTTCCTTCATTGAAAAGTCAATGTTCTCAAATTTTTGCTTAATTGAAGATCCCAGTAATTTATTTATGACCTAGAAGTACTGTGAGCTCATGTACAACTTTATGCAAAGCACAGAACCATAGAAAAGTTGCTAAATTCTGTAGCCTATATTATAACAATTTGAATTACAGCAATGTATAGAAACTTTGAAAAAGTTATTTAGTTATAGCAACAGCAAATTACCTGTGGGCTTTTTGGTTGCTGGGAAACAGGTAAACCAAAATTAAAGAGAGAACTCAAAATTTCAGTAGACAGAGCCAAGAATGAAAAAGAAAAAGAAGCATGAGAATGAGAAAATGTTTTTGCCTAGAAGTTTGGTTTGAGCAACCACATCATGAATACAAATGATTGTTCTGACATTGAGGCATTATAAAAAAATTCAATGCATAACATACCAATTCTTTAATAAGTAGGTACTTTGAATAATTAAATATGTTAAAGAACAGCAATTACTTTTTTTGTAGCGAAGATTACTAAAAATGTTCCAACTCTCCTTATAAAATATGTGGAACTTGAAACAAGATCAAATATAACAAAGTAAACCAAGAGATTTTAACTGTTTGTTAAAGTGTAGATGTATGGTTTGCTATAGACACAGGCCTGTGTTGAGAATTTGACTGTTCTGAATATTTAGTAATTTTATTGTGTCTCTTGTGAGGATAAAGGTAGTTTAATGGAATGTCTAAAAATAAGGTGATCTTATTTTTAGAATGAGTAAATAATAGACTTCTCATATGGTGCCCATCTTCTGTGGTTGGAATATTATAACCTATCACTAGGCTGTTAGTTCAGGAATCCATCACACTGTGATGAGAGACAGACACAGGCAAACAAACTCCCTTTCTTCTACTAGAAACTTCATGGGAATGACAAGTAGAGACTGTAGGATCTGCCAATAATATCTTGTACTGTCCTCAGCTATTTCAGACCTATTACTTTGTCCTTCGAGTCTCCTAAGTATTCCCTGGAACCTGCAGCACCTTTCTTTACATTTTTTACGTTTCAACATGGTCCTTATTGCTAGTCTGAATTTTTCAAGTACTGTACCACTTTTGTTTAAAAAATTATTTTTTATTAATTTGAAAGGCAGAGTTACAGAGGGAGGAGGAGAGGCAGGAAGAGATCTTCTATCTTCCGGTTCACTCCTCAAATGTCTGCAACAGCCAGAGCTGGGCCAGGCCAAAGACAGGAGCCAGGAGCTTTGTCTGTGTCTCCTATGTGGCCCAAGAACTTGGGTCATTTTCTACTGCTTTCCCAAGCACATTAGCAGGGAGCTGAGTCAAAAGTGGAGCAGCCGGGTCTCAAACTGGCACACATAACGATGCTGGCCTTACAGGCGGAGGCTTAACCTGCTACACCACAATACTGGCTCCCTACTGCACCACTTTTTAAAAATGCCACTCCATTGCTTAAGAACTTATGTAAGCCGGCGGGGCGGCTCAATAGGCTAATCCTCCGCCTGCGGTGCCAGCACACCCGGTTCTAGTCCCGGTCAGAGTGCCGGATTCTGTCCCGGTTGCCCCTCTTCCAGGCCAGCTCTCTGCTGTGGCCCAGGAGTGCAGTGGAGGATGGCCCAAGTGCTTGGGCCCTGCACCCCATGGGAGACCAGGAGGAAGCACCTGGCTCCTGGCTTAGGATCAGCGCGGTGCACCGGCTGCAGCGCGCCAGCCGCGGCGGCCATTGGAGGGTGAACCAACAGAAAAAGGAAGACCTTTCTCTCTGTCTCTCACTGTCCACTCTGCCTGTCAAAAAAAAAAAAAGAACTTATGTAGACATCCTCGTTCTTTACTCTTGTAGGTGTACACTGACAATCTACCTTACAGTCTTTCCACAAATATGTTTACTGTTACACTGTACTGAATTCTACAAGTGTATTTTATGAAGTTTATGGAAAAAATCATTATGAGAAAACTACACGTGGATTTCAATTTTTTGCACCAAAAATCCTTTAATTGCATTTTCCACAAAGTTTTTGAAATAACCTCATATTTGATAGGGAATTGGGGGAGACTATGAGAGCAATTAGAGTAAATGGATAAATAGATTTAGAATTGAGGGAAGAACTATAGCATACTGAAATAACAGAAGGTGGAGACTAAAGAAGAAAACTTAAAACTCTGCCTGAGATAGCAAGTTAATGTTTAATCCCAAACTGCCAGACATGACCCCATTTCCTACTTTCTTCTCCAATATGCATCTGCTCTTGTGTAGCCTTTCTTCCCCTTTCTTCTCATTTTCCCTCTGTGTTTAAGACCATTTCTCTCCCGCCCCCTCTCCCTCTCATTATGTGTATGTATGTGTGTATGTAACTGTTTTTCTATAAACTATGTAGTATTCAAAGTTCATTTTTTTCTTACTAGTGTTTTGTGTCAGTCAGAGATTATATTGTAGGCCCATCTTCTCAAGTAGATTTTAAGGATTGTGAGAATTTTTATACTGTTATACATTTTAATACTTCTTTGTTGGTGTTTTCCGTAGTTTTGTATGCCACCAGCTTTCTTCCAAGGCTTTAAGGGATAGGTTTCACCTCCTGAGTCCTTCACTGAAGCTTATACAGGCCTGAGACTATAATTATGCCAATGAAATTAGGGTTTACTGGGAGATAACTAAGTCTATCTGGTGAATGTTTATATATACCAAAAGAATTATGAATGAGCAGCACAGTCCTTTAGTATTTGGAACCTTCTGGTGTGAACTTTTTCAGATATGGCTATGTTGATCATTTAACCACTCTCCCCCCAAGATAGACTATAAGAAAAGTGTGCTGATTCTTTACTTTCTTGCCTTAAAGTACAGTTGTGAGTGATTCTCTATTGAAATACCATTACTTTTGACTTTGTATTTTGTACTGTGACACAGGAGTGAACTTCAGGTAGGCTCAGAACCTATCGGCTAAAACGTGCCACACCTGTAAAATTGACCATCCAATCAATCTTAGAGTTATTTACAATTACTCTATTGTAATGTTCTACTAGTAACTTGGGTTTTGTGAGTGGCAAGAATGGAGCCAGAATCTCCAAAACACTAAGGAGAGGGTCTGGGGAGAGAGAACCAGGAGGGTATAGAAGTGTCTGGGATTAGCAAGATGAGTTACACCTGGCAGTACCCTCAGTTTGTTCAGTTGTTACCAGTACTTCTTCATGTCTCCAACCAGAACTTTAGAAGACCTGGGAAATCTGCACATGAGAGTGTACCAGGTTGTCTTGTACTTTTCCATGGTAGTCAAAACAGATGTTATTTCATATCTTTTGCTAATATGGAATTTTTATATTTTATCATCATCCTGTGGAACTAGCATTGTAAAAATGTACCTCAGTAGAAAACAAATTAAGTAATTTATATATGTACTATCAATTTGAAAATACCTATGCAGGTGCTGTTAGAATTAGTAGAAATACACATTTCAAAAGAGTTTTTAAACTCATTACATTTTTGTCATTACATACAGTCTCAAAGATGATCCAAGTATATATCCAGTATATGAGAAGACGTGGGGAAGGAGAGTCTACACCACTTTTGTTAAATGATAAAAAACTCTTACTTTTAAAAGGTTAATAATTCCTGGTTCCCTAGATTTAAACCCAAATTTCCTTAGCATTCGTCAAAGCCTTCACAAGGTGGGCTTTGCTCACTTTGTTATCCTTTGCTCCCACTGTTCTCTGATTCTTCATTGTTGCTGTACTGAACACTTCCTATTGTTTCCTGTCCTCTGCGCTGTATTTTCAGTCATCATTAAACTAGTGTTCTGAATCTCTTCTGTGAAGTCTTCGCTGTCCTCCTAGATTTCTTTCGTGTGTATGTGTATGCTAATACAGTAATTCTGTTGACAGTTGCTTTACTGTATAGAGATCTTCCATCCACAAAGCTGGCATATAGTAGATGATCAGTAATAATTGCTGAAGAAAGGGAGGAAATGATGAGTTGTGCTTGAGAGTTCATGTTTGGTAGCTTTTTAGCATAGTGATCATTTAGGATTGATTTGAAAATGATTATTAAAATTGACTTGATAGTACAGATTTTAGATAATGGGAGATATTTGTTTAAAGCTATCTTTTGTGGAAAGAATTTTATGTTAGAAACAATTTTATATTGAAAACCAAATACTTGGGTTCTAGTTTACCACTGTATTAATTCTCCACATTGTTTTTGTAAAATATGAATTTCTAAACTTTTTATTCATTTGTGCACTCATTAAACAAATACATATGCTAGAACTTATCATTTTTATTAAATTTTAACCTTTAATTAATTATACTGATTTTTCTAATTATATTGCCAGTATATTTTTGTTTTCCTGATAGAAGTTTGTTATTCTAGTTATTTTTTTGGAGAACTGTAGAGAAAGTAAATGTCTTTTAAATATATGGTTTCTAGGAATTGTAGTCTTAACTTTTCATCTTTAATTCTTTGTGGGGAGGAGATTTAATCTTATTCAAACATCTCTGTGATGTATAGAAATTGCTCTTGTTAGTCCATTTCCAGATGAGAATTGGTTGCTAAATGGAATATTAAGAAGATTGATATATAGATTAGCTGATTTTCCTTGTAAGCAGAGAAAGTAAATAAAAGGTAAGAAATTTCATGCAGTGGATGAATTAGGTATATTTACCGGTTATCCATCTCTTCAAAATAAATTTTTTCTGTATAAACAAAATGTTTTCTTTGCTTTTGTGTTGTTGGATGCAAAATTAATTATCTTAATTATGTCTGTGTTCATATACATATAAGTGTGTGGCAAACTGTAAAGAGATGGAATAGAGAATTGCATTGTTTGGTTTTCAGCGCATTGAGAATTTTATGAAAGCTAATAATCAAATATTAAAATTATAAACTCTGATTTCTTGGTAAATGAAAGGTTGCAAGAGAACATGAGGATAATACACTTTGCATGTGTCTTAGTTTAGAAGGGGAGGAGCTTGGTAGATGCTGAGAAATTTTATGAATAGTAAGAAGATTAGGAATTGGGAAATAGAAATGAAATTAAAGTATCTTTATACATTTTTATTGTCCTGAAGGTGAAGATGGTAAAGATACAGGAAATTGATAATAATTGAAATTTCCATTTTTTCTGTCAATGCACTTGATGATTCTTCTTTTGAATTTGAAGAGAAATACAATTTAGATGATTTCTTAATCTTTCCTGATTATAAGCCATTGTTTATTTATTATATGCCACAGATCATAGTTTTTTTTTTTTTTAATTTTAATGTGTTACTCAGATTAAGTTTTAGAATAGAAGCCCAAAGTGAATAAAGGAGCAGATTTAAGAAAACGTTATAAATTCTTATAGTGACTTTATTCATTTTTGTAAATGCAAATTTAATTCTGTAGTTGCTGAAGTGTCATAGGAATGTAATAGGATTTCAAATGCTTCTTAGAAAACTTAGAAAATGGTATTTTGTTCATATATATATTTATTCACTTTTAAAAAATATCCTTGTCATAAAAATGTGAAAACCTCCTGTTATGGACAACTATGTGACTTTTCAGTGAGGTAACTACTGTGATATTTTATAGGAATTGGAGTGCAATTTATAATTCGTTCCCATTTTTGGAGAGGAAAAGGCTCTGCTCTTACTGCTGAAAAGAATATTAAGAATGATTACTTTCATCGTTTTATTTTTTAATGGAAACTCTTCATTTACCGTAGGTAGAAACTTTTCTAGAAAATTGGATTTGTAGTTGGCATTTAAGCTTTGTCCTATATTTCAAATCATGACTACTTAGGATAATTTCAGAATATGGAAAAAGATGGAATTTTAGGCAACTTTTAATTTAACTTCTGGCAGGTTTGAGATATCTAGCCTGAATAACAGAGGGGAGCTTTGACCTAGTAATACTGATAGTGACCTGGTAATACTGGTACTGGTACTTTTAAACAGTAAAATTAACTGTTTAAAAGGTGACTGAGTTCTTTCAGGCTCATGTAATACTCCTTAGGCAACTTCTCTGAAATATTAAATACCATCATTGAATAAATGATTTTATTTTTTGTCTTGGTGCATAAGATACGACTTATTTTTCTGAGCTGTTATAAGTACTTTTTATATTATAGCCAGATCTTCTTGGAATGTAAACTCAGTGACGTCAGAACCCTTCTCTTTGGTCTCTTATTAATTGAACTTTTTGCGAAGTCCAAATATTACTTCTTAGCAGCAGATATTAAAGATTCACTGTTTTCTTGTTGTTGCATGCTATATTGTGGCTAGACTGAAAGCTAACTTTCAGAGCATAGAGGCATTATATTTCTATGTTTCAGTAAGAGATTATTGATTTTAACATATGAAATTATCACACTTTCTCTGTACCATTGCTGAGATATATTGTATGACATATAAAATACAGGCTTACTTAATAATAATATCACAGTACTAGGCTTTAGTAATTATCACCAGAAATACTTCAAGGGATTAGAATTTTAACCTGAAGACCCATAATACTGATTAATTCAGAAGCAATCTCAGGGGCAAGATCAAAGTTCCATTTTAATAATAGAGTGGATGCCAGACACCATGGACAGTGCTTCTATTCCAGCTGTCTTGATTTCAGAAAGTCTAATAAAGCCCAAAAGTTATCAGCCTGCTGCCCAGAATACCAAGTTGTTTTCTTCTTTTGTGGTAATAGCTTTGTGGTTTGAAATAAACCGCTTGTGCCAAACAGAAAGTTACATGAATTCCCGCTTTGGAACAATTCACCATTTACTGATCAATACTGAAATGTTTGTATACATCATACTATCCAGATTTACTCATTCAAAGGAAATGATTCAGAACTTTAAGGTGAAAGTTAATTGAAAAATTACTTGAATAGGAAATCTGCTTTGCTATGGTTTTATTATCTATCATAGATTATGTACTTAATAGCATAACTACAGGGGCAGGCGCTGTGGCGCAGCCGGTTAATGTCCTGGCCTGAAGTGCTGGCATCCCGTATGGATGCCTGTTCAGACCCTGCTGCTCCACTTCGGATCCAGCTCTCTGCTTTGACCTGGGAAAGCAGTAGAAGACGGCCCAAGTCCTTGGGTTCCTGCACCTGCATGGGAGACCCGGAAGAAGCTTCTGGCTCCTGGCTTCGGATTGGCACAGCTCCGGCTGTTGCCTCTCATCTTTCTTTGTAACTCTGACTTTCAAATAAATAAATAAAATCTTAAAAAAAAAAAAGCATAACTTCAAAGAATTGTTATAGAACAATTTTTTTAGTTACTTATATATTCTGACAAGGACTGACAGTAGTTATATTTGTGCATTTAAAATGCAAAACACATGAACAAGCACAGTAGTGAACTCCTGTTTAAGAATTCTGCTCTTGATGGATTAGAAAGCAACAGTGCTTCACATTTTATTTTTTGTTGTTGCTCATACATGTTTTCTATTTTTTTTAAAGATTTATTTATTTATTTGAAAGGCAGAGAGAGAGAGAGAGATCTTCCATCTGCTGGTTCACTCCCCAAATGGCCGCAATGGCTGGAGCTGCGCCAATCCGAAGCCAGGAGCCAGGAGATTTTTCCGGGTCCTCCACACAAGTGCAGGGACCCAAGGATTTGGGCCATCTTCAAGTGCTTTCCCAGGACATAGCAAAGAGTGGGATCAGAAGAGGAGCAGCCAGAACTAGAACCAGCACCCATATGGGATGCACCATAGGCAGAGGATTAACCTACTGTGTCAGAACACTGGCCCCATAACACTTTTAAGTGTGTACTTTCTCCTGCAGAATATGTACGACTCCCTTTCTTATGTGGACTCCATTAGAATGGAAAGAACTTTCAGAGTATGGGCCAAATTTTATGTTTCCTTATATCCCCCAAAGTCACTTGCCATGTACACATTGTGCATAGTAAGCAGTAGACAACTATGTGTTGCATAAATTTAATACTGAACTTAATTGTAGCCTCTATTCCTGGACTACATGGAACAACAAGCATATTTTTCTGAGTTAAGATTTATTAAGTTTAGCTACCATATGTTTCGCTAGTTTTTCAGGATGCAGTTTATTTCTAAGCCTAAAACTATAAGAATACACACACACACACACACACACACATCTTTTGAGATATTTCACCTTGTATCCTAGAGTACAGATTTTTCAGGTTTGTAAACCTTCTGGAATTGTGTTGGAATTTATCTACAAATAAGGACTTCAGAAAGCATTCCTTTTCCCCAAGTAAACTAGAAGCTTATAAACATATGCTATAGTCTTAAATATTTTACTGGCTAATAAACAGCTACTCTGAGAAATTTCATCTGTGGTCTTTGTCAGAATAATACACAAAATGAAAGATAAGCTAATCAGCCAAATATCTGAAAGACACAAAGGTCTCACCAGGAATAAGCAAAGTATTTTACGGCCCATCTATAAGGTTAAAAATCTATATTAAAATTATCTAGGGCATTAAAAAGTCATTATGAAATTGTATTTTAAGTTGGTAATGTTAGATTCTGAAAGAAGTTGAGGAGAACTCTCTGTGGATATTTAAGATAGAATACTCTTGAACAACCAGTAGGATTTGTGGATAACAGTATTTCTCCTAACAGAATATTGAAATACCTATACTGTTGTTCATATGGAAATATGCTCCTCAGATATAGCTTCAGATTTTCTTAGTGACAATAGATGTACGTCCATCATAATCCTCCTGTTACAGCCTGTTCCTCACTTGACTAGTTCTCATGAAACTCTATGAGGAATCACGGTATAGTTTCCACACAAAGGATGTGCTGGCGCTTTTCCTCACACACAAGGCTGTAATCCAGGACACTGTTTCTTTTAACACTATTAAAGATATCCAAACAATGACGTAAATCTGGAGCTCAGGGTGTACAATAATGTTTGTTCCCAGTGATTGTTATGCTATTGCAAGCAAACAGTCACAATGGCACAAAACTGTACTTACCTACTAGCAATGTTTGAGCCACAGCAATAATTGGGTTTACAAAAACCTAAGGAGCAGATAGATTCCCAGCATAACTAGCAAAGATGAGCTTAAATGTAGAGTTGCTATCTTATATAAGAATAGTCTTTATAACCCAGTCAATCATATCTGTATTTCTTTCCAACTGTAATCTAAACTGTCAGTAAGAATGTTACTTTGATCCTTTAAGCCTGTGTTTTCAAATCTGAATCTCTGTAATGATAATATTCATACTTCTTGCAAATGTAACATGCATTTTTAAGCTTAAGAGTCCCCCTTCTTGCCGGCGCCATGGCTCAATAGGCTAATCCTCCGCCTTGCAGCACCGGCACACCGGGTTCTAGTCCCGGTCGGGGCGCCGGATTCTGTCCCGGTTGCCCCTCTTCCAGGCCAGCTCTCTGCTATGGCCCGGGAGTGCAGTGGAGGATGGCCCAAGTCCTTGGGCCCTGCACCTGCGTGGGAGACCAGGAAAAGCACCTGGCTCCTGGCTTCGGATCAGCGCGATGCGCCGGCCACAGCACGCCGGCCGCGGCGGCCATTGGAGGGTGAACCAACAGCAAAAGGAAGACCTTTCTCTCTGTCTCTCTCTCTCACTGTCCACTCTGCCTGTCCAAAAAAAAAAAAAAAAAAAGTCCCCCTTCCTCACTGAAAATTTGGTTTCTAGGGTTAGTGTTATAGCACAGTTGGCTAAGCTGCTGTTTGTGAACCAGCATCCTGTATCAGAGGCCACTTCAAATCTCTGTACTCTGCTTCTGATCCACCTCCCTGTTAATGCACCTGGGAAGACAGCAGATGATGACCCAAGTACTTGAGTCACTACCACCCATATGAGAGACTTGGATGGAACTCCTGGCTTTGGCCTGTCTCAGGACCTGCCTGTTGGAAGTGTTTGGGAAGTGAACCAGTGGAAAGAAGAAATTTTTTAAATTTATTTATTGATTTGAAAGTCAGAGTTACACAGAGATAGAACAAGAGGCAGAGAGAGAGAGAAAGAGAGAGAGGGAGGGAGAGGGAGAGGGAGGTCTTCCGTCTGCTGGTTCACTCTCCAATTTGCCACAGTGGCCAGAACTGCACCGATCTGAAGCCAGGAGCCAGGAGCTTCTTCCAGGTCTCCCGTGCTGGTGCAGGGGCCCAAGGACTTGGGCCATCTTCTTCTGCTTTCCCAGGCCATAGCAGAGAACTGGATCAGAAGTGGAGAAGCTGCAACTCGAAATGACGCCCATATGGGATGCCGGCACTGCAGGTGGTGGCCTTACCCGCTATGCCACAGCGGTGGCCCCATGATAGAAGAATTTTTATGTTGTTCATCTACTCAGTAATCTTGCATATTTGTTGTTAAAAGTAACATAAACACTTTTGCAGCTGTATGTTAAATTCAGTTTTAATTAGTCATTCTTCTTATTTTGAAAATTTATGTAATCCATATACTATAAAATTGACCTTTAAAAAGTAAAAATTCACTGAATTTAATATATTCATAAAGTTATACAGTCTGTATTATGTCACCCTCACAAGAAATTGAATACTCACTAGCTCTACTATCCTCTGCCTTCATCTCGGCAATCACTAATCTGTTTTTCTGTCTCTATGATCTGCCTATTTTGATAGTTCATATAAATGGATTCATACAGTAGGTGGTCATTGGTTATTGGTTTCTTTCACTTGATATCTTGATTTCAGGGTCATCCATGTTGTAGCATATACCCATACTTCATTTCTTTCACTGACAGGTAATATTCCATTGTATGGATATCTTATCTTCTGGTTATACAGGTATCATTTATAGAAAATTTTGGTTGCCTCAGCCTTTTGGCTTTTTCAAAATAATGCTGCTGTGAACATTTATGTGCAACTGTTTCTGTGTAGACAATTTCAGTTCTTTTGGATTTATATATACCTGGCATTGTACTTGTTGGGTTGTGGTAACTCTGTGATTAACTTTTGAATAATTTCCTGTTACCGAATCAAAATACTTTTTAATTTTCAGTACTTATTTTATACGTTCTGCGCTGTCCTTCTAATTGGTGCTCTAGTACTAGGGGTGGGAGGGAGAGAAAAAGAAGAAAGAAATTTTGTTGATAGGACTTTTTAACTGTATACTTCATTTAAAACGAGCCAGTTGCAAATAATCCTACATCATTAGGAGACTGGCTGTGAGAGCAAAATGGTCTGAACAGAAATGATGGAGACTTCTGTGCAAATGTTTAAAGATTGTTTTTAGTTGGAAGTGTTCGTTCTGTGACATTCAGTGATATCAAAATGATACATTTTCTTGGAAGATACACTGCCATGCTTTGTAAGTTTTACAGGTGTAGGTATGTTTTACCCACTGTTTAGAATTCCTGTTTTTTGAATATACATGGTTGATGCATTTTTCATATTTTAATGCATTCATTCATAAACATTTGTCAGAACCTGAATTCATTCAATTCCTTTCAAATTTAAAATGCTATTTGTATTTCACCAAACAAGACAATTTCAATACTGGCTTAGAGTCCTTTTCCAATAGCTCCATGAAAGAGATTCAACTGGATTTCTACCAGCAGAAGTGAGAATGAATTGATGGAACATGACATGAAGAATGTAGCAAAACTGACCATGCACATGACTAAAAACCCATCTTTATTTTTTAAAGATTTATTTATTTATTTGAAAGTCAGAGTTACACACACATACACACACATACACTCACACACACACAGGGGGTGGGTAGGTCTTCCATCCACTGGTTCACTCCTCAATTGGCCACAATGGCTGGAGTTGCACTGATCCAATGCCAAGAGCCAGGAGCTTCCTCCCGGTCTTCCCATGTAGGTGCAGGGGCCCAAGGACTTGGGCTGTCTTCTGCTACTTTCCCAGGCCATAGCAGAGAACTGGATCGGAAGTGGAGCAACCAGGTCTCGAACTGGCGCCCATGTGGGATTCTGGCACTGCAGGTGACGCCACAGCTCCGGCCCTAAAAACCCATCTTGTAGTCTTTTATTGCTCTGATGATAGATCTCATCTAACTCCCTAATAGTTTCTTTTTCTACCCCTCAGATACAACAGTCTGGGCTGAAGTCCTACCATTCTATGGAAATAAACTCAAAATATTCAAAAATATTTAAATTATTATTAAAAACTAAATGACTAAAGCTATTGAAATTTTACATTATAGTATAGGAATAGTAAATTTTAAGCCTTGTCAACTGATCTTTTGTTTACTAACCTGAAGTTCCTTTAGTCCATGAATGCTCACTTTTAACTGGTTCAGTGAATAATGTCACTGACCTTTTTATGTTTCCAGTGGAAAAAATTGTATGATTTCTTCAGTAAATTTGTACCTTGAATGTATACCTTGGGTACATCTGAGTCTCTAATGTATAGCTTGGGTACATCTGAATCTCTGAGTATTACAGATGGTTAATTATAGCAATCTGGATTTTTACTTTAAATTTCAAAACTGAAGATTGTCTTAAAGTGTTCTTCGAAAGTTATTTTGAAATTTGACTTGTGAGAACAAAATGTGTTGTGATTACCTCACATTTCTCTAAAAAGAGTTTTTTCTTTAATTTTTACATTCTTTATTGAGATTGGAAATTGTCTATCACAAAATAGGAACTAATCTTCAAGAATTTCAGAGTATCAAGAGTAAACATGAATTTGCTATGAATTTGCACAGTCTGGGAAGACTTCAAGTCTCAAGTACAATTAAATAACTAAAAATTAAATACAATTCTTAAAGATTGCTTTTCTGAATACCATGTGGTAATAAGGGTGATTCTCCAGACTTTGGATTTATAACCTCACAGACTGTCAAACAAGCTTGGACAGGGCAACAAATTAGTCAGAAAAATTAATCAGGTAACAGGTCTCCAAGAAACTAATCATGTTTTTTATTCTTTCTGTTCCATTTATATTGGTGTCAGACAACAGATGCTGTCATGTGCTTTGCTAAATTCTGGGTGAATGGAAATAAGAAATGTGTTGTTATCTAGCATATTTTGATTTCCTATTATTTATACCAATTTGATTAATGTTTTCCCTGTATTATCTCAGTTTATTGTTACATAGTAGTAGAAGCTGAGGCTGCTATTGTCCCTATTTTACATGTGTTGAAGGTCATGATGATAAAATAATCTTGCTAAAGGCCAACTAAATGGACGGTGGAAGAGCTGGGAGTCAAACCCAGAGTGACTAACTCTGAAGCCCTAGTTCTTAAGCACTGTTGGACACTGTCTGCCTTAAAAGATCTTATGGCTTAGTGAGGGAGACAACATTGTAAACCATAGAAGTATTGTGATAAATACCACGGGAGAGTTATGGTCTGTTACTGGTCTGGAAAAAAAGGATGAGATAATCAATAGATATTGGGACACGAGGCTGAGTTTGGTGACATATTCACGAGTCATAAGATGGTTTCTGTATAAAGATATTGAGTGCAAAAAGATCTGTCAGTTCTTGCCAGCCATTTCCAGGGCACTGACTCTACTATATAAAGATTTTTAAATTCTGGTCAGTTAGTGGAGATCTGTAATAGATAACTTTAGCAGAGTCCTAAGAGAAGAGCCAGAAGATAACGTGTAGATCAGGACAAATAGCAAGTAGTATAAGTGAACATAGTTCACATCCTGTAGTTGCTTTTCAGGATTGTAGGTTCTGGCATTTCTTAAGTCAGACTTAATGTTAGGAATTCTCCATTAACATGCCTATTTGGTTTAAAGTGCTAGTGCTGATTTCAACCAAGGTGTGAATTGAGTATGATCCTCACTATTTCAGCAAGTATCTATGTGTAGCTACATAAAAGATACAGTATATGTGAAGGTCAAATTCTTAACACTTTTAGATAACATAATGAAATTTTAAATATTTCAGTGGATTTTTCTTATATAGTAATTGGGGTTACAAGAATTCATGTTCAGATTAGTTTAGATTTTAGAAACATACCTGTGAAAAGAATAAAAATAATTTCATAGTAATTGAAGAAACTTTCATATGATGATCACCATATGAACAAACTAATATGAATTTCCCCCTATATCTCATCATGGCATTTAAAATAGAATTTGCTCTCTGTACCTGTGGATTCCATATCCGTGGATTCAACCAACTGTAGATCAAAAATATTTAGAAGGCCGGCGCCGCGGCTCACTAGGCTAATCCTCCACCTAGCGGCGCCGGCACACCGGGTTCTAGTCCCAGTTGGGGCGCCGGATTCTGTCCCGGTTGCCCTCTTCCAGGCCAGCCCTCTGCTGTGGCCAGGGAGTGCAGTGGAGGATGGCCCAGGTGCTTGGGCCCTGCACCCCATGGGAGACCAGGAAAAGCACCTGGCTCCTGACTCCTGCCATCGGATCAGCGCGGTGCGCCGGCCGCAGCGCGCCAGCCGCGGCGGCCATTGGAGGGTGAACCAACGGCAAAGGAAGACCTTTCTCTCTGTCTCTCTCTCTCACTGTCCACTCTGCCTGTCAAAAAAAAAAAAAAATTTTTAGAAAGAAATTGCATCTATACTAAACATGTGCAGCCTTTATTTCTTGTTATTCCCTAAACAGTGCAGGTTGTATTAGGTATTACCGGTATTTCTGAGATCATTTAGAATATACAGGAGGATGTGCGTAAGGTCTGTACATATACTGTGTCATTTTGTGTAAGTAATTTGGATGTACACAAATTTTGGTTCTCCACAGGGGTCCTGGAACCAGTGCCCCCATGGATATTGAGAGACCATTTTACTATTTTAATCCAAGACTATAAACCCTAATAGAAAATTCATCATAGCAAATTAATGAGGAATGAGTTAGGATTTTCCATCCATGAAAAAAGTTTTTGAGTGAGTTTTTCAGGTTCTGAATTCTTATCAAATACTCAGCAAAATACTATCTGTTCCACTCATTTGAGGATTTGATGGTGTTCAGCTTCCCTTTCCTTGTTTGTTTTCTGAAGAAATTTTACGTAATCCACTAAAATTTCAAACTCTGCAAATATAGGATGCTAACTTGCTCAATTTTGCATACCCCATTAATTATTATCTCAAGGCACTGTGCACTCTGGAAATGATTGACTCAAGCTGAAGGGAGTTTAGGTCTCTCCGCATTTTATGAATTCATGTAAAGATCAGGAATTTGATCAAATGTAGGTACAAAGGTCTATAGAAATAACTATATTCTTTGTATATGTGGAAACCCTTAGTGTATACAGATTCTGACAATATGTTTTCTAATATGATCTTCCAGAAGGAATTTTTTTTTAAAGATTCGTTTATTTGAAAGGCAGAGAAGCGGGGAGAGAGAGAGAGAGAGAGAGAGAAAAGTCTTCCACTAGTTCATTCCCCAAATGGCCACAATAGCCAGAGATGCGCTGATCTGAAGCGAGGGGCCAGGAGCTTCTTCCAGGTCTCCCATGTGGGTGCAGGAGCCCAAGAACTTGGGCCATCTTCTACTGCTTTCTCAGGCCATAACAGAGAGCTGGATAGGAAGTGGAGCTGCCAGGACTCAAACCAGCACCCAAATGGGATGCTGGCACTGCAGGTGGCGGCTTTACCCACTGCCACAGCCCCGGCCACCTAGAGGGAATTTTTAAACATAATTTGTTATGTTTTACTTTAAGGCATTATTACACACTCATTTTTCTTTTCTTACTGATCATTTTTTCTGTTAATATGCTTATTGCATATTTTGCAACCATTTTTTAAAAAACACCCTCTAAAATATTTCCGTTTTATAGTTGCAAAAGTACAGGACAGGTGGTAGGTGGTTGATAATTACCAATAAAAATTGTATGGTCAGATCTAAATAGATCTAAATAGGACAGGTTTTGAACTTAGTGGTTGATAATTACCAATAAATATTGCATGATCAGATCTAAAAAGGTCAGGTTTTGAACTTAGCTGTTGCCAATAGCAATGGGTATTTACATCCTCATTTAATAATAAATAGTATTTGGATTTAAAAATCAAACGTGTTACTGTTTACATATTTTACCAGAGACTAACCATCTAGATTATAGCGATTATAATGCATTATAACATTTATGTTATCACTAATAGGATTCCATTCTAATATATGCATACTAAATACCAGTTATCAAATACATGTTAGTGTCCACATATTTTTAGTGACTACAGCAGTGAGCAGTAACAGGGTATGACCTCTATCTTCATGGAACTTTCTGCCTAGTGGGCGACACAGATAGTATACAAATAAGGAACTCATCCTAGGTTTAATACTGTGCATCTAGCGTGCATATTTGAGGTGCACACCTTGTACCGTAGAACCTGGTCTTTGTCCCAGATTCCTGGCACAGAACTCCCTGAAAGCCCTTGGAGCTTCTTGGGTGACAGAGTATCTTTTGTTACTCATACAAGCTCTCATTTTAGCACATGTGGATTTAGTTGCTAATACAGTATTTCAGAATAGATTCCCTAGATAGTTTCAGAATAGAGACAGATCACCAGAAAGACCACAGAATTTATTTGAAAAGCTATCTATCCACTTTCTGTCTATTTAAAAGGCAGAGTGACACACAGAGGGAGAAATCTTCCATCCAGTAGTTTACTCCCCAAATGTGTTCAACAAGCAGGGATGGACAAGGCCAGGCTGAAGCCAGGAGCCTGAAACTCCATACAGGTCTTCCACACCAAGGACGGAGACTCAAGCACTTGGGCCATTATCTGCTGCCTTCCCAGATACATTACCAAGGATTGAAGCAGAGCAACCAGGACTCTGATACAGGATGCTGACATTGCAAGCAGCGACTTGACCCTCTGTGCCACACCAGCCCCAGATCACAGGATTTGATGGCAGAAAATTTTAGCCCTTCCTTGACAGGGTGAGGGGGCAACTAGAGATTGGATTATAAAAATCCTAAACAATAAGTTTCAGAGATCTTCTGAGTTGGTGGACAAACTCTTGTGTTGAAAAGGTGGCTTACCCAAATGCCAGAGAGGGCATGGGAAGCCCCGTGCCCCACCCCATACCTGTCCTATACCTCTCTTCCATTTGGCTGTGTCTGAGTTGTATCCCTTATAATAAATTGATAGTCATGCGTAAAACACTTTTCTGAGTTGTGTGAAACAGTCTTAGAGAGTTATGAATGAAAGGAGGAGTTTGTGGGAGCTCTTGAAATTGTAGTCTGCTAGGGAGAAGTACTGAGAACTTGGGGACCCCATTTGCAGCCTGTGGTATCTGAAATGGCAGCAGTTTTGTAAGGCTGAGCCCTTGACTTTTGTGGGATCTGTAGTATATGTAGTTAGTATCACAACTGAATGAAATTTTGGGCACTGATTTAGTGTGGGAAAATTAATGTAGAAAATACCACATATTTGTTTGAAAGCACTACACCAGTCTGTAGGCCGCAGAAGAATATTCCAGTAGAGAAGTAGCATGTGTGAAGGCACTGAAGTGGAAAGAGGATTGACTTGTACCAGGACCCAAAAAAAAAAATAAGTTGTAAGTAGTTGACTAGACATCATCACATTTGGAATTTATTAATGTAAAATTGTAATTACAGCAGAGAAGTTGAGTGGTCAGAATGTTTTCAAGGATCCACTAGGCAACTGGTGCAGTACTCCTAGCAAGAGCAAATAGAGGAAGACAAGATTAATAAGAAAGGAGATGGATACAAACAATGGAACATCAGAAGCACCCCCTTTGTTTAATGAAGCTTATAAAATACACTTAAACTGAAAAATATTGCATAAACAGCAAATCCCAAGTTTTAGTGGTGAAATTTGCAATTTAGGGTGATTTATGAGGAAAAAATCTAACTTACAGCCAGGTTTATATGACCTTGGTTAAGGAATTTAAATGATCTGAATCATAGTTGCTTAATTTTGCACTTGATCTTAGCTAAACGGCCGAGAAGCGATAGTTGCTTAATTTTGAAAATGGGAACAGTAAGTCTTTTTTGTTCTATTTTGTAGGGCTTAAAGATCAAGTAATATAATGTATGTCAAAGCACTTCGTAAATTTTTTTGTACCAGAATGCCACTTCCTATCCATGTTTCTTTCCATCATCAAAACCAAAAGCTAGCTGGGTAATATTTCTTTTTTGGATATTTTTGCCTGTCCTACTTATAAATGAGTCTTCCAAATAACTATTTTAGGAAAAGTCCATTCCTATTTTAGGTGAATTTTTTTCCCTCAGAGATTCTGAAACTATATTTCAGGAACAGCCACTTCATAGAGGTGACCCTGATCTCTTTGTGTGGATGAACTACTTTAAAAAAAAAATTCTCAGAGTCTTAAGAGAGGAATGTGGGCATGTATGATGGTAGGAGTTTTTTTGAGTTTTGAGCATGGTGGGAGGTTACAGAGGGGCAGGTGACTAGTCTGTGAGGCAGGTAGTGATTCCAGCTTCCACCCCTGAGATACCTGAAGAGAAAGAGTTATATTGATAGGTAGGGCTCATATTCAATCTGCAACATGTAAGGAGATGTGTAAGTTGAAGACTGCTTTCTGTGAAATGGTAAGCATGTAGCAGGACCATTGATTTGGTTCACTGTTGATTGGTGCACCCCAGAAATTTACATGCCTAAATCCTCTATTAAAGTGCCAGATTTCACATACACAGGAGAGACCTTGAAGAACCTCCACTAAAAAAACAGTGGTAGGAAGCTAAAAGAACAAAACAAAAAATAGATTAGGATTTTCAGGTTTAATTCAGGCAAGGTAACTGCCTATGAGAAGACAAATTCAATAATCTTCAGAAAACTTGATTGAATATAGTGTTTGCATAGTATTTGTGATATCTAGTTACCTACAAAATTGGGCAATGAAACAGAACAGTGTGATATATAGCCAAGAAAAAAGCAGTCCATAGAAACTGGCTTTTAGCCCATGTTATAATTTAGAAAAGAGTTCAAAGGATGTACTCTTAAGATGTTTAAAGAATTAAAGGAAAATATTATATTAATAAATACCTTAGCAGAGCAATAAAAAGTTTTTTTTTTTCAGAAAGCAAACAAATCCGAAAGTTCTAGAATTGAAAAATACAGTTGTCAAATGAAAAAAAATACTTAAATGGGCTCAAAAATAGTTTGGAAATGTCAGGAGAACATAACAACCAACTTAAAGATGTAGTAGAAGTTGGCCTGTCCAAAAAAAAAAAAAAGAGAAAAGAAACAGAAAAAAACATTGAAGAAAAATGAACCAGAACATAAGAGATCTGTGAAGCATTATAATATCCATGCACTTTTTTTAAAAAAAAAGTGCTATCTATTTATTTGAAAGTCAGAGTGGCACAGAGAGAGAGAGGTCCTCCATCCGCTGGTTCACTCCTCAGTTGGCCACAATGGCCGGAGCTGTGCCGATCCAAAACCAAGAGCCAGGAGCTTCTTCCAGGTCTCCCACGTGGATGTAGGGGCCCAAGGGCTTGGGACATCTTCTGCTTTCCCAGGCCATAGCAGAGAGCTGGATTGGAAGTGGAGCAACCGGGACTCAAACCAGCACCCATATGATGGGATGCTGGCACTGCAGGCGGCAGCCTTACCTGCTGTGCCATAACGCTGGCCCCTCCATGTACTTTTTTTTTTTTTTTTTTTTTACAGGCAGAGAGTGGACAGAGAGAGAGACAGAAAGAAAGGTCTTCCTTTTGCCGTTGGTTCACCCGCCAATGGCTGCTGCGGCCGGCGCATCATGCTGATCTGAAGCCAGGAGCCAGGTGCTTCTCCTGGTCTCCCATGCGGGTGCAGGGCCCAAGCACTTGGGCTATCCTCCACTGAACTCCCGGGCCATAGCAGAGAGCTGGCCTGGAAGAGGGGCAACCGGGACAGAATCCTGTGCCCCGACCGGGACTAGAACCCGGTGTGCCGGCGCTGCAGGCGGAGGATTAGCCTATTGAGCCATGGTGCCGGCCACCTCCATGTACTTTTAATCCTAGGAGAGGTGAGGAAGAAGCATGAAAATATTCCCATATGTAGTCAGTAACATTGATTTTTAGATCCAAAAAACTGTGGAGCCTAGAACAGCTGAACACAAAGAAAACCTTTCCTAGACACATTATCGTCAAACTGTTAACATAAATAAAATTTTTTGAAAGCAGCCAGAGGAAAGTAATATTTGTTGCTTACCTTTGGAGGAAAACAACTGAAAGTATTTGCCGCAGAAGATAACATTTGAGCTTTTTAACAACAACAAATAATTTTATAAAATGTGTAACCACTAGCAGCTTCCCAGTACTTAAAAGGGCTTTAAAATGAATTTTACATAGAGGTTAATATATAAATGCAGTTTTAAAAAATATTGTATAATATAGAAATGTGTCTATTTAAACATCCACTTAAGGAGATTCTGTATAATCCAGTGAATCAGTATTTTCTGAGTTAGCAGTGCATGATGTTACAAAATCATTCACTGGTGAAAGAACTATTCAAAGTACCAGGTAGGCAATTGGATTAGTCTCTCCTCCCCTCTCCTCTCTCTGTTCTCCCCTTCCCCCCTCCCCTCCCCTCTCCACTCTACTCCACTCCTCTCTTTTCTTCTTAGTTTTTTTTTTATTTTAATTGAAAGGCAAAGAAACAGACACATACAGAGAGAGAGAGAAAGCTTCAACCTGCTAGTTCACTCCCCAAATGTGCTCAATAGCAATAGCTAAGCCAGGCTGAAGCCAGGGACCAAGAAATCAGTTCAGATCTTCAACATGGGGAGCAGGAACCCAAGTACTTGAGCCATCACCTGTTGCCTCCTAGTGTGTGCATAAGCAGGAAACTGGATTACGAATGCTGGGACTTGGGCTGGCGCCGTGGCTGACTTGGTTAATACTCCGCCTGTGGCGCCGGCATCCCATATGGGTGCCAGTTCTAGTCCCAGTTGCTCCAGCTCTCTGCTGTGGCCGGGAGGGCAGTGGAGGATGGCCCAAGTGCTTGGACCCTGCACCCGCATGGGAGACCAGGAGGAAGCACCTGGCTCTTGGCTTCGGATTGGTGCAGCGCGCCGGCTGTAGCAGCCATTTGGGGGGTGAACCAACAGAAGGAAGACCTTTCTCTCTGTCTCTCTATCACTGTCTAACTCTGCCTGTCAAAATAAAATAAATAAACAAAACAAACAAAACAAATGCTAGGACAATGTGATAGTTTGAGATATGTGCACTGTGTCATGATAAGATTGAGGTAATTAGCATATCAGTATTGTTTCTTTGTGTTGGAAACATTCAAAATCCTTTCTTCTAGCTATTTTGAAATAAACAGTGAATTACTGCTAATGATAGGTACCCTACCTTACTATAGACCACTAGAACTTACTCCTTCTGTGTTTGTGCTCAAGAACCAACCTCTGTATATTCCTCCCCATCTTCCTAGAAGCTGGAAACCACTAATCTAGTCTCTACTTCTGTGAGGTCAACCTAATTAGTTCCCACATATGAGTGAGAACGTGTGGTATTTGTCTTTCTGTGCCTGCCTTATTTCTATTAACATGACTATAGGCTCATGCAGATTGCTACAAATAAGATTTCATTTTTTATAGCTTAACATTCCATTGCATATATGTTATACCTCATTTTTTTTATTCATACTTATGCTTCCAATAACATAGGAGTTGAGATGCACTTCAATGCACTGCTATTATTTTCTTTTTTAGAAAAAAGGTTTATTTTTATGGGGGGGCGGGTCTTCCATCCATTGGTTCACTTTCCAAGTGGCCGCAACAGCCAAAGCTGAGCTTAGCCAGGAGCTTCGTGCATGTCTCCCAAGTGGGTGCCCCAAGTCCATCCGATGATGCTTTCCCGGCTGCATCAGCAGGGAACTAGATCAGAAGTGGAGCAACCAGGACTTGAATTGGTAGCCATCTGAGATGCTGGCATCACACTCAGGGGCTTAACCCTACTTGCCATAACTTTTTGAGGTAACATCATGTGTTTTCTTGTGTCAATGGATTTTAATATAAGAAAATACGAAAATAAATGTCATTAGTAGTCTGAGAAGCCACATTGTAGCTACTCCTTAAAAAACCAGGTGATCATCAAGGTTTTTATGGTATCAAAAATAGTAAGTATTTGTAAAGGCTGTGAAAGTGACTCCTCACTTTCCCAACTACCTATCTGTATTGGTCTGATTTTCTTGTATTTGAACCAGAACAGTACCTTGTAAACAGATTGAATATAGAAGTGGATTTGAAAATTTAGCTGTTTTCTTTCAAGCCAGGCATTAAAAAGGCTTGGAAAAATATAAAATAATATTCTTTAATTTTGAAAATTACAGCTATTTTTCATAAAAATATGCTTTTTGTTAATTTGTAGTGAGTTTATTAAATGAGTAAGTAAATATTTTTAAATCCATGGTTTTAATTTGTAATGCAGTGACTGTTAGTAGACATCCTCCATGTTAACAAAAGCTCTTTTGAATCCAAGTCTGATACCCTAAAGTTTGAAAACTGTTTTGAGCTGCTCTGCCTTCGCCTTCAGACAAACATTTCTTTAAGAGCAGTAGACTGGAATATTGAAAATATCTTATAACCCAGGAGATTAGTGTTCTTAAGTGTATGTTGATGTTTGACTTTTGTTGTTATGTTTATTTTCAAGTATATATCAGTTGTGCTACTTACTGCTTCTAATGGCAATTCTGCCTCCCACCCCACCCTACCCTACCCACCCTGGCCTTGCCCTTCTGATACTTGTTTTGGGAGGTTTCATTTTTCTCAGGGAAATTTATCAGGCAAGAAATAAGGGACCTTTGCAGTGGTGACTAATCCTTACTTTCTTTACTTCTTGCTCCTTTTGTTGTGTTCCAAGGTTATCAAGGGAGAGCTGTTCAGAAAGTGTTAGAGGATTTTATGGTTATCTGCGTAATTGATTGCTATGCTATTCTGAGTTGTTACTCAGTTTCTGGGAAAGAGCATTAATCATTTGAGATCAAAGAATTGTTGAAGTTTGTGTCCCTTGGTGAGAAGAATTATAAAGTTGGCAACTGAGAAACACTTAGCCAGGAATTTTTATTTTAGTTGTACTTAAAATTTTCCTTTTCTAATTAATAATTTTATTAAAAATAATTGTAGATATTTATGGGCTATGCTGTGACATTTCAGTACCCGAATACAGTGTATACTGACCAAAACATGGCAATCAGCATTTCCCTTTCTTTGACTTGATGTTATGATTGGAGACTTGGAGCTTCTTTCAGTTTATAAATATCTACTAGGTTATTGTGAACTGTTGTCTTCCACTATGTGTGTAATACTGGGAACATATTCCTTTGATCTAACTCTGCTTTGGTACCCATTATCCAAACTCCTTCTATCATTCCCTACTCCTCCCAGCCTGTAGTTATCACCATTAAGTCTGCAGATGTAGTCATCACCATTCATTGTTTCAGTAGAGTCTTTTTTTTAAAGCTTCCACATATGAGGGAGAACATATGATATTGTCTTTCTGTGTCTGGTATATCTCACTTAACACGATGTCTTCTAGTTACATCCATTTTGCTGCAAATGACAGGATTTCATTCTTTTTTATGGTTGAATAATTTTCTGTTAAATAATTGTGGCAGTGCTTGTTTCTTTAGATGCTAAGTAGCAAAACTGGTGTGGAAGAAATAAATTGTTGTTAAGTAATGTTCATAGCATGAATGTGTAGTGCAGTTCATACTCTGTTCTTGGAGAAAAATAAATTAATCACCAAACAACAACAATAAAACTCACCTGCTTGTATGATGCTGGATAGATCCCACCTTTGTCCATGCATTACTGCTTTTCTCATTTGTGGTGTTCTTGCTTTGTCCCCCATGTTCTTTGTAGCTATGTATTTGCTTTGAATTTAGAAGACTCCTCAACTGTAAATAAGCTTGTGTAGTTGTAATTTTTTTAAAACACAGACTATTGTAAAATCAGACACATGTTATCAAATTCTTTCTTCTGATCTTGTATATCCTCACATAATATTTTTGGTAGTTCAGGAGGACTAAAACTTTGTGTGTGTATATGTATATATATGTGTGTGTATACATATACATTTGATTATTAAGGTGAGTTATATAGACGTAATAAAACTGACCATTTTTCTCATTTTTAGGTTTAAGAGACTTAATAGTGATTTAGTTTTGAATCATATTTAATTTTGGAATGATATGAATTTTTTTTCTCTTTGCAAGTAGTTGTGATTCTGAAACTTATATAGAATCCTTCACCAGAGGAAGCGTTTGAATTTGAGAATTTCAGTTGGAGAGATGTCTAAGGGTCTAGAAATAAAACCTGATTGTTCATCAGTTGACTTCTTCAGCCACAGTTTCCCTTATGTTTTCTTAGGCCGAAGATGAAGAGGAAGCCTTTCTGGATTGGAGTGATGATGATGATGATGGATTTGATCCGAGTACACTTCCAGATCCAGATAAGTACAGAAGCTCTGAAGAATCAGATAGTGACGATACGGAGGATAAAATTAGGTATGTTTTTGGTGTTAAGTACATACTCACATTGGTTTGCTTCCAAAAGATGTCATTAGAGATATTACTATGAGACTTTTTAGCTCAGTTAATAACCTGGAAAAATTCTGCTGTTTTCTACTCATCTTGCTTGTAGATCCTTACAAATATCTCACCCTTTTCCAGTTATTTTACAAGCTTTTTTGTGATTGCTTTAGTATCTATTAGTGATTTGTAAGTGTGATACATGAATTGTTTGCTTTGCTTTTTCCTTGTCTATCTCTGAGTCCTTCAAGCTTACCTGCTTCATGTGAAAACAGAGGCAGGATCTTATTTGATTCACTGTTATGCTTTCATATTCTTTATTTACAATTAACTAACATAAAATAATGGGAAACTTCTGTATAAACAGCCTTTGATAAATTCTTTCAGTTTAAAATATATTCATTTGCTATCTTCTGTTTATTTGCCATTGTACCAAAAACAAATGACATGTAATGAATAATAGTATGACTTGTTTGGTGTTTGTTTTCAGAGTATCAAATATTAGATTATGTAAGATTCTATTGATTTAATAGTTGAGAATGTTAAACTTCATGGTTGTTCTAAACCAGCAAGTCACATATTTAAGCATGATGGAGGTATTAATGGCAAGTTACTATGATTGAAGGGAAGATAAAACTTGATGTAGCCACGAACGTGGTAGCTCAGGGAGTTTGGAAATTGAAACTCTTAAACAAGAATAGCATTATGAAAAAATCTCAGGAAGAATATCCTCTTGGGTGAAAATGCTGTAGGGCGACATTCAGAGTGACCCTTCATGTGCTCATTTAAACATAGAACTGTATTGTAAAGAGGACTCACTTACCCAAAATTGTGTTTTCCCGGATAATATCAGAAACTTGAGGCATTTGCTATCTAGGTGGTGAACATATTAGCTTCATAGAATTTGTAGACTTTAGTCTAGATAGTGGACATACAATGGTACTTCAGAATGTTAGTGGAAAATGAATTAAAAATGTTTACTTTGGTGCAAAAAATTTTGAAATACATCCATTTTTTTTCTTTTTTAAAGATTTATTTATTTGAAAGAGTTACACAGAGAGAGGAGAGGCAGAGAGAGAGAGAGGTTTTCCATCCTCTGGTTCACTCCTTAGTTGGCTGCAACGGCCAGAGCTGCACTGATCCGAAGCCAGGAGCTGCTTCTGGGTCTCCCACATGGGTACAGGGGCCCAACCACTTGGGCCGTCTTTTGCTTTCCCCAGCCAAAGCAAAGAGCTGGAAGTGGAGCAGCTGGGACTTGAACCATGCCCATATGGGATGCTGGCACTTCAGGTGGCAACTTTACCTACTGTGCCATAGTGCTAGCCTCCATATTTTTTTCTGTAGTGCACATTTCCGTACACTTTTAAAATATCCCTCATGCCATGGACTTTTAAAATTTTTGGCACCAAAGTAAACTTTTTAATTCTATCTTCTGTAAATTCTTTGAAGTACCGTCTCATTAGCTTCACTACCACAAGAGGTATTACAGGTGAAAATAATTTGATTGAGTCCTAGAAAAATTTGTGGATGTTTGTGACAAAGGGTTAAATAGTTTAGGTTATTTTTTAAAAAGATTTATTTATTGTTTGAAAGAGTTACACAGAGATAGGAGAGGCAGAGAAGAGAGAAAGAGGTCTTCCATCCGATGGTTAACTCCCCAATTGGCCACAATGGCTGGAGCTGCGCCGATCCGAAGCCAGGAGCCAGGAACTTCTTCTGGGTCTCCCACATGGGTGCAGGGACCCAAAGACTTGGGCCATCTTTCACTGCATTCCCAGGCCATCGCAGAGAGTTGGATTGGAAGTGGAGCAGCTGGGTCTTGAACTGGCGCCCATATGGGATGCTAGTACTTCAGGCCAGGGCGTTAACCCACTGCCCCACAGCGCCAGCCCCATTTCTGTTTTAAAATTGACCTCTGATAGTAAATATGCATACTGTGTGCCTCAGCAAGTTCACTGCATATGTCTGAGACCTAGATGAACTATCAGTATGGTCAAGTTTGCAAACACTGTTATATAAATGTCCTTCTATTAGGGTTGTTTATGGAAACTGTATTTTGGCATGCATGAGTTAATGTGTAACTTTCAATCATTAACTCCAATTTTTTCTTTGTAATTTGAGTCTCTGGAGAAATATAAGTAGGTTCTTTTTTTTTTTTTTGACAGGCAGAGTGGACAGTGAGAGAGAGAGAGAGAAAGGTCTTCCTTTTTGCCGTTGGTTCACCCTCCAATGGCTGCCGCGACCGGCGCGCTGCGCTAATCCAAAGGCAGGAGCCAGGTGCTTCCTCCTGGTCTCCCATGGGGTGCAGGGCCCAAGGACTTGGGCCATCCTCCACTGCACTCCCGGGCCACAACAGAGAGCTGGCCTGGAAGAGGGAAACCGGGACAGAATCCAGCGCCCCGACCGGGACTAGAACCGGTGTGCCGGTGCCGCAAGGCAGAGGATTAGCCTAGTGAGCCGCGGCGCCGGCTGCAAGTTGGTTCTTAAAGTATGTTCTGCAGCTGTATTTTGCTTATCTGTCTAACATATCTTTAAAAGACGGAACCAACCTTTGAAAGCCATTGGCAAGATGTCAGCACTCTTTCTGCATCTGTTTATATGGATTTTTTCTAACATTTTTTATGATAGTTTCTGAGTCATCCTTCATCTGCATGCCGCAGACATTTCGTTTTATTCTGTCATTTCTTACTGTCACAGTGACATTTCCCTGATATCACCTAGTTAGTGTAACTTGTTCTCTAATAGCTTCATGTGTTTTGTGCTCTAAGCCTGTAAATATTATGTAGGTAGAAATTTTGTCTCTGCAAGATGTTTATATTTTGCTTGTTTTTCCCATGAACAACTCTATCCTCTTATTTTCACCCTCAGTATTAATGTCATGGGCACAGAGATAGCCCTGAAATATTTGAATTGATGAACTAATTGATGAACAGGGTTTACAGGATGAAAAAAATGAAATATAATTATAAGAGGCTGATAGCTTGAATAATGCAAAAGATAACGAACATAACAGTGGTTGGAAAGATGCAAGGAATTAAGATGAAATAGTGTAATAGTGATGCACAAGTAGGTAAAGAGTACCTTGAGAATGCCAAAGCATTGTAACTCACAGACATGGGTTTATGTGGAGCATATTTGAACATTCTGTGAAAATTGAAATGATTTTAATTTCAGCATAACTATTAACTTTGCATTAGTGGGGAATGAAATTGGTCAACTTGTGTTAAGCTGAAGAAAAAGTCTTTCGTTGAAGAGACTGTCAATAAGAGATTTATTGCTAATGTAAGTGTTTTATTCCTTCAGTGTATTTAAGGCTTCCTGGAGGAATTTGTTTACTTATTTATTTTTTTGGTCTATGAATACAGATTATCTAGTCTTTTGCCCTCTTAACAGATGAAGAAACAATAAAAGCTAGGGACAGATCCCTGTAATTTGCATAAATTAAACTCATTCCCTAGCTCTCCTACCCTAGTCAGGTCACAGAAACACTCTGGCATTAAGGGAGGTAGCTCAGGAGAACTATTGAAGACAAATTTAATGTTTGATTGAAGGTGTGAATCCATGGACTAACCATAGTACAGATTTGACTAGACCAGGGTTTCCCACCCTCCATGTTGTTGATATCCTGACATATTCTGATAGTTACTTGTTGGGGATAGGAGTTACCGTTGGTTATTTAGCATTATCTCTGGCATCTACTAGTAGCAAATGCCCCCCTTACCCAGTTGGAACAATTCAAAATGTCATCAGACATTGCCAGATAGCCATTAGGGAACAAAATTGCCCATGGCTAAGCACCACTGGACTAGATTGCAGATGGCAGATACATACTACTGGTGCTTAATTTCCTCTTTCCCTCATCTAGGATGGGCTTTGTGTATATGCTTTTCCCAAGCCCAGGTAGTCCTCTCAACAGAGCTTTTATCAGTCATTTAGAACTGGTATGGAAGATAAAACCTATTCCCTATTCTTGGCCTAGAAGACATGATTTAGAGTAAGTTACAAGTACCAGTCCACATGTATATCTATTTATGTTCTGATTTCTGTTTTCTCCCATTTCCTTACTTTCTTAAAATTGCTTCAATGGCAATGAATCAAGATCTATGTAAGCTAAAACCAAAATTGTTTCAGAGAAGCAGATTGTATGTAGTAGAATTTGACAATAGTAATTGATGCTGGTACTGTTATTTATAATAACAGCACCAGGATAGTTTTTCCTGTTCCATTTTGGCTGCATCATCTTTCATCAACATTGGCTATATGGTAGGATTCCAGGGTGTCAGTTTTAGAGGGTCCTCCTGTTTCCTGGCTTTATTTGCTGCACTGTTTCTAGCACCTGCTCGGTAATTGCAGCAACAGCTCATACTAGAGCCTCTTGGTTATCCTCACTCTGCCTGTAAGTTTTTCTTTGGATATGAACTTAGTCTTTTCAGAGGTGAGTTCACTTTTAGGGAAGTAGATATGCCAATTAGAAAATAGCTATTCATTCCAAACTCACTAGTTAGTTTATATGAAAGTTTCCTCTGGGTGATTCTTCTTCCTTCGCTTTGCTGACACTTATAAATATTCAGCATGAGCAACACTTTTCTCTCCACATGGAAAGACATTTTGTCAGTGGGAAGCAGACAACAGAAAGCCAGACCCAGTAGAGAATGACTGAATCTGGGGTCAACAGTTCTTCCTCAGGGAGGTCTGACAGGGCTTTAAAAAGTTTGTATTTCTGTCCTACTTCTCAGCTCACTGCACAGCTTTGAGAGAGTAACCCCCCCTCCACCCTCTGTAGAAGGATCACAGATGTTATCTTTAGCACTGAAATTCCGAAGAGATGGTGATATGCAGGATTCAGCTGCATATCATTCTGTTGTTTAAATTTTTTATTTAGAAGGCATAGAGAGACAGATGAAGAGAGATCTCCCATTGGGTCAGTCATTCCCCAAACACCTGCACCAGCAGGGCCCCTGGCCAGGCTGAATCTGGGAGCATAGAACTTAATCTATGTCTCCTGTATGTGTGGCATGGACCCAAGCACTTAAGTTGTCACCTGCTGCCTGCCAGGATGAGTGTTAGCTGGAACCTGGAGTTGAGAGCTGAGCCAGGACTTGAATGCAGGCATTTCTATATGAGGTGCATATGTCCCAAGTGATGTCTTAACCATTGTGTCAAATACTTTTCTGAAGATTCAGATCCTTTAAGTTAGCATACAAAATGAGAATTCTTGCTTATTATATCCCAGTGACAATGAAAATTGTGTTATCTTTAGTTTCTTTTAAGGAGCTTGAGAAATGCTGCCATCGATCTTCATTTATCCTCAGAAATAGAGCTGAGAGATGGGAAGGTGGTTAACCTACCCATAGTACAGGAAAAGTCGAGATCAGTTGCCTGAGGCTCTAAGCTTTGGTGTGCTGTTATTGTTGACAGTAAGTGTAGAAGGGAGGGCTTTCTGTGATGTTCTTTGGTTTCTTTCCTCCCCTTCATGTGTCTTAAAATGAATCCCAGCTGTGTTTTACTCCAGCCTTCACATTCTGTTCCTCCTTTGGGGCTGTGGAATTAACACATGTGGCATAGATGATACTAGATATTTTATTGCTGATAAAATAGCGACATAAACTTTAAACTTTTTGAAAGTAAAAGAGAGAGACGGAGAATGTTCTCCATCAGCTGGTTCACTCCTCAAATGCCTGCATTAGGCAAAGAACTGAGTCTGAGAGCCGGGAGCTCAACCCAGTGCTCCTACGTGGTTGGGAGGAGCCAGCTACTTTGAGCCATCACTGCTGCCTCTCAGGGTCTTCAATGGCAGAAAACTGGAATCAGGAGCCAGAGTCAGGAATCGATCCCATGTACCCAGTAAGGTGTGTAAATGGCTCAAATGCTGGGCCAGATACCTGTCCTCTTCCCCTCAACCGGAAGTAGAGTAATTTGGTGTGAAACCTGTCTTTTTTTTTTTCAGTGAACTTTGACATTATACAGTTCATTACTCTACAGGAAACTACAAAATCAACTGTTATTGTATCCAGTAAGTTTTGTGCTTTTCAGGGGAAAAAAGATCTCAAATATTGTAATTACCTTTGGGTTCATAAATGATTTTTCATTTCAAACAGCCCATATAATATTGTTATGTTGTGTCACAATAAAGATGTT
The DNA here is from genome assembly GCF_964237555.1 of Oryctolagus cuniculus. Classification (NCBI taxonomy): domain Eukaryota; kingdom Metazoa; phylum Chordata; class Mammalia; order Lagomorpha; family Leporidae; genus Oryctolagus; species Oryctolagus cuniculus. Next base: position 100,681,967 of record NC_091432.1, read on the forward strand.
TTTGAAAGCTTCTGTGTGTGGTGCCAGGAGCTCTGGAACACAAGCCTCCTGTACTAACTAAATCGCATTGTATTTATCTAAGAATTAAAAATACCCACTTAATCTGTCTCTGGCTTATTGTCCTATTTCTTCTATCCATTCTTTCAACTAAGAGTGTTTCAGAGCTTTTCACATCCCAAGCATGGTGAGTACAGTTACAGAGGATGGTACAATGTTAAACAAAGCAAACACTCATGCTGCCTTCACAGAGCTCTTTGTTCAGTGGAGGTTACAGATGGCTGAGCGTGCAATTACAGAGTGAGGGATTGTTGCTGTGATTTGTGAGTAAAGAAGGCAGTAGGGAAGGCATGGTTAGAGAACCAACGTGGAGAGCACTTTACCTGGCCTGGTAGACCAGGAAGTGAACCGAGTGACATCTAAGCCAAATCTGAAGTATATTAAATCTTACTGAGCTCAGGAAAGGGTAATTTATTCTTCTAAAGAGTATGTGGCCTTTGAGGTGAGACAGGAATTTTTTAACCATAATCCAATTAAAGTCATCTTTAAATAAAATTATTTCTTTTAGCTATGTCACATTCTGAGAGATTTGGCTTTGAGCATTAAATGCAAAATTAATGTTTGTATATATGGTAGCAATCATCATATTTGGTTTTGCCATCTTCATGTGAATTGCTATTAATGTGAAAATTTGCAAATTATTGAAGGCAATGAAAAAAACCTGAATGTTCCAGATATTCATTATTCAGTCAAGTTTAGTATTTATAATATTAAACTTTTTCAAGTAAAAGAGAAAAAGGTAGTCATTAAACTCTTACTGTATTAAATTAATCTTCAAAGACTAGTCTTTAAGACTGATTTCTTTGTAAAGAATTGTATGGTGTGACACTTGGTAGATTATTCTAGGCAGCTTAATGCCGATTGTATCTGTAATTTGTACTAAGTCTTTTCATAATTCAGACATGATAACTTCTGTATGTGTTGATACTTGTCCAGAGCAGACTGTTCAATATCTAATATGATTACCTGTTATATCATCTCATATTAAGTGGGAAGACTACCTTAATCTCAGTGGTTTCCTACTATTGTTGAGTTCTGTGACATCTCTCTCTCTCTCTTTTTTTTTTAATTTAGTTATTTGAGAGGTAGAGTTACAGTCAGTGAGAGGGAAAGACAGAGAGAAAGATCTTCATCCACTGATTCACTCCCCAGATGGCTGCGATGGCTGGAGCTGCGCTGAGCTGGAGCTTTTTCTAGGTCTCCCATGCGAGTGCAGGGGCCGAAGCTCCTGGGCCATTTTCTACTGCTTTCCCAGGCCATAGCAGAGAGCTGGATCGGAAGATGAGCGTCTAGGACTAGAACCGGAGCCCATATGGGGTGCTGGTGCCACAGGCGGAGGATTGACCTGCGCCACAGCACTGGCCCCTATGGCATCTCCTTAGAAGTTTTGCCCAGCAACAAATATTCCAAGACCTTACAGTCAGATTCACAGTATTTGTTAAGCTTTTTAATTTGGAAAGTAAGTGAATATGAGTCAAAAATGAATTTCTGGGAAAGGAAGATCCCCAGAAACTCTTATTTTTTTCCTTAACTGTTTTTGAGTGGGGCTGGGGGTGGTATATCATTTTACAAAAATTTTAGTGGACTTATCAGTGCTGAATATATAGTATGATTCTTTTTTAAAGAATGTTTTCTTACAAAGTCTAGATGGTTGGGTTGGAAAAGAACTGAACAATTTAAAAACAAGCAAACACTGTTTGATTACCGTTTCTACCCCTTGAGGCTGCTTGTTGATAAGTCTAGTTGTGAGTGGTAGATGTGAAGGAAAGTTGACTCAGCTTGATGATATATTGACTTTATCTTCCCTTTTTTGTGTACTCTTTTTTTAACTTCTGGAGATTTATCCCCCATTCCAATAAGCCTAGCAGTTTTCAAGAGAAAATCTCAATCATCTCTTTTTTCTACTAAAGATTTAAAAATAAGAAAAATATTTGAAGAAACTTCCAAAGTGGGTTGTTGAAGTGTAGGGGTGGGAAAAGGCAGTATTGCTTTTCTTGAAACTTTCAGGAAAATGTCAGTACACACTGAGGAAGGCGGTGTGCACTGTTTTCTTATGTGAAGATTGAGTTTGAGAGAGGGAAGATACAGTATGAGAAATTTGAGGTTTGGGTAAAGCCTTTTTTTTTTTTTTTTGGTAGGGGTGGTACTCTCTTGATTGTCCTTACCATCTGCTTTTGCTCTGGGCGTTCTGTCCTGTCATTTACTCACCCATTGTAGAACTGTCACTCACTGACAGGTGTGAGTTTACCGTGTTTCAGAAATACTAGGATCTACGAATCTGAGTGAATGGCTTGGAATGTCATGAAACCAAGGCGAACCGCCCTTGCCAGTAGGGTCTTTGGGCTCTGCCCTGATATGGCAGCTCTTGTTCCTGAAAAGGCCATTGAGGATGACTTTTAGGACCATCCTGTTTTTCATTTCACATTGCTCCATGTATACTGCATGCATGTCAAGTATGCATAACTTTCCATCTCTTAGTTACACGATAATTTCCTTATCTATGCCCTCTTGTAGAATTTCAAGTTGTACCCATGCTTAGATTTTTGGTTCTTATTGTTTGGTTTTATTTTGTTTTTGCTACTGTAAGTTATTCTTCAATGGCCAGCTTTGTTGAAGATAGGATTTTCTATCTTGAAGTCATTTGAAGGACTAATGAAGCCTAGGATGAAACTGTGAAACTCAATTTTGCAGATAGTAGGAACACTGGGGACATGCTTGGGTAAGTGATGATCTTGAAAACTGAAAACTAATCAGTGAAAGTAGTTTGAGAGAGAAGGTGATGTGCTTCCGGGGAGCACAAAATGTTCTACATGCAGATTAGTAGTGAGAAAAATGCCTAGCATAAACTCCCCTCATGTGGTGGTTAAAATTTTTTTAATCTGGGAGAAGAGAAATAATTATGTTACCTAAATGGCTACAGAGCAAGGATTCTTAACCTGGACTCTGTGTATGAGCTCTAGTGGAATCTTGGACATTTTGAAATTGCAGACAAAATAATGGTGCAGGTGTGCATACAGCATACACACACTTGTGCATTTATCTGGGAAAGGGGGTTATGAGTATTTATCAAATTCCCAAGTGATTTTATGAACCAAAAAATTAAAGATATTGGGGCCAACCTTGTCACCATTCTCAAGTGACAAATACACTTCTGTAGAAGAAAATGTTTATAAGTGGTATTAGTGTGATATGCAGTCTACTGCCTTCAGTTTTCTCTTCAACACCCCAGCCTTTTTTGATTATTGGAATTTTAAGAGGACATTTTTACCTCTCTTGAACAGTTAAGTTTATAATGATTTCAGAACCAATGATTCTTAGACCGAATTGTTTCATAAATGTTTTTAGAACTGAGCAGCTAGGAAAGAGACATGAAAGATAAATACATCCTCACTCCCAGTTCTGTATGCGGTAGCCTTCACTGTGTGAAGGAAGCTGAGCGGATTTTATGGAATATACTGCAGTAATTAATCTTCATTGGAACTGTTGCCATAGCCATGTAAATTAAAATTTATAAGGAGAAAAAAATCTGTGGCACAACATATTTGAATACCAAATGTCAACACTTGAGGATAGGTGTAAACATTGCTGAGAATTTTCAAATTATTACCAGCTCATTTATTACTAGCTTTCAATTATTTAGGAAAGAGTCCAGCCTATATTTCTTGATAAGAATGTAAGAAAGGAGAGTTTTATGAAAAAAGGTCTCAGATTGGGCATGCAGGTGCTGAATGTTCACTCTCAATTTCCACAGCCAATTTAGCAGCATGTCGTAAAAAGGCACCCAAGGGTTTCTCTGTAAGGGAGCATTCACTATTCTTTGCCTCCAGAACCTACCCTCAACTTGCTTGCAGTTAGGTCAGCCTGCAGTTTCCACCTAATATTTCTTTCCTGTGCGTTCCAGAAAAGAGGCAAGAAAAAGCAAGAAGTTGTAAAGGTTCTCAGACACTGCTACAAAAGGAGGGTGCTTTTTTGAAGCAGCCTCTTGTCCTGGCTTTTGTTAGATTTCTGATTCGGTTTGGGCAACGACACTGATCCTTTGGTGATGTAACAGATAGAAATTCATGTACTCTTAAAAGTACGTGAGTAAGCTCAGCCACTACACAAGTTAGGAGCTCTAACCAGAGACATCTTGATACTTCTGGTTGCACAGTCCCTTTTCCTGAGTCAGATTTACAGAATCTCCCATGATTTCAGTCACCATTTTATAACTTATTATTGGAACTACTTGCCCTAGCAACCTTTTAAGTTTAGTGCTCCCTCCACTATGTTTTCTTTCTGTAAAGCATTGCATACAGAGGGAAAGAAGTTGACAGAGTTTCCCAGAAGAACTTTCTCTTGATGATGCCTTATCTTCAGTTGGATCAGACAGTACTGGGAATATTCTTATAGCTGGGTATAGTGGTCTAAATGCCACCCAAGGAATATGTTTTCTAGGTCACAGAGGCCATTCTGGCATGGTTTTATTAGATTGAATTCACATATTATTTAAAGTCTGCTGTTTTAACAATGGGCATTCTTCCTGCTCATGACAGGTACCAACAATTATTTTCTTCTTGTTTTAATATATCATTTATCCCACTCCTTCCTACACCTTTAAGTCTGTTGGAAGGGTTTCTGAAAGCTAGAGAGGGAATAAAAAATCAAATGTTGTAAGACTTAGGAGTTCCTGTGTGCGGAAAAGTATGTCAATGAGTTAGTCTCTTTCCTTTTGCCTTTCTCCATCAATTCTTAAGAATTTAAACCATATCTGATTCTGCCAGGATGAGCTCAGAAGCATCTGTTTTATAAAAATAGTTATTCTAGCAGGTATAAGATATGAATTACATGAGGTTCTAGGAATGAAGAAACTGAATGCCTTGCCCACATGCATCTTTGCATACAGTTTTGGAATTTTGATCTTTGTACTGCATTTTTATAAAGTTGGAAGCAGTAGGAGAGGTAGGGGTTTGTGAAATGATGTCTCTTTTGTAACAAAAATGAGCTACTTGGTGTTAGGGGGAATCAGACAGACCTGAGTTTGGATATTACTTTCTTTTAATGAGTCATGGGCCTTGGGTGAGTTAACTTAATCTCTGTAATTCTTCGTTTTGTGTAACAATTGAATGCTTGTAACTCTTTCCTTATGAGGTTACTGTGAAGACCTAATGAAGATGAAAAGAAAACAAAATATGGCACAAAATGGAGCTATTGATGTATAGTAATCATTTAACTACTAAAAGTGTAATGGAGGTAGAAGTTTTTAAATGAGTATATTGATAAGAGAAAAATTTAATCTCTTTTGAGATACTTATTTCTCATAATTTTGCTCATCAAAATCATTTCATTAAACCCTAGGTACACATTGTGCCAGGTACTATATTCAAAACACTCTGCAAAAAAGTTACCACTGCATGGGTTGAAAAGAATGATGTAGTAAGGGGGGAAAAAGTCACGCAACATCTGGGTTTTCCTTCCATTTGCTGAAGAGAATACTACCGAATTGGAGTGTGGGAAATGCCCATACCTGACTGCTGCCCTTCTTCAACATTCTGCTTATTTAGGCATTCAATGAACTGAAAGCCTGCTCTGTGCCCACCAGAGAGCAGTCAAAAGAGACTGGATCTCAGCCTTCATGGAGCTGACACTCCCAGGAGGGAGACACAGCACAAAGACATAAACAAGAAGTAGAAAAGAGGTGGTGATAAAGGCCTCCAAAGCTGTAACTTTGGTCAGGAAGGAGTTGGGAGTTTGCTTTACTGGAGGTGGTTAGGGAAACCCTCTCTAAGGAGAGATCTACAGATTATTGAAAGCCTTCTCCTTAAGTAAGGAAAGAATAATTCATCCTATAATTCATCCTATTCTAATCATGAGGTTTTAGAACACTTATTAAAATTTAAATATTCATTGTAAGTAGCTTGATCCTGACTATGCAATCACACATATTCCTGCCAGTAATGGAGACTCCCTGCCTCTTTTCATTCCGTCATCCTTCCACCGTATGTCCTGTCTGATACTGGCTTCATGGAAGGTGATGTATGTGAGAAACATCTGCTATTCTAGTTCATAAAGTCGTAAAGTAACAACTCATTAGAAAGGCGGATGTCCTGATGAAGTTCACAGGAACAGGAAAGTGAAGTTGATGGTCTTAGTGCTCCAAAGGAAGGCTGGAAAGGTGCTTCAGGTTATCTGTAAAAGTAGCATGTAATTTTGGAAATAAGAAAATTCTAATGTGTTTCTGTGCTTAAATAATTTCACTATGTATCAGTTGGTGTATTAACCCTTTTGAGTTATGCAGTTTTTGAATGTACTTTTTTTTCTTTTTGGAAGTTTACTTTAATCTTCACAGTAAAAACTGAATGAGATACAGAGTTTCTAGGCCGGCGCCGCGGCTCACTAGGCTAATCCTCCGCCTTGCGGCGCTGGCACACCGGGTTCTAGTCCCGGTCAGGGCGCCGGATTCTGTCCCGGTTGCCCCTCTTCCAGGCCAGCTCTCTGCTGTGGCCAGGGAGTGCAGTGGAGGGTGGCCCAAGTGCTTGGGCCCTGCACCCCATGGGAGACCAGGATAAGTACCTGGCTCCTGCCATCGGATCAGCGTGGTGTGCCAGCCACAGCGCGCCGGCCGTGGCGGCCATTGGAGGGTGAACCAACGGCAAAGGAAGACCTTTCTCTCTGTCTCACTGTCTCACTGTCTACTCTGCCTGTCAAAAAAAAAAAAAAAAAAAAAAAAAGAGAGAGAGAGAGAGATAGAGTTTCTGTGTCTCTCCTTACCACCCTGGCTGTTTTCTCTGTTATTAATAACTTATATTGGAAAGTGGTATATTTGTTAAAATTGATGATAATAAATATACAGTTTACATTACAGTTTGCTCTTTGTGATATATATCCTGAGGGTTTTTTTTTTTTTTTTTTTTGACAGGCAGAGTGGACAGTGAGAGAGAGAGACAGAGAGAAAGGTCTTCCTTTGCCGTTGGTTCACCCTCCAATGGCCGCCGCGGCCGGCGCGCTGTGGCTGGCACACCACGCTGATCCGATGGCAGGAGCCAGGAGCCAGGTGCTTTTCCTGGTCTCCCATGGGGTGCAGGGCCCAAGCACCTGGGCCATCCTCCACTGCACTCCCGGGCCACAGCAGAGGGCTGGCCTGGAAGAGGGGCAACCGGGACAGAATCCGGCGCCCCGACCGGGACTAGAACCCGGTGTGCCGGCGCCGCAAGGCGGAGGATTAGCCTAGTGAGCCGCGGCGCCGGCCCTGAGGGTTTTGACAAATACACAGTGACATGCGTATACACTGTCAAGTAACATACAGAATAGTTTCACTGCCCTGAAAATTTTATACTCCACCTATTCATCCCTCTCTCTGAACCCCTGGCATTTGCTGGTCTGCTTACTGCACCTATAGTTTTGGCTTTCTAAAATAACATATAGTTGGAATCATACAATTATTAAAAGTATCTTTTTTAGACTGGCTTCTTTCCTTGAGCAGTATGCTTTCAAGGATCCTCCTTATCTTTTGTGGCTTGATAGCTCTTTTTTTTTTTTAATTACCAAATAATATTCTACTGCATGGATGTGTCACAGTTTGTCCATTCATCTATTGAATGACATCTTGGTGGCTTCTAAGTTTTGGCAATTATGAATGAGGATGATATAAATATTCTTGTGCAGGTTTTTGTGTGATAATAAATTTTCAGCCCCTTTGAATAACCACCCAGGGATGTGATTGCTGGGTTGTATCATCAGAGTATGTTTGATTTTTAAAAAAAAATTCCCAGATTGTCTTCCCAAGTATCTGTATCATTTTGCATGCCTGCAGGCAATAAATGAGAGACGTGTTGTTGCTCCATAACTTCACTAGCATGTTGTGTTGTCAGTGCATTGGATTTTAGCTATTTTTTAAAAAGATTTATTTTATTTATTTATTTAAAAGACAGTTACAGAGAGAGGTAGAGACAGAGAGAGAGGTCTTCCACCCGCTGGTTCACTCCCCAGATGGCTGCAACAGCCGGAGCTGTGCTGATCCGAAGCCAGGAGGCAAGCGTTTCCTCCTGGCCTCTTATGCGGGTGCAGGGGCCCAAGCACCTGGGCCATCTTCCACTGCTTTCCCAGGCCACAGCAGAGAGCTGGATCGGAATTGGAGCAGCTGGGACTAGAATCAGAGCCCATATGGGATGCTGGCACTTCAGGCCAGGGCTTTAACCTGCTGCACCACAGCGCCGGCCCTGGGTTTTAGCTATTTGTGTGTATATTTTATGCATGTCACTGTGTATTTTGTGCTTGGATTTTAGCTATCTTATGGATATTTTGTAGCTTAAAGAAAATTGTTTTTAACTTTTAAAATACAATAGACCATAAGAGTATGATTTGTTTTTTCAGAATTTGGTTAATTTCTTTTTCGTTGAACATGAACTTCTAGCATATCCTAGCCCTTCCTCATGAACAGAGCTCCCTTTTGAGGAGCTGTCTTCCCACCCTTTCAAAGTGAAAGCTTCTTATCTGAAGTAGAGCTAATTATAATACGCTTAATTAAATAAAAGCATCAAAGCCTCTTCTTTCTTTCTGAGAACCTTGACCCACCAGAGACCCAGGACCCCTCTCTCCTCCTATAATTTTTGTCCTAGATTTATCCTACCAGAGTCTTGTCCTGCCCAATATCCCTTCCTGACTGTCTCAGCTCCCTAGACGTTCTCTTCATTTGTGTTTCCAAATGACAGTTTTTGGTGATCAGCAACAAAAAATTGGGTTTTGATGGTTAGGATTTATAATTCTGTTCTTGGATTATGTTTACTCAGTAGCCTTAGCCTCATTTGTTATTTATAAAACTTGTTTAAATGAAATAGTATGTAGTACCTTAACAACAGACTTAAAAGTTTTTGGAACACAACACATCTTAAATTAAAGCCTTATACCTTATAATTTTTTGAAAAAAAAAAAATCCAGTATAATACAATTTTAACAGAGACTGGATATCTTTCCCATTATGGGGAACTGGAGCAGTGATAATTAATATTTGTAAAGCATTTACTATGCATATATCACTTACTTCATCTTTTCATATGGTAGATATTAATTGCATTCTACAGATTGGAAGACTGACACTGCATGAAGTTCAGCAGCTTTTCCAGTTTAGGGTGGTTGCTAGGGTTTATTCAATAAAGGTCCAAGTCCAAAAGCCGTTATCTAAATGAGAATTTTTATGTAGGCATTTAATAACAGTAATTGAATTGCTAATTTTTAAAACAACTGTTTCATCATTAATCAAGGAGAGGAAAAAAAGGGATACATTCTTCGCATGTTGAGGTGGAGCCCTATGAATGAATCTTGGTGACTTTCTGAAAGAACATACATAGAGAGAGACACCCACTCTCTGTGCCACCTTTGAGCAGCCAGACAAGACACCATCACCGGAGCCTGAACCACTGGGGCTCAAGTACCTATGAAACTGTGATCCAAAATAAACCTTAAGTTAGGCTGCCTTGACTATTTTGTCATTATGACAAAAAAGCTGACTAATGTAAAAGGTGGGAGATTTTCACTAAACTGACTCAATGGGATTCTTGCTAAAACTGGACTAAGTGGGCAGACCACTGGACTAAAGATAGAGCCCATTTGGATAGAGGAATCACAAGATTCTGACTCAAATTTGGTCAAAAAGAGAGTGTCTTTGTCAATACTTCATTCAAGATTTAAAATAATAATAATAATAAAGAGAAAACTCTGGAAAAAAGATTAAGATTTTAATGTCATTTTAAAAAGGATAATATATTTTATTGCAAAGAGAATAAAAATTACTCATTTTTTAAAAATTGAAATGTCAAATTATGTTCATTTTATAATGTTAAGGATTGCATTATTCCTCATTCTGAGTCTGAGGTTACAGGGTACTTTTTTACAGGATTGCATTTCTTTTGCCCTTGATGTTTTATTTTCACCCTTTGATCTCTTAGGTTTCTTTGGAATTAATGATACACTATTTGGGAAAAGTAGTGCAGCACAGATTTAATAATCCACTTACATAATGACTTAAAATGAATCACCTATGTCACAGAAAAAAGATATGAATGCAGTTTTAGATATGACATAGGATGGGCCAGTTAGATAATTAACAGTATAGAAGCTCAACTCAGTGGTTTATTAATTTACTCAAGAAATATAAACTGAGCTGCTGACTACCAAGGCAGTGTGACTGCATATAAGAAGGCAAAGTTTTTGTCTTCAAAGAACTTAAATTTCTAATGGTGGAGGCAAGTAAGCCAGTCGATCGATGACTATGGTGTAACATTTCAGATGGTTTAATGAAACACAGAACTAGAAACAGTAAGATGATCAGGGAAGGCTTCTCAGGTCTCAGTCAGGTGAAGTAAGGTGATGGAATGAAAAAGTGTAAAATAAGACAGTTGCAGAGGCCTTAGTGAAAACATGATTGATTAAATTGAGCATGGGAAGGAGAAAGTGGTTCAAGTGACTTCCAGGTTGTTAGTGGGGCTAGTACTCTTCACTCAGAAGGTAGATGGAAGAGGAAGAACTGAATAGGGACAACATGTAGTAGTTAGGAGCATGTTTAATTTGAGGTACAAGTAGAAGGTAACTGGGAACTGGTAAGAATATGCTGATCTAGTGGTCAGGAGAGAAGTCTAGAGAGAATTTTAGGCATTTTTTAAGGCATATAATTTTGAAAACATACAAAGCCAAGTTTTAGAACATGAAGAATTCGTGGTTTTAGAAACAGAGCAGATAGGACCGGCACACATACACTCTTGACTGAGTGCTCTGGCTGTGCTACCACACATAGTGCTCTCCTCTGTAACATTACTGGAAGTTAAATTATAAGAAAAGCTTACAGAAATGTTGCTCTCCCATCCAAGTAGTGGTGATACTTGTGGGTTTGAAAAATCCCAACAGTTATGATTTCTACCACTCAAAAGAGTGGAACTTTATTAAATGACTTCTTTATTGAACCCCAGACCTTGAAACTAACAGCTTAGTAAGCACAAGGAAGGAGATCTACTACATAAAACTCCTGTATTGCCACACAGAATGCATGCCAGAGGAGAGGCATGGACACACATAGGGTGGCATGTTTAGGAAGGAGGTCATACTGGAACTGGACTTTGAAAGATAGGGAGACTTGGCCGGCGCCGTGGCTCAATAGGCTAATCCTCCGCCTTGCGGTTCTAGTCCCGGTCGGGGTGCCAGATTCTGTCCCGGTTGCCCCTCTTCCAGGCCAGCTCTCTGCTGTGGCCCGGGAGTGCAGTGGAGGATGGCCCAAGTGCTTGGGCCCTGCACCCGCATGGGAGACCAGGAGAAGCACCTGGCTCCTGGCTTCAGATCAGCACGATGGCCGCAGCGTGCCAGCCGCGGCGGCCATTGGAGAGTGAACCAACGGCAAAAGGAAGACCTTTCTCTCTCTCTCTCTCTCTCTCTCTCTCTCTCTCACTGTCCACTCTGCCTGTCAAAAATTAAAAAATTAAAAAAATAAATCAAATTGTTCATCTTCTTAAAAAAAAAAAAAGATAGGGAGACTTGACTTAATTGGAAAAAAGAATCCCAGATATTCACAAGATAAATTGAGAATTTAGGGCAGCATGTTCAGTGAATAAAAGGCCCAAAGAATGGGGTGTTTTACAAGGGTATAATGTCAGATAGGTCACAGAGGATGGCTTATACCAGATCATGTGATTCCTTAGACATTAAACTAAATAGTTTTCTTGGCAGTTGCTAAAATTTTTATGAAGAATGATGAGAGCCAAGTTGTGCTTTTCAAAGACAACTGCTGTTACTGGTTGGAAGAAGACATGTTTCACAGGGGACATTAAGACTTTGTAAATGATATTTCTTTTTTTATATATTCAACAGACTCTTTAATAAACATGTAATATGAGATAAAATCACACACAGAATTCAGTTTTTTTTAACTTTTTGTAAATGATATTTAATTAAGAACCTTCATTTAAGACCAGTTCTTAGTTTGTTGTTTTGTTTTGTTTTCCTGAGGGGAGAGTAGGCATGGAAATTATTATTGAAGAACTTCCTAAGAAGCCTGATATGTAAAACTGAAAAGTTCGGCCACCAGTAACTCCCATGTGGTCCGAGGAGCACTGTTTGCAAATCTAGAATAATGGCTCTGGCTTCCTTTTTTCAATTAAGGAATAGGTATAATTTTCATTCCATACAAACCTCTGAAGTGTCAAGCATTTAAAAGGCTCAGTTAATATAACTGTAGCCCAAAACAAAGAAATCATTCTACCTAGTTTGTGGCATATAATAGGAAGTTTGTTTTCAAATAAAATAATTCATGACCGTAATCAAATCCTGACCCAAGAAGACTCTCACCTTTCCTTATACATCTATTGACTCAGGAACTCGAAGTTTGAGATTGGGTCATCAACAAGAACAAAGATTTTGTAGCAGCGCACTTGCTCTGTATTATTCTGAGTTCTTGGGATTACAAAGAATAATTCACATATGCCAAGCTGCCCAAAATTTCAAATTTTATTTCTTTTTTTATTGCAAGGAATAATACAGCATGGTTGTAGAAACATCAGAATATACATAACAGCAAAAAGAAAATTTTAGAAGTCTTCCAAATCTTTTTCTGGACAGCCATTCCTACACAGACTTTTTGGGAAACAGAGATGTACTCTCATTTTGTATTGTTACAGCTTCAGTGTCCATAAATATTCCTGCAACAATATTTTTAATTGCTGTATAGTGTCTTCTTTCTAACTTTGTAATTCAATCCTTTATGGTTGTACTTTGGTGTTTCCAACTCTGTTAAATTAAAATAGCTTTGCTTTAAATATTCTTGTTATTAAATCTTTGAACATATCCCTAAGATTATTTCCTTGGAATAAATTCTCAAAAGACAAATTGCTGGACATGCACACTTTAAAGACTTTTGAAAGGTATGGGCAGATTGCCCTCCTGAACATTTATGTTAATTACTCTCCCTCTTTGGAATTAACATGCATACAGGTAAAAAAAATTCACTAGTATCGGGGAGTAGCAATGCTGAGTGCAAAATGAATGAATAAGTGATTCAAGCTGTACGAATTCAGAGCAAATAGCCTACTTTCAATAGGGGGATTATTGATTTTTTTTTTTTTTAATTTATTCAGAGGCTGAGTTACTAGAGGGAGAGACAGAGAGAGAGAGAGGTCTTCCATCCACTGTTTCGTTCCCCAGATGATCCCAACAGCTGGGGCTAGGACAGGCTGAAACCAGGAATCAGGAACTTCCTGGTCTCCCACGTGGGTGCAGGGGCCCAAGCACTTGGGCCACCTTCCACTGCCTTCCCAATCCATTAGCAGGGAGCTAAAGTGGAAGTAGAGCAGCCAGGTTGTGAACTGAACTGGCACCCATATGAGGTGCAGGTGCTGCAGGTGGAGGCTTAACCTACTATGCCACATCGCTAGCCTCTGTTGACTACTTTTCATGAGAGATGAGGAATTAGAGCTAGGACTTAAAGGGCAAGGGAAGACCCAGCAGGAGAGAGATGCCACATTCACAGCAGATTATGGTGGGAGTACTGCAGAAATGTCTCAGATCTCAGGAGTAAGAGCAGTGCTTGAGTGAGAGAAAAGGAGGAAGGCTGACCCTTGTGTGCTAACTTGAGGTTTTCTTCCCCTGCCTTAGTTTCTCATGACTTTAACCCAGAGGTCACTAATATTCTGGGAGGCTGGGTAATTATAATAAACACCTTAAAAAATGTTGAAATCAGGAATTCAAACCTATTGAAAAAAAAACTCAATTTCTAGGAGAATTATGGGGGTTTAGAGAATTCACAATCGACTCAAATTTGAAAATCATCAAAATAGAATTTTCCTGTCATCAGTTAACATTACATATTTCATGGTGAGATCTTTCTTTGTACCTAGTTGTGTGATCAGTTCTTGAAATGACACACCAACCATTGCTAATTAAATCTCTTTATGATTTGGATTTTTGAAAGATTAGTAGCTCTGAATTCTTTCAGTTTGTTTTTATAGCAGTGATGGGGCTTTTAATGCTCTAAGATGAGCCATGTTTTACTTTTTTTTAAAGATTTATTTATTTATTTGAAAGTCAGAGTTACACAGAGAGAGGAAAGGGAGAGAGAGAGAGCAGAAGTCTTCCATCCTCTGGTTCACTCCCCAATTGGCTGCAACGGCTGGAGCTGCGCAGATCTGAAGCCAGGAGCCGGGAGCCAGGAGCTTCTTCAAAGGGTCTCCCACGTGGGTGCAGGGGCCAAGGACTTGGGCCATCTTCTACTGCTTTCCCAGGCCATAGCAGAGAGCTGGATCTGAAGTGGAGCAGCCGGTTCTCGAACAGGCGCCCATATGGGATGCCGGTGCTTCAGGCCACAGTGCCGGCCCCCATGCTTTTACTTTTTAAGGTATGCTTTTTGAATGAATATGTTGTACTCTGAATGCTGAGCAGGAATGTGGTCCTTTTGAGGCTTTGTTTAACACATTTGAAGAATGTGGAAACAGTTCAGCCCCTTAAGTCCCACAAAAGTACTACCTTTAGCTCACCAGGCACCGTCTTCAGAATGTTTCCCCATCTTTTCAGTCAACTGCACCAATGTCATGCTGCCGTGCGTACCTACTAGAACTCTTGAATGAAAGGTGCAAGAACCTATCCCTGAAGTTGTAGCAAATAATTAAAGAACCAAGAGACTAGAATTAACCATCATATACATTAGGCTATTAGTCAGTCATAAAGAAGTCCTTATCTTTGCTTGGATCCAGGAAACTACTGTTGAGTATTAACTAGATGGGGGTCAGAACCCCTCTCCCTAATTCATTAGGGGATGAGTATAATGGAGGCCTCTAGTGCCACAGCATTTGGAACAGGCCTTTTCTGAAGAGAGCAGAATGCAGCCATATTTTGCTTTCTGCTTACTGCTTTCTAGATTAATTACATCATCCTCTTTTTTCGTATATCACTCATAGAGGACCTATACTATTATTTAATAGTTAATTGGCTGCACAGATTACCACTTAATTGTCATAGAATATATGCCTTGAATGAATGCCTTTCTAGAATTTGAACTGATTAATAAAGCAGCAAAGCTGCTAATTCTGAAATATTTGGGTTCCATTAATTTTCCATCTTCCTTTTATCTGAACCACCTATTTCCTGTAGAGCACATTAACAAAAGAAGCATTAGTAAAGTCCACTAATTAGGCTGGTTCTGATGAGCTGCTCTGAGATGCCCTTGATTCACAGGCAGGCAAAAACCCCGTATCACCTTGTACCAATTAAATCATAGCACTGCAGCCCCATGGAATTGGCACAGGACTGGCCATACTCATAAGCAGATTAGGACTTGATGCATGTGTCTTTTAAAGCCTCTTTTCATTAAGAGTTACTTAAATTCTTTGCTGACCGAATTTCCTTCATAGGCAACTGTTTCTTGTTCATCTCTCCAGGAGCCCTTTTAAATTCAGTTATTTGTGGCTTAAAATAACCTCATGATACTGTCTAGCTTGTTTTTCCAGCAATAGTGAAAGAGAATGGCTGAGTCAGAGCTATGGGTGCTTCTGGGAGGTAAACTGGGGAATTATTTACAGTTTTGCTTCAAGCTGGTCCCAACTGGCTCTGCTGATTGGGCACATCCACTCCTATATCTAGGCTACCTTCTGAAACAGAATAGAATTCTTTGTAACTTGAGCAGTTCTCTTTTGAAATACACTATTTGTCTGGGATAAATGTAGTATTTCTTTGACGTTTTGTTACTGTTGCTGATTACTATATGAAGGTACTTCAAAAAAGGTCATGGAAAAGTGGAATTTAGGGGGCTGGTGCTGTGGCATAGCAGGTAAAGCTGCCACCTACAGTGCCAGCATCCCATGTGGGCACCTGTTCCAGTCCCAGCTGCTCTACTTTTGATCCAGGTCTCTGTTATGGTCTGAGAAAGCAGCATAAGATGGCCCAACTCCCTGGGCCCCAGCACCCATGTGGGAGACCTGGAAGAAGCTCCAGGCTCCTGGAAGAAACTGGGATTGGCCTAGCTCCGGCAGTTGCAGCCATTTGGGGAGTGAATCAGTGGATGGAAGACTTTCTCTTTCTCTCTCTCTCTTTCAAAAATATAAATAAATCTTTAAAAAAATGGAATTTAAAAGTTTTTTTGGGAGCCAGTGTTGTGGCATAACATGCAAATCCACCACCTGTGACACTGGCATCCCATATGGGCACTGGTTCATGTCCTGGCTGCTCTACTTCTGATCCACCTCCCTGCTAATGACCTGAGAAAAGCAGTGGAGGATGGGCCAAAATGCTTGGGGCTCTGCCCTCAAGGAAGCTCCTGGCTTTTGGCTTTGGCCTGGCCCAGCCCTGCCCTTTGCTGTCAACTGGGCAATGATCCAACAGGTGGAGGACTTCTCTCTGTCTCTCCTACTGTCTCTCTGTAATTCTGACTCTCCATAAATAAGTAAATCCTAAGAAAGTTTCTTTTGGCATAAAAATACTTCAAAATCCATTCATGGGTTTTTGATAGTATGTATTTTCTATGGTTATGTTGAAGGCTCCTATATATATGGATCTAAAAAATGTTTTGCTCTAAAATAAACTTTTTAATTCCCTGTCCCACAAATTTTTTGAAGTACCATCATACAGTCAATGGGAGAATTTGTTTAAAAGGGAGTGGTTTATAGGAAGAAAGTAAACCAGCATGTTGCTTACTACTGTGTTCTCTCATTTATAAATTTTATTTAATTCTCACAGTAATTCTAATTATATAATACCCATCTTTATTTAAAACAAAAGAAAGAAAAATGGAGACTTAGAAATATTAATTGATGGGTTAAGTTCTGACTATTGATGCCAAATCAATATTGTTTTCACAGTTGATTCTTTAAGTTGTAATCACCCAAATGTTGAGTGAAGTGAGTCAACTCTAATTGCTTTTGATAGACTACTTTTGGGACTGGATTCAGAGTTGTTCAGATCTGGGTTTGAGTCCCATGTGGGTAATCTGGATCCAATCATTTAAAATCTGTTAACCTCAGAATAAGGCTAATGCTCTCCATACTCAAGATTTTTCATGAAGATAAATGATGTCATCCATGTTAAAGCATATGTCTTAGTGCCGCACTCAGTGCATGGTCGCTACTGCCATTGTTATTTGAGTTTCTGGGTTTTTTTTTGTTTTTTTTTTTTAACAGGCAGAGTGGACAGTGAGAGAGAGAGACAGAGAGAAAGGTCTTCCTTTGCCATTGGTTCACCCTCCAATGGCCACCGCGGCCGGCGCACCACGCTGATCCGATGGCAGGAGCCAGGAGCCAGGTGCTTTTCCTGGTCTCCCATGGGGTGCAGGGCCCAAGCACCTGGGCCATCCTCCACTGCACTCCCTGGCCACAGCAGAGAGCTGGCCTGGAAGAGGGGCAACCGGGACAGAATCCGGCGCCCTGACTGGGACTAGAACCCGGTGTGCCGGCGCCACTAGGCGGAGGATTAGCCTTGTGAGCCGCGGCGCCGGCCGAGTTTCTGTTTTTAACATTATATCTTATTATTGAGTCATATTTGAACATGAGGGTTATCAAAATGCTTTGAGAATGTTGTTTTTCTTTTATTTTTAGTGCATTGAGTGTTTTCTACTTTCAGAAATTGGCTTTGTTTTTGTGGTCTGTGTCTTAGGCATGTGTGGAATACATGTGTAACAATGTTTGTTTTAAGATTTGTGTGTGTGTCCATCTGAGATATAGATATTTAAATGGGGAAAATTAGTTGTCTCCAATCATTTGTAATGTAGCATTTCAGGTTTTATTTTACTCATGATGTATCACAACCTAATGCAACAGATACTAGAATCAGTATCTGTTAGCCCACAGACTACTACCTGATGGATTACTTAACTTTAAATGGAATGGTTACATGTGACAGGAGAAGCATAGATTAGGATCATACATACCTAAGGGGCATCTCAGTGGCTTTAAAGTGTAGATAACGTATCCATAGCTTCCTAGAATTCTTGCAAGGATTGGAAAACATGATGCATACAAAGTATTTTGCATGTTCCTGCTGTACAACAGGCCCTCTCTCCACATCCACTGATGAGAAAGAACTTATGATAGATGATGTGGATTTTTTCCCATCTTGAATAATAATATCACTTTACCAACTATCTGTTTCTGGTAACTTTGTCCTATTTTAAATGTTTGACTTCATACTAATAAGTTTATTATGTGTAAAAGTAAATCATTGGATTTGTTCCCACCAGTGATACCAAGAAGAAGCAGGGAATGAAGAAAAGGAGCAGCAAAGTGGAAGACGAGGGACCAACAAGTCGCAATAGAAAAAAGGCCAAGTGGGAAACCCTGGAACCTTTGGATACGGGCCTGTCTTTAGCAGAGGATGAAGAACTGGTGTTACATCTGCTCAAAAGTCAAAACTAACTACTTCCCGCCTTGTCTTCTCCTTGAGATCTCTGGTCATGATTCTGTGGCCAAGAGAAACAGTTGACTTTTAGGCAAATAGATATGGCATGTTTCATTCCTAAAGGACACTTCGTCCAGGAAGAAGCAGTCGGATCTGAGTCTCTTTCACAGGCCATGCTTCGTGCTGCCACGGATCCCGTTGTCCAGCATGTGCTCTGTTGGTTCTGTCCTGGGCTTCTACCTCTTGTCATGGGAAATGCTGCCTTTGCTTTGCTGGCGATTTCTGAAGTCCTTGTTTTATTGTTAGAAATTCCTTTCTTACCTACTATACATAAGTTTCTATGTTATTTTTAAGCAAAACTGTTAGTAATTTTGTTGTATTTAATATTTCCAAAGAGACAGTATGATGGACCAGTCCTGAGAAAAAATGTGTATTTTTGAATTGAGACCATCAATAATAAACATATTTCCTATCAAAGAATGCATTAGTGTTTTTGTTGTGTCTGGTAATACAAGAACACCTCAAGGGAATGTTCCCGAGATAAACCGTTTTTTCATAAGCTTTAAGTTACCCTTTTCAAAGATAATAATTAACATAGTTGCAGACATGCTAGCGATCACTCATAAAATCTATAGAAGTCCTGATTCTGAGGATGTTGTAACTAAACCTGATCTCGTATTGAGCACATAGGAGCCTATCCGTATTGTGCAAGCGTTCTGTATATCAGGTAGCGTGGATCCACCCAGACTCAGCTCCTAATGATGAGTGAAAAAACAAAAATCAAGCCTTGGGGGCTGGCCTTTTGGTGCAGCAGGTGAAGCTGCCCACTTGCCGTGCCAACATCCCACATCAGAGTGCCTGTTAAAGTCCTAACAGCACTACTTCCTATCCAGCTCCCTGGTAATGCACCTGGGGAAACAGGGAATGGTGACCCAGGTATGTAGGTCTCTGCTGCTTACATGAGAGACCTTGATTGAGTTCCTGGCTCTTGCCTTCAGCCTGTCCCAACCCTGCCTATTACTGCCATTTGGGGAGTGAATCTGTGTTCTCTCTTTGTGTCTTCCTCTTGCTCACTCTGACTTTCAAATAAGTAAATCTGTAAACAACAACAAGGCCTCTTTTTTTTGTTACAGTTAACTGTCAGATTCTTTATTAAAAGAAGAGAATATGAGGGAGAAATCGGAACTTTGGCAAGATATTATCATGGATATGTCCTCACCCTCTCACTATTCTGATCTTTTCCTGTATCTCTTTGCACAATATAGGGGAAAAACAGGGAAGCCAGTCATGACTCCAAGGGAGCTAACATTATACCTGGGTGTCAGCTCCTTACAGCTTGGGCTAAGTCCATGTTTGTGTCTAAGAAGTTTCTCTGTATGTATATACTACCCTGATGAGAAACACCAACATCATTCTGCCATCAGAAGGGGAGACAGCTCTTCCACTTCTCCCGCTTTCTACTCTTGACTCTACCAGTTCACCTGGTGCCTCTTCTGTGATGACTCTCACCCATTGTTGTTCTCCCAGCCTCTGCCTGGAGCCAGAGTGTCCTCATCAAGACTTTGGCCAGACCAGAGCAGGGTTTCCTGGTTTCCTAACTGGTTTCTCTGCTTCTGGTCCCAATCCTGTGGTCAGAGTGCTCTTCTCAGCTTGTAGGTCTGAGCTTATTTCTCCCCAGCTGTTCCCCCATCACTGCTCATTATGCCGTTTGTTACACATTGGCTGCTAAACCTGTTGTCCCTGATACATGGCGAGTTTCTGGAGAGGAAAAAGGAATGTGTTTCATCCATCCTCCATATCCCCAGAGCCAAATACAGTACCTGATCTATAATTGGCTTAGTGAATTAATGGATGGACATGAATAAACCAAGACAACTCTTAAAGATCTGTTGTAGCCCATTGCTCTGTCACCTCTGGGAGGAAGGATACAGAGTGATGGAAATGAGGACTAGATGAAGTGGCCATAATGGGGAGGAAAGGGAAAGTAGGTGAATAAGGGATTACTAGGAAGATTTTAAAATTAGAATTTCTGATGTGGGGTCTCTTTGCCTTGAATATTTTCAAAAGAAAGAAAGTTGCAAGAGAATTTAAAAAGTTTTCCCATTGAATTTATTCTGTGAGTTTTAGATTATATTTTCTGACCCAAATAAGGAATTAAGACAGTGTTATTTCTCTCTACATGTAATCAATTGAATAAATACACTGCAAGGCTTTTCATTCATAAATTCATTTGAGTTGTGAGTATTCTATCCCTGGAATTGAGTGGATTCTGTCTAATAAAGGCATTGTAGGGGCTTTCAGTTGGCTGAGGTTTGAAAACTAATTACAACATCACAATAGTGTTAATAGAAAAGTAACAAATATCTGTTTGGGTGAATTAAGGCCTACTTAATTCTGGCTACCTGGTATGATTTTGCTGTGTATGTTCAGTGGTAATAGACTCTGACATCAGGGGTGGGATCATGATCCAAATCTGGCCAGCCATGGTTGCCTGTTTCTGTGAGATTCAGTAGATGGGTGAGAAATTCCTTACCCTCAAGGAATCACTAAAGAGGACAGATCTGAAGTCTTTGGCAATCATTTTCTGTGGCCAGTGGGAGTCAGCTCAGAAAGATTGAGTAAGATCAACACATCTTACTGAGTAGAGTGAAGGGGTGGAGAAGGAGGCTGAGAGCCTTGTTTGGACCCTTGGGCTTCAATTTAATCTTGGACTTTCCAGTTATGTCATGGGTCAGTAAGTTCCTTTTTTTGATTAAACAAGTTTGAGTTGTAGTCTGTCCCCAGAACTGGATGGATCCATATTAATATATACATTGTAGGAGATTGTAGTTTGCTGATTTTTTTAAGATTTATTTTATCTATTTGAAAGAGTTACAGAGAGAGGTCAAGACAGAGAGAGAGAGGTCAAGACAGAGAGAGAGAGGTCTTCCATCCTCTGGTTCACTCCTCAGATGGGCGCAATGGCCGGAGCTGCAGTGATCCGAAGCCAGGAGCCAGGTGCTTTTTCCCGTTCTCCCACGTGGGTGCAAGTCCCAAGGACTTGGGCCATCTTCTACTGCTTTCCCAGGCCACAGCAGAGAATTGGATCAGAAGAGGAGCAGCCAGGACTAGAACTGGTGCCCATTTGGGATGCTGGCGCTTTAGGCCAGGGCGTTAACCCACTGTGCCACAGCGCCGGCTGGTAGTATGCTGATTTTGAAAACTAGTTAAAACATCAGAATAGCACTGATACAAACCTCAGGTAACAATACATGGTAGATTATATTTTTTATCTTTATGATTTTTTAAAATTTTATTTATTTTAGAGACAGAGTTACAGAGACAGACAGAAAGGTCTTCCATCCGTTGGTTCACTCGCCAAACGGCTGCAACAGGTGGAGCTGACCCTATCTGAAGCCAGGAGCCGGGAGTTTCTTGTGGGTCTCCTACGTGGTGCAGGACCATCCAAATGCTTGGACCATCTTCTAGTGCTTTCCCAGGATGCAAGCAGAGAGCTGGATTGGAAGAGTAGCAGCTGGGACATGAACCCTGTGCCAGCACTGCAGGCAGAGGCTTAGCCTACTACACCACTGTACTGGCCCCAAGTAGGTTGTATTTTGTTTAGCAAATATTCACTCTGCCCCCTCCTTCCTTCTGTTTTGAAAGCGTATCCTTAATACCCCACTGATGTTGAGCTCCGCCATGTGACTTTAGCCTACTCTGCTGGAAGGAACCATGTGCTAGTTATTAGTAGAGGCTTTAAGATGCATCAATGTTCAGGAGCACAAGAGCAGTTATTTGTTCCATAAATGTTAATAAATTTGGCAACTACCATATGCCACACTCTGTACTTGTGAGAAATACAAGCAGTTCCCTTCTCTGCTATCCCATAGTGGGGGAAAACAGAAAAGCAAACTCATGATTATAGTACACCATGAAAAAGAGCAGGCAAAGGCCGGCGCCGTGGCTCACTAGGCTAATCCTCCGCCTTGTGGCGCCGGCACACCGGGTTCTAGTCCCAGTCGGGGCGCCGGATTCTGTCCCGGTTGTCCCTCTTCCAGGCCAGCTCTCTGCTGTGGCCAGGGAGTGCAGTGGAGGATGGCCCGAGTACTTGGGCCCTGCACCCCATGGGAGACCAGGAGAAGCACCTGGCTTTTGCCATCGGATCAGCGCGGTGCGCCGGCCGCAGCGCGCCGGCCGCGGCGGCCATTGGAGGGTGAACCAACGGCAAAGGAAGACCTTTCTCTCTGTCTCTCTCTCTCACTGTCCACTCTGCCTGTCAAAAAAAAAAAAAAAAAAAGGCAGAAAGAGGAGGAAGATTATTGTTTGAGTGAGGGGGCTGTTGCTGGGATGCCGAAAAGGACAGAGGACATAGGTACTTGCTTGCTCTGAGATCCAGAGACAAATTCTTGCTTGATGCTTAACTGGAGCTGGAAAGGCATTCATCAGATTCAGTCATGTAAAATGATCCCTGAAATTACATAAGTCTGATAGATCCACCCAACAGCACAGCCCTTTGGAGGACTGCCATCTCATAAGCTTAACATGGCATTTAGATTTGTTTGGGGCTATAAAAAATAGATAACTTTAATTAAATGTAATTAATTTTGTTACACAACATTTGAAATACCCTGAACATGAAAAGTCAGCTCTATGACTGTCAGAGGCTGATAGAGGATGCAGATGTTCCTGGGAAGTATAGAAAGTGGGGGTGGGAGCTGGTGATACAAGTAAAGGGGAAAGAGCCTGCAACCAAGATTTCAAACGCGGTTTCCTGTCTTTTAAGACTGTTTTAACTAGACATGTAATCATAGTGTGATTTTCTTCCAGAGCCCCTGCTGATCCGACAGCCCAGGGCAGACATGTTTTAAACCGTATTACCTAGTGCCTGCTGAATCGGGAATTGGCACCAGCCCCTTAGTCTGTGAACAGGGCACTGGTGCACAGAGCTCTGCCCAAGCAGGGATGAATTAGGTGAATAACCTTTTTACTACTAGAAATAGGAATTTAGGTAGTAAGCAAATGGAAAGGTTATAAGAAAGACACAGGAGAACATGCTGGGCAGAATGAGCTCCAATCAGAAGCTGGACAAAGGTGAAAAAGAACTCATAAAAAAGTGACAAGGGATTCAGTCGTCCACGGGTCCTAAAGCAGTGCCTGGAGAGTGGGGAATGGTGATTAGGGTTGACTGGGTAAGGCCCTCTGATTCCTGTTGTTGAGGCCTCTCCCATCCATAGGGATCCCCTTGTTCTTGCCTTGAGACTAAACCATCTCATGGATCTTCCTCTAAGACTTCTGTGTGAATCTGTCTCCTTCCCTGCCTGAGGTGTAGGACCCCATCATCTGAGCTAGTCTGAGTGAGTCTTAGGGCCTTTTGTACCCCAAAGAGTCAGTAAGACTTGGAATACTCTAATGCAGTAGTGCTTTGACTAACGTGTAGGAATCTCAGGGGATCTTTTAAAAGCCCTGATTCTTACTAGCTGTGGGATGGAGCCTGAGACTGTGCATTTCTAACAAGCTTCTGGGAGATGCTGCTGGCCCCATGCTGCATTTGAGTTTTGAGGCTCTAATGGAATTCTGAAAGTTATTAAAATCATTACTCATAGATAGGGATTCTATCAGAGTCCCGGCAGGAAACAGATGTCATGCATGAGTTAGGGTCATTCTAAGAGGGGTTAATAAACGGATTATTTACATACAAGAGGGCGCAAGGAAATTACAAAAGGATTATCTACCCTAGGGCCAGAAATGGAAGTGTTACCAACCCTGGCCCTAGGAGGATTAGGGGAGGGACTGGTTCCCAAAGCCTGGCCTGAAAGGAAAATGATGCTTAGTGACCTTCAAGTGAGGTATGTAACCAGCCAGAGGTGACATAGGAAAGAGCCAAGAGAATAAATACCTTGACCCAGAGCTCTAAGAGAACTAGACTGGTGGTGGTTCCATCAGCCCCATATGACCCACAGTGGATGTGAGTTGTCTGTGGGTATAATCTATAGGCTCCCAGGCCTCAGAGCAAGGTGGAGCAGGATATATGGGACTAGAGAAGAAACACTAGCTCATGGATATAGAGTGAAAATACAGGGGATCTCTGTTCTTAGGGAAGACAGGAGGTGTCTTCATAGACTTTGTTCCTTCTACACCTGCTGTGTATCAGGGACTGTTCTCGGTACCATAGATACAGCAAGGATGGATAACAAGTAAACACATACATGAAATGCTGTCAGGCAGGGGTAAGTGTTAAGAAGAAAACTGAAGCAGGATAAAGGGAAGGAAGGGAGGAGGCTGGAACAGGGGCTATGTCGATGCATCTAATAGATAGGAAGCCTGAAGGAAGAGGGCTGCGTTCCAAGCACATCAGCAGCAGGATGTGAGTGCAGAAAAGACCATCTACACTGGTCTCACTCTCAAATTCCTGACCACAGTCCTTTATTGGCCTTAGTGCTGCTGTCCTAGCATGGTCCTCCCTCCTACTCTCTCCGACAGTTATTTCACTCATCTTCCTTTCATCATAAATTTCCAAAACCTCCTTCCCCACCTTTGGCTGATGACCTTGCTTTGAATTTTACTGAGAAAATGGCAACAGTCGAAAGATAACTTCCCCCAGCTGCTACCCCACATCAGCCCACTTCACTGCATCTGGCTTCTTACACTCTGCCTTCCCTTCTGCTTCTGGAGTGGAGCTGCCCTGCTCCTGTCCAAGGCCAAGTTCTTTGCTTGTGTGTTGTCTTCCCTCTCCTCTGGTCCTGTCATGGATACCACTTCTGCAGTTGTTCTCTCTCCAGTATTGCTATTCTCCTCCCCTACAGAGTTATTCTCAACCATGATAAACATGCTGTAATGTCTTCCATCTTCAAACAAAAGCCTTGATGTCCCTGTCACTTTCCTTTTGTATTTAACTCCTCAAAAGAATGGCCTTGCTATACACAATTTCCCTTCCCAATTTGTTTAAAAAACAGTTCATTGAGGTATAATTCATACTCAGTAAACTACCCATGCTTAAAACATATAAGTTGGAGAGTTTTGACATAGATGTACATCCATGAAACCATTGCCACTGTCACTGAACATATCCCTCACTCTCAAAAGCTTTCTCATGCCACTTTGTAGTTTCTGCCTAACCTCCAGCCCCCACCACGCCTCCCTGCTTTCTTAACCAACCACTGATATTTTTCTGTCCCTGTTGTTTACATTTTCCAGAATGTTATATAATATCATACAGTACAAGGGTACTTCAAAAAGTTCATGGAAAAACAAAAGTATATTTTGATGCAAACATATTTTGAATTTATGCATGGTTGTTTCATAATACAGATTTTCCATAAATGCATGGATTTAAAAAAACTGTTACACCAAAACAAACATCTTTTAATTCCACTCTTCTGCAACATTTCTGAAGTACCCTCATTTGTACTTATTTTTCTCTGAGTCCTTTCTGCATAATTATCTTGAGATGTATGTTGCAAAATATATCAACAGCTCATCCCTTTTTACTGCTGAATAGTAATTTATCCTAAGGATCATACCAGTTTCTTTAGCTATTTACCTGTGAACCAACAGACAAAAAATTTCCAGTTTTTGGCATTTACAAATAAAGTTGCTAGAACCTTTCTATACAAAACTTTGTATGGTCCTGTTTTCATTTCTTTTGAGTGGGAATAAATAGTTCATATGGTAGTAGTATATTTAATTTTTTAAAGAAATATTATGGAAGGGCTATGCAATATTACATTCCCATCAGAAGTTTCAGCTTCTGTATGCTCTCACCAGCATTTGATACGATCAGCCTTTTCATCATAGCTGATTTAAGAGGTATATAGTGTGGTGCGTGATTTTAACTCGTGTTTCCCTAATAACTAAAGATTTTGAGTATTTTTTAATAAATATTTATTTCATTTAATTTGAAAGGCAAAGTTACAGAGAACGGGAGAGAGAGCAACACAGGGTGCTTCCATTTGCACCAGCTATGTCTGGGTTAGGCCAAAGCCAGGAGCCTGGAACTCCATCCATGTCTCCCACGTGGGTGCCAAGCACTTGAACCATCTTCCACTGCTTTCCCAGGTGCATTAGCAGGGAGCTGGATCAGAAAGTGGAACATCCTGGATTCGTCCAGGTGCTCACATGGGATACTGGCATCACAGGTGGTGGGTTAAGCTGCTGCATCAAAATGCCACCCCCTTGGACAGTTTTTAAGTACCATATGTTTGGCATCCATATATCATCTTTGATACAGTGTCTATTCAAATATTTTGCCCATTTGTTTATTTGATTCCTTCTTTTCTGACTGAGAATTGAGAATTCTGATAGTCTGGATACACATCTTTCATCAGATCAATGAATTGCAAATGTTTTGTTTTCTGTCTTGTGATTTTCAATCTTCTAAATTTACTTTGCAAAGTAATAATTTTATCTATTTGAAAACCAGAGAAAAAGAAAGAGACAGAGACAGGCAGGCAGGTAGATAGTTCCCATCCACTGCTTCATTCCCCCAAATGCCTGGCACAGCCAGGAATAGACTAGAACAAAGCCAGGAGCTGGCAACCGAATCTGGTCTTGCACATTGATAGCACAAGCTCAACTACTTGAGCCATCAGCTGCTGCTTCTCAGAGTGTATATCAGTAGGAAGTTGGAATCGGGTAGAGCTGGGACTTGAAATGAGGCATTCCACTATGGGGTGTGGTGTCTCAACCACTGCACCAAACACTTGTCCCACCTAATTGTATTTGAAGGAAACGAAACTTTAATTGTGATGATTTTCTATTTATTAACTTTTCTCTATTGCTTGTGCAGTTTGTATCATTCTCTAAGAAATCTTTACCTATCCCAAAGTCACAAAGGTTTTCTTCTTTATTTTCTACGAAAGTTTTATAGTTTTCAGGTTTTTCTTCAGATTTTTGCACTATTTGAGTTCATCCTTGTATGTAATGCAAGGTGTTGATTGAACTTTTTTTTGATACAGGTTATCTAATTTTTCCACTATAATTTGTTGAAAAAACGATTCTTTCACCAATGAATTGTGTTTGCAAGCTTTTAAAAACATAGGACCATGAAAATCTCTTAAATTATTCAACCAAGGCACCCGTGTTCTAGCTGCCATGATTGCTATGTGCTCACCTTTTGTAAACCATCCTAGTGTTGCTCCCTGCTCTTTTCCATGAAGTCCGCCTTCCTGCTCTGGGCCTTTGTGCCATGTAGCTGTGATAGGGCTTTCACTGAAGGGAGGCAGCACCAGGTGTCTGTTTCTTTCTGTTCTGCTTTTTGCTCCTGTGATCACTGATCTTCACTGGCATGGCAGAAGTCTTTCAGCACTCTTCCCTGCAGAACCTGCCTGTGATGTTTCTGCAACACAGAGAGTAAACCTGGCATTCTGGGTGTTATGCCATCAAGCTGTGATGGGAAACTTGGATTGCATAAGTACTCTCATTCTGCCACTCTAATTAAACTTTTCGTTACTGTAACTCCACTCTTGTGAAGTCACCAGTGACCTCCAAGTTGCTATATCCAAGATCTATTTTTGGGGCTTGTCCTAATCAACCTTTTAGTAGAATTTGACTTTCTCACCTTCTAGAAATATTACTTCTTTTCAGTCTCCTTTTCTGACTGCTCCTTGCTTGACTTCTAAACATTAGACTTTTCTATCTACACTCATTCCTTGAATAATCGTACCCAGTTTCATGGCATAAATTACCGTCTCTGCACTGACAGCATTCAAATTTATGTCTCCAGCTCATTTTCTCTGCAGTCCACACTCACATCCAACTATATTCCATATCTTTATCTGAGTAACTAATAAGCATTTCAAATTTAGTATGTCCCAAGTTGAATTCTTAATCTTCCCCTAAATCTTCCCCTCTTTTTTCTTTTCCATCACTTTTGATTACCATTATTTTGGTTTCTCAGGCCAAAAACCTTGGAGTCATTCTTACCTGTCTCACATCCCATATCTAATCCAGTATCAGATCCACTCAGCTCTTTTGAAATACAGCAAAAGTCAGTTTCATATCCCTCTTTCCACTGTAGTTTCCGCTGTTTTCCCAGCTATCGCTCTCTGGACTATTGCAATACTCTCTTAACTGGTCTCCTTGCTCCTATCTTTTCCTCACACAGCGGCCACAGTGACTGCTTAAATCATAAATTAGATCATGTAGCTCCTCGATCAACACTTACTTGTTTCCTATCTCACTTCAAGTGAAATCTAGTGACTTTTCATGGCCTACAAGGCCCTACCCTCATATTTTATTCTCGACCTCCTATTCTACTACTTTCCCTCACTAAGTCCATTTCAATTATACTGTTCCCTTTGGTTTTTCTTCTGCTTGGAGTTCTTGACTCCTGGAGACTTGTGTGGCTCACGTATCATCTTAAAAAAAGCTTTCCTGACCAGCCAATGGAGAACAACACCCTCTCAATCACCCAGCTTTCTCTCTCTCTCACTCTCCTCATAGTACTTAACTCCAGGCATTTGTTTTCTTTTTTTTTCTATCTCCATGTTCTTCTTCTCTCCCACCACTGGCAAGCAAATAAGCTCCTTGGAACCAAATTTTCTTTATTCATTGCTGTATTCCAACTCCTTGAACAAGAGATGGTACATAGTAAATACTCAGTGAGCATGTGGTGAAATAACAGATACATTCTACCAATTACACATCCAGAATTTCTTCTTTACAACCAATCGCCTAATATCCACCTAGGTTAAGAGTTTATATTTTATCTCTGTCCTTAATGTGCTGTACATTGAGATTTAATGCTATAACGAGTACTCAAACAATATATTTCACTTTGTGTTTCTATGGGGGTGCAAACTGTTGAAATCCTTACTTAATGCATACTAAACTGATCCTCTGTAAAAAAAAAAAAAAAAAAAAAAAGAAATTATCAATTCCCAACTTGACTCTCACTGGGATTAAACATGACAATAGGTCTGCTCTGATTTCATCATCATTTAAAAAAATCATCTATTATTTTTCACTTTATGTTTCTGTGTGGGAGCAAACTGTTGAAATCCATACTTAATGTATACTAAGCTGATCTTCTGTATATTAAGATAATCGAAAATGAATCTTGATGTGAATGGAAGGGGAGAGGGAGTGGGAAAGGGGAGGGTTGTGGGTAGGAGGGACGGTATGGGGGGAAAGCCATTGTAATCCATAAGTCGTACTTTGGAAATTTATATGCATTAAATAAAAGTTTAAAAAAAAAAAAAAAAAGAAATAACAAGGAATTAAAAAAAAAAAAAAAGAGTTTATATTTGGAGAGAAAAGTTAACTTTAGCATTATAACTCTTGGCCGAGTGTAGAAGTGGCAAAAATCCCATGAGATGCAGTTTGTATACCCATAAGTTCTGTGCACAAAGGTACCCACAACATAAGAAGGTACTTCAAAAAAGTTCATGGAAAAATGGAATGAAAATGCTATTTTCAAAATTTTTAATTCAATTTTTGAGAAAGTCAGCTCCCATTCTCTGATTCACTCCCCAAATGCCCACGACAACTGGGGCTAGGCCAAGCCAAAGCTGGGAGTGAGGTATCCTATCAAGGCCGCCCACCTGGATAATAGGGACCCAATTACCTGGGCCATTACCTATTACTTTTTATTATTATTATTTATTTATTTGAAAGAGTTACACAGAGAGGGAGAGAGAGAGAGGTCTTCCATCTGCTGGTTTACTCCCCCATTGGCCGGAGCTGCGCTGACTGGAAGCCAGGAGCCAGGAGCTTCTTCCGGGTCTCCCACGTGGGTGCAGGGGCCCAAGGACTTGGGCCATCTTCCGCTGCTTTCCCAGACAACAGCAGAGAGCTGGACTGAAAGTGGAGCAGCCAGGTCTCAAACCAGCACCCATATGGGATGCGGGTGCTTCAGGCCAGGGCATTAATGTGCTATATCAAAGCGCTGGCCCCTACCTATTACTTTTTAGGGTACACATTAGTAGGAAGCTGAAATCAAGAGCAGAGATGGGATTTGAATTCAAGCATTCTAGTATAGGATGTAGGCATCCCAAAAGTCATCTTAACTGCTAGGCCAAGTGCCCACCCCAATTAGTTCATTTTGCTGCAAAAAATTTTTTTTTAACTTTTATTTAATGAATATAAATTTCCAAAGTACGACTTATGGATTACAATGGCTTCCCCCCCATACCGTCCCTCCTACCCACAACCCTCCCCTTTCCCACTCCCTCTCCCCTTCCATTCACATCAAGATTCATTTTCGATTATCTTAATATACAGAAGATCAGCTTAGTATACATTAAGTATGGATTTCAACAGTTTGCTCCCACACAGAAACATAAAGTGAAAAATGATAGATGATTTTTTTTAAATGATGATGAAATCAGAGCAGACCTATTGTCATGTTTAATCCCAGTGAGAGTCAAGTTGGGAATTGATAATTTCTTTTTTTTTTTTTTTTTTTTTTTACAGAGGATCAGTTTAGTATGCATTAAGTAAGGATTTCAACAGTTTGCACCTCCATAGAAACACAAAGTGAAATATATTGTTTGAGTACTCGTTATAGCATTAAATCTCAATGTACAGCACATTAAGGATAGAGATCCTACATGAGGAGTAAGTGCACAGTGACTCCTGTTGTTGACTTTACCAATTGACACTCCTGTCTATGGCATCAGTAATCTCCCTATGCTCCAGTCATGAGTTTCCAAGGCTATGGAAGCCCTCTGAGTTCTCTGACTCTTATCATGTTTAGACAAGGTCATAGTCAAAGTGGAGGTTCTCTCCTCCCTTCAGAGAAAGGTACCTCCTTCTTTGATGACCTGTTCTTTCCACTGGGATCTCACTCACAGAGATCTTTTGCCAGAGTGTCTTGGCTTTCCATGCCTGAAATACTCTCATGGGCTTTTCAGCCAGATCGGAATGCCTTTAGGGCTGATTCTGAGGCCAGAGTACTATTTAGGACATCTGCCATTCTATGAGTCTGCTGAGTATCTCACTTCCCATGTTGGATCACTTTCCCCTTTATTTACTCCATCGGTTAGCGTTAGCAGGTACTAGACTTGTCTATGTGCTCCCTTTGACTCCCAGTCCCTCCACCATGACCAACTGTGAACTGAAATTGATCACCTGGAACAGTGAGATGGCATTTTTGAAATCTATACATGGTTTCATCATATGGATTTCTGAAGGCCCTAGTATTTGTCTAATTGTTTTGAAAACTACTCTTATGCCTTGGAAATCATATCAGTGCCACCCTAGGTCAGTCACAGATGATTGGTATATTGATAATATATCAATGTTAGTCCTTTTGGAGTGAGAAAAATCTGAATTGATTAATTGATCTACTACTAATTAATTGTTCCCCACTACTTACATAGCTATTGAACATGGTATCTGTCCTGAGACATTTTAGTCTACTGTAAGATTTAATAGTAAAATAGCTACAATACTTCTTTAGGGTGCTAAATTAGATAATATAATATTGCCTAGTACATAGCAAGTGCTCAAGAAAAAGTTATCACCAGTAAGACTGATTGCTTTTAAGATCCAGCTAAGCTACCAAATCATGACATATTGTAAGTAGAGAGGCTCAGGCAGCTACTAACTCTTGTGGTCCTTTCAGCTGAGATCTCAGACACATGAAAGAAGCTGTCTTAAATACTCCAGGTTGTTGTTGGACCCCCAGAGATCCATGTATGGAAGCATTGTCCACCATGTTTCAATACTGAGAGGTATTGAAGAAGTGGTACCCAGGGAAGGTAATCGAATCACTGGAGCACTGTCCTCAGAAGGGATTAATGTAGTTCTTCTGGGAGCTGTTTACTTACCATGAGGTTGCTTTGTCATAAGAAGAGCAGTCCTGGCTCCTGAATCTCTCCGGCTTCCTGCCTCACCATGTAAGCTCTCCACATGGCCGCTTCCCCACCCATTACACTGCCATGTTGTGATGCAGCCGAGGGAGACTTCACCAGATGCTGAACAATTGAGTCCACCTGAGCTTGGGTTTTCAGTCTCCAAAACTATGAGCTAAATCTCTCTCTCTCTTTAATAAAGTATCCTGTCTCGATTATTTTGTTACTTCAACAGAAAATGCACTAAAACAGAAGCCCACTCAGACTCCCAGCTGAATAGCCACAGAAGTAGCCCTGGGCAACACATCATGGAGTGGAAAAATTACCCAGCTGAATATGTTAAGTACATGAAACTGTGAAACAAGTCATTGTGGAAGCCTCTAAATTTTGCTGTAGTTTGTTATGCAGAGATAGAAAACTGAAAAATATGATGGTCCTACAGTTGTTTATCCATTTTCCCATGGCTGTACACTGGAGATATTTCTACAGCTGAGGCTATAATGAATTAAGCCACCCAAAGACCCCATCTCTTAACTCATCTTATTGCACTAGGGATTAGGTTTCACCAGATGAATTGGGTGGTGAGGAGACAGACATACAGACTGTGGCAAGAGTGTAGCCTCTGTGGGGTCTGACTAGGTAAGGCTTAGCTATTCAGAGCTTTTCTCTGCAGATGGGAAGTCCCTGCCCATTCAGGGCTGTTAGATGATGCTTGCACTGCCCAGTCACAACAGTTTAAAGATGGGTGAAATATTTAAGGTAAATAGACATCTCCAGCATTCTGCAATTTTAAAAAATCTGGAAAGATACTTTCATTTAAGCCCTCATATAAATTGTTTGTCTTAAAATTTAGTCCTGTTTTATTTTTTATTTATTTGGGGAAAAAAGGTTGTACCTCTGTCTTTTCAATGATATGGCTGTCAAAGGTATTATTCTCCTCTCCTCATTTAGGCCAGAACCATAGCATCTTCAGTGTGTGTCTACCCCCCAGGCTACTCTGTTATACCCTTAGAGCTGCTACCTGCTGGGTCCAGGGCTGTGGGTGCAAGGCTGGGGTACTGAAGTCTTGACTTCAGACTCTAATCCTAGCTCTGTAAATAAGTATGTCTGTGACCTTGTGTCAGTTAGGTATAGGAACTTCCTACTTTCTCTTTTCATATTAGTAATGCTGATTTTATAATAATGAAAGAATATTAGTTGTAGAAACTATAAAACTGTATTTATGTAAAACAAAATAAAAATGACTGTTTCATGTCCAAAGGGAACATTTTTAGTACAATCATGTACTGCATAACAATGTTTTAATCAATGATAGAAGACATATATGACCGTATATATCATATATATGTTATGTAGTAGGCTTTACCATATAGGTTTATGAAATACATTCTATGATCTTTGCACAGTGACAAAATTGCCTAATGAGACATTTCTTGGGACACATCCTTGTCACTGAGCAACACTTGACCATATTTTGGTCTGTTTCCTTCCATATCTATATGGTAGAATCCATGGAATCATACTGGTTTGTAAACTACTTTTTTCCTCTGCGTTGATGGACAGCATAGTTTTCAGTGATGCATTAAAGTCCCATTAGCAGCCCCCAGGATCTGTGAGCACAGCCAGTGCCCAGATCTCCAGCAAAAGGAAACAAGGCTCGTTGGCTAACTCTAGTATTGTGGCAAAAATTGTATAGGATGGAGCATGGAATACACTGTAGTGCCAGAAAGTAGGAAAATGCTAAATACACCACAAAGGGAATATGCCAAAGGGAAAGAGGAGCCAAGAGAAGGAGCTCCCAGGGGCCAACGCTGAAAGAATTTGAGTGATAAATAAAGTGGTATTGAATTGTTTTTTTTTTTGTAAAGATTTATTTATGTTATTTGAAACACAGAGTTATAGACAGGCTGAAGCAGAGAGAGAGAGATAGACAGAGAGAGACAGAGACAGAGAGAGAGGTCTTCCATCCTCTGGTTCACTCCCCAGATGGCTGCAATGGCCGGAGCTGCACCAATCTGAAGCCAGGAAGCAGGAGCTTCTTCTGGGTCTCCCATGTGGGTGCATTGGCCCAAGTACTTGCACCATCTTCTAGTGCATTCCCAGGCCATAGCAGAGAGCTGGATCAGAAGTGGAGCAGCCGGAACTTGAACCGGCACCCATATGGAATGCTGGCACTGCAGGTGGCGGCTTTACCTACTACGCCACATCTCCAGCTCTAGTAGTATTGAATTATAACCCAATATTACAACATTAGTATCCATGAATTAATGCTGATATAAAAAAAGATTGAACAAATAAAAGTGTGAAAAGAAAAAGATTTCTTGTACAGAGGAATTTGAGATTATTCATATTATGCCTTTAAGCAGGTTGAACATAACACCCCACTTCTTGAGTGTGGGCTATGCATAGTGACTTTCATCCAAAGAATATGGTGTGAAAAGAGAGCAAAAAGAGAATATAGTGGAAAACCCTGAAAAACAATACTTTTTCCAAGTAAAAAAATCAATATGTAATAGTGGTAAATTGTGTTGATAGTACAAGGGTACTTCAAAAAAATTTATGGGAAAATTGAATTAAAAGAAGTCTCTTATGGTACAAACAATTTTGTTTTTCAAAACAAAATTGCATAGTTTTTCATCATATAAATTTTTCATGCACTTCTTGAACAACTCCCCACATAATGGATTTCAAACTTTTTTTTTTTAGAGGAACACTTATGCTTTCTTTTTTTTTTAACATTTATTTAATGAATATAAGTTTCCAAAGTACGATTTATGGATTACAATGGCTTCCCCCACATACCGTCCCTCCCACCCACTACCCTCCCCTTTCCCACTCCCTCTCCCCTTCCATTCACATCAAGATTCATTTTCGATTATCTTAATATACAGAAGATCAGCTTAGTATACATTAAGTAAGGATTTCAACAGTTTGCTCTCACACAGAAACATAAAGTGAAAAATAATAGATGATTTTTTTTTAAATGATGATGAAATCGGATCAGACCTATTGTCATGTTTAATCCCAGTGAGAGTCAAGTTGGGAGTTGATAATTTCTTTTTTTTTTTTTTTTTTTTTTACAGAGGATCAGTTTAGTATACATTAAGTAAAGATTTCAACAGTTTGCACCCCCATAAAAACAACTCCCCACATAATGGATTTCAAACTTTTTAGAAACAAAGTAAACTTACCATTTTGTTACATTGTTCCACTATTTTTTAAAGTACCTTAATACGTATCCTTGATATGACTCTTAAGGTCATTGAAAACCAAAACAATCTTAAGGAGAGGCAATGACAGAATGTAAAGTGATACTGCTATAGCTTCAGTATTAGTTCCGATGTTGCCTATCCCCCCCAAAGATCCATGCAGTGAAGACATGATCCTCAGGGGGGCACCACTGGGAGGTGATATAGCCTACAGGAGGTGGGAGCTAGTGGGAGGTCCTGGAAGGTAATTCTTACAGGAGGGTAGTTATGAGAGCCTGGGTTTGGGCCTCACCTCCATGCTTCTTGGCTTGTCTGTGGTCCATCCTCTGCACACGCTGTACCATTGCCATCCACTAATCTGAAGCCAAACCTGTGGGGGCCAACTGATCTTGGACTTGAATCTCCAAAACTATGAGCATAATAAATCTTTTCTCTTTAAAAGTTAGCTACCGGGCAGCGCCGCAGCTCACTAGGCTAATCCTCCACCTGCGGCACCAGCACCCTGGGTTCTAGTCCCGCTGGGGGTGCCGGATTCTGTCCTGGCTGCTCCTCTTCCAGTCCAGCTCTCTGCTGTGGCCCGGGAGTGCAGTGGAGGATGGCCCAAGTGCTTGGGCCCTGTACCCGCATGGGAAACCAGGAGGAAGCACCTGGCTCCTGGCTTTGGATCTGCACAGCATGCCAGCCGTAGTGGACATTTTGGGGGTGAACCAATGGAAAAGAAGACTTTTCTCTCTGTCTCTCTCTCTCTCACTGTCTAACTCTGCCTGTCAAAAAAAAAAAAAAAAAAAAAAAGGTTAGCTGCCTTGGGTATTGTGTGTGTGTGTGTGTGCATGCGTGTGTATTAACAAAAAAACAAATATTGCTGATGCTCTGGTTGGGACCGTGGAACATAAATAGGGCATTGGGTAAAAAGCAAGGAAATCTTGGGGCTGGCGCCATGGCACAGTGGGTTAATCTTCCACCTGTGGTACCGGCATCCCAAATGGGCGCTGGTTCTAGTCCTGGCTGCTCTTCTTCCAATCCAGCTCTCTGCTGTGGCCTGGGAAAGCAGTGGAAGATGGCCCAATTGTTTGGGCCCCTGCACCCGCATGGGAGACCAGGAAGAAACACCTGGCTCCTGGCTTCAGATTGTTGCAGCTTCAGCCGTTATGGCCATTTGGGGAGTGAACCAATGGAAGGAAGACCTTTCTCTGTCTCTCCCTTTCACTGTCTGTAACTCTTAAATAAATAAATAAATCTTAAAATCTTCAAAAAAATGTAAGGAAATCTGAATAAAGAATGGAGTTCAGTTAATAATAATTTATCAGTATTGGTTCATTAATTGTGACAAAGGTAACATACTAATGTAAATGGAAGGTGTTAATATGGAAAACTGGGTGTGGGGTATGAAAATTCTGTACTAGTTTCACAATGATTCTGTAAGTCTAAAATGCTCAAAAGAAGTTTATTTAGGAAATAACGTGCAACAGATGTATCACATTCTATTTAATCTTTATGATTGGACATTTAAGTGTTTTCTAAATTTTTGCTTTGAACACATGTATTATGAGGATCCTTACAATGAAATCTTTGTGTACATTCATTATTACTTCCTGGAGAATGTGTTTGTGGAAAGGAAATTGTGGAATAACAGGTGTGTGTTTTATAAAAGTATTAAGAATTTTAATACAAGATACCTAATGAGGCACTTCAGTTGGAGAATAAATTAACTTCAAATCACAGATTTAAGTGAAAGATGCTCAGGTTTGGAAAGAACTCTTAGATGTTTTTGTGTGTTAAGCCAGTCACATAAAATGCTATGAGGTGTCTGTATCAGCTCCATGAAAAAAA
Organism: Oryctolagus cuniculus; assembly: GCF_964237555.1. Taxonomy (NCBI): domain Eukaryota; kingdom Metazoa; phylum Chordata; class Mammalia; order Lagomorpha; family Leporidae; genus Oryctolagus; species Oryctolagus cuniculus. Next base: position 100,719,171 of record NC_091432.1, read on the forward strand.
ACACTGGCCAACGTCAGTCAGGGCTGCATTCAGGGCTGAGTCTTACATTAGTGGCTGCAGCCCTTATACAGATAATGCAGAACATGCTGCTTCCTTTGTGAATAGCTCAGGCTCAGCAAAAGAAAATGAAAAGAAAGATCAGAAATGCAGATTTTTAGAGCCCCAGGGAACATGAACAGAGCCCTTTGAAATTGTCTTATTTAATTTTTTTTTAAATTTGAGAGCCAGTGAAAGAGAGACCAAGGGAACCCCCATCTGCCAGTTCATTCCACAAGGGATAGGGGTGGGAACTACCAAAGCTGGATGCTGGAAATTCAATGCAGGCCTCCCACATGAGTGGCAGGAACCCAGCTACATGAGCCATCCTCCCTGCCTCCCAGTGTCTGCATTAGAGTCAGGAACTGGAGCCAGGAGTTGAATCCAGATATTCTGTTTGGGACACTGGTGTCCTAACCAGAGTCAACCGCCAGGCCAACCACCCCTCCTAAAGTTTATTAGGCAATCAAAGAATGTTGTAGATCAGTGTTTCTCCAAGTGTCATCCCTGGAACCAGCTGCATCAACATCATCCAGAAACCTGTTAGAAGGGAAATTACTGGGTCTTACGCTAGATCTATTGAATCAGAAGCTCTGGGATTAGGGCCACAATATATGTTGATTTTTTTGAGAAGTCTATGCACTTAAAATTGGTTTGGGGAGCTTTATTGGCATGTAATTCACATATAGTTCACTCATTTAAAATATACGGTTCATCAGTTTTCAGTATATTCATGGGTTTGTATAAATATCAAAACCATAAATTTTAAAATACTTTTATTATCTCAGAGAGAATACCTATACCCATGGGTCATCATCTCCTATCCCCTCCATATCTCCCTGTGCTATGCAACCGCTATTTACCTTCTATCTTTATGTATTTGCCTGTTCTGACATTTCACATAAATAGAAACATACAATATGGGCCTTTTGTTTCTGGCTCTTTTCACTAAGCAAAATGTTTTTAGACTCATCTGTGTTGTAGTATGCATCAGTCTTTGTTCTTTTGTACAGCCAAATAAGATTCTTTCATTGGTATATACCATGTTTTGTTTATCTGTTCATGAGTTGGTGAACTTTGGGTTGTTTTTATTTGTTGTCTATTTCATAAAGATATGCTGCTGCTTTGAACATTCCTGGGCAATATGTATTCTCATAACCCCTTCAGCTTTTCCCAGTGCAGTCTACAGTTTGAAAACCACTATTTCAAATGACAATAGCTAAAATTCAATAATTCTTTTTAATAAGTTAAGAAACAGGAGTGTCAATTTGTAAAGTCAACAACAGGAGTCACTGTGCACTTACTCCTCATGTAGGATCTCTGTCCTTAATGTGCTGTACATTGAGACTTAATGCTATAACGAGTACTCAAACAGTATATTTCACTTTGTGTTTCTATGGGGGTGCAAACTGTTGAAATCTTTACTTAATGTATACTAAACTGATCTTCTGTAAAAAAAAAAAAAAAGAAGAAGAAGAAGAAGAAGAAATTATCAATTCCCAACTTGACTCTCACTGGGATTAAACATGACAATAGGTCTGATCTGATTTCATCATCATTTAAAAAATCATCTATTATTTTTCACTTTATGTTTCTGTGTGGGAGCAAACTGTTGAAATCTTTACTTAATGTATGCTAAACTGATTTTCTGTATATAAAGAGAATTGAAAATGAATCTTGATGTGAATGGAAGGGGAGAGGGAGTGGGAGAGGGGAGGGTTGCGGGTGGGAGGGACGTTATGGGGGGGAAGCCATTGTAATCCATAAGCCGTACTTTGGAAATTTATATTCATTAAATAAAAGTTAAAAAAAATAAGTTAAGATCACTATTTTAAAACTTTATTTTACTTATTTGAAATATATATACGTTTGTATATATATAAACATATATACATACATTTATAAATAAATAAATAAAAATATATATATATATAAATTTTCCACCTGCTGGTTCTCTTCCCAAGTGTCCCTGACAGCCAGGGTTGGGCCAGGCTGACCTAAGGCGCCTGGGTGGCAGGGACTCAAGTACTTCCGGCATCATCTACTTCCTTCCAGGATGCACATGACCAGGACTCTGGGTACTAAGCAGGTAGCCAGGATTCAGACCAGGCATCCCAGATGGCAGCTTAGCTCACAGCACCACAATGCCTTCCCCAGGGATTACTGTTTCGTTGCTAAGTCAGGGTAGAAAAAGGAGAACCTAGGCCGAGGGATCTGATGCAGCGTGGTTCATGGACCACTGTCCTGTCATTATGGAGAGGCAAGGCTGGACTGGGATGGCTGAAGGAAAGGTAACCTGGTTAAAACGGAAGTGTTCATTTTTTGACTGGTAGGCCGCACCTTCACCGGTTTACCAGCATGCATTGGCGTTTAAAGGGCATCTGGGATCTTAAGTGTTGATGCTTTTCTTCAAAGGAAGTGACTCATTGACACCTCATGTTTTTATAGTTCCTGAAACTTTGTGAAACCTTTTCTTCTTCTTCATCTTTTTTTTAAAGATTTATTTTATTTACTTGAAAGGCAGTGTTACAGAGAGAGAGAGAACCAGAGAGAGAGACAGGTCTTCCATCCGTTGGTTCTCTCCCCAAATGACCGCAATGGCTGGAGCTGCACCAATCCGAAGGCAGGAGCCAGGGGCTTCTTCCAGGTCTCCCACGTGAGTTCAGGGGCCCAAAAACTTGGGACTATCTTCCACTGCTTTCCCAGGCCACAGCAGAGCGCTGGATTGGAAGTAGAGCAGCTGGGACTTGAATCAGCGCCCATATGGGATGCCGGCACTGGAAGCCGGTGATTTAACCCATTGCACCACAGCGCTGGCCCCAAAACCTTTTCTTCTACACTGTATTTACTATCACTGTCACTTTAGCAATATTCTCAAGAACAGCCACATACCTCCATTTTACAGAGAAGCCCCCTGAGGCATAGTGAGTGCTCTGGTTTGAATGCCCCCTCTAAAACTTAGATTGAAATGTAGTCCCCACTAAGAGGGACTGAGAGATGTAACCATGTTGGAATCTCCAAGAAGTGATTTGGTATGAGGACTCTGCCCACTCATAGACTAATTGATAGATAGTTATCTCTTGAGTGGGTCTGTACTAAAAGTCATGTTGGCTCTGTGTCTTGATGCATCCCTCTCACCACATAATGCCCTGTGCCACTTTGAAACTCTGTCAAGAGTCTCCATGAAGAAGCCCCCCCCCACACCTGATGTGACCCCTCAACCTGTGAGATGGATAAACCTTTGTTCTTTACGAATTACCTGGTCTTCGTATTCCGTTATAGCAGGGATGGGGAATGTCTGGCCTTCAGGCTGTATAAGGCCCACAGAATCATTAGGTCTGGCTCTGCTAAGGCAACTGCAGACAGCACTTGAAGTTCAGCAAATCTATAGCAGCCTAAGCTTTAAGGTGTCAATTTTGTATTTCCCATGATTGATGTTATAAATGGCTCTTGGCAGAGAAAAATCTTCCCCACTTCTTGGTTATAGCGACAGAAAATGCATTAAAACAGGGAGGCTAAATGACTTACCTGAAGTCACAGAGGAGGATGTGATAAAATTGGGAAAACTGTGATCAGGATGAGTTCATATACTCCTAACCTCAGCAGAACAGTGGCTCTCTATCCTATTTACATATTAAAATCACTAGAGGAGGGGCCAGCACTGTGGCACAGTAGGTTAATCTGCCTGTGGCACCATCATCCCATTTGGGCACTGGTTCTAGTCCCAGCTGTTCCACTTCTGATCCAGCTCTCTGCTATGGCCTGGGAAAGTAGTAGAAGATGGCCCAAAGACTCGGAGTCCTGTACCCACATACTTGTCATTGGGCTCCTGTACCCACATACAGGACAGAGGAAGCTCCTAGCTCCTGGCTTTGGATTGGTGCAGCTCTGGCCATTGCGGCCTTTTGGGGAGTGAACCAAAGGAATGAAGTCTTTTCTGTCTCCCCTTCTTGATGTCTGTAACACTACCTCTCAAATAAATAAATAAAATATTTAAAAAAATCACTAGAGGAAATTTAAAAATACTAAAACCCAGGCTTAATATTAAGAGATTCAACTTAATTGGTCTGATTTGGGGCCCAGATATTGGTAATTTTTAGAAGCCCTGCGTGACCCCACCCAGAATTAACATTCTTTTTAAATTTTTAAAAGATTTTGGTTTTGGAATAATTTCAGACTACAAAAAAGTATATGAAAGGTTCTCAAGCAGTCCTGTATCTCCTTCCTCAGCTTTCCCAAATGCTAGCATCTGACAACCACAGTGCAAAGCTACGATAATAATGCCGATTCAATAGTATTCATTAATATTTTTTTAAAGATTTATTTTATTTATTTGAAAGATAGAGCTACAGAGAGAGGTAGAGACAGAGAGAGAGGTCTTACATCCGCTGGTTCACTCCCCAGGTGGTGGCCGCAATGGCTGGAGCTGTGCCGATCTGAAGCTGGGAGCTAAGAGCTTCTTCTGGGTCTCCCACATGGGTGCAGGAGCCCAAAGACCTGGGCCATCTTCTGCTGCTCTCCCAGGCCATAGCAGAGAGCTGGATCAGAAGAGGAGCAGCTGGGACTAGAACCAGTGCCCATATGGGATACCAGCGCTTCAGGCCAGGGCTTTAACCCGCTGTGCCATAGAGCCGGCCCCCACTACTATAACCCTTATTCAAATGATAGCACTTAAAATTGTTGAATAATTCTGGATAGTTCATTGCTTAGTTCCATCTCCTCAGTTCCTTCGTGATTTTAAATGCATCCTAGATTGAGAATTGCTGGGATGCCTTGTAAGAGCCCTGGAGTTGGTATTCTACATGTAGGCTCAATTGGTGACATGATGCATTTTTTCTCCCTATTCTCTGACATATGAGAGCTGTGTCTGAAAAATCTTGGGTATTTCTAAGCTATTGTTATGCTGCTGATAGGCTTTGTCATTTGAAGATTTCTGACTTTTTAATGAAGTGCCAGATATGTCTACTGGAGGGAGATATGAGACCTAGTTATATTCACAACAAGGTTCCTAGGACCCAGGTGAAAATGGAAAATGGACCCAGGTGTATTGGAGAGGAAATAGTTAGAGAGCTTTCAAATATTAACTTACAGTTCAATGGTCTAGGTCTTTGCTGAAAACAATGGCATTCTCTGGATGTGAGAGTCTTGAATGTAATTTAGATTTTAATTAGAGATGTGCTAGGTCTAAATACAGAAATATTTATATAGGGAGGCCAAAGATACTAAGCTGAAAACCTTGCATTTCCTACAGATGGTTTATTAAATTAAAACATGTTTCTTAACCTCCAGTGTTGACCCTACCATTGCAAAAATGAGTCATTGATACGTGAACCTGTCAGTTATCCTGAATGACTGGCTGGATACACCAGCTGGATGCCAACACCTGACAATACATAAATCTGGGTAGTTCATGAAGGCTTTTATTTTTGTTTTTTCCTTTGTCAAACTATCTTTACCCAATTAATTTTCATCCCCATCTATTTATTATCTCTTGTTCTGGGTAAAAACAAGCCTGAGTGTCTGTGCTGTGTGCAAATTAGCACACCCCTGAAGTTCCCAGTCAGTGCTGAACAGGAGCTATCCTCAAGGGAGTCAAAAATATTATTAAATTGGAAATCGCATCCCCATCACCAGCACTGGACTCCTCTAGGCCACAGATGTGCACTGTCAGTGAGCATTTCAGCTGTGAGGCTCTAGCCTGGCAGCATGTGAGCTTGGCATGTGTGTTTATGTCAGCAGGCACACGCACACACACAGCCGTGGCCTTCAACTTCACAGAGAAAGCAGCTGGCTCCCATGGCGTTAGGACTTGTGGCCTTGCGGGGCAGCACGGAAGACTCTCTCAGACCTCCTGGCCCCCGAGCTGCTCCTTCTGAAAGAGTGCCCCTCTCCTTTCCCTACCAGTCCTCCTGTCCTGGCCCACTGCTGCCACTCCCTCTTGGAATATTTGCTTGATTTCCTCTTTCGGCTTGAGTTAAAAGTCTTCTTTATATATTGGCTCAACACTTAGTGCTTGTACAGGAAACTTTAAAACATTCATGGAAAAATGGAATTAGGAATACGTTTATTTTGATGTAAAAAACACTTGAAATCTGTGAAGTTTTTCTTAATGCCCGTTTCCTGCGAACTGCTTAAAGACCTGTTGTATGTGATGTAGTCCAAGTAATGGTTCACTTACTGGATTTCTTCTTACGCTAGCAGCCAGCCCAGTGCCTGCCTGCCACATGGAAAATTCCTAAGAAATACTGTGTTTGAACAGCTGAATGACCACAGAGAACGACTCATTCAGCCTCTGTGCCGTGCACAAGGCTAAGCCATTTGCTTTCATCAGGGCAACAGTTCTGAGGGGAGGATACTGTGTTCCCCAATGCTAAATATAAGGCTTCCATAAAATACAGAGCAAGGACTTGAATGCGAGCCCAACAAACTCCAAACCTCCTCCTCTAGCTGCTTGCAGCAGGCCTCCCTCCCAGTGTGCTGAGGCATCTACTGGTCAGTCTGGCTACTCAGGAAGGACTTTAGGCCTCGATATCTGACTGATTCCTTCAGCTTTTCTCAGTAGCTCTGGTCAGCGCAAGGGCAGGCCAGCTCAGCTCCACTCACCTAGAGATAGGGAACGCTGTGTTCTGGTAGAGAGAGTCAAAGGGATGGGGAAGAGGAGATGGAGGAGGACTGGCCTGCAGGTGGCCTCCCCAGGAGCAAGCATTCCTGTGGGCTTGAAGGCACTGCAGCACCCTGTCTGCCTCCTGCACACAGACCCTGCCAATCAGCTCTTCAGGTGAGTCATGTTCAGATCCACCCTCCTCCCAGCACACACCTCCAGATGTGCTGAAAGACAACACAGCAAATAGGCGAGAGGAGGGATCCCTTTGTGTAGGGAGGTTCCCTGTGTACTGGGGAGGGGGAGGCAGTGGGGCAGGGGCTTCTCTTCATGGTTTTTAGATGAACAGGCAATTCAATGTGAAAATAGGCCAGGCATTTCTAAGGTTTCTACAACTCAAGATTAAAATTTCTCAGTTAGGGAAGACTCTTGTTCCCTTAAAATCTGTCTCTCTACCTCCTTTCTCTGCCTCCTACACCTGACAAGCAGAACTTGTGTGGAGTGATTCAGGCTTCAGCATGGGTTATTCAAATTCCACTTTCTTCCTCTCCCTGTTGTAATATTAACCCATGATATCAAATGTCTTCCTATGTCCTATAATATAATCAATTATTATGTTTCACTTAACATTTTTTTTTTTTTGACAGGCAGAGTGGACAGTGAGAGAGAGAGACAGAGAGAAAGGTCTTCCTTTTCCGTTGGTTCACCCCCCAATGGCCGCTGCGGCCGGCGCACCGCACTGATCCGAAGCCAGGAGCCAGGTGCTTCTCCTGGTCTCCCATGGAGTGCAGGGCCCAAGCACTTGGGCCATCCTCCACTGCACTCCCTGGGCCACAGCAGAGAACTGGCCTGGAAGAGGGCAACCGGGACAGAATCCGGCGCCCCGACCGGGACTAGAACCCAGTGTGCCGGTACCACAGGTGGAGGATTAGCCTATTGAGCTGTGGCGCTGGCCCACTTAAAAATATTTTAAAAATAAATAATTATCCAAAACAAGCATACTAATTCATATATGAGGGCTTTCTGTTACCATAGTACCTTCTAGAAAAGGAGTCCTCCCTCCTCCCACTTATATGGAAATGTTGGCCTCGCAGGGTCTTCAACTCCTTGTTGCTTCCTGGCACCAGCTGACCAGATGGCAGTAAGGCCCAGCCCAGAGGTCTACAAACCCTGAGTTAGCTGATACAAGAGAGAGAAATAATGAGCGAAGTCAATGGCAGTCCCTTACAAGGGAGTTTAAATTAGGAGCCATGGAATTGTGGCAGTGGAGCTGGGAGTGGCTGACAAGGCCAGAAGTTTGCAGAGTGGTGTTCAGGCCTGAGGAGCCAGAGCAGGTTCTGTCTGAGCTGGGATTGTGAGGAACTGCCAGCATGCATAGGCTATAGGTGGAAAGAAGGCATGACTGCTTTGTTTTCTATAGTATTGCATCTTGTCTAAAGTGCCACACTATATGGGTTACGTTATCCCTTTCAATTTTGCCTTCTAATCTGAAAATATTAGAACTCCAGCACCTAGTGTACCATCTGTGTTCCTCTGAATCCCATGGTGACTGAAGAACTTTGAATCCTTTCTATAGACTATGCCCCCAGCTTAGTAGAGCAAACATGGTTAACATTATTGAGACAACTCTGAAGATATCCTGGAAACAGCTCTTTGCAAACTCACTGCAGTGCTGTCATTGTGAGATACCCATGAGCACAAAAGACAGAAAGAGGCCTGGGAGCCTCTACTTACTGATAAGACCATGAGGCTGGCAAAATGAGCATGCATCACACTGTCAGTCACTGTAAGACCTCAAAGATGACCTCTGCTGAGGCTAAGGAGCCTGGAGGAAATAGAAGGGCTCTTCAAAAAGTTTATGAGAAGTGCATATTATGAAAAACTGCACATGAAGTTCATTTCTTTGGGACCCCAACAAACTTATCTTTAAATCCATTTTTCCATGAACTTTTTGAAGTACCCTCATGTTGGGAACCTGTGAGTCTGTCATTAAATGAGTATCAGGGAAGCAAAGACAAGAAGATTCTAAGAGTAAACACAATATTCAGAACTCCGATTCCTGAGCTTTAGAGTGATTGCACCCTCAGCTGCTGCATGGACAAATGCAGACCCAGACCGTCTTCATGACCATGTCCTAGACTGTATCAGGAAACCCCTTAGCGTATCAGGGGTCCCATGGAGTTGTTTTGATCCAACTTTATGACCGTGTGAGCAACTTTGGAAAGCAGAAAAGCCAACAAAGGATATCACCAAGGGGAGCTCCTGTGTTTATTTGGACAGACACAGTTGCTTCCCTGCTCCACAGGAGGCAAATGCATGGTATGCTGTGTGCTTAAGCTGTTGGAGTAGTTTAAGACTTTGCTTCTACTCTGTCATTAAATCTTTGTGAGAATCTGACACAAGTCCCCTAAGGAGTTTGTATTATGGCTTGATTTTTTTCCTCTATGCTGGAGAGGGTTATTCAGTTCTCAGAAAATGGAAATTAGCCCTGTTCAGAGAGTCTCAAGAAACTGCCTTTAAAAAAAAAAATTATGTAGTTCTCTTGCCTTAGAAATCTTTGTGTCAGAGAAATCCAGCTGAATTAGTGGAGTTGCTGCCTGGGCACTGTGGAGAAAGTAGGTTCAGTATCTGCACAAGGAGATGGGATGGCCTGCAGTGCAGTGAGGGGCACATGGAGCCTGAGATTCTCTGTGATTTTTAGGTACAATACTGTGTACTGTAGCAGTAGTTAGACTAACATGCCTTAAGTTGTGTGTTTTTTAAAGGTTTATTTACTGTGTATTTTGAAAGGCAGAGAGAGAGAGAGAGAGAGAGAGAGAGAGAGGGAGATCTTCCACCTACCCCCTGGTTTACTCTCCAAATGGTCATAGAGCCCCTGGTCAAAGTCAGGAACCAGGAACTCTATCTGGATCTCCCACACGGGAGGCAGGCCATACTCTCTTGTTTTCCCAGACACATTACCAGGGAGCTAGATCAGAAATAGAGCAGCTGGGACTCGAACCAGCATTCCGATATGGGATGCTGACGTCTCGTCTCAGGCAGCCACTTAGCTCAGTGCATCACAATGCCACCTGTGATCTGTTTCTTGAGGACAGTTGGTAGTATATATCAAAAGCTGTGAATGATGTGTCTCTTTAACCCAGCAAGTGTTTTCAGCAGTTTATAGTAACAAAGTAATAGAAGATATGGAAGGATCTTTAGTTCATCCTTATTTTAAACCAAAATGGAAAAAAAAAACTGGAATGTAAATCCTACAGTTAGAGAGAGGGTCAGTAAATTATGGCAGATCCAATGGGCTCATGCATCCATTAAAAATTCCGTTGTTGGTGTGGGCACTTAGCCATGGTTGGGATGCCTATGTTCCCCATCACGGTGCCTGGATTTGATTCTTGCCTGTGGTTCCTGACCAACTTTCTGCTAACTTAAGTTCCTGCTACCCATGTGGGAGGCCTGGGTTAAGTTCCTGGCTACCAACTGTATCCTCAGCTCAGCCTTAGTGGTTGCACACATACGGGGAATGAACTAGTAGATGGTAGCTTGCTCTCTCTCTCAAGAAAGAAAAAAATAAAGAAATACTCAATACACCCTCCTTCCCCACCATGTCATCTTTCATAGAACATCTTCCTTACTCTTTAAAAAGTTTCTGTTGTGGGCCAGCATTGTAGCATAGCACATAAAGCTACCACCTGTGAAGCTGGCATCCCTTATGGGCAACAGTTCATGTCCCATATGCTTCACTTTTTTATGATCCAGCTCCTTGCTATTGGCCTGAGAAAAGCAGTGGGAGATGGCCAAAGTGTTTGGGGTCCCTGCTACCAGCATGGGAGATGAGCACTGGCAGTTGTGGACATCTATGGAGTGAACTAGAGGATGGAAGGTCTCTCTCTCTCTCTCTCTCTCTGTCTCTCTCTATAACTGACTTTCTACATAAATACATAAATCTTTTTAAAAAATATGTTGTAAAAATTTATTGGCACTTCTTTTTTATTATTATTTGACAGGTAGAGTTAGACAGTGAGAGAGAGAGACAGAGAGAAAGGTCTTCCTTTCGTTGGTTCACCCCCCAAATGGCCACTACTGTGCCAGTTTGAAGCCTGAAGCCAGGTGCTTCCTCCTGGTCTCCCATGCGAGTGCAGGGCCCAAGCACCTGGGCCATCTTCCACTGCCCTCCTGGACCACAGCAGAGAGCTGGACTGGAAGAGGAGCAACCGGGAATAGAACCCAGCGCCCATATGGGATGCTGGCGCCGTAGGTGGAGGATTAACCAAGTGAGCCATGGCGCTGGTTCTGGCACTTCTTGATATAAAAAGGTGTTCATGATATTGTTGCATTGAAAGAGATCACAAATATAACAATGCAGAATGAATCATTAAAATACTTGTACATTTTAATGATAATTTTTAACTTCTTGCTTGTGTGCATTCTGTGTCTTTTCTCTAGTATTTATAAGGCTGTTTTTCTTTAAAAAAATGAAGAAAGGAAAACAAATTGCCTAGTGACTATTTGTAAAAGCAAGCAGCTTTGGATGAATGTGTCAGAAGCGAGAGAAGAGGGGAGTTCCAGGATTGGAAGAGTTGGATAGAAAGGAGGGATGGTCAGTGTATGACCACATACTAATTGCTTTTACCAAGAGCCCAAAATTAACAGGATAAAGAACAGAGGAGCCTATTTGTCTTTCACATGCAAGTTAAGCATTCCTGAACAGTGGGCGGTGCTGTCCATGCTCCGGAGAAGCAGGTGCCTGCCGTCTGAAAGCTCTGCTACTCTCCGGCATTTTGCTGTTCATTACATGCACAAAGGAGACCGAGTCCCAGCCACATCACGGAAGAGGGAGTGGAGGAGGCTGATGCACACTCCTAGCCTAACACATGCCATTCACAAGAGCTTTGTACACTGCCTCAGCTAACAGCAAGGAAAGTTGGTAAACACCGAGTAGCTGGGCAGCCACGGCCTTGTCTGTTTCCTACTCCCATTGAAGAAGAGTAGAGTGGGTTCTTCACCACTGATGGTCTAAGTTCTGAGTTTGGTTGCAGTGCTCAGTGAGGCAGGGAAGGAAAGCAGAGAGAGGTAGAGGGAGAGGAAGCAGAGCCACCGCGGCATCTTCCCGCTCGTGTTTCCTGTTTGCTGCTGCATGTGGTGGTGCCCAGCACACAGATGGTAGATGTGCAGCTGGGCTGAGCACTTCTGTTCCTACTCCCGAGGTGCTGGCACCATGCGTTTCTTTCCTCTGCAGGAAAGAGGCTCAGAATGCCCATGCTTGTGACATTATTATGAGGAGCCTGGGTCTTTGCAGCAGCATTACTCCTAGACTCGTCTTACCACCTCCAATCTGTGATGTAATCCACAGCCAAGGGGACCTTCTAAAATCAAATCACTTCATCTTCTTGCTTATAGTACTTTAGAGGCCTTCCATTGTTCTTTGGTAATGGTTAAAACCTTTACCTTGAGACATGATGTTCTTTGTCATACGACTCTTGCCTCCTTCAGCAACACTATTGCTCTGCCATTCTCCAGCCACAGTGGTTACATCAGATCTTGAGTGTGAAGAACCATTCTTTCCCACCTCTGGGCCTCTGTCCATGCTGTTCTCTGCCTAGAGAACTCTTACTCTTGCTCTTCTCCTGATAGCTCCACCTCATCCTTCAAGATCATGGAGTACACTTCACTACTCCAAAGGGACTCCTTGTCTCCCTCAAACTGATTAACACAGCTGTGCTGTGTATCTCCGTAACCCCTTGCGTTCTCAGAATGCCCATCAAACATGTGGCTGCCTATGTAAGGATTGCTATTGTTCCTTGCTCAACAATAGCAACCCCTGAGAAGAGGGCCTAAATGTGTCTTGTCACGCTGTGTGCTCCGTGGGTGAAACATAAAGCACTGGATCCTTTGGGTGTGGTATAATGGTATCAGAGGACGTGCAGGTGGGAGTTACCTTAGGCTGCTAGACTAGGAAAGTGGCTTCCCATGAAGAATGTTAGAAGGTGAGCAACACATTCACTGACCTTGAAGGAGAAAATGGAGTTTTAGTTATTAAAGAAGCTAAGTATGTATGTAGGGATCAGATATTTCAGAAGGTACAAAAATAAATGTTTCCGACCTTGTCTTCAGGCATTCCTGGCCTCTGGGATATACTTGTCTGCAGATGTCATTTCCCATTTATAGATTAGCCGGGAAGGTTGTGGGTAGGCAGGTAGGTGGACTGAAGGATGAGGGAGAGTCTATGGGGCTGCTACTGTAACTGAATACCACACACTGGGTGATTTATAAAGCATAGAAGTTTATTTAGCTCATATTTTGGAGGCTACAAAGTCCCAAAGACACCAGGCTGAGCTCTGGTGTCTGCTCAGCCTCTGGGGAAGGCCTTTCTGCCAGCAGGACCCTCTGTAGAGCCCCAGGGTGGCCCCAGCCAGAGCCAGCCCGCCGGCCAGACGGAGCTTGCTTTTGTAACAGAGGCCTTTCTTTGATAACCCATCAGTTCACTAACACATTAATCCATGGATGGATTAATCCATCATGAGTACACAGCCCTCATGACCCAATCACCTCTCAAATGTCTGGCTTCTCCAACACTCTATTTAAAAAAAAAAAAAAAAGATTTATTTATTTATTTGAAAGGCAGAGTTGCAGATGGGCAGAGGCAGAGACAGAGAGAGGTCTTACACCCACTGGTTCACTCCCCAAATGGCTGCAACAGCTGGAGCTCAGCCGATCCAAAGCCAGGAGCCAGGAGCTTCTTCTGGGTCTCCCACATGGGTGCAGGGGCCCAAGGACTTGGGCCATCTTCTACTGCTTTCCCCAGCCATAGCAGAGAGCTAGATTGAAAGTGGAGCAACCAGAACTTGAACCAGCACCCATACGGAATGCCAATACTGCAGGTGACGGCTTTACCCGCTACACCACACCACTGGCCCTTCCAGCACTCTTAACATGTGATACAGAGGATTAAGTTTCCAACATGTGTAATCTTGGGGTTGCATTAAACTATAATAGGGGCTGAGAGAGAGGAGGGGAAAGAATGAGAGTAAAAGGCCCAATATTTAATAGTTTTTAATGCCTTACTAGCATGTTGAGCACTGGGCTAGGCACTTTTGGGGGATGAGAAGGGCAACTGATACAGAGATAGAAGATGGAAAGCTTAAGGTCTGTAAGAGAATAGAGGAGAAAACACCAATTTTTCTAAGCCAGGCAGGAGATGGCAACACCGAGAAAGTGAATTTAAGTTGGGCTTTAAAACGTGATTGTAGGGAGGGGGATCTTTTGGTGCAGCGGTTGACACCACTTGGGATGCCCATATCCCACATTGGAGTTCCTGGTTTGAGTCTCTGCTCCTTTACCTCCCATCCAGCTTCCTGCCAATTCATACCCAGGGAGGCAGCAGATGATGGCCCAAATGCTTTGGTCCCTACCACCCAAATTGGAGGCTGGGATTGAGTTCCTGTCTCCTGACTTCAGATTGGTTCAGCTGTGGCTGTTGTGGGCATTTATGGAGTAAAGTAGTAGAAGGAAGATCTCTCTCTCTCTCTCTCTCTCTCTCTTTCTCTCTCTCTCTCTTTCTCTCTCCCTCTCTACCCTCTTCCACCTCTACCTCCTCTTCCTCCTCTCCCTCCCCTTTCAAATAAAGTAAAAATTAAAAAACTTTAAATTTTTAAAATTTCCAGTCAATATAAAGGGAAAAGGCATTCTAGAAATGGAAATAACTCGAGTTTGAAATATCCAAGAGCTTGGGTAGGAGTGAGAAGCTGGGGTGCATCAGGAACTCAGGCTGGAGGCAATGACTGTGACGATAATCATCGTCAACATTTAGCAGATACTTCTTAGGTACCAGTCACTGCTGAAGTGCTTCATCCGTATTGGCCAGCTTGTAAGTGACAGAGCCAAGATTCCAGGCCAAGACAATCAGACTCCAGAACCCACACTCATAAGCATGGACTTTTCCACATCGTCAAGGAGACTGAATGCTGTACTAAGCTCCTGGGAGATTCCATCATTTGGAAAATGATAGTTTTAAACTGTACTTTAGAAAATCATTCTAAGAACTATGTGGATATAGGCTGTCATAGAGGTCATGAGAGGTAGAAAACATGGAATACTGCTAGCAAATGTAGACTTCTTAACAAGCAAAACTGACAAGCGAGCCTTGAATGCTGGAGTTAATACCACAGATGAAAATTAATGTGAATTCTAATAGAGTTTAGGAATAGCAGGGCAATCTAACCTGCATGAATGGAATTCATCCATTTTAACTTGAGAGAAGGTAGGGCTGATGAGTCCAAATTGAGATTTCTTTTGGCTCTTGGCAAAGGAATGACCCTATATCTTGTCCCCAGATATACTGACTTGAATTGTGTCCTTCCAAATGTCATGCCCATCCCAAACCTCAGAGCGTGACCTTATTTGGGAATATGATCAACTTTATCATATTGGTGATGGTCATTATGGAGTAGGGTGGGCCCTAAATCTAATGACTGGTTTTCTCAGAGGAAGAGGAAAGGAGACACAGAAACACACACACAGGGGACACAGACACACAGGAAGATGGGAGTAGATACTGAGGTGGGTGGAAGTAGATATTGGAGTGATGCGTCTACAACCCAAGGAAGCCAAGGATTGCCAGCAACAACTGGAAGCTGGAAAGAGGCAAGGAAGAGTCCTTCATAGGACCTTCACAGACAGCATGGCTTTGATGACACCTTGGATTTAGATTTTTAGCCTCTAGAATTGTGAGAGAATAAATTTCTGTTATCTGAAGTGACTCAGATTTTAGCAATTTGTTACAGCAGTCCTGGGAAAGCTCAGGAAGTTGCAAGACTAGAAGCCAAGGTCTTGTTCCACTTTCCTGAGTGTGTAGAGGCAAAGTCCTCTCATCTAGCTTATTGAGGTTAACCAGGTTATTGATGACCTCTAATGGTTAGGGTTCAAGTCCATCCTCCACCACTTACACTCTGGACGATAGTAGGCAAGTAACTCAAGTGCTGTGTGCCTTGACTTTCTTACCTTCAAAATGACGTTAATAGTAGTGCTTCCTCTTAGGGTAGTTTTGGGGGTTGAGCTGATATACTTTAACATTTAGGGGAGTAGTTACAGTTACCATTATTGTTACTATCATTCACTAGGGTTTGAGTTGGGAAACAAGATGCCCTATCCCTTTAGAGGTTATACCCCCTGCTCTAACTAGGTTTGTACCTGCCTGTGTTCATTGTACACATAACATTCCACATCCCTGCTGTCATGCACCTGGCCTTGGTGATGAAAGCTACAGGGGCCTCCTGCTCAAGGCCAGTTAAACATTCCTGTGCACCTCAGGTTAAATATGTATGTGCCAGTGTGTGGAGTTACTGCCCAACAGCCATCTGTGGTCTAGTTGAGGCAAGGTCCCCAGGGCCTGCTCACCAGTCCTACTGTGAAGTTGTTTGTTCCAGAAAAGGTGGTACAAGTTGCCAAGCAATGCAGAGCGGCCACAACTATTAGATCCCAGTAATCATACCTCCAGGTCTCACAAGGCCTATTTCAAATGAAAGGGCCTGGGAAGAACTCCAAAACCATTACTTTCTCTTTCTCAGTCCCAGTCTATCCTACAGGTCACAGGATAGCAACTGCTGAGCACACCATGGCAGAGTTTCATGCTGGCAGTGGAAAAGAGTGTAGAAGAAATTGGGAGTGTTCTCTAGGGTTCTCAATCTATCAGCCTGCCCTGGTTTCTTAGGACTTTTAGCTTCTCTAAATCTAGATTCTATTAGATCTGGGAGGCAGCCATCCTTTTCACTCTCCAGGGTTCTGGCTTATAGAATATTTACACAAAGAACTGAGGCAAGTATGGGACCACAGATCACCTTTATTTATTTATTTATTTATTTATTTATTTATTTAAGTAAAGGCTCTTTAGCAAACCATTTAGGCTTGAAGCCAAATGGGACTTTGTTTATCTTTCTCTGCCTCAAAATCAGAGCTACCCATTATGTACACAAAGATGCTTCAAATCCTTTGACTCGTCTCTCACAGTGAGTAGCATCTGTGGCTCCTTACTCTTGAGCCTGGGTGGGATCTTTGACTGTTTTGACTAGCAAAATATGGGCAGAAGTGACACTCTGTCACTTTCCCAGATGGTTTTTTCCTGGGCTTTTGGAACATTTACTGTTAGAGCCCTGGGAGACATGTGAGAAGTATACCGCCCTGCCAGGAGAAACCATGTTGTGAGCCGTAGGACTCCACGAAGAGGAAAGGAGTCCAGCTGAGACTGGCCATGGTGCAGGCATGTGAGTGAAGCTGCTTCCACCACCCCTCTCCCCCTCCACCTGAACCAGCCCTGCTAGTCAGTGCCATGCAGAGCAGAATTGCTCAGTTGAACTCGTCCCAAATTCCTGACCTGCACAATCAGGATATATTATGAAATAACTGTTGGTTTTAAGGCACTGAGCGTTGGAATAGTTTCTTACTAAAGAATAGATAACTGGGACACTCTCCCTGTCCCAGATGGAGAAGTTGGAACACGGAGAGTACAGTTTGGACTTGGCACAACATGTGGAATCTCTCTGGTGCTTAACAAAAGGAGGCTGACAGCACCAGGAGAGCCCGAGGATCCATGAGAGTGAAACCAGTGGGTATCTGTCTCTTACCAGTTTTGCTGATCAGATAAAGGTCAAGTGTCCCTCCTTAGGACTTCTTGAATGTTTGGAAGTGTGCAGAAATCTCTCCTGTGAAAACCTGAGGTGGAAGAGTAAATATCATATGCTCACTTCAAAAAACAAAACAAAAACCAGAAAAAACACCTTAATGTGGTTTGACTCTGCAAGGTAAAGACATTGTTGGAACTGGTAAAATAGGATCTGGCAAAGTACCGATTTTCTTCTCCTGAGTTGTCTTTAATCCAGAGCAGAGCAAATCCCATTATATGCTCAATTGACACGTGCTATTTCCCTCTTGGAGCCCTTATCATAATCGTAGTTAATTGTTTGTAGGATTATGTGTTGAGCATCTGTACTTCCTCCCTACCTTGAAACTCCATGATGGTGAGGAGTTTGTTCTCCACTGAATCTGTGGCGCCTAGGACTTCACAGGTGCCCAGTAATATTTACTGAGCGGCTACATGAATAATAAGGTATACCTGACACTTAGCTTGTGGGGCCCTGATTTCACCCCCCTGAGGCCTCATCCTATAAACTGACACCACAGCTATCCTGCCCTCAGCTGTCACATAGAGGTCTTTCAGCAGGGGTGCTGGCCGTGCTCGGTGACCCACACGTTGAATAGCTGGCCTCTCCTTGGTCTGCAGTCACTGAACTGTGCCAGCGTGAATGGCAGGACACAATGAGCACACCTGCTCCTGCTAAGCTAGCTGTGTGACCCTAACCAAGTCACCAGCGGACTGAACTCAGCCTTCTATCAATAAGGCATAGGCCTTGCCCTGCTGATTTCACTTGGTAGTTGTGGGAATTCAGTCAGGAAATGAAGCCAAGACGTTTATAAAGCTCTTCAACCCATTAGCGGTAGAAGTACACAAAAAGGATTAAAATACAGGAATACTTCAAAAAGTTCGTGGAAAATGAAATTAAAAGTTGTTTATTTTGATGCTACACATTTTTGGAATTTATGCATATAAGAGATCTTGAAGAAGTCTGTGGAAAACACACATTATGAAAAAGCTATGCATGGATTTCAAAAATGTTTGCACTAAAATAAACTTATCATTTAATTCCATCTTCCATGAACTTTTTGAAATACTCTTGTCAATAATACCCAAACTAGGCCTTTTCCCATAGCTCAAGGACTTCATAAAAAATAAAAAGCTTTATTGTGATATAATGACGCATACCATTCAATTCACCATCTTAAATTGTTCAGTTCTTGTTTTAGTATATTTCCAGAGTTGTGTGACTGTCACAATCAATTTTCAAACCTTTTCACTCTTCCCCCAAAGAAACCTCTTATCTCTTAGTATTTACCTCTCCTACCTTGCCCAGCCTCCACAGCCCTAGGCAACCGCTAGTTTACTTTCTGTCTCTGCCTTTTTCTATTTTGCTCATTTTGTGTAAATGGAATTACACAATACGTGACTGTCTGCGTCTGGCTTCTTTTACTTTGCATAATGTTTTCAGAGTTCATCCATACTATAGAATATATCTAGACTTCATTCTTGTTTATTGCTGTATATAAGGGTTTGTAGAATTAAAATATAAGTTTATTTTGGTGCAGAAATATTTTTGAAAACCATGAATAAGAGAGGTATTCAGAAGGCTCATTGAAAATGTTATGAAAATGTTATAGAAAAATCATGCATGGCTTTTTTTTGCACCTAAATAAACTTATCTGCTAATTTCATTTTCCACTGAACTTTTTGAAGTACCTACATAGTATTTCATTGTATGGATATATTCTGTAAGAATCAATTACTTACATGAAATTTACAATCAAGCAAGCATTGTAAATGTTATTATTTGTTGTCACTTGTGTGTTACACACATCTTAGGTCCATATAATTCATAATAAGGATGTGGGCATATACATATTTTTGCACCCAAAGAGCTATTGTTAAACCCCTGCCAGCACACTATGTCTGCTGGGGATGGAGGAGCAGCATCACTGGTTGCTTGTCAGTGTTCTAAGCAATTAGACCTGAGGCTCTCATGGAGGACGGGGCGGAGAGGGAAGGTGAAGTTTAAATTTAGCAGGACAAAGCAAGGTCATTCCCTTTGCAGCAGTTCTTTCAGGGCCTCCTCGTTGGGTAGCACACCTCCTTTTATGAGCTTCTTCTGAGCCTATTTCCCCTGAAACTCTGAATCCTCTGCCCCCTTTAAGGTGCCCCGTTTAAATCACCTCCTGCTCTACCTTGGCAGGAGCTCAAGAAGGAAGATTGACGCTGGTCTTCTTCACTGCTGTATGGCTGTCGCACAGTGTGTCTGCTTATATCTTATTTCCTATCTTGGAGCCCATGCCCCG
Source organism: Oryctolagus cuniculus (assembly GCF_964237555.1). Taxonomy (NCBI): domain Eukaryota; kingdom Metazoa; phylum Chordata; class Mammalia; order Lagomorpha; family Leporidae; genus Oryctolagus; species Oryctolagus cuniculus. The sequence continues at coordinate 100,738,741 of NC_091432.1, forward strand.
CATCTTGCAAGGTGTCAATGACAAACACACATCAGGCTGCTCCCAATGTGGTAAAATTCCCCTGTGGTAAAATTGTCTCTGTGCAAGAGAGTGATCTCTGCACAGGCGTCACAAACATAATCTTGTGTTTCCATGGTTTGATGACACAGGCTCTTCTTGAGTTGCCTTCTGTCACCACCACGATGCAAGGAGCCTGCTGACGTCACTAGAGTCAGCTGCTGTCCCTGGAGTAAGTGCCTGCTGCCTTGAGGAACGTTAGCTTGCATTGGTGGCATTCTCATAATACATTCAACATTTTTCTTCAGAGATCTTTCCCTAGGCTGACTTAATACTGGTAGCTTTGTCTTTTTTAAAGGGAGAGCTCAGATCTTGGTTCACCTGTTTGTTTTTCCTGTTTGTGTGCTTTTGGAAGGACACTGATCCAGTGATATTTCTGCCTGTCCTAGCAGGACCTCTGGCCCTCTGTTCCTCTCCCTTCCTGCCTGCTGCCTCCTAGAAGCTCTGATCAGTCAGCCACCCACCTGGTTCACAGGAGACAGTCCTGTGGCCCCTAGACTAGAAAGTCCCAGTGGCCTGGAGTGTTAGAGAAAGTGGGGATGTATGGAGGAAGTCGCTTGTTTTCTCTCTGAGTCCAGGCTTGACTGGAGGTGTTCATTCTGCCTCTAGATTGAGATAGTGTTTCCTTCCTGCCTGGGGTCGTCATAACCTGAAGGAATAAAGGCTTCTGTGTTTTGTGGCTGCCTCCTGAGTCATTCATTGCTTTGTGTTCCCTATCCCAATCCCTGTGTGCTATGGGTGTGTCTGAGTGTGAAAATGTCAAATCTACAGAGAATTAAAGTCTCTCAGTGACAGTTTTTTTTTTTTTTTAAAAAGGTTTATTTTATTTATTTGAAAGACAGAGTTACACAGAGAGAGAGAGACAAAGAGAGAGGCCTTCCATCTGCTGGTTCACTCCCCAGGTGGCCACAATGCTTGGAGCTGAGCTGAAATGAAGTCAGGGGCTAGGAGCTTCTTCCGGGTTTCCCACGTGGGCGCAGGGGCCCAAGGACTTGGGCCATCTTCCACTGCTTTCCAAGGCCATAGCAGAGAGCTGGACCAGAGGAGGGGCAGTCGGGACTAGAACTGGCACCCATATGGGATGCTGGTGCTTCAGGCCAGAGCTTTAACCCGCTGTGCCACAGCGCCGACCCATCAGTGACAGTTTTGAGAGAGAAAACTTTGACACTAAATGTGTGAAGATTTTCACAGCGCCAATAAGATTTGCCTAATGATTAGTGTGATAAAAAGTTGGCAAAATAAATCGATCCGGTGCTTACATTGTGCCTGTGCAGCAGTTTTACTGTACCTGATAAGCTGAAGGCATTCTTCATTAAATATCACATTAACACCTTAATTGATAGATTCCATAATTGTATTATATGCCACAAGATGACTTCTGGGGATAATTATTTATCCTTTTATTGGCAAGAGGTTCAGAGCAGATGTTGTGGTATGTTATTGCTCAAAAGTGATTAAAAGCAAGACACATGTGACATGAACTGGAAAGTATCTCTGGCTTTTGAATCCAAATGAGACAACTTCTGGCTGCTGCTGCTCCTTTGCAGTTTGCATGGAATGAGCCTCTCCACATACAAATGCAGAAAGCCCTATTGGTGCTGGGTGCCCAAAGACTGTAACTATGAAAGGACTTCAAAAAGTCCACAGGAAAAAAACGGAATTAAGAGATAAACTTTTTGTGGTACAAAATATTTTGAAACCTGTGCATATCATTCCTTTCATAATTATATTTTCTGCAAGCTTTTTGAAGATTCCTCAAATGATTGTTTTATTGTACTTGAGTTGTAGTGACCAAGACTCTGGTCCAGGATCCTATCCGAGGGGACCTGCAGTGTCTTACCACCTGCCGAATCACCACTTTCTCTGCCTCCATGCTTTCCTGCTGTCACTGGGAAACCTGAAGCTCTCTAGGATACAGGAAACTAGGGCAGACCCACTGCCCCTGGAGGCTCGTCTCTAAACATTGCTGACAGCACTCTCCCTGCCCCAGTAAAAGGCAGCACTGGTTTACCCTAACCACTCCCTGACCCCTCTTGTGCCTGTGCCATTCAAACCTTGCCCAAATATTTACAGGCATGCAGAAATCCTGAACAAATATTTGCCCACCAAGTTAAATGGTTTGTAAGTATTTAGTATTCCGTGCTGTTCGTGTCTCTCACACAGTTTATGATTTTTAAACACAACCAGAACCAAGTGCATTTCGGGGGGTGTCCATAGTACAAAGGCAGAGTGAATGGGTGAATACAGAACTTTTGGTCTATTCCAGCCCTCTCCCCCTGCCTGCCCCCTCCTGATGTGAGTAGGCTATGCTAAAAATAGCAGTGTTGCTACAGCTCTTCTGCAGGTGGGAAGCATTGTGGAAACAGATTGTCTTTGTTTTTCCCATCTCCCTTCCCAAGTCCTGAATGGTGCCTTTGGATTATTGTGTGTGCCTCCGAGGGCTCTGGAGCTGAGAGCGAGCCACCTGCCATCATGCATGTGGTCAGAGGCAAGGCCACAAGCATTTCAAATGGCAGCATTAAAAGCAGTCATTTGTAAGTGTGTAAAAAAGTTATCTTAGAAAACTGCTGCATTTTGCTTTTGCTGCCATACTTGCGATAATATTCGAAAACAAGGGAGGGTTTAGGGAACATTAGATATAAATATGAGAAGAATAAATCCTTCAATATGTATTCAGTTCCTACTTCACACAAAGCAAGAAAGGTTTTCCCCTGCCCCTAATGTCTGGAAGCACCTCATAATGAGGTTCATTGGTAACAACAAAGAGCTTACAGTCTAGTCCAGGAGTCAAAGCATAATCATGAAAGTTATAATAGTTTCCAACAGTAACTTCTTAGTATATGTAGAATGTTTTCTGATTTAGAAAAGTACAAGGAGGGGTCTTCAAAAAGATGGTAGAAAATGCATGTATCTCTTACTTCCATTTTTCCATGAGCTCTGAGAACTCCTGCAGCTGGGCAATTATACAATGTAGCCAACTAACCCGGTCCCGGAGTTGGGGATGTCTGGGCAAAGGTGAGGCAGGGTGAGGAAGTGAGGGAGAGCTGGTGCAATTTTCCTGGAAGTAAAAGGAGGGCCCTAAAATGTAACTGTACCCATGGCTTGATCTCAGTAACAGCATTGAAAAATGTCTCCATTGGGAATGCATGGAAGTTTCTGGGTGCTTACATTGTGCCTGTGTGCCAGTTTTACTGTACCTGATAAGCTGAAGGCATTTTTCATTAAATATCATGTTAACACCTTAATTGATAGATTCTGTAATCTACCCCTTTCTGGGGTTTCTGGAGACATTTTGCACCCAGAATACTGTGACTTCTCTTGACTGCTTGCGTGAGCTTGATTGCATTCTGTGCTGGAGAGGGTATGTCTGTTGATTCCAGGCTCTCAGGAAGCTTACCCTGTATGACCCAGAGCAGCCTAAGCCACTACAACTGACAAATGAATGCCTCACATCACCTGGATGAACATGATACTCATGTAACAGGTCAAGGTCATTCCCCTCCAGGTAGTCATTTCTGGACTTGGACTGGCGTGTCCTGTTAAAAAGCAGAGGATGTGAACTAAGGATGTGAAGGACCTCTACAATGAAAATTACAAAGTGCTAATGAAAGAAATGGAAACACACACACATACACACAAATGAAAATATCTATCATGTTCACGGATTAGAAGAATTGATGTCAGGGCCAGTGCTGTGGCATAGAAGGCTAAGCCTCTGCCTGCAGTGCCGGCATCCCATATGGGTGCCAGTTAGAGTGCCGGCTGCTCCACTTCCAATCCAACTCTCTGCTCTAGCCTGGGAAAGCAGTAGAAGATGGCCCAAGTCCTTGGGCCCTTGTACCCACGTGGGAGACCTGGAAGAAGCTCCAGTTTCCTGGCTTTGGATCAGCCCAGCTCCGGCTGTTGCAGCCTTTTGGAGAGTGAACCAATGGAAGATTCTCTGTCTCTGTCTCTCTCTCTGCCTTTGCTTCTGTAACTCTGCCTTTCAAATAAATGAATCTTAAAAAAATAAAAGAAAGTAAGCAGAGTCTGGACAAGGGTTTGGTGCAGGAGCTTTATTTAAGGGACTTCATTTTGGGATCCACGGGACTAGAAGAAAGTTACTAGGAAAACTGAGGCAGGGATTGAGGTAATACCAGTACAGTCTAGTTCTTTCTGTGCAAAATTGAAGCTCCATCTCATTGGGACCCTTGAAGGAGTTGTTTGTTAGTTTCCTAAGGCTGTGGTAATGAAGTACCACAAACTGGGTGGCTAAACAACAGAAACCTGTTGTCTCACAGTTCTGGAAGTCCAAGATCAAGGTGTCAGCAAGCCTGACTCCTTCTGAGGATTGTGAGGAGTCTGTTGCATGCCTCTCCTCTAGTTTCTGGTGGTTTGCTGGCAGTCTATGGTGTTCCTTGGCTTCCAGATGTAACACTCTGACTTCTGACTTCATCCTCACCTGCTCTTCCTATGTGTGTGTCTATCTCCAAGTTTCCTTCTTAGATTTATTCTGATGACTTCATCTTAATCTGATCATCTGTAAAGATTCTTTTTTCTAACAGAGTCACATTCACAGGTACAACAGGTCAGGACTTCAATTTCATTTTAAGCAGAAAAATTCAACTCATAATAAGCCATATGGGTGTACCTTGGAATCATCTGCCCCAGAGTCCTTAGAGGAGAGCATTGGCTCCTGGCCTCCTCTGTTAGAGCCCTGTGGTGTGGCAATGCTCTTGCTTGTCCATATTGCACTCTTGGGAGTGCCCAGAGGATATTGCTGGCATCCCCTGAGTGGTTTCACAGCGTCTCCAGGACTGACTGAAATTGAGAGACAGTTTGAGCACATAAGGTACACCTGTAAAAGCTGCCAGGGTAAGCATTTTGCATAGAGATATGCGGCAAGCTATGGAGGTGGAGAGTGGGGAGGCTATTCCTTAATCCCTTACTGAGGCTCTGATGGGGTTCCTGTTTGTCTGACCCTACCCACCCACCCCTCAACCTCACCACTGGGCTGGGAACTTCAAGAGGATAGTTCATGCAGGCCTTTTCCCTGTGGAATCCCAGTTATGCAGAAGACTGCCAGGTACATCCAAGCATTTCATTTATACTGAAATAATAAAGGATCCTACCCCCAGTGCCTCCACCATGACTGATGTTTGGGGCACCTGACAAAGTCACAGGAGAGTGGCCCTCCCCCTCACCACTGGGAAGATGAAAAGTGTGGCCTGCCTCCTTTTCTCACCCCACCGCCCCCTGCCATTCTAACTCCTGTGGGCTGACAGTATAGAGAGGGACATGATTTTTTTGTAAAAGGTTACATCTCATTGTCTTTTTGGTGAAACCACCTTGTAATATATTTTTTATGTATGCTAATAGCCAAATCCCTTTGGAAGTGATGCAAGATGGATCCTCATTAGGACAAATAGTGCTGAAACAAGATGCCTGCCTGTGACCGTGGCCATTGTCTCCTTTATTTCAACATGGCTTGCAGAGGAAGAAGAGAGGTCATCTGTGACGCTCTCATTTAAAAGTAATCTCTGAGCATCTGTCTGTGCTAAAGGCTGCATTAGGTGCTAAGCGGATGGAGCGTGTTCAGACGAGATCCTAACAAGGTCATCCCAACACTCTTACCTGTTTGGTTCACACTGGGTGGATGGGGACACTGTGACCCGACTCTAGGAGTCACGCATGAAGAACTGAAAAGAAATGTCATTTGTTCTGACCTCAAAGCAGTTGCCATTAAAAAATGTATTTCCCACCTCTTTTCCCTGCACCACTCTCCCTTCTGTGCCCTCATAAAGGTGTGGATCTGGACTGTGCTGTTAAAGGCATGCACAGAGAGTCTGAGACTTGCAAGCCATGAGGAAATTCATCACACACTGACAGTCTAAACTGAGGATGATGTAACCCTAAGGAACAGAACTCTTGGATACATCCTTTCAGTTTCTAATACGTAGACATGCATGCATGTACAGTTATTGGTAAGTGTATTAGCTAGAATTTATTGAGTGCTTACTGTGTGCTGGACACTTTTATTTTTTTAATTTTTTTAACTTTTATTTAATAAATATAAATTTCCAAAGTACAGTTTATGAATTACAATGGCTTCCCCCCCACAAGTTCTTTTTTTTATTTAATAAATGTGAATTTACAAAGTGCAACTTTTGTATTGTTGTGGTCCCCCCCCAACCTCCCTCCCTCCAGCGGCCCTCCCCTCTCCCACACCCTCTCCCATCCCGCCCTTCATCGAGTTTCATTTTCAATCACCTTCATATACAGAAGATCAACTTAGTATACACTAAGCAAGGATTTCAAAAGGCTGCACTCACACAACCATACAAGGTATAGGACATTGTTCGACTAGTAGTGTTGTTTTTAAGTTTCATAGTAAAACACATTAAGGACAGAGACCCTATGTGGGGAGCCTGTACTCAGTGACTCCTGTTGTTGATTTAACAATTGGCACTCTTATTTATGACATCGTGCTGGACACTTTTAAATATTTCCAACTCTCAGTGTGCCCCTGTAGAATGGGTGTTATTTCCATTTTAAACAGAAGAACTGAAGTTCAGAGAAATTAAAATTTCTGGCTAAAATGACACAACTGTGGTGGGGCTCTGACCAAGGTCTTGCCTGATGTGTTACATTATCCAATAGCAAGTTTTCTTTATTTTGGGAATGAGAATTTTTGGGATGTCTGGCCAGAGGCCTTGACTCTATGGATGGTGGCTCTCCCTTCCGATGAAGTGTGTGATAAAAAGGCCCTGGCCCCGCAGGGCAGCACGCTCTACCCGGAGCTCTCTGTGGGGCCCCACAAACCTTTGTTGCTGCCAGTGCATCTATGCCTGGTCCAGCTTCAGCACCCACAAGTTCCTATGTCCGCCTCTGTTAGCGCCCTGGTCCTGTGCTGAACCCTGTCTGATGGAGGCACTAGAGTGGCTAGGATGGGAACATACAGGCTCTCTTGGGCTGGTGGTGGTCAGGTGAGGGGGACAATAAGAAAAATGGTCAGAAGGTGAAGTAGGCATGGTACACTGGTCACTGTGTGGGTGGGCCAGGCAGGGGGACAAGGGCACTCAAGGGTGGTGTTCTTGGGTTTTTGCCTTGGGCTGCTGAGTGGGCAGTATAGACAAGAGCACATCAACCTTAAGGCAAACATGAAGGAAGCTTACACTCGTGCTTCCCACACGTCACCCTCTCTTGGAGATGGTCCGTGACTTCATGTGGTGAGGCTGGGCCACCACAGGAAACGGTTTGCATGGCCTTCAGGACTCCTGGCTGAGTTTTAAACAATTGTAGCATAAAAACTAAAGGATGGTTTGGTTCATTTTTCTATTGCACAATGTGTCTGTTCTTTAGGAAGCTGATTTATGGCAACACGTAACTTTGCTGCTTCCATGGGTATTTCTTTTCTGTGAGTACTGCTCCTTTACGTATTTATATTTATCACATTTAGACATGCAAACAAGGCATTCTCTAGAATGTGCCTTTTTTTTTTAAGGGAACGCAGAGACAATTTGAAATGAAATTGAGGTGAATTTATTTTAGCTTTCACATTCTATGTAATGGTACTCGATTTTCTTGGGCCCCAGTTGTCTAAGCCTGGGGTTCCCTGAACAGCTGCTCCTCAAGATCACCTGGGGAGCCTTGAATAGATGTGGCTTCTTGTCATGATCCCCCTCTAGGGGGTTCTGACTCACTGGGGATGAGGCACCTGCATTTTAAGTTCGTCAGAAAATCCTGATGAGCAGCCAGGCTCAGGAATTGCCCATCTGAGTCAGTCTCCAGATTTATAGCCTCAGTATTGGATTACATTAGCATTTTATTTTCTTCAAAGGCTCTGTGGGCATTTTAGGGTAGATTTAAATGGTATTGTATTAAAAAAAAGCTAATATTCTTTCACTGAGTATTTGCCATTGCCAGATACTGGGAAAAGTACTTTTTAAGGAATTGTAATCCTCATTGAAGAGTTATTGGGCATCCTCATGTTCCAAAGTCGGGGAAAGTGAAGCTGAAAGAGGTTGGAAAAATTCTTTGTATTTTTTTTTTTTTAAGATTTATTTATTTATTTGAAAGTCAGAGTTACAGAGAGAAGGAGAGGCAGAAAGAGAGGGAAAGAAGTCTTCCATCCGCTGGTTCACTCCCCAATTGGCCACAACGGCCGGAGCTGTGCCAATCTGAAGCCAGGAGCCAGGAGCTTCCTCTGGGTCTCCCGCGCAGGTGCAGGGGCCCAAGGGCTTGGGCCATCTTCTACTGCTTTCCCAGGCCATTGCAGAGAGCTGGATTGGAAGTGGAGCAGCTGGGAGTCAAACCGGCGGCCATATGGGATGCTGGCACTGCAGGCAGTGGCTTTACTTGCTATGCCATAGTCAAGGCCCTGGAGAAGTTCTTTGAGTAACTAGCTCAAATGACCAGGTACAAGAACACAGCACTCAGCTAACTCTGATTCTGAAAGGCAGCCTGCTTCTGAACCATTGTGCAGAACAGCAAGTTTGTGGGGTTAATGATGATTCCAGAATTCTTCACTTTTTGCATTTTGGAAATAAGACACCTACCTCTGTTATTTGTGGGAGGGTAATAAGTCAAGGTTAATACATCTGACAATGGCTGAGCAGTCTAGTAGAGAAACATCTGTTTATTTTTCTGCAAAAGAACTAGAGAGAAAGCTCTTTGTCTTGGTCTACTTTCTGTTTCTGTAGCAAATGCCTGGGACTGGGAAATTCGTGAAGAGCAGAGTTATTTGGCTGACAGTTCTGGAGGCCAGGAAGCTCAGACTATGATACCAGCACCTAGTGAGGATCTTCTTGTGCATCATAACACAGCCAGGGGAGGCACAAGGAAAGACAGAGCAAGGGTGCTGACTTGGTTCTCTCCTCTTCTTGTAAAATCACTGATGTTATCCTGTGGGTCCAGCCCATCTGACCTCACCTGATCCTATTACCCCCCAAAGCCCCAACTTCAAATGCCATTAACATATGAATCTGGGGATTTACTCTCCAACACATGAAATTTTGGGGGATGATTTGAAATCACAGCATGCTTGTTGGGAAAAACAGATAAGCACAGAAAAGCAGAGAAGAAGAGCAAAAGGAAAAACTATGGTTTCCTAACTATTTGAATCTGTTAATATCTTTTATTCTTTTCTGAGCCCAGATTGATTTAAGTTTATTACTTATAAATACAGTAAAACCTTTTATTACACACTTAATGTATCCAGCAGTTTACTACACCCAGAAGATGCTTCTGTTTGTGCTGTCATAAATCGATGAGAGACTGTTAATAGTAACACTGGCTTAATCACTTTGATGCTTCTTGTTGCTAATGGGGACTATAAAAATAGATGGAGGTGTGAATAAATGTGCTTTCTGAAATGTGCCAGGCTTGAATGAGGAAATGCATGAGCCTGAAAAGGCAGGTCCACAGAAACCTTAGTGATAAGGATGCTAACACAACACCTCCTTGCTTTAGCATAATTCTTTGACTCTTTATGAAACATTTTCTTTCAACTTTACAATAACCCTGGAAGGAGGCAATTTGGCCTAACCCTTCAGGTGAGAAACCTGGGCGCTCTCCTAATCCAGAGCATTCTGCCGTCACAGCCTCCCTCTGGATCCAGACGGACCTGGCGTTGGCTCATTCAAGCTCGTTCTTCCCAGCCCACCACTGCTTCTCACAGACCTGCGGAGCCTGCAGTTTCCCAGGATGCTTGGATTAAAGCAGGCTCGGCTGACATTTGAGAGCAGCTTCAGGCTGCACAAACATACTTCAATCATGGGTGAAAAGGAAACAGAGCAGCTCAGGGGGGAATTTGCCATAAATTCTTAGCCTTTTCAACAGTTCGACTTTATTAGGGCATGAGCCAGTGATATTTTTCTTCATTTTCTAACTTAGATGCTCACAAAAGGGTTATTGCTTTGTAATATTTAGTTTTCTTGGCATTGTAGCTGAATTAAATGCAGACCAAGTGAGACCTGGAAGGAAGCATCTCCTCTCTTTCTGATCTACCGTCCTGGCCCAGTTTCCTATATTTAATGAACACAGTGGTGAACGTAAGAATTGACCTACATGCTGTGGGCCTCCACAGAACCAGGGCAGGCCTTGCAGAAATGAAGAAAAATATCATGTAAAATGTGGCTTAAATTGGGATTGCTTTTTTGTTTGTTTCCTCCAGGCATGTCTGTCTCGCACCCATGTGATTTTTCAACTTGGAACTTGTAGGTTGAGGGGAGGAGGGGAGACATTACAAAGTATTTTTTTTAAGTTTCTGTGTTTTATTAACTGGAGAGTAAGTTGATTCCATCATATTCCCAATTCCAATGTTTAAATTTAACTGAAAAGTGATCCCTGTTAAATATAAGAGTGGGAATAAGAGGGAGAGGAGATGTACAATTTGGGACATGCTCAAGCTGACTTGCCCCAGATGGTGGAGTTAGAAATGTGCCAGGGGATTCCAATCCAATCCAATCAAGGTTGCGTGTACCAATGCCATCTCACTAGTCCAAGTGATCAATTTCAGTTCACAATTGATCATACTGTATCTGTTATTTCTGAAACTACAGGGCATCTGGAGCTGATGAGCACTGGGTTGAGTGGGGGCTAGGGGCTCTGTAGAAGGGAACTCTGATAAATTCGTGTCAGAACTAGACTCAGATCTGATGAGTTTGTGGACAAGGATCAGAGTTCTGAGGGAGTTGGAAGGAATTCAGCCAGTGAAGGACTGGCCCAGAGGTAACCTTGATCACACAGGCAGGGCAGATGGTATTAAGTCTCGTGGGCACTGCCGGTCCTGGTGGTGCCTGAGGACCAAGAAAAAGCCAGAGGGATGTCCCAAGGCCTCTCTCTGCTTTTTAGGCCGACTGGGGTAGGTACTTTCCTTCTGTAACCTAGGCAGGACACAAATCTGCCTGTTTTAGGCTGCCAGCCGTTGGAGGAAAAGACCTCTTCCCATCCACCACCAATCAGATTAAACTGCACTGAGCCAACAATGAGGAACACACAACTGTGAGATCCTAACCCTGGGAGGGAGAAAGATGAGTCAGAAACAGCAGAATCAGATCTCAGCAAAATACAGCTGCTGGCATAAATGGGTGAAAAGGCAGTATGGAAACCTAAGGAGATTGAAGTGCATTTGTTACAAAAAGACTTTCTGAAGAAAAAAAGCAATGTTTTCATCTAATCAGTAGGTGAAGCTTAAAGAGTTAACAGTCACTACTGACACCCACCTAGGTGGCTTGGAAGGTGAAAGCACAGAGCAAAATCACACGGATATGAAAATCATAAGGGAAAGGGGGAAGCAAGGGAGAGACTGGGAGGAAAGAACAAGGAGATTTAACCTGCAGATGATAGGATTTACAGGAGGATAAAAAGATCGACTGAAGAAGAGACAATAATTAAGGACATACAGAGGGGTGGGCATTGTGGTACACTGAGTTAAGCCACCATTTGGGATAATGTATATCCCATATTGGAGTGCTTGGGATCAAGAGCTGCCATTGCCTCTCACCCAGCTTCCTTCTAATGCACTTGGGGAGAAAGCAGACAATGGCCCCAGTAAAGGGGTTCCTACCACCCATGTGGGAGACCCAAATGTGGTTCCTGGCTCCTGACTTTGACCTGACCTAGCCCTGGCTGCTGCAGCCATTTGAGCAAGTGAACTAGTGGGTAAAAGATCTCTCTCTCTCTCACTCTTTGAAATAAATTTGTAAATATATAAATAAATCTTTTAAAAATATGCGAGAAGAAAATTTCTGGACAGCTTCATGGAAAGCTCTGAATCTGTATCTGGAGGGATTAGCCAAGTCCCAGGGCAGATTACTGAGAAAAGTGAAACCTGACATATGAGGGAATCTTTTAAAAGTTTGTGGAAAATGCCTATTATGAGAACACAATGCATGGATTTCAAAATTTTTTGCGCCAAAGTAAATGTATCATGTAATTTTTCCATGAACTTTTTGAAGTTCCCTCATATTCTGGTAAAAATTGAACTCTAAAGAGAAAATCTTAGTTTATGCCAAGAAGAAATAGTTACTTACATAAGAATGTAAGATTGACATCATCTGGAGGCTAGGCAATGCTGGGATAAAATCAAAAGGAAATACACAATATGAAAATTCTTTGCCCGGCTGGGTAGGGCGTAGCAGTACTAAATGGCTGCTGTAAGCTTGAAAAAAAGGAGGAGGGGGGTATCCAATGACCAGTCAAGATAGTCAAGATAGCGGGTGCCGGCGCCGTGGCTCAATAGGCTAATCCTCCACCTTGCGGCGCCGGCACACCGGGTTCTAGTCCCGGTTGGGGCGCCGGATTCTGTCCCGGTTGCCCCTCTTCCAGGCCAGCTCTCTGCTATGGCCAGGGAGTGCAGTGGAGGATGGCCCAGGTGCTTGGGCCCTGCACCCCATGGGAGACCAGGAAAAGCACCTGGCTCCTGGCTCCTGCCAGGATCAGCGCGGTGCGCCGGCTGCAGCGGCGGCCATTGGAGGGTGAACCAGCGGCAAAAGGAAGACCTTTCTCTCTCTGTCTCTCTCACTGTCCACTCTGCCTGTCAAAAAAAAAAAAAAAAAAAAAAAAGATAGTCAAGATATTCACCCCTCAAGGCAAGGGAAAAAAAGTGATTTCAAGGTATGTGATACTGTAGAGCATTGCACTCATGTTCATTTCATCAGCAAATGTTTGAAAAAGACTCAGAGCAAACAGCAATTGAACTAAAATAAGAAGAGGTAATATAGAGGAAAGGAAACATTACTGAGCTAAGAAATTTGGCTTTTTGTCTGTAGATCATAGAAGACTAAGCAGTCCCCAGCCTTGGGACTGGAAGCATAGCAAAGGAGGAGAGACCATGGCTTCGTGAAAGGATTCCTAATGAAAGTAGACCCCAAGACAAAAATGGGTTCATTACTTAGATTTATCTAACACTTAATGAAAGATAGTTGCAATTTTACTTAAATTTTACTAGACAATACAAAAATGGAAAAGGTTTGAATTCACTTAATGGAACCAATCTAATTTTTTTACTTAACTCTAATAAATTTAAGAACTATAAAATTTGCAAACTGTAAACCAATCTAATTTATGAATATTGATGCTGAAATTGAAATAAACAGCAAAATAGAACCTAGTGGAGTTTTAAAAGAATATTAGACTGTGAACTAGTAGAATTTATTTTAGGAATGCAAGAATAGATGAATATAAAGATATTTATCAATATAATTCCTTGCTTCAACAAATGAAAAGAAAAAAATCATGACTATATTCATTTTTGAAAAAGAATTTTTTAAAATTCTTTTAAGAGAAATACAGAAACACAAGTAATCAACCTAAATACAATAAAAGATTATTCACCATAAATTAACTGCAATTATTAAGTGACAAAACACTAATCTACTTCTGTTAAAAATCAGGAACTGGAAAGGAATATTACAACTGTCTTTATGCAGCTTTGAGTTAGGGTTTATAGTGAATGAAATAAGAAAGGAAATAACTGACACTGTTTGAGTCTGTTACCCAGATGCCCAAGTCTCATGTTGGAATCCTTCACTTCAATGCTCAGTTCTGGCTCTTGACTCCATCTTCCAGCTAATGCAGACACTGGGAGGCATCAGGTGATGGCTAAAGTGATTTGGTTCCTCCCACCTTTGTGGGAGACCTCACTCTGTGTGCCAAGCTTTTGGTTTTGGCCACCAGCCCAGCCCAGTGCCAAATTGTGCATTTGGGGATTGAACCAGTAGATAGAAGACCTCTGTCTCTGTCTCTGGTCTCAGATTAATTAATTAGTTAATCAATTAAAAATAGTCCTACTGGTGCCTGTTTTTTATAACTTTTCAAAACCACTAAGACTCCACTTTTAGGTATTCAAAAAAGCCACTCAACTTTGGAAAAATAATTGTTTAAAAAGGTAGCTGGAAATGTTAAAACCTGGAGTGGGCATTGTGGCACATTTAAGCTGCCATTTTAATGCTCACATCCCATATTGGAATGCCTAGGATCAAGTCTCACCTGAGAGTTTGATCTGTCTTCCTGCCAATGTGCCTGGAAGGCAGCAGGTGATGGCTCAGATACTTGGGTTCCCCCACCCATGTGGGAGACCTGGATGGAAGTCCTGGTTTCTGACTTCAGTGTGGACAAGCCCCAGCTGTTGCAGGCATTTGGGGAATGAACCAACTGATGGAAGATAAGTCTCTCTCTCTCTCTCAGCCTTTCAAATAAATAAAAATAAATAAGTACACTTAAAAAAAGAGAAATATTAAAGTATGTTTCTTTTTCTCTAATTAAGCAGTCCCAGCAGTGAGATTTCTAAACAGAAAGGAATGTGTAAGGTTTTATTTTCAGAAATAAAAATTTAAAAATTCATTTATAGTAACTTTAAATACAATGCCTATTTTTAAATGAGTATATTAAGAAAGACACAGAACTTATAGGAAGGAAACTATAAAATCTATTGACAGACACACGACACTATCTGAATACTTGGAAAATTTGTCAAAGGAAAAACTTAGCACAAAACATATAATTTCTGGGGCCAGCAATGTGGCATAGTGTTGGTTAAGCCTCTGCCTATGGAGCTGACATCCCATATGGGCACCAGTTTGTGTTCCAGTTGTTTCTCTCCTGAACCAGCTCTTTGCTATGGCCTGGGAAAGCAGTGGAAGATGACCCAAGTGCTTGGACCCCTGCACACATGTAGGAGACCCAGAAGAAGCTCCTGGCTCCTGGCTTCATATCAGCTCAGCTCTGGCTGTTGCAGCTATTTGGGGAGTGAACCAGCTGATGGAAGATCTTTCTCTCTATCTCTGCCTCTCTCTGGCTATAACTCTGCCTCTCAAATAAAGAAATAAAATCTTTTTTTTTTAAAAAGGATAATTTCTTCAGAATTCATGTATACATTTTAGGTAATTTCTGTCAGTATCCTAATTGAGAGTTTGTAATCTTAGAAATTAGATTATTCTTCCAATTTAACAAATAAATAAATAAACAGAAATATAACTTCTTTATAGTTTATAAGGAAGCATGGACCTTTTAGACTAGCCAAGAAAATCTGTGAAAGAAAAATGATGAAGAGATTGCCCTCATTGGATGTTATGAGCCACTTTTAAAACAATAGCATCAATACAACCTTGGTTTTGGGAAAAAGAAAGAGATTAGTGGAGAGTAAAATAGATAATGCAGAAATGGAACTTAATTTGTATGAGAATTTGTTATTGTAGAGGAGGAAATGGCTGGATTTAATAATATGGTATTGAGATTCTTGGTTTTCCATCTGGATGAAAGAAAATTTGAATCCAAATATGCACAAAATAATGCAAATATCATTTAAAAAATAGAGAGTTAAATACTGGGCTTTAACTTACATAGTGTGGTGGTAGGAGAGATCTCTACCCAGACTAGAAGTCCACAAGCTATAAAAGAAAAACTTTACCAAGCAGACAGAAACACAAACAAGTAGATGATAGTAAAGAATCAGTGAAAAATGGGATTAATGGATTTATATTTAATGATATGTAAGTAATTCTTACAAGTTATTAAAAAGGAAGAAATTGGGGCCAGTGCTGTGGCATAGAAGATTAAGCCTCTGCCTGCTGTGTTGACATTCCATTTGACGCCTAGTTCAAGTCCTGGCTGTTCTACTTCCAATCCAGCTCCCTGCTAATGCACCTGGGAAAGCAGCAGAAGATGGTCCAAGTGCTTGGGTCCCTGCACCCACACGGGAGACCTGAAAGAAGCTCCTGGATCCTGGCTTTGGCCGGGCCAAAATCCTGGCTATTGTAGCCATTTGGGGGGTGAACCAGGAGATGGAAGAATCCTCTCTTTCTCTGTCTCTCCTTTTCTCTCTGTATCTCTGCCTGTCTAATAAATAAACAAATCCTTAAAAGCAATATAAAAATTAAAAAGGTAGAAACTTCCCAACAGAAAAATGGACAAATGATATGCAAGACTATTTGCAGAATAACAACTCCATATGGCCAGAAGTTTATGGAAAGGTACTAAAAGTGACTGATGTTTAGGGACTTTAATCTGAAGTAACAATATCTTTTAGAAGTGGCCAAAATTTTGAAAAGCAGTGATATCCATTGCTAGTGAAGATGGGGGGAAAGAGACCTGTGCAGTGCTGGTAGAGATGTAAATCATTAATCTTGGGGGAAAGCAGATGATCAAATGCTATTATAATTAACCCTACACATTCCTTTCTGTATAGGAATCTCACTGCTGGGACTTTGCTGTAGTCTGAATGTTTATTTCCTCCCCAGATTCACATGTTGAAACGTAATCATCAATGTTATGGTGTTAGGAGGTGAGGTCTTTCAGAAGGTGATTAATTCATGAGGGCTCTGAATGCCCTCACTAGAGAAGCCCCCACAAGAGAAGCTCCATAGATCTTCCTTGTCCCTTCTCCCATGTGAGGACTCAATGACAAGGTGCCATCTATGAAACAGAAAATTGGAACTCACCAGATACTGATTCTGTAACTACCTTAATCTTGGACTTCATAACCTCCAGAATGTTGAGAAATAACTTATGTTTATAAGTTTCCCAGTTTATGGTATTTTGTTGTAGTAGCCTGAAGACATTAAGACAGACTATTTTTTTTTTTTAATTTGACAGGTAGAGTTATAGACAGTGAGAGAGAGACAGAGAGAAAGGTCTTCCTTCTGTTGGTTCACTGCCCAAATGGCTGCTACGGCCAGCGCTGTGCCATTCCAAAGCCAGGAGCCAGGTGCTTCTTCCTGGTCTCCCAAGCGAGTGCAGGGACCCAATCACCTGGGCCATCCTCCGCTGCCCTCCTGGGCCACAGCAGAGAGCTGGACTGGAAGAGGAGCAACCGGGACAGAATCCGGCGCCCATATGGGATGCTGGCACCTTAGGTGGAGGATTAACCAAGTGAGCCGTGGTGCCAGCTCCCAGACTATTCTTAAGAACAAAAACACTCATATGTAAAGATATTGTGCTGTTTAATTTAATTTTATGTGTGAACCTTGGGCCACAGGGTGCCCTGATACTTGGTCCCGTATTATTCCAGATTTGTCTGTGAGTATATTTTTGGATAAATATTACTGGAGGGTGTTTGAGTCAATAGACTATGTAAAGCATAGTGCCTCCTCTAGTGTGGATGAGACTTATTCAATTAATTGAAGGCCTGCATAGAACAAAAACCTGACTCTCCTGGAGTAAGAGGCAACTCCTGCTGCCTAACTACCCTGAGTTGAGACATCAGTCTTTTCCTGCCTTCTCACTGGAACCAAAGCATTGGCTCTTGTTAGAGCTTGAGCCTTCTGGCTTTTGGATTAGAAATTAAACATCAACTCTCAGTCTCCAACTTGCCAACTGTGGATCTTGGGATTTTCCAGCCTCTAAATTCTGAGAACCAATTCCTTATAATAAATCCATATATATATATATTATATATATAATATACATTATATATAATATAATATATAATACATATTAATAATATATTATATATACTATATATTTAATTATATATATTATATATATATTCCATTTCTCTGGGGAGCCCTCATAGAGTTTATTTTATTTTATTTTTTTTAACTTTTATTTAATAAATATAAATTTCCAAAGTACAGCTTATGGATTACAATGGATTCCCCCCCACAACTTCCTTCCCACCCGCAACCCTCCCCTTTCCCGCTCCCTCTCCCATCCCATTCACTTCAAGATTCATTTTCAATTCTCTTTATATACAGAAGATCACTTTAGCATACATTAAGTAAAGATTTCAACAGTTCGCACCCACATAGAAACACAAAGTGAAAAATACTGTTTGAGTACTAGTTATAGCATTAACTCACAATGTACAGCACATTAAGGACAGAGATCCTACATGAGGAGTAAGTGCACAGTGACTCCTGTTGTTGACTTAACAATTGACACTCTTGTTTATGGCCTCAGTAATCACCCTAGGCTCTTGTCATGAGTTGCCAAGGCTTTTTTTTTGTTTTAACTTTTATTTAATGAATATAAATTTCCAAAGTACAGAATATGGATTACAATGGCTTCCCCCCCATAACGTCCCTCCCACCCGCAACCCTCCCCTTATCCACTCCCTCTCCCCTTCCATTCACATCAAGATTCATTTTCTATTCTCTTTATATACAGAAGATCACTTTAGCATACATTAAGTAAAGATTCAACAGTTTGCTCCCACACAGAAACATAAAGTGAAAAATACTGTTTGAGTACTAGTTATAGCATTAAATCTCAATGTACAGCACATTAAGGACAGAGATCCTACATGAGGAGTAAGTGCACAGTGACTCCTGTTGTTGACTTAACAAATTGACACTCTTGTTTATGGCCTCAGTAATCACCCTAGGCTCTTGTCATGAGCTGCCAAGGCTATGGAAGCCCCCATGAGTTCACTGACTCTGATCATATTTAGACAAGGCCATGGTCAAAGTGGAGGTTCTCTCCTCCCTTCAGAGAAAGGTACCTCCTTCTTTGATGACCCATTCTTTCCACTGGGATCTCACTCGTGGAGATCTTTCATTTAGGTTTTTTTTTTTCCCCCCAGAGTGTCTTGGCTTTCCATGCCTGGAATACTCTCATGGGCATTTCAGCCAGATCCGCATGCCTTATGGGCTGATTATGAGGCCAGAGTGCTGTTAGGACATTTGCCATTCTATAGGTCTGCTGTGTATCTCACTTCCCATGTTGGATCATTCTCTCCCTTTTTGATTCTATCAGCTAGTGTTTGCAGATACTATTCTTGTTTATGTGATCCCTTTGGTTCTTAGTCCTGTCATTATGATCAATTGTGAACAGAAATTGATCACTGGGACTAGTGAAATGGCATTGGTACATGCCACCTCGATGGGATTGAATTGGAATCCCCTGGTATGTTTCTAACTCCACCATTTGAGGCAAGTCAGCTTGAGCATGCCCCGAATTGCACATCTCTTCCCTCTCTTATTCCCACTCTTATATTTAACAGTGATCACTTTTCAGTTAAGTTTCAGCACTTAAGAAGAATTGTGTATTGATTACAGTATTCAACCAAAAGTATTAAGTAGAACAAACAAAAAAAATACTAAGAGGGATAACATATTAAGCTGCTCATCAACAGTCAGGGTGAGGGCTGATCAAGTTACCATTTCTCATAGCATTCATTTCACTTTAACAGGTTTCCTTTTTGGTGCTCAGTTAGTTGTCACCTATCAAGGAGAACAAGTGGTATTTGTCCCTTTGGGATTGGCTTATTTCACTCAACATAATGTTTTCCAAATTCCTAACAGGGATCACTTTTCAGTTAAAATTTAAACACCTAAGAACAATTGTGTGTTAATTACAGAGTTCAACCAATGGTACTAGAACAAAAACAAAATACTAAAATGGATAAAGAGTTCACCAACTCTGATCATATTTAAACAAGGCCATGGTCAAAGTGGAAGTTCTCTCCTCCCTTCAGAGAAATGTACCTCCTTCTTTGATGACCCATTCTTTCCACTGGGATCTCACTCGTGGAGATCTTTCATTTAGGTGTTTTTGTGTGTGTGTGTGTGTGTGTGTGTGTGTGGTTTTTTTTTTTTTTTTTTTGCCAGAGTGTCTTGGCTTTTCATGCCTGAAATACTCTCATGGGCTTTTCAGCCAGATCCGCATGCCTTAAGGGCTGATTATGAGGCCAGAGTGCTGTTTAGGACATCTGCCATTCTATGGGTCTGCTGTGTATCTCACTTCCCATGTTGAATCATTCTCTCCCTTTTTGATTCTATCAGTTAGTATTAGCAGATACTATTCTTGTTTATGTGATCCCTTTGGCTCTTAGTCCTATCATTATGATCAGTTGTGAACAGGAATTGATCACTGGGACTAGTGAGATGGCATTGGTACATGCCACCTTGATGGGATTGAATTGGAATCCCCTGGTATGTTTCTAACTCCACCGTTTGGGGCAAGTCAGCTTGAGCATGTCCCAAATTGTACATCTCTTCCCTCTCTTATTCCCACTCTTACATTTAACAGCGATCACTTTTTAGTTAAGTTTCAACACCTAAGAATAATTGTGTATTGATTACAGTATTCAACCAAAAGCATTAAGTAGAACAAACAAAATAAATACTAAGAGGGATAAAGTATTATCCCTCTGTTCATCAACAGTCAGGGCAAGGGCTGATCAAGTCACCGTTTCTCATAGTGTTCATTTCACTTTAACAGGTTTCCTTTTTGGTGCTCAGTTAGTTGTCACCGATCAGGGAGAACATATGGTATTTGTCCCTTTGGGATTGGCTTATTTCACTCAGCATAATGTTTTCCAAATTCCTAACAGGGATCACTTTTCAGTTAAAATTTAAACACCTAAGAATAATTGTGTGTTAATTACAGAGTTCAACCAATAGTACTAGAACAAAAAAAATACTAAAATGGATAAAGTATTACATTGTACATCAACCGTCAGGACAAGAGCTGATCAAGTCACTGTTTCTCATAGTGTCCATTTCACTTCAACAACTTTTTATTTTTTGACAGGCAGAGTGGACAGTGAGAGAGAGAGAGCGACAGAGAGAAAGGTTTTCCTTTTGCCGTTGGTTCACCCTCCAATGGCCACCGCGGCTGGCACGCTGCGGCCGGCGCACCGCGCTGATCCGATGGCAGGAGCCAGGTGCTTCTCCTGGTCTCCCATGGGGTACAGGGCCCAAGGACTTGGGCCATCCTCCACTGCACTCCTGGGCCACAGCAGAGAGCTGGCCTGGAAGAGGGGCAACCGGGACAGAATCCGGCGCCCCGACCGGGACTAGAACCCAGTGTGCCGGCGCTGCAAGGCAGAGGATTAGCCTAGTGAGTCGCGGCGCCAGCCCTCATAGAGATTTATACAAGGTAAGTACCTAATATTTATCAGGAACGCAATGGCTTCATGAATTATTGAAAGATATCATGGTATCTTTTGGAACCATTAAAAAGCAAAAGCAAAAACAAAACAAAACAAACCTCTAACTCCATTGCTTGACTTGGAGAGATTTCCATGAAGTAATTTATAATGAGAAAAGCAAGATGCAGAAAAGTGCCTAAAAGGCCCTAGCACTGTGGCACAGGAAGGTTAGGCCACTGCTTGCTTGCTGCTCTGCTTCAGATCCAACTTCCAGTTAATGCACCTGGGTGGGGGATAGTGGGTGATAGCACACCTGCTGACCATGTTGGGGAGACCTGGATGGAGTTCTGTGCTCTTGGCTTCAGCTTGATAGAGACCTGGCTGTTGCAGCCATTTAGGGAGTAAACCAGAGGATGGAAGATCTCTGTCTCCCTCTTTCTCTGTCACTTTATTAAATAAATAAATAAAAAATTTAAAAGGTTTACTTATTTGTTTGTAAGGAAGAATGATAGAAGAAGGGAAAGACAGAAAGAGAGATCTTCCATTTGCCGTTTCATTCCCTAAATGTCTGCAACAGCTGGGGCTGGCCAGATGGAAGCCAGGATCCAGGAGCTTCTTTCAGCAAGGGCCCAAGCACTTGGGCCATCTTCTGCTGCTTTCTCAGGTGCGTTAACAGGGAGCTGAATTGGAAGTGGAGCAGCTGGGACTCGAACCGATGCTCATATGGAATGCTGGCACTGCAGGCTGTGGCTTTAACACACTGTACCATAGTGTGTTCCAATAAATTTTTTCTTTAACAAAGTTCTTAGAACATAGTTTTACTGTTGTGAAACAAATAAACAATACCATATCTTTTATAGAGATGTTCCTTGACTAATGATCAGGTTACATACTGATAAACTTTCCAGACGTTGAAAAATCATGTCAAAAAAGCATTTAATGCACCTAACCTGTTGAATATCATAGCTTAGTTAGCCTACTTTTTTTTTTTTAAAGATTTACATATTTTATTTGAAAGTCAGAGTTACACAGAGATAGGAGAGGCAGAGAGGGAGAGAGAGAGAGAGGTCTTCCATCTGCTGGTTCACTCCCCAATTGGCTGCAACAGCCGGAGCTGTGCCGATCCAAAGCCAGAAGCCAGGAGCCAGGAGCTTCTTCCAGGTCTCCCATGTGTGTGTGCAGGAGCCGAAGGACTTGAGCCATCTTCTACTGCTTTCCCAGGCCATAGCAGAGAGCTGGACCAGAAGAGGAGAAGCTGAGTCTTGAACCGGTGTCCATATGGGATGCTGGTGCCTCAGGCCAGCCCCTAGCCTACTTTCAATATGCTGAGAACCACTACATTAGCTTATGGTTAGGCAAAATCATCTAACACAAGGCTTGTCTTATAATAAACTCATGAATATATCATGTAATTTATTGACTACAATGCTGAAAGTGCAAAACAGAATGATTTCATGAGTATGCTTTTGCACTATAATAAAGTAAAAAATTTTAAGTCTAGGAAAATCTACATGTGTACACGTTTGTATAGGTGTGTGTTTATATTATTATATGAGCAGAGAAAAAAATGGAAGGACACATAATGGGTTGTGAAGATTCCTGTTTGGGGAAAGAGACCATGATTTTTGTGGAGCTGTAAGAGAGAATGGGGCCAGAGGAGCAGAAGAAAACTGAAAAACCAAAATGTGTGATAGGATACCTGTGTACATTGAATTACAAATGTGTATGTTTGTGTAAGTAAATTTTAAAATAACATTTTTAAACAAGGAAGAATAAAGAAGAAAACCTGATGGGTGGGGCTGCCAAAGCCCCTCCAGATCTAGCACAATTGGAGGGTGGAATAGCATTGGTCAGGATGGTAACTCCATGCCATCTCCCTGACCAGCAGCATCCTACAAGAGAAGCCACTTGACCTAAACCATATGCTATTTTTAAAACTAAAAATGGAGTTACATGTACCAGATATGAACAGGCCAGGTTAACATACCGGAGAACTCTGTATTATAGTTCAGGATAATCAAAAGACTGATAATGGTGGTGCTGAAAATGTTTACGACAACTAAAAAAAAACTAGAAAGTTCTTCTTATTCTGTACCCTAGAGTATGGTGTCCTGAGCTGTTCCAGTATGTTTACTGTCATTTAAGAGAGGCTTGGCATTAAAAAAAAAAATCCTTCTGCTGAAGAGCCAAATAATTCTTACGTAATACTGAGCTTTTTTTGGCGAATTAAGGAGGACCTAGTATCTCTATTGTACATTTATGACTTCGGAGTCCCAGAGCAGATTGCTATGCTTATTTATAGAAAGAGAATCCATCTCTTTGTCTCTGTTATTCTTGCTGCTTATTGCTGCTCACCAGCATGGAAATGTTGCCTCAGTCCATCAGGAGGGCAGGCACAGCTCTTCCAATAATGACCTCCTGCCTGTCCTTAGCAATTACAGGAAACAGGAAGTCACCAAGAGAGGGCAAGAGGCTTGGGTTCCATTGTTAGTCATCACCCTCTGTAGGGTACAGG
The DNA here is from genome assembly GCF_964237555.1 of Oryctolagus cuniculus. NCBI lineage: Eukaryota > Metazoa > Chordata > Mammalia > Lagomorpha > Leporidae > Oryctolagus > Oryctolagus cuniculus. The sequence continues at coordinate 100,762,107 of NC_091432.1, forward strand.
ACTCTTTGCCAGGAGTCTGGGGCTAGGAACATTTACAGCTGCGAAATCGCCTCTGTGGCCTCTCGAGAAGAGGTTGCAGCAGGAAGATGTCTGAATGAGCATCACTTGGACATCCTGCAGGTGTTCAGCATACTTCACCTGCCTGAGGGGGACACTGGCTTCCCTCAGTGGTGTTTCTCACCTGGCTTCTGTCAGGTACGACATCAGCACAGACATCAGAATGGCATCGAGTACGTTGGATTTCCTCCTTCATTGGCAATCTTGTTCCAAAGATGTTTAACAAAAATGTAAAGGGGGACCGGCGCTGTGGTGTAGCGGGTAAAACTGCCACCTGCAGTGCCGGCATCCCATGTGGATGCCAGTTAGGGTCCCGGCTGCTCCACTTCTGATCCAGCTCTCTCCTGTGGCCTGGGAAAGCAGTAGACGATGGCCCAAGTGCATAGGTCCCTGCACCTGTGTGGGAGACCCAGAGGAAGCTCCTGGCTCCTGGCTTCCGATCATCACAGCTCCAGCCATTTCAGTTATCTGGGGAGTGAACCACCAGCTAGAAGACCTCTCTCTCTTTCTCTCTTTGCCCTTCCTTCTCTCTCTGTGTAACTCTGACTTCCAAATAAATAAATAAATCTTAAAAAAAAGAGAAAATATAAAGGAATTTGGGGCCAATGTTGTGGCATAGCAAGTAAAGCCACTGCCTGTGACGCTGGCATCACTTGCGTGTGCCAGTTGGAATCCCAGCTGTGCCAGTTCCAATACAGCTCCCTACTGATGTGCCTGGGAAAGCAGCAGAAAATGTCTCAAGTATCTGGGCCCCTGCCACCCATGTGGAAGACCTGGAAGAAGCTCCTGGGTTTGGTCTGACGCAGTCCTGGCCGTTGTGGCCATTTGGGGAGTGAACCGGCAGGTGGAGGAGATTCTCTCGCTCTCTCGCTCTTTTTCCTTTTCTCTCTCTGTAACTCTGCCTTTCAAATAAATAAAATAAAATCTTAAAAACGATCTCATACTTTCTGTACATTAGGAGCATATGCAGATAACAGGATTATACATACATCTAAGAGTAATTAAAATTACTTAATAAAGATAAGTAAAATAATTTTTAAAATTTCCTGTGTCCAAGATAGATTGCTTCACTTTGTTCTGTTTGTCCCTGTTTATCTCACATTCCCGTGTTCCAGCTGCTTCTTGTCCCCATACAATGATTGACATTATTGGACAGGACACTGATTTAAGCCTTCATGAGGTGTTTGTTTCTTCACCAGTAATCTCAGACTGACTCCTGGAGACAAAATAAATTCTTAAATTTCTGATTAGGACTTGCAAGAATCTTTTGACTAAAATCAACTTGGGGTTTTGGTCTTTGTAAATATAAATGAAGAATTATCGAGACTCTTTGATTGATGCCAACCTGAATAAAAGGAGTAAGAGCAAAAGCGAGTGAGCGAGCACGTGACTGCCTAGAGGACAAATTACAGTAGATCCTGTCCTCAGGATGTGCAATTTTTCAGCCGGCAAATTGGAACACAAATTCTGGCAAATGCTTTTGTAATAGTGGAAATAATAAGGCAGACTCCTTTGTGTTTTGGCTGTTGCAGAACTTACAATAAGGTAATAACTATCCCATCTAGATGTGTAGAACAAGAAAGCAGAAAGAACCCCATCATTTAAATCCTGGGGGAAACAGAATATTAGTTTCATTGTTGACTCTGAAATCCCACTGATACTAGAGGATTTTAGAGGTAAAATCCCCAGTCTGTTGAATAATTATTTAGAGGAGTCACATTGCAACATAACCTCTGCCTTTTTCTCAAATACATGATGAGAGAATAATTTGGAGTGATTTCCAGCCAGTTTTATGGACCTGGCCTCCGGATTGCTAATGTTTGAAGGAGACGGGGAAAGAAGTAATTAAGGACCTTTGCTGCAGGTTGCTGTGTTCTCTTGCTTCTGGGCACATTCTGCACTTGAAAATGAAATTGGAATTTTAAAAACACAATCAACATCTCTTCTGCTGTTTTCTAGTTTCTGCCCAAATCCCTGGGTTTCTGTCTTTCATACTCAGGGAAATGAAAATGGACTCCTTGATTACTTATGGCCCCAAGTTGTTGCTCATATTTTTGCTGAGATGAATGTTAATTGCTCATACAGAATGCAAATATGAGCCACCAGGATTTTTCAGGATAGGGCCAAATTGTTACTCATGTTAGATTTCTCAAAATCATTCTACATGAACTGAAAGCAGCCTATTTTTGCACTTGGAACATGAGAAGCGATTGTTGTAATAGATTGAGTTTAAATCTTTTTTGGAAAACTTTTTTATTGGGTTTGGTTGTTTCAAAAATCACGGGTAAATCATGCCACTTTTAGGTATACAGTTCATGGCTAAAAAAAATAGCATCCTCTCATCGTCTGTGTTGAGGCATTTTATTAGCATTATGGAGTAGTAGAGTCAGAAGGGACTAATGTTCATTGTGTCAATTCCCTTCCTTTAATATGTGAGACATATGCAAAATGTTCAGAGGATCTGGCCTTGGGTCTCACAGCTGGTTAAAAGGTCAACAAGGCCATCATCTGGCTTTCCTGACCGCTGCACTACAACTAAAGAGTGCATTGGCCAACTCTCTTCTAACTTGAAGAGCATGGTTTGTAGGACAGTCAGGGGGTACTTCAAGGACTCCATGGCTGATTTTCACAAGTATCACTTCTGTTTGTGTTTGTCTAGAGAAACATCATTATAGTAGTACCCCCTTATCTGTGGAGGACATGTTTCAGGACTCCCAAGGGATGCCTGAAATCAGGAACAGATCGTACTCAAACCTATTTATAATATATATATATATTATTTCTGTATGTTCATGACTATGATAAAGTTTAATTTATCAATGAAGAACAGTAAGAGATTAACAGTAATTAGTAACAGAACAATTATAATAATATGCTGTATTGGAAGTTACTTGTTCTAGATTTGAATTAAATGAGATACCGATGAAAGTAGAACGAGGAGACTGATTATTGTTGGTCAGATCTTAGGGAGCGTGCTGTTCAGCACAGCAAATGGTTCTCCCTGTCTTCTGGAGGTAGGCTTGTCTGGGGCAGGCGCGATGAGGCTTGCTTTCTTCTGGCAAACTGACCGGTAAGCCCAGTTCACCTGATTATTACTTTTGGAGGAAAGGCCCAGAAATGAACAAAATGCAAACACAGGCATCACATTTTCTTAAGTGGCTTCAAGAACAGTGAACAGAGATCTTAGTAAGGGGGTTGATTTGGTGGCCTACCTTTAGAAGCTAGCTTAGATTTCTTGCTAGAAGGTAGCCTGGATTTTTTTTTTTATTCAAAGATAATATTTGTACTTGTTTGGTGCATCCTTGAATCTTTTCACTCATTCTTCTTCCCTTTGAGCTTCCTTCCAGGGAATTCTGTACATACACAGAACAAAACCAATGTAGGACAAAACAGATGTATGAAATAAGGTAGATCTAGCAGTATTTTCAGCACCATTGCCAAAAAGTATAAGCAGGGTTCTTGGTAAATACAAATTTTCTCCAAATCCTCATTTCTAAAAGAATCAAGATTCTTGAAGATAGCATTAGGAAACTTTTTCTTGGTATAATTTATAATAATAATTTTCCAAGAAAAAATTTTTTTGAGTATAGCAAAGCTAAGCATGACAAATTTCACATTAATTAAGTCTGAATTCATGAGGGTTTATTCTACTCAATATCATCCATTAAGCTTCATTTCATACCAGATTATGAGTTAACTTTAAACTCTTCCAACCAAACTGGAACTCTATGACTGAAGTTTTCACATGACAAACCCAAATTCTATGAGGAAACTATTTCACCTAAATATAATTTCTAATTTGTTTTGTGGTGTTTCAGTGTAAGGATAATGACTTGAACTAGAAATTGTATTTTAATAGTTATAGGAAGGTAATTTCAGTGATTATAATATATGCTAGCAAATATTGCAATAAATTGACTAATTTGGTTCACATTACAGAAAATATTAAAACTGAAGCATTAAGTTGTGAGCATACATATTTATTGAAAATCTCTTAGGGGTCGGCGCCGTGGCTCAACAGGCTAATCCTCCGCCTAGCGGCGCTGGCACACCGGGTTCTAGTCCTGGTCGGGGCGCTGGATTCTGTCCTGGTTGCCCCTCTTCCAGGCCAGCTCTCTGCTGTGGCCAGGGAGTGCAGTGGAGGATGGCCCAAGTGCTTGGGCCCTGCACCCGCATAGGAGACCAGGATAAGTACCTGGCTCCTGCCTTCGGATCAGTGTGGTGCGTCGGCCGCAGCGCGCCGGCCATGGTGGCCATTGGAGGGTGAACCAACGGCAAAGGAAGACCTTTCTCTCTGTCTCTCTCTCTCACTGTCCACTCTGCCTGTCAAACAAATAAATAAATAAATAAAATTTATAAAGAAAATCACTTAGAAAAGATACCTTTAAATTGTTAATTTTATAGAAACTGTCTTCCGCCTTTACAGACCCAACTCAGTATGCATGTTCACTAAGCAGTACCATCTGAATTATAGCTCAACAATATACCTTATAATGTTTTCTGTCCTCTTTCCCTTCCTCTCACCCTCCCTCTCTCCCTTCCTCCTTTCCCCTCTTCTCCCTCCCTTCACTTGTTTTCACCCTTGTGGCCTTCCTTCCTTCTTTTTTTGAAGCCTTTAAGAACTTGTCTCTTTCTTCCTAGTTATTAAGTTATATGCCTAAATTCTTTATCTTTACAGGGATAGAAGCACTAAGAGATTGCCACCCAGTCAAAGGCTAGAGATTGATAAGGAAGAAAATATTCACATTCTTAAAAGAACTTGCACCAATTCCTGGAGATGAAGATCTTTATCAATGGATAAAAAAATTATATCAGAGGTAGGGTCATCTTTTCTGCTTTGATGGCTACTTTCTGCTTGCAGGATTTCTTTCTGAGTTGTTCTTTTTGGGGAGTTCTCGTTAGTGAGGTTGACTCTGTCCCTGTGGACTCATCTGGGGAGCTCTGCTTGCTCAGCCTTTGCATCTCTTCCTACTTCCTTTTTAGAATTGATGCTACTTTTCAGCAATCCTTGCAAATGCTTTTTCTAAAAATGTTCAGAGGAAAATCAAAATCCTAATTATCCCTTCTGAAGCAGATGGCCTAGTGCCACCTGCTCCCCCTCTCTTCTTTTCCAAAATAAATTTTCCTCTTGACCAAACTTCCTTGATTTTGCATTGGCATTTTATAGTATTGTACAAATTATGCAGCATTTAAATCACACCTAATTATGATCTCTGCCAGCAGGGTTTGCTATCCAGAATGGAAATGGGAGAGTCCCAAAAGAAACCAGAGAAGAATCAGCCATTTGAAAGACGAATCAAGTAATTACAATTGGCCATCCTCATTAGGAAAGATTGGGAACTCAGACGATCAGTTCTTAACCCACCCACAACCTAGTGAGTAATTCACAAAGCCTCATTCTGACCGGGTTGTTATAATAATACCATGTGCTTCTATATGGCAGGAATAGCTCAGTAGTTTTTTGAAAAGATTCTTGTAAAATGAGAGTGATTATGCCTATGGAGGAGGCTTCGGCAAGAAGGGCCCCAGAAAAAGCCTTGCAGAACTATGTCTCTTAGTGGAGGCAGTTAATGATTGATCTAGTTTTCTATAGTCTTTTATTTAAAAGTTTCCAGTTTTAAGTTAGTTTGCTTTTAATTCCCCAGTGGGTCTGAGCCAGTTTTCCCCCCTTTACTTTACCTTACAGAATGATTAGGGGATGCAAAAAAATTTTAATATTGACCCAAGTCAAATATAATTAGGTGTTAAAGCCAGCAGAGCTGGGGCCGGTGCTGTGGCTCACTTGGTTAATCCTCTGCCTGCGGTGCCGGCATCCCATTTGGGTACCGGGTTCTAGTCCCCGTTGCTCCTCTTCCAGTCCAGGTCTCTGCTGTGGCCTGGGAAGGCAGTAGAGGATGGCCCAAGTGCTTGGGCGCCTGCACCCTCATGGGAGACCAGGAAGAAGTACCTGGCTCCTGGCTTCAGATCGGCATAGCTCTGGCCACAGTGGCCATTTGGGGGGTGAACCAATGGAAGGAAGACCTTTCTCTCTGTCTCTCTCCCTCACTAACTCTATCTGTCAAGAAAAAAAAAAAAAAGACTTGCAGAATAAATTTTAAATACTTTAAAATACAATCTGTATTTCCGTATTTCCAACAACCTAAGGGCTCACAACTAAGCGTGGGTGAGTATATCCTGATATTCCAACAGCACCCTTCTTGTTCCCATGCTGAAATACATGATGGTACTTCAAGATGTTTGAGGGAAAATGGAATTAAATGATGAGCTTAAATTGTTTTTATTTTTTTTAAGATTTATTTATTTATTTATAGGGCAGAATGACAGAGAGGGGAGAAACAGAGAGGGGCAGGGAAATGAAATGCATCTACTTGATATGCCATGTATGTTTTTCTTTCATTTGCTTTTTTTAAAAGATTTATTTACTTATTTGAAAGGCAAAGTTACAGAAAGACAGAGTCAGAGGTGCAGAGAGAGAGAGAGGTCTTTCATCCTCTGGTTCACTCCCCAGATGGCTGCAATGGCTGGAGCTGCACCGATCCCAAGCCAGGAGATGGAAGCTTCTTCCAGGTCTCCCACGTGGGTACAAGGGCCCAAGGACTTGGGCCATCATGCACTGTTTTCCCAGGCTATAGCAGAGAGCTGGATCGGAATTGGGGCAGCTGGGACTTAAACCAGTGCCCACATGGGATGCCAGCACTATAGGCGGGGGCTTTACCTGCTGTGCCACAATGCCGGCCCCGATATGCCATTTCATGACAGCACATTCTCATCTTCCATCTTGGCTCTTGCTGCCACCTGTGCTTGCAGCAGTTTCAGCCCACTCCCCCTGCCCTCTGCCTTTGGAAGCCTTTTAGAATTCACCTATACCTGCCTCTCTACGACTTAGAGTTAACTGTGGGCTATTCCTGTTTGACTACGCTGTACTTTGGCTTACTTGTCTGCCTCTGCACCCAAGAAGGTGAGTTCCTGGGGTCAGCAGCTGTGCATTTTTGCCTTAGCTATGACTGCATTCTTGGTGCCCATCACAATGCTGGCCACAAAGTAGGCACTGAATAGGTGTCCCTAACAAAGGAGACTAACATTCTTGTTTCCTTGCTCCCCTCTGCTGTCTTTCATTGTTTTCATGGAGAAAAGTATCACCCTGCAACAATATTAAGCTATTTGAAACTGTGCTTCTAGACTCAAGGTGTTATACCTTGAGGGTCATCGTGACCATCTGGGCTGGAGTGGAAAAATGATCTCTTAAAGATGCCAAAAGGATCTGGCACAGAGAATGACATCCATTTTCTCATACCTGGTAGAGGATTGAGCACATTACTATTACACTGAAGGTAGCATCCTTTGTTCCCCACCTGAAAGAATAAAAATCGTTGTTGAAATATTTGTAAAATGTAGTAAAAGCATACAATTTTTTAGAAAAGTAAAAAAAGATAAAACAGTTAAAATTTAGTTGTCACTAAAGAAAAAGCTCTGAAAAATTGGGATTTATGCTATATAATATTTGATACATAAAATGTGTAACATATATGAATGTAGTTCAGAAAGTTTATGAAAAATGGAATTAAAAGATAAGTTTAATTTAGTTGAAAAATTTTGAAATCCATGCATACTGGGAGTCTTCAAAAATTCATGAAAAATACATATTATGAAAATGAATTGATTTTAACTTTTTGCGCCAAAATAAACTTATCTTTTAATTCCATTTCCTTGAACTTTTTTTTTTTTCAGACCTATTGTCATGTTTAATCCCAGTGAGAGTCAAGTTGGGAATTGATAATTTCTTCTTCTTCTTTTTTTTTTTTTTTACAGAAGATCAGTTTAGTATACATTAAGTAAAGATTTCAACAGTTTGCACCCCCATAGAAACACAAAGTGAAATATACTGTTTGAGTACTTGTTATAGCATTAAGTCTCAATGTACAGCACATTAAGGACAGAGATCCTACATGAGGAGTAAGTGCACAGTGACTCCTGTTGTTGACTTAACAAATTGACACTCCTGTTTATGGCATCAGTAATCTCCCTATGCACCAGTCATGAGTTTCCAAGGCTATGGAAGCCCCTTGAGTTCTCCGACTCTTATCTTGTTTATACAAGGTCATAGTCAAAGTGGAGGTTCTCTCCTCCCTTCAGAGAAAGGTACCTCCTTCTTTGAAGACCTGTTCTTCCTTAAACTTTCTTGAGTCTCCTTGTAAATGTTAAAAAACATATTAATAAGTCAAATACCATATATTCAATACCTTTAGCTTAAAAGCTAGAAGACTGAAATGGTAATTTTATCTGTCTATCTGGTATTTCTCTATCCTAAACCTCTGTCTCTACTTTTGATGTAAGTGCTCTTTTGTGTTTTGAGTTTGTAATTCCCATTTGTCTGAATTTTAAATGATAGAAGGAAGAAGTGCCAGGATATGAGTAGCCACATCATTTGTGGGAATGTGAGTCCATATCATAACTATAAATCCTCACTTGAATTTATCTGATTAGCAATTTTTGTGGTACATTATCAATGTACTTAATGGTTTATTTAATAAACACTTGTATGATTTCTAAGTGTTAGACATGATGCTCACTTCTAGGGATACAACCATGAACAAGCTGTAGCCCCTGATCTAGTGAAGAATATAGACAGCTGAGTTGGCAATAGCATATGGGTAAGCATTGCAGAAGGTACACTAGGGAGCTCCCGGGTGGGATGGCTACCTAGGGTCTGGAGGTCAGACAAGGTGGTAAACATGGAGCAAGACTGAGCAAGAGCTAGCCAAAATGGTAGGGTAGGGTAGGAAGCTGTGTGTGCAGTGTCCAGGGAGAACATAAAATCTGGAGGATTTGGTAAGACCATGTGGTGTACAGTAGAAGTGAACAATAAAGAGTAGGTCTAGGAGTGGGATGAAAAGAAGGGAGGGCTAAGTCAGAGAGAACCTTGTAGGTCATTATTAATCAAAGTAATTTTTTGTGCATATTCTATGGTAAAAAGAATTAAAAGAATAAATTTTTGTTTTTAAGGAGCTTACAATCTACTTGAGAGAAGGAATATATTATATACATATATATATGTGTGTGTGTATGCACAAACACAAAAATGACATTAACAACGCACAAATGGCTTGGTTTGAAGTAACAGTTATGTGAAACCCTGAAGAAACATTTGAGACTGATGATGTTAACCACAGCATGGATTAAATCAGATCTTCCCTTACAATGTTTTGTTGCTTTGTTGGCCAAGGCAAAAGTAATCATACATTAAATAACTGTTAGAAGTTTGATTTCTAACCTCCCTAAACAATGGTTATGGAACTGCTCTGTTCCAAACCTGTCTAACAGCCACCAGCTTTCTTGAATAATATGAGTACCTTGTATTCTTGCAGACAGAGCTGTCCAATAAAACTTTCCACAGTGATGGAAATGTTCTGGGAGGTTGTTCAACAGCTAGTTTACTGGCAGAACCAGGGAAAAAAGCATTTAGTGGAAGTGAAGACAGGGACAGGTGGTAAATAAAGGAGTCAGGTAAGGTTGAGCCTCGTGTACAAGTGCAATGAAATCTGTCCGTATAAAGGAACTCCGTCCATGGAGGTGGTATTTGGGTTTCTGTCTAGTTTTTCAACACTTGTACTACGCCAGTGATACGACTTCATGACCTCCAGCATTTTCATGCTTTCATCCCTTTAGCCTCGCTGTTTACTCTGTTGTGAAGATCCTGATCCCTTTATCCTTCACTGGGCCCATCTCAACCATTACCAACCACAGTCACTGTCTCTTCTGTGTTCCTGTGCAGGGTAGCTATAATTCTTCTAGCATTTATTTATCTCACTAAAATTGATTGGGGGGGGGGGTCCATCCCAGGATAGTCTCAGTCCCCTTGAGAAATTTATTTTGATATGTTTGATATGTTTTCTCTCTTCCCCACCTCTAGGCAGTGATCTGCACATGGTAGATCCTCAAAGAGAAAAAAAAAATGGTGAGAGTAAGATCGAGACAAAGGACTGTATTGGCTTTAGTGTTGTTTTTGTAAAGCTAGAGGCCCAGCACCCTCAGATGACAACCACCTCATGTGTATGTTAGAGCAAAAATGTCCCTTGTATTTATACATTGCTCCTCGTCATGTATTTCCAGTACGTCTAGGGCCTGCTTTGACAAGCAAGCCGATTAACTACAGACAAGACTTAACTAGGCTTGGAAAAGAGGAGTCACTGGAAGACTTTTTATCTTCCCCAGATTAGTTTAAGCCTTTCTCTATAGTCGTCAGTGAGAATAAGAAAAACAAAGCAAGAAATTCATTGTCTATAAATTTAACCTGAACAAAGGACTGCTTGTAAGCAGATGCAAGCTCATTAGCATAATCAGAAGCATTAAGTACTCAGAGGCTCAAGTTGAAAGAGCAAGTTGGCTGAGCCCTCTGAAAAGTGGATGCATGTTTTTCCCCCCAAACTTGGGGCTGTACTTAGACTCACACTTTTGTGTTTCTGGAAGGTTTTGCTGAAGATCTGGGCACTCCTCTCCATCTGGTCTGGGCTGTGAGTCAGGGATTCCAGAGGTGATGTGACCCTTGTTGAGTGGCCACTGGTTGGCGGAGCTCTCTGCTCTTCTGGTTTCCGGCCCACTAACCTCTGTCCACTGTTGGATTGCCTTGTTAAACCATCATTAAGGGCAAAAAATTAAACTGCAGTAACTTCTTTGAGAGAGGCTTTGCTGAAGGTCTTTGCACTTTCTTTCATAAATCGTGACTCCATGGAGATTGAACAAACGGCTTGGGCAAATACCTCCCAATGTTGAATGTGGGGAAATTCCCATGGGTGGGCAGGATTCATGCCAAATCCTTCCTCATCTTTATTCCCAACACAGAACAACCCGAACAGAAGAAAGCTCTTGGATCATCTTGATAGAGGCTGCATCCTAAATACGAAAGCCCTTTTCCCTCCAAGCTCATTAGAAAATATGGAAGATTAGAAAATTCAATTAAAACAAGGTCCCAAATGGCATTCTCTTAGTGTGCCTGAGCTTGCTATCAGGCAGGCCTGAGGAGATGGGGTCTAAATTCTATTCTGTTTTCCTCTTTATGCAAATATTGCTGCTTTATTTCACAGATCCAAAGATCTTTTTAATAGGCTTCCAGCATGGAAAACTTGTGCTGGTTAAATGTAGTCAATTTCTAGTCTCTCATCTTTTCACTTTGGCCAAGGAAGAGAAAAAAATCACACCTCACCCCTCTTCCCTGAATAAGTTTAGATTTATTCAAATTTCTCTTTAAACCACAGAAGCCAAAGACCTCCACCTCATTCTTGCTTCGGATTCTGGTTTGTTTGGATTCATCACTTGAAAGTTAGTTTTAGGGTATATGGACTACATTATTAACTTGTGTTAAAGGCTGACAGTTCTCTGAGGCATTCAGATAATAAGTGTTCAAAGCATACTGTGTGTTGTGCTGAGGAAGACATAAGGAAACAGAAGGTGAGGTAGGTCTCTGTCCTTATCACTGCGTTTGCTGATAGCCTCACTGACTTAAAGCAGAGAGCTGCAGGATACTAACCTGTGGGGTCCTCACTGGAAATGCAGCAGCCACGCAGCCAAGAGAGAAGGCAGAGTGGACTGGCAGAGAGCCTCTGGGTGGGTCTGTTCTGCTGCAGCAGCCTCCGTTACTGAGAGGCAACCTTCACACATGGGGTGATTACATGGCTACACCTTGGCCTTGTGCACCGGTCCTCTCTGACAACAAGGATGGATGCCTGAGCCAAACTGAGCCAGTTGGCTTTTCTCTGGCCAATCTGTGGAATGGAGCCTAAGGCTGTGGGTTCGGGCATGGGGGGCATCTTCTTCCATGATGTAGAGGACAGCCAGTCTACGAAGACACAGGAGACTGAAGCAGACGTTCAAGCTATTTTCAGTCCTGTACTTGAGTTCTGTGAAAGATGCCCCTTTATCTTTTTAATAAACTTGTTTTGACATATGCTATTTCATTTGGTTTCTATAGCCTTTAAATAAGGAATTTAATTGAATCAACTGGATCATCAGAGAACAAGATCTAGTAGGGCAGGGGTAAGGGGTCTGTGGGGAGTGCCATCAAATGAAAACCCAGTGTTTTAGGTAAAAGAGAATTGTCTAGATTCCTAGTGAGAAGCAATTGAGTCCAGAGAATTTTCTTACTGAGTTTGTGAGGTAGAATTGATCTTTTTTGTGACTGGTTTATGGGAAATATTAACTGTTACTCTTGACGTTTGTCTGCCTGGGTGCTATGATCATTGCTCTTGTCTGTGAACTTCAGGTAGAAATATTACTTTTATAAGTTCTTGAGACACTTGCTTTATACTTTGGAACCACATACAGAAATGGACATGTTAGTTTATTTCCTGTCACAATTGGAAAAACAGAAAATTGGAAACATACAGAGAAATACAAAGAAGGGACTATCTCCTGAAATCTTACTTTATGGAGACAACAAAGTTAAACATTTTCTCTCTCTTTTTTTGAAGATTTCTTTATTTGAAAATCAGAGTTACACAGAGAGTAGGAGAAGGAGATGGGGAGGGAGAGGAGGAGGGGGAGGGGAAGAGGGAGGGGGGGAGAGAGAGAGAGAGAGAGAGAGAGAGGTCTTCCATCTGCTGTGCTATCTTCTACTGCTTTCCCAGGACATAGCAGAGAGCTGGATCAGAAGTGGAGCAGCCAGGACTTGAACTGGTGCCCACACTGAGGGCAGCACAGATTCCCTGTGTGGTCCTTGGGAAAGAGCTTCTGATCTCTGGTTCCTGTGGGTGTATCATTCGCCTGCTAACTACCTCTAATTCTGCTCAGCTGTGCAGAATTACTTCCCTTTTGAATCAAAAAAAGAAAGAGAGAGATTTACCATGTCTAACCTGAGAGTGTCACCTTTGGCACACCCTTAACCCTGAGGAACCAAACAGAGCTCTCAGGCCACACCCATCTCAAGCCTCTAAGGATCCATCAAAAGCAGACAGTCCACTTAATCTAGCGTCACAGTATAACAAGAAAAAAAAAAAAAAACACAGCAAGGGAAGAAGAATCCAAAGAATATCTCCACAATGCCAAGCAACAAACGCAGAAACCGAGGAAACAAGAACAAGGAAGACATTATGACACCCCCAAATGAACAAGACACCCCAAGCCAAGATTATGAAGATGATGAGATAGAAGAAATGTAAGATACTGATTTCAAAAAATTTATGATAGGAACAATTAGAAGTTTTCAAAAACAAATGCTTGAGCTACCGAAATCCTTACTGGACAGGATAGAAAATCTCCTTTGAGAAAATGAAATCTTAAGGAGGAATCAAAATGAAACACAGAAACTAGTAGAACAGGAAAGTGTGATAGTGAAGAGAAATCAAAATGAAATGAAGAACTCAATAGATCAAATGACAAACACATTAGAGAGCCTTAAAAACAGAGTCAGTGAAACAGAAGAGAGAATATCGGACTTAGAAGACAGAGCACAGGAAAGTATACAGTCAAACCAAAGAAAAGAAGAGGAAATTAGAAATCTAAAAAATATTGTAGGGATCTACAGGATACTATTAAAAAAACCAACATTCGGGTTCTAGGAGTTCCTGAAGGCATGGAGAGAGAGAAAGGATTAGAAGGCCTAACTTTTTAGTGAGATACTTGCAGAGAACTTCCCGGGTTTGGAGAGGACAGAGACATCCTAGTACAGGAAGCTCATAGAACCCCCAGTAAACATGACCAAAAGAGATCCTCACCATGACACATTGTAATTAAACTCACCACAGTGAAACATAAAGAAAAGATCCTAAAATGTGCAAGAGAGAAACGTCAGATTACTCTCAGAGGATCTCCAATTAGACTACAAGCTAGAAGGGAATGGCAAGACATAGCCCAGGTACTAAGAGAGAAAAACTGCCAGCCCAGAATATTATATCCTGCAGAACTCTCATTTGTGAGTGAAGGTGAAATAAAGACCTTTCATAGCAAACAGAAATTGAAAGACTTTGTGGCCACTCGTCCGGCCCTGCAAAAGAAAAACCATATGATTATCTCAATAGACGCAGAGAAAGCATTTGATAATACAGCACCTTTTCATGATGAAAACTCTAAGCAAACTGGGTATGGAAGGAACATTCCTCAATACAATCAAAACAATAAAATAAATCTTAAAAAAAAAAAAAAGGTGAAAGTATTAGCCTTGACAAGGAGAAGGACATTTCTCAGATATGAGAGTAAAAGAAAGTCCTAGAGATACTAGAAGTAGAATTAGGAAAACTGAGAGAATCCATATTAAATTTTATAATCTTCCCAATAAAAGTAAAATTACCAATAGAAAGTGAGGTACTGTATTTGTGTTTAACAATAAGGAAACAGAGTGAGGTGCGGGAAGTGGCTACTATGGGCAGTGCTACCCACAGAGGGAGCTGAGAGCCAAATGAAAGGGTTCTAGCAGAATGAAAGGCCTTGTTGGGGTCAGTAACTTATATTTGATTTTACATTGGAAAAGGCTCAGGGTCATTTTAGGACTTTATCTCCACTTTTCAGACTACCAAGTTTTCTAGGGAAAGCCTTGGAGAGAGGGAGTTGCCTTGCTGTGGAAAGGCTGCAAATGGAATTCTAGGATGGTAAGTGAGTGCATTGTTAAAGTGACTGTGAAGGGTGTGCAGATGGATCCCAGAATGGAAGGGTGATGAATTGGGAAGCTGACATGGGTGAGGAAAGAGAGACCAAAGGAGGCTATAGAGATGGCATAAAGGATCAAGAACGGGGACATTAGGAATTTATAGACATATTATGATGTTTTGCAGCTGTTTGGAAAAATCATGATATCTACCAATTGCCTATGTCTCTGCAGAGTCATGTGGTTGAGTGGAGATAAGGGCCACTTGCTTTGTAGGGAATCTCAGAGGCTAAGGAATTAAAAGGATTGTTAAAGGAGCATTAGACGTCTTTAAGTTTGATGACAGAGAATATTATAGGGAAAGGGCTGTGAGGGAGTCCAGAGGGAAGGTGGAGGACAATGACCTGCATTGTCTGTTGAGAGAAGGAGGCTGAAGATTGACTCAGAATGAAGAGAAGCAGCACTCACTGACCAGGGACGGGAGGAGAGTGGAGTCAGATGAGCAATGTTTTAGTTAAGAGAACTTCGAGGATGGAGTGTCAGAGCCAGTGTAACCTGATTTGAATCCTGACTCCTCTAAACACTAACTGGAGGCAACTTCCTCAGCTGCAATTTTCTCATTTGAGAAATGGAGATACTCATTACTACCCATGCTAAGTTGAAAAAAAGCTAGGAAATTCTATGAAAGTGTATATAAATGTCTGGCATATAATGGATGTTTCATAATGGTGCTACTTTTATGGTTTCCCCATAGGGGACTTTGTAACAGAACAGCTGAGGGCAGGAACTGTGGGTTGATATGAGTGAGGTGGAGGCTGGCCCATCTGGACACATTTGTGAACACTGGTAGAGGGAACAGGAGGGAGGAGTGTGCGGTTTATGTGGCAATTGTCATTTGCAGAGACTGGGGGACAGATTAGGGGGACATCTTAGCTAAGAAAGGGCAGTGTATCCTGGTGGTTTTTGGAGAGCTGGGGTAGGGAGCATGGTAGTGGGCTCCAGGCTGGGGCAGGCAGCATCCACCCATGAGCAATCTGCAAACCCAACATGGTGGAAGGAGCACAAGTCCGAGTTCAAAGACCGATGACTAACTGAGGCCTGGCTCTTTCCCTTCAGCTAGCCAAGGGAAGAGAGCCAAGCACATTATCAGAAGAGTCATGTGAAAGTAGTCTGTAGCCTGTGCAGGACTGTGCAGTGTTGATGTGGCAGCCACAAGGGGACAGCCTTGGGGCTGGGTGAGACAGAAATGTGTGCAGATAGAGAGCATCACATGCTAACACGCTACTGAGTTTCTTACACTCTGACCTTGTTTTTTTTTAATGACCTTTTAAGAACAAAACTGAGCTATGGGTATAGAGATTTCCCATCTTCTCCCTGCTCCACCCACCCACAGTTGGCCCCATTATCAACATCACCTACCAGAGTGGTACACTTGTTATAGTTGATGAACTGACATTGATACATCATTATAAGCCAGAATCTGTAGTTTACATTAGGTCTACTCTTGCTGTTATAATTCTGTGAATCTGGACAAACCAGTAGTGACATGAATCCACCGTTAGAGTGTCACACAGAATAATTTCACTTTCCTACATATCCTCCCTGCTCCACTTCATACCTCCTTCTCACTAACCCCTGACAACTGCTAATCTTTTTACCATCTCCAAAGTTCTGCCTTTTCAAGAATGTCTTATGGTTGGAACCATATGTATGTTGCAGCTCCCTTTTTGGCATTCATCAAGGACTCCGGTAACTATAAAAATCCATGTGAGGCAGGGCCTGTTCCCCCTGCTCTAAGAGGACAGCACTGAGGCACTGAGATCACAGGTGCCCTGTTGGAGACTGCGCAGTGGGCGAGGGCTTTCACATCCTCTTCCTAACACTGCGGCCTTCCCGGTGTGGAAGGGAAGAAGGCTGCAGTGTCGGTGACTCATTGTTGTCTTGTTTTTGCCAGGCTTCTCTCTGTGCCCCTGCATGATTTTCTCTTCCTTAAGGGGAAAATGTTCTCTGAATATAGTTGTTTTTCTGCAACTGTTTCAGCCGGGGATTGGATTTTCTCTTTGCTTTAACGCCCCAGTTGAAATACTGATGTCCCCTTTTCTGCCAAATCAGTCCTGAAAGACACACTCCTGTCTCATTGATTCCTCACACCTCCCCTGGCCAGTCACTCGCTGCTGCTGCTGCTTCGTTGCTGACAGTGATGGATTTTCACCACATCCACAGCTTGCAGCCTTCTTCAGCAAGTGATGCTCTCCGCCCTGTCACAGCTTACGGCTCCTTCTCAATACCCAGCTCTCACCCTCAGTCACCTCCTGTACATGTGTTATCCTGTGATTCATTATGTTTAGCTAGCCCGTTTCATAAATGAATTCTCTAACAGAGCGACAGATCCTATAAAAACCCCAGTTCAGTTTTGTTACCAAGTGTAACTGACAGAGAGGAGCATGGAGGAGCACCATCTGAGCTGACATTCTGGGAGGGTAGCACCCACGTCACAAGCATGCCTGTGTGCAGAAGGGCAGTGGGTGTGGATTCTCTGGTGCCACCACTCCTGAATGATCAGGGCTCAGGGGTGCTTTCAGCAAAGAATACAGGGATTTACCTTCAAATCCTGCCTCTTCTCCTATGGGCGCCCTCCTGCTTCAGAGGCAAAGTCCATTCAGTGCCCTGGGGAAGATTTGACCAGAACTCAGCTGGTCCCAGATATGACAAGGATTCCCACGCCTTTCATGTGGCACAGAAGCAGTGGTGACAGTGGCAAACCCTGGGTGTTTCCATGATTTCCTGTTTGGACGAATGACCAGAGTCCAAGAGGAGCTCCTTGATGTATTGCCTCTGGGATCTTTGCACAACCCTGAGACAAACTCCCAATTAATTGATATGGACATATCTGGGAGGTGGCCTCAGCACTGGATTTAAATTGACTTAAAGTATGAAGGTACTTCTGAGAGTTCCTGAAAAATGTGTACTCTGAAAAAAATGCATGATTTTAAAAATATTTTTGATCATTTTGTTGTTTCAAAATATTTCAAACAATACAGAAAAATATAAAGAAGAGTTCAGGGGCCAGCACTGTGGCATAGTGGGTAAAGCTGCCGCCAGCAGTGCAGGCATCCCATATGGGCGCCAGTTTGAGTCTTGGCTGCTCCACTTCCAATCCAGCTCTCTGCTATAGCCTGGGAAAGCAGTAGAAGATGGCCCAAGTCCTTGGGCCCCTGTAACCACGTGAGAATCCCTGAAGAAGTTCCTGGCTCCTGGCTTCAGATTGGCTCAGCTCTGGCCATTGTGGTCATCTGGGGAGTGAACCAGCAGATGGAAGACTGCTCTCTCTCTCTCTCTCTCTCTGCCTCTACCTCTCTAACTCTGCCTTTCCTATAAATAAATAAATCTTTAAAAAAAAGCATTCAATAAGCACACATAGCTTTAATAATCTTTAACATTTTTCCATATTCAGTTCATATATAAATGTTATATACACACATATATGCTGTTTCTCTTGAAATCAGGGTTATTAAAATCACATAATATGGGATTCACGACAAGGATCATAAAGTGAGGAAAGAAGAGTTTTTTTAATATTAGGGGTATAAGTGAATGAAGGCAACATTTATAAATGTCTACATGGTGAGCCAGCATTGTAACATAGTGTGTAAAGCCTCTACCTGCAAGGCCAGCTGCTCTGCTTCCAATCCAGTTCCTTGCTAATGTGAGACCAGGAAGAAGCTCCTGGTTCCTGACTTTAGCCCTACCCAACTCTGGCTGTTGTGGCCATTTGGGGAGTGAACCAAATGATAGAATATCTTTCTCTGTCTCTGTTTCTTCTTCTCTCTGTAACTCTGCCTTTCCAATAAATAAACAAATCTTTTTAAAAATATCTATGTAACAAATAATATGGTATCATGGTATCCACACATTTTAATATAAATATACTAATATGAGAGAAAACATGATGTTTGTCTTTCTGTGTTTGGCTTATTTCACTTAGCATGGTGATCTCCAGTTCCATCCATTTTGTTACAAATGTCAGGATTTCATACTTTTTTATGGCTAAATAATATTTCATTGTGCATATATACCACATTTTCTTTATCTAGTCACCAGTTCTGGACATCTAAGTGGATTCCATATATTTGATATTTTAATTGGACTGCAATCAACATAGGAATGCAAGTATCTCTTTCATATGATGATTTCATTTCCTTTGGATATATTCCCAGAAGGCTGGGTCATATGGTAGATCTATTTTTAGTGTTTGAGACATCTCCATATTGTTTTCTACAATGCCATACTAATTTATATTCCCACCAATAATATATTAGGGTTCCGTCTTCTCTACAGTCTTGTCAGCTTTTTGCTTGTAGGATAAGAGTCATTCACTGGAGTGAGATGATACCTCACTGTAGTTTTTATTTTAATTTCCCTGATGGCTAGTGATACTGAACATCTTTTCATGTATTTGTCAGGTATTTCATTGTTTATTTTGTTTTTGAATTTCTTGAGCTCCTTATATATTGTAGATATTAGTTCTTCATCAGATGCATAGTTTGCAAATATTTTTTCCCATCCTGTCAGTTATCCCTTCACTCTTAATTTTTTCCTTTCTGCTGGCGCCTTGGCTCACTTGGTTTATTCTCTACCTGAGGTGCTGGCATCCCATATGGGCACCAGGTTCTAGTCCCAGTTGCTCCTCTCCCAGTCCAGCTCTCTGCTGTGGCCCAGGAAGTCAGTGGAGGATGGTCCAAGTACTTGGGCCCTGCACCCGCATGGGAGACCAGGAGACAGCACCAGGCTCCTGGCTTCAGATCGGCGTAGCTTTGGCCATAGCAGCCATTTGGGGGGTGAACCAGCGGAAGGAAGACCTTTCTCTCTGTCTCTCCCTCTCACTGTCTATAACTCTATCAATCAAATAAATAAATAAAAAATAAAATAAAATTTTTTTCCTTTGTGTGAGGAAGCCTCTTTGTTTTATATAATCTCATTTTTGCTTTTGTTTTCTGTATTTTGAGGGTCTTATCCAGAAAGTTATTGCCTATCCCAATGTCTTGTAGTGTTTCCCCTGTTTTCCTCTAGTAGTTTTGTGGTTTCACGTCTTAAATTTAGCCTTGATCCATTTTGAGTTCATTTTTGTATAGAGTGAAGAGTAAGGATCTTGTTTCAAATTTCTGCATGTGGAAATTCAATTTTCCTAACACCATTTATTGAAGAAGCTGTCCTTTCTCTAGAGAATGTTTTTGCACATTTGTCAAAGATAAGTTGGTTACAGATGCATGGATTTAATTCTGAGGTTTCTATTCTGATCCACCGTTCTATGTGTTTATTTTTATGCCAGTAACATACTGTTTTGGTTATGAATCCTGTTGTATATCTTGAAATCTGTTATTATGATGCCTCCAGCTTTGTTTTTATTTTAAAAATTGCTTTGGCTATTCAAAATCTTTTGTGTATCCATATGAATTTTAGGATTTTTTTTTCTAATTCTATGAAGAATGTTGAGGTATTTTGATGGGGATTGTGTTGAACCTGCAAATTGCTTTGGGTAGTATGAGTATTTTGAAAACATCAATTTTTTTTGCCTTTTTTTATTTTTGACAGGCAGAGTGGACAGTGAGAGAAAGAGAGACAGAGAGAAAGTCTTCCTTTTCTGTTGGTTCACCCCTAAATGGCCACTGCGGCTGGTGCGCTGTGGCTGGTGCACCACGCTGATCTGAAGCCAGGAGCCAGGTGCTTTTCCTGGTCTCCCATGTGGGTACAGGGCCCAAGGACCTGGGCCATCCTCCACTGCCTTCCTGGGCCACAGCAGAGAGCTGGACTGGAAGAGGAGCAACGGGACAGAATCTGGCACTCTGACCGGGACTAGAACCCGGTGTGCCTGCGCCGCAGGTGGAAGATTAGCCTATTGAGCCACGGCGCCGGCCCAAAAACATCAATTTTTTTATAAAAAGATTATTTATTTATTTATTTATTTGAGAGGTAAAGTTACAGACAGTGAGAGGGAGAGACAGTGAGGTCAGTCTTCCATCTGCTGGTTCACTCCCCAAGTAGCTGCAACAGCTGCAGCTGGGCTAATTCAAAGCCAGGAGCTAGGAGCTTCTTCTGGGTCTTCCACATGAAAGCAGGGACCCAAGCACTTGCACCATCTTCTACTGATTTCCCAGGCCATAGCAGAGAGCTGGATCAGAAGAGGAGCAGCTGGATATGAACTAGTGCCCATATGGGATGCCGGCACTCTGCATGAGGAAACTTAACCTACTACACCACAGTGCTGGCCCTGATATCAATTCTTCTAATCCATGAACATGGTAAGTCTTTTCATTTGTATTTGGGTGTGTTTTAATTTCTTTCATTAGTATTTTGCAATTTTCACTATAGAGGTTTTTCATTTCTTTGGTTAAATTTATCTCAAGGTATTTTACTTTTTTTTTTTTTTTTTTTTTTTTTTTTGGTAGCCACTGTGAGAAGGGTTGTTCTTAAAAGGTCTGTAACAGCCAGATCATTGCTGGTGTATAAAACGCTACTGATTTTTGTTTGTTGATTTTGTATCCTGCAACTTTTCTGAATTCTCTTATCAGTTCTAATTCTCTCTTTGTGAGTCTTTCTGTTTCCCTATATATAGAATCATGTCATCTGTGAGCAGGAATAATTTGACTTCCTCTTTTCTAATTTATGTGCCTTTTATTTATTTGTCTTGCCTAATGGCTCTGGCTAAAACTTTAAGAACTGTAGTGAATAAAAGTGGTGGGAGTGGACAGCCTTGTGAGGTTCTTTTAGTTGATATGCCTCCAGCTTTTCCCCTACCCAATATGGTGTTAGCTGTGAAGTTGTCATGTGTTGCTTTTATTGTATTGAGGTATGTTCCTTCCATACATAATTTGTTTAGGGTTTTTATCATGAAAGGACGTTGTATTTTTATCAAATTCTTTCTTTTCATCTGTTGAGAGCATCATGATTTTTACCCTTCATTCTGATGTGTGATGCATCATGTTTATTGTTTTATATATGTTAAACTCTTTCTGCATACCTGGAATAAATCCTATTTGGTCAGGGTGAATGGTCTTCTTGATGTGCTTTTAGATTTGGTTTGTTAATATTTTGATAAGGACTTTTAATCTATTTTTATCAGGGACATTGGCATATATTTTTCTTTTTTGTTGTATCCTTGTCTGGTTTTGGGATTAAAGTAATGCTGGCCTTATAAAATGAGTTTAGAATGACTGACTCCTATTCAATTGTTTGGAATAGTTTGAGAAGAGTTTATGTTAGTTCTTCCTTAAAAGTTTGGTGCAATTTGGATTTTCTTTGTTGGGAGACAATTACTGATAAACTCTCATTTACTGATTCAACCTCATTCTTGCTTATTGTTCTGTTCAACTTTTCTATATCTTCATGATTCAGTTTTGGTAAGTTATTTCAGATATCTATTTGTTTCTTCTAGGTTTTCCAATGTGTTGGCATATAGTTGTTTGGAATAATTCCTACTAATCCTATATTTTTGTGGTACCAATTGTAATATCTTCTTTCTCATTTCAGATTTTTATTGATTTGAGTGTTCTCTCTTTTTTTCTTAGTCTAGCTAATGGTTTATGAATTTTGTTTATCTTATCAAAGAATCAGCTTTGGAAGATCCAAGATGGCTGAATAGCGGACTAGCCAGACCAACTTAAGCTGCTCTGAGATATGAAAAGAACAAAGGATGTACTATGTTTCCAGGGGTCTGACTGAAGGAAATTTTCAACAAAGAAGTGAAAAACAAAACAACAACCAACCAGCCAAACAAACAAAAAAACAGAGATCCTGTGTGACAAGAGGAGAGAAGACAGAGACAGCATGGCAGTCAGTCAGATGGAGCCGCTAGTTGCCATCTGTGAGCCACCATCTTATACCTTAAGGGGAAGGAATTCCACAGTCACCCACTGACTTTCACTTTAGTCTGGAGAGCTGACAGGGTTCTGAACAACTGCTGGGCTTGGAACATGGAAGCTGCATTGCTTTTCTTTCTTCCCCTCTCTAACCCACACAGAGTGGCATGCGTGGCAGTGAAAAGCTGCACAGTGCTCCTCTATTCTGCTGCTACCAGCATCTTAGTCAGAGTCAGGGTAACATGTGGGGCAAAGAATGGACCTCTGCATCCTGCAACTGTGGGAGGTTTGGGGCATTAGCCCCAGAGCTATGCTCACACGCTCTGCATGAGCTGCGGGATTTGCCTAAGCTACCGGGGGCTAACACCAGAAGCATCCCATAAAAAAATCTACTCCTACCTTGGAAGATCTGGATAATGACCCCATTATACCCTGCAAACCCAGGACTGTAACAATTCATTCTAAATTTCTCAGTGTCACTGGAATCTATCCAGTGGACATAAGGGAGAACCTACCTGCATTCCACCTCTCTGGATTCATACTCTCCACGATAAAATCTCCGGTACACCTTGTAGTCATCCTGTGGGACTAGCACAGGTTTCGCTTCATATCCTGTAGTCCTAGGATTAGGGCTGTTGTTATTATAAGCCACAGCACCAGTTGGACTGTTTTTGAAGGACCTAAGGAAGGTTCCAGCTGTATCACACAGGCCTAGAGCAACAGAAATTGGTGCCACAGGCCTAGCATTACTCAGGCTTCCCAGTAGGACAAGGGGACAACCACTCTTGTCTCTCTCAGCACCAGGAACCAGGCCCTAACTATCACATTCACCAGGATGACTGATACCAAACTTTCTTGGGGCCAAAGATACACACCCAAGAAAATCCTTATTCATCTCAAAGCCACACTTCCATTCCTATGAACTTCAGCAGGATGGTCCACTGTGTCACAGACACAGCTGACATTGATTAAGACAAAAGAAATCACTCAGAGACTACACTTCTGAGCTCACCTAGAACAAAAGGCAAAGCAGAAAACCAACTGATAACCTGCATTCCAGCTAAACCATACATTCTTTCCAATAAAACCTACTTCATAAAGAAGACAGGACGAGTGCAACAGATGGGCAGATGTCAGCATAGACACAGAGAAACAAGGTAGCATGACGCCTCCAAAAGAACTCCAATAATCCTCCAGAATTAGATCCTAAATGGAAGGAAATCTATGAAATGACAGATATAGAATTCAAAATAATGATTGTAAGGAAATTCAATGCAAGAGAATACAGATAGATTAAAGAAATTAGGAAATTCATGACAGACATGAATGAAACTATTACTAGGAGATAGAACTCATTAAGTAGAACCAAATAGAAATTTTGGAGATTAAGTCGTCAGTCAGTGAAATAAAAAAATGTGATTGAGAGCTTTTACAGTGGAATAGACCAAGTGGAAGAAAGAATTTCAGACCTTGAGGACAAGAATTTTGAAATAACCCAGACATGGGAGCTGGTGCTGTGGCGCAGTGGGTTAAAGCCCTGGCCTGCAATACTGGCATTCCATATGGGCACTGGTTTGAGTCCTGGCTGCTCCACTTCTGATCCAGCTCTCAGCTATGGCATGGGAAAGCAGTTGAGGATGGCCCACATTCCTGGGCCCCTGAATCCATGTGGGAGACCTCAAGAAGCTCCTAGCTTTGGATTAGCTCATCTCTGGCCTTGTGGTCATATGGGGAGTGAATTAGTGGGTGAAAGACCTCTCTCTTTCTCTCTGGCTCTACCTCTCTCTGTAGCTCTGTCTTTCAAATAAATAAAATAAATCTTTAAAAAAAAGAAATAACCCAGTCAGATGAAAATAAAGATAAAAGAATTTAAAAGTGATAAAAGTCTATGTGAAATATGGGATATCACTAAATTATCAAATATTTGCATTATAGGTATTCCTGAAGGAGAAGAAAAGGAAGTAGGCATTGAGAACCTAATAAATGAAATAATAGTTGAAAATTTCCCAGGTCTTGAAAGAGACATGGACATCCAGATACAAGAAGCTCTAAGAACCGCAAGCAGACTCAACCGAAAAGGACTTCTCCAAGGCATATTTTCCTCAAGTTGTCAAAAGTTAGAGACAAGGAAAAAATCCTAAAGACAGTAAAAGAAAAGTATCAAATTATATATAAAGGGAAACAAATTAGATTAACATCAGACTTCTCAGCAGAAAACCTACAAGCCAGAAGAGAATGGGATGATATATTCAAGGTCTTTTTTTTTTTTTTTTTAAGATTTATTTTATTTGAAAGACAGAGTTACAGAGAGAGGTAGAGACACAGAGAGAGGTCTTTCATCTGCTGGTTCACTCCCAGATGGCTGCAAGGCTGGAGCTATGCCAATCCAAATCCAGGAGCTTCTTCCCAGTTTCCCATGCAGGTACAGGGGCCCAAGGACTTGCGCCATCTTCCACTGCTATCCCAGGCCATAACAGAGAGTTGGATCAGAAGAGGAGCAGCAGGACTAGAACCGGTGCCCAATGGAATGCCAGCGCTTTAGGCCAGGGCGTTAACCTGCTGCACCACAGCACTGGCCCCTCAAGGTCTTAAAAAGGAAAAACTAACAGGGCCAGCACTGTGGTGTAGTGGATAAAGTCTCCGCCTACAGTGCCAGCATCCCATATGGGTGCCAGTTCAAGTCCCAGCTGCTCCACTTCTGATCCAGCTCTCTGCTGTGGCCTGGGAAAGCAGTAGAAGATGGCCCAAGTCCTTGGGCCCCTGCACCTGCATAGGAGACCTCTAAGAAGCTCCTGGCTCCTGACTTCGGACGGGCGCAGCTCTGGCCATTTTAGCCAATTGGGGAGTGAACCAGCAGATGGAAGACCTCTCTTTCTCTGCCTCTCCTTCTCTGTGTAACTCTGACCTTTAAATAAATTAAGTAAATCTTTACAAAAAAGATAAAAGGAAAACTTCCAACCAAGCATATTATACCCAGTGAAGCTGTCCTTTAAAAGTGAAGGAGAAATAAAATGTTTTCTAAGTAAGCAAAAACTGAGAGAATTCATCACCACCACCAGATCAGCCTTACAAGAAATTCTACAGGGTGTCCTACATTAGAAGTAAACATGAAACACATGTCACCACCAAATTCACTCTCAGTGCAAGTAGAATCATGATCCAATCAACCAAATGACAGGTCTTAATTCTTATCTATCAATAGTAACCTTGAATGTAAATGGATTAAATTGACCAACCAAAAGACTTAGGATGGTTGAATTGATAAAATACAAACAAACAAACAAACAAAAAACCACTTGACACTGCCTACAAGAAACTCACTTCACAAACAAAAATACACATAAAGTGAAAGTGAAGGATTGGAAAAAAAGATATACCAGACAAATGGAAATCAAAATCAAGGGCATAGCTATCCTGGTATCAGATAAAACAGACTTTAAATAAAAAACTGTACAAAGAAATAAATAAGGACATTATATATTGATAAAAGATTCAATTCAACAAGAAGATATAACAATCATAAATATATATGCACCTAACACAAGACCATCCAGATATATAAAACAAATACCATTACACCTAAAGTGAAGATAGACTCCAATACAATAATAGTGGATGACTTCAACACCCCACTGTCATCAATGGACAGATCATCCAGATGGAAAATCAATATATATCAGAGTAGTAGCATACTATCAAATAATGGACCTAACAGACATTTACAGGACATTTCACCCAAAGGCTCCTGAACACACATTCTTTTCATCAGCACATGGAACATTTTTTAGGAAAGACCACATATTAGGCCACAAAGTTTCAGCAAGTTTTTTTAAACTTTTATTTAATAAATATAAATTTCCAAAGTACAGCTTTTGGATTACAGTGAGTTTTTCCTCCCCATAACTTCCCTCCCACCCACAACCCTCTCATCTCCTGCTCCCTCTCCCATTCCATTCACATCATGATTCATTTTCAATTCTCTTTATATACAGAAGATCAATTTAGTGTATATTAAGCAAAGATTTCAACAGTTTGCACCCACACAGAAACACAAAGTGTAAAGTACTGTTTGAGTACTAGTTATAGCATTAATTCACATTGGACAACACATTAAGGACAGAGATCCTACATGAGGAGTAAGTGCACAGTGACTCCTGTTGTTGACTTAACAATTTGACACTCTTGTTTATGGTGTCTGTAATCACCCGAGGCTCTTGTCATGAGTTGCCAGGGCTATGGAAGCCTTTTGAGTTCACCAACTCTGATCTTATTTAGACAAGGTCATAATCAAAGTGGAGGTTCACTCCTCCATTCAGAGAAAGGTACTTCCTTTTTTGATGGCCCATTCTTTCCACTGGGATCATACTCGCAGAGATCTTTCATTTAGTTTTTTTTTTTCTTTTTGCCAGAGTGTCTTGGCTTTCCATGCCTAAACTACTCTCATGGGCTCTTCAGCTGGATCTGAATGCTTTAAGGGCTGATTCTGAGGCCAGAGTGCTATTTAGGACATCTGCCATTCTATGAGTCTGCTGTGTATCCTGCTTCTCATGTTGGATTGTTCTCTCCCTTTTTGATTCTATCAGTTAGTATTTGCAGACACTAGTCTTGTTTATGTGATCTCTTTGACTCTTAGTCCTATCATTATGATCCATTGTGAACAAGTTTAAAAAGTTTGGAATTATACCACATGTCTTCTCAGATCATAAAATAATCAAACTAGAAATCAACAACAAGAGGAGCAATAGAACATTCATAAATACTTGGAAATTAAACAACAAGCTGCTGAATGATGAATGAGTCATTGAAGAAATTAAAAAGGAAATCAAAAACTTTCTTGAAATAAATGAAAATGAAAACATAACATATCAAAACCTGTGGGATACAGCAAAAGCAGTATTAAGAGAGAAGATGATATCATTAAGTGCTCACATTAAAAAAAGAGAAATGTCTCAAATAAAAGATCTAATGATGCATCTTGAATACTTAGAAAAACAAGAACAAATCAAACCCTAAATCAGCAGGAGGCAAGAAATAATAAGGATCAGAGCAGAAATAAATGAAATTGAAACTAAAAATACAAAAGATAAACAAAACAAAAAGTTGGTTTTTTGAGAAGATAAACAAAATAAATAAACCCCAACCAGACTAACAAAGAAAAACAGAGAAAATACTCAAATCAATAAAATTAGAGATGAAAAAGGAGACATTACAACTGACACCAGTGAAATACAAAGGATCAAAGGGACTGCTATGAAGCACTATATGAAATGGATAACTTCCTGGATATATGTAACCTACGAAGATTAATTCAACAAGATAAAAACAACCTAAACATATCCATAATAAGCAATGACATTGAAGCAGTAATCAAAAGTGTTCCATCAAGGAAAAGTCTGGAACCTGATGGCTTTACCACTGACTTCTACAAAACAATCAAAGAGGAAATAATTCCAATATTATTCAAACTATTATAAAATATTGAACAGGATAGAACTCTGCAAAACTATTTTTATGAGACCAGCATTACTTTGATACCAAAACTAAAGGCATGATATGAAAACTACAGATTTACATCCTTAATGAGCATAGATACAGAAATTCTCAACAAGATACTAGCAAATTGAACCCAAAACCAGATCAAAAATCATATATCGTGAGCAAGTGGGATTTATCCAAGAAATTCAAGGGTGGTTCAACATTTGCAAATCAATAAACATCATAAATTGCATCAATATAATGAAGAGCAACAACCATATAGTCATCTCAGTAGATGCAGAGAAAGCATTTGACAAGTTTCAACTCCCCTTCATGATAAAAACCCTCCACAAATTAGGAAAGGAAGGAACATCTCCATTTCTTTATCTCATTTATGTCTTGCACTGATTTCCTAATTTCATTTAACTGTTTACTTGCATTCTCTTGTATCTCTTTGAGTAACCTTAAAAAAATTCTTTTGAACTCTTTTGAGGCATCATCTTGCCTTGTTTTTTCATATTTTCTATGTTCCTACACCAATTTCTGTACATTTGGGGATCAGTTGTTTATATTACCTTTAGAGGATGGCTTTGCTGATTAAAAGCTTTTTCCTGAAGATGTGCCTTTGTTTATTGGTTTGGTAGACTACTTTGGCTTTAGTTCTACTTGGATCTCATAGTGCAGTCTCCCTATAAATTTATTTGCTATAGTTGATGATAGTAGTAGTAGAGATCTGGAGTGCTCCTGTAGCTTCGTGCTGTTGATTAGGTCCCTGTCATACAGGTCCCCAGCTGTTTCCTGAAGCAGGGAGCAGAATCAGGAGTTTCTTAGTTGTTGAGAGTACATGCTTCTGCTGTGGGTGGGCCCAGCACGTAGACTCTGAACCAATATCCAAGTCTGGAGCTGGCATTGCAAGGTCATCACTGGCTGTAGGAGCTGGATGTTCTTACAGACTCCCAGCTTCTTCCTGGCTCCAGAGCCCCATGAGTCACTTTAATGCTTGATGGAGGAGGTGGGCCCCACAGATGTTTGAGAGTGGCTGGACCTGTGAGAGTGACTTTGCCTCTAGGAAAGCAGAAAAGGCAGTCCTAGGCCATTCTCCATAGACTTCTTGCTGAGCTGGGTGGGGTACTGGAACACCATGTAGCTGCAAGCAAGCAGCAATGTAGTAGCCTTGGGTCAAACATAGAAACTCGGCAGCTTCTGCGGGGGTCGCTGGAGTTCCTTCCCTGGGCCTGGACAAAGCACAGAAACTCTGGGTCAGAGACTCCAACAAATGAATGATGTACTGGACTGGGTCTGCCATAAAAGCCCAGGCCAAAGCCCCGAGTGAAGCTCCGTGTGCTGCCTTAGGTAAGGTATGGAGAGCCTGGTTCGAAGCTCTGAGTGAGTACACTGCGTGCTATGCTAGATGTAGCATGGCAAGCCCAAGTGAAAGCCCCCAGCCATTGTTTTGGATGGGGTCAGAAAGTCCAGGCAACTGTTTGTGAAAGGAGCAAGAGTCTAGAGCGATGCCTGAGGAAAAGCACAGAATCTTTGGCTACTGTCAGTGGGAGGGGCTGGATCTGAACAGTGCAGAGCTTAGCCTGCGGGCCCTTCTCTGTGCTGCTGTTGGGAGCAGGCTGGTTCACTGTTTAGAGTGAATGCATGGTCCTGGGAAAGTTCACTCTCCCAAATGTGCACACTGTCCAGAACATGTGCACATTCCCTGTTCTGTGCTCACACTTAAATACAAGAACTGACCCTAGTGCAGAGGGAGCTCTGAGCCTCCATAGGCAGACTGAGGAGGGGCACAGGGATGCTGTCTGAGTCCAGGTGTGCACACATTCTAGCAGCAACCACTGATACTTCAAGTGGTCAGGGCATGGAGGCAGAGGGGAAGAGGAAAATCCTCAAATCTCAGAGTGCAGTGTCTTACTTGGAGGATCTTAGGGTCTGGATGTCCCAGCTGCCCTGTTCCCGCTGCCCTCTGTGGTGCAGAGCAAAGTGCGGGTTAAAGTGCTGTGGTCACTGTTGCTCTTTTGGGTTTTCTTGGATCTTTGAGACTCAACCTTCCTTGCTAGAATGTGGGGGTCCTTCGAAAGAAGATATGCAAGGGCTGCTGTCTCCCACTACAGTATGGCTTCTGACATTGACTCCTTTCTCAAGGTGGTGTCGCACTTCTGCAGCCTGCTCTCTGAGGGCTGGTGGAGGGGACACCATGTTCCTCCTCTGAAGCAGTGGGGCCCTGAGTTTCCTGGGAGCTCTCCTTGCTGAGCTGCTCATCAGTGGTGACCGAATTCTGGGCCCTGCTGAGGCTCTCCTGCTCACCCTGTCCCCTGCAACATGGGACTAGCATTCAATCACCACCAATGGCTTTGTTCTTCTTTCTATACTGCTGTTCCTGGTCTCTGTTTCCAACTATGCTCCCACCGTTCCCTTAGTCCTTTGGGTACACTTCCTTGGGCCCTCATCTTGAGATGTAGCTGATTTGAATCTTCTCTGTTAGGGGAGGAGGTGAATGCTGACTTCTCTCTTTGGCCATCCCATCAGAATCTTTTTCAAAGATCTTTAAGTCCCTTCATATGTGGCATTCCTCTATATCAGAATCCATGGACAGATTCATTCCTGATACACCTTTCTAAAAATTAATTCAAATCCTATTACTTTTATTGTCATCCAACTTGAATGATCTTTTATTGATTTTTATTTTTCTTGAAAACAGAGATATTAATATCACAAAGTTAAGGATTAAAAATATGGAACACTTCATGAATTTGTATGTCATCCTTGCTTGGGGCCATGCTGATCTTCTCTGTATCATTCCAATTGTAGTATATGTGCCAGAGAAGCTAGTACCCTGTTACTTCTTTTTTTTTTAAAGACTTTTATTTATTTTTTTGAGAGGTAGAGTTACATACAGTGAGGGGAAAGACAGAGAGGTCTTTCATCCACCAGTTCACTCCCCAAATGGCTGCAATGGCAGGAGCTGCGCTGATCCAAAGCCAGAAACCAGGAGCTTCTTCCTGGTCTCCCACATGGGTGTAGGGGCCCAATCGCCTGGGCCATCTTCTAATGCTTTCCCAGGCTGTAGCAGGGAGCTGGATCAGAAGAGGAGCAACTAGGACTAGAACCAGTGCCCATATGGGATGCTGACGCCTCAGACAGAGGCTTAACTTACTGAGCCACAGTGTTGGCCCCATTGCTGCATCTTAAACCTGACCACAGAACTGTCCAGGACCTGGATCTGTCTCAGCCCTAGACATTCCCAGTTCCACGTTTATTTTCCAACATGGCTAAGAGCTTGCATTTACTAGCAGTACTGATTTTGTACTTCAGTGCATTTGCACAGGACACTGGAGACAGTGCTTCTGAACCAATCCATTTGTGTGTGGCTTAGAGTGCCCTGGACTGTGTGACCTCACCGCACCCACAGCAGAAGTGGCCTGACATAAAAACTCTGCTCAATAGGGCTTCTCAATTTCGGATGAAGCCTGGCCAACAGATTCCTTCTTTTGGCAAATTTGAATGCAATGAACGGAAAATCAACAGACAGTAGGATGAAAAGAAGCCAAGATGTACAGGGAAAATGTGGTAGGCAGAAGCTCAGTAGTAGTAAACACCATGAAGACGAAAACCATAGGAAATGAGGTAAAAAGAGCAGTGTCTGGAGTTGGGGAAACAGGAGAGAGAGGA
The DNA here is from genome assembly GCF_964237555.1 of Oryctolagus cuniculus. Taxonomy (NCBI): domain Eukaryota; kingdom Metazoa; phylum Chordata; class Mammalia; order Lagomorpha; family Leporidae; genus Oryctolagus; species Oryctolagus cuniculus. The sequence goes on from NC_091432.1 coordinate 100,793,742, forward strand.
AGAGGGAGAGGGAGAGGGAGAGGGAGAGAGAGAGGGAGAGAGAGAGAGAGGCAGGCTTAACCATCCGTGTGATGGATCACTTTGGATCCACTTCGAGGAGAACCCATGAAAACTGAGTGCTAAGAATTGTGTTGATTTCTGAATGTTCTAAATGAGATCTGAGTATCTTGATGTAGAGATAGATTTCTGTTCCTTCTGTACTTTTGCATGAAATCCTTATTAGCAGAACTAATCTTTTAGTCTCATTCTGGAAACATTTTAACAGTTCTGAGGTCCCCTCTGCCTAGATTACTTTTTTCTCTTCCACTCATGGTTAACTATGAGTCTTACCTTAAAAGTCAGCTCAATGGGCTGGTATTTTGGCACAACATGTTTAAGCCACTGCCTGCAGTGGTGGCATCCCATATGGGTGTTGGTTAGACTCTTGGCTGTTCTGCTTCCAATCCAGCTCTTTGCTAATGTGCCTGGGAAAGCAGCAGAAGACGTTCCAAGTTCTCGGGCCCCTGCACCCACATGGGAGACCCAGGTGGAGTTACAGGCTTCTGGCTTCAGCCTGGCCCAATCCCAGTCACTGTGGCCTGCTAGGGAGTGAACCAGTAGATGGAAGATTCTCTTTCTCTCTCCTTTTTTCTCTCTCTCTCTTCCTCTCTCCTTCTCTCACTCTTTCCCCTCCCTCCATCCTTTCCTTCCTCTATCTCTGCCTTCAAATAAATTAATAAATATTAAAAAATATTCAGTTCAGGTGCTCTTTCTCCTTAAGCCTTCCCCAGTCCCTGTGGGCTGCTCTAACAATATACTCATACGATAGAGTAAGTAGCTTGTCAACAGTAGGGCTTTTTTCCCTCCCAGCCATGGAGGCTGGGAAGTCTAACATGAAGCCGTCAGCTGTTGAGTGAGCACTGTTTTTCCCACAGCCTTCTTGCTGTGTCTCACCTGGAGGGAGGGAAGGGCTCGGTCTCTAAAGTCTCTTTTGTGAGGACACCAAGCCCATGGATCACTAGAAGGGAAATGGATCCACTTTCAGGAGAACCAAGGAAAACTGTGTGCTAAGGATTGTGCTGCTTCCTGAATGTTCTAAATGAAATGTGGCTATCCTGATGTGCAGTTAGGTTTCTGTCTCTTATTTCCTTGTGCCCATTTGCATTAAATCCTTATTACCAGAAGGTAATTCATTAGTCTCTACCCTCACATTGCTGGGTAGTGTTCATTCAGCACATGAATTTGGAGGGAACGCAGACAATCGGACCATAACATCTCCTCTGTCTTTCTCTGGGCTTCTTGTGCTGTGCTCCCTAAGACTGTGAACATCTCCATCCCTGTCCTTGTCTCACTGTGTTTTGTCACCTATTTATCATTCCAATTGGATGTCTACCTCTGGGTGGCAGGGATTACATCTTACTTGTTTTGTAATGCAGCTGGTAAATGTCAGAACTTGACTTTGGACTCAGATCTTTTTACCACTAACCTCTTTACTGCTGCCTTATCCTGTTTCTCAGTACATTATTTCAGCAAGAGATTTTTCATAACACCTTAACTCTCCTATAAGTTTAGGCATCTGTATTTGATGAAATCTGTCTACACCTCAGAGTAAGACAGTTATTTATAACTCTCAGGTTTGCTTGCTAATTTATTAGCTAAAAAATAAAATAGTCATTTCTTGCTGAGGAGTAGTAAGACTAAGATGTTTATGGCTAAACAAATCTTTAAAATCTCTTCCTAGTTGCAAACCATGCCAAGATATAGCAAGCACACATGGCAAAAAGGCTCAGATATTTATTTATAGTGGGCTATGAATGAATGGGATAAATAAGATTCTGGAATCTTGGCTACAAAAAAGCAAAACATAGACAGGAGGAGGAAGGGGGGAATCCACCAGCAGGGAGGGACTGGGCTGTGGAATGAATGGTCCCTCCTGGGGAACCTGAGAGTGATACCTCCTGTAATTCTGCACTGTTGATGCCTTACTTGATTTACCCTAGTCATGGCCTTATCAATGGATTTGTTTCAGAACCTTAAAAAAAGCACTCTTAATGGGTATTTTTATGCCTTTGTGATTAGAGTATTTTTTAAAGGTTTATTTTAAAGGCAGAGTGACTGCGAGGAAGAGACAATGTGAGAGAAAGAGAGATTTATTTTCCTCCCACTGGTTCATTCCCCAAATGGCTGTAACAGCCAGGGCTGGTCCAGGCTGAAGCCAGGAGCCAGGAACTACATCTGGGTCTCCCATGTGAATGGCAGGGGTCCAAATACTTGGGTCATCATCTGCTGCTTTCCCATTAGCAGGGAGCTGGATTGAAAGTGGAGCAGCCAAGACTCAAACTGGCATTCCAGTGTAGGATGGCAGCATTACAAGCAGTGGCTGAACACATCGTGCCACAATGCTGACCCCATGATGGAGGTAGTTTAAGAAGCAGATAGTGACTATCTTGTTTCCTGCAATGTCCCCAACACCTAGTACAATGCCTGGCACATTGTCAGCATCAAATGATTAATTATGAGTGTTTTTTAAAATGAGTCACTTAGGGAGATCTGGGGAAACCAAGTAGATTCAGCAATGAACTGTCAATATTTTTCAGAACAGACAAGAAAAAATAATGTGCATTTTAGACTACATGACTTAGATTAGAAGAGAGACAGATCATTACATCTCCAAAACAAGGATGGGTTTAAAACTATGTTATTCTCTAATGAACTTTCGCAAGGAAAACACTAGCATTTAAATTAATTAGTTTAGGCTACTTTAGGGGACCAGGTGAGATGGACTTTGGAAGAATCTCCACATCTTTATTCTGTTATTATTTATCAATTCATTTTCCAGTAATCATTTATAAAACAAATACTTGATGTCATAAATGAAATGGCTTAATAATGCAGTAATTGAAGGCCTGGGTCTCGCTCTAAGAACTTTGAGAAGGTGATGGTATTATCGGACAGACTCTTGCTCTTGGGCAGGATTTAGCATCATACACGAAGAGCTCTTGGATCCTATGTGATCAGGGCTGGTGGTTGACTGCTTAAGTGAAAAAGATGATTAAAGTTAAAAGCATAAACATCATTCATCAGTTTTCCTAGAAAAGTTATTTTAACTTAAAATGTATAAATGTGCATTTATTTGCTGACCTTTTGACACTAAGCCAAAAATTATAGGTACATCATTCTGGAGTTTAGCAGTTTCTTCCTCTTTTCTGTTTCTTTCTTTCTTTCTAGATTTATTTATTGGTGTATTTGAAAGGCAGAGGTGAGAGAGAGGGAGAGAGAAGAGGAAGGTAGAGAGACAAAGAGAGAGAGAGAGAGAGAGAGATCCATTTTCTACCCACTGGTTCACTTTTCAAATGGTCACAACAGCCAGGTCTGGAACAGTGCAAGCCAGGATGCTGGAACTCTATCTGGGTCTCCTGTGTGGGTGGCAGGGGCCCAAGGAGCCATCTTCTGCTGCCTTCCCAGGGCATTAGCAGGTAGTTGGATCAGAGCCAGGGCAGCAGAACTCAAATTAGCACTCCAATATAGGATGGTGGTGTTAACGAGCTGTGGCTAAACGTGCTACACCACAATGCTGACCCCAGCATTACCTTTCTTACATAGTTGTGTCCACAGGGCATCACCGGCAACTTCTGGTTTCAGTATCTGTAAACAATGCCTTTAGAGGAAATTGAATACCCTTGGAGACAGCTTAAACAGGCCTGAACTGTGGGTTTATCCAATATCTATTACTATTATGGCAACTATTAGGTGACCTGCTCTTGAGTTTGAAGAAAGGGGCTGCGGAGGCCAGGGATTGTGTTTCACTGCTGCATAGGCTTTCTGACTGCATACAGGAGAAACCAATCCAGGAAGAGGCTGCCCGAGACTGACTCATTAATCCCGTTTGTTTGCCTTCCAATGTACCCTGTGAACATCAAGGTTCTTATTTCCTTTGATTGCCTCTCTGCACTTTGTCTGTTCCTCATCATTAAGAGTTATAACTAGGGGCTGGAGCAAGATAGTGGCTGAGTAAGATGCACTGGTGATTGTCTCCCCACCGAGACCCTGGTTGGAACAGTTATGTATGTGCCAAGCCACCTTCACAAGAGCAGAAGAAGGCACTCCACAGTGCCTGGTTTAACTATAATAAAAAGAAAAGTTAAACTGAAGAACATAGGAAGAAAAGGGTTTTCTGTGTCATCCCTGCCCTAGCTTCAAGTAGGACAGTGTGGAGAGGAAGAGGGTGTTAGACTTGAATCTCAGTCCTTAGATTGGGGGTCCTTGTTCCAGGCCCACTTATAAAGTTGAGAATTAGACAGGGCCCTATGGCTCCTGTTTCTGGCCCTGTACTTTCTTTCTTTTTTTTTTTTTTTTAAGATTTATTTTATTTATTTGAAAGAGTTACAGAGAGAGGTAGAGACAGAGAGAGAAGTCTTCCACCCACTGGTGCATTCCCCAGATGGCCGCAATGGCCGGAGCTATGCTGATCCGAAGCCAGGAGTCAGGAGCTTCTTCCAGGTCTTCCACGTGGGTGCAGGGGCCCAAGGGCTTGGGCCATCTTCTACTGCTTTCCTAGGCCATAGCAGAGAGCTGGATTGGAAGTGGAGCAGCCAGGACTAGAATTGGCGCCCGTATGGGATGCCGGTGTTTCAGGCCAGGGTGTTAACCCGCTGAGCCACAGCGCTGGCCCCAGCCATGTACTTTCAAACTGAGTTATTAGGTTCTCCTTGGCCATTTGGCCAAGAAGTTGTATCTATTACATTTCCCCTGACCTCCAGTTAATAGAGGAGCAGGACTCCAGGTGCTAGGAAGTTGAGGTGGAGGGGAGAGGGGTAGTATGAGCTTAGAACTTTGCCTTGAAGCTCAGTACTGGGCCTACTAAGGTAAGACCCAGTACCGTATAAAGCCAGAAGGACTCTATTGCCAGGTGAGCGTCTGTAGACATAGCCATTGGATCTGCATCAAAGGAGACTGGTACCCATGTGGGATGCCTTGTTTTCACTTGTACTACTGCCAGCCTAATGCAGGCTTGTTAGGTACCCCCAAGACCATGTAGGGCCCAATGACTGTGAGACTAGGGTACAACCCAACTTAGTGTCAGCTATACTGCCAACGAATCATCTTCACCACCCTTCCCCCAATCTCTGGTGTCTCAGATGAGGAGTATTTTAACTTCGGGAGAGTAGGGCAGGAAAATGACATCAGAGCTTTGCCTTGAAGGAGAGGGTCAGTTCCACTGCAGTGAAATCCAACACCAGATGGAGCCCAGAGGGCCCTTTCCCCAGGCCGGTACCTGTAGATAGAGACCCAACACTAGATAGAGACTCTAGAGCTGCCCCAGCATCAGGTGGCTATCAGGTGGTAGGACAGGTGAGTATTATCCCCAGTTTTACATGGGCCTGCACTTCATCTGCAAGACAGTGCAGGTACCTGTGTCTGCAAGAGTCAGGCACAATAGAGGTTAGTGACACCCTGGGTAACCAAATGACAGCTTTCACCACTCCTCCCACAACTGTGAGCAGACAGCAAGGAGCCAAACTCTAGCAACTGGCAAATGGGGCACCAAAGTGAGCACAGGACTGCATCTTAGAGCTGGTAAAACCCCCACTAGGAAGATGCTGATGGTCTCTGACCCTAGGCTAGTGCCTGCAATGGAGCCTCTGGATCTGTACCCATCTTATGTGGAGGTCCATAATAGCAGTGAGTTGGTCTTATATCCTAATCAGCGTCAACTGTGATTGGTTGTAGTGGCCTCAGCCTGCAAGACCATGTCAGCAGCAATTGGCCCTTAGCAAAATGAGCCTTGTCCCTCACCTGTGCTGTGCTGATCTTGGAGGACTGTGGGCTGTGAGTGTGATCTAGCATTGTGGAATACATAGGCACAGGACTCCTTACTCATTCCTCCACCAAGTCTAGGCAACATATCAAGGAGCGAGTAATTGCCTGCTTGGGGGAAAAAAAGGTAGCTGATGCCCAGACATTGTGTAGCAACCTGGGGCTGGCAGTCTGGGGACCTGCATGCCCCTGCTGGACTTCAAGCTAGTGATACTGTAAGCATGACCACACCCCGGCCAATATCTGGACCTGAGCATTCCCTTTGAGACTCTGGACAGAGTCTTAACTCCAGCTACTGTGCTCTGAGAGGCAGTGCCCTGGCAACTATACACCCACTTGCTGGGACTAAAAAGAGTGTCCCCACCCTCACGGCTGCTGTTATTCACTACAGTGGAAGAAGATATGGGGGGCACACAGTAGCACTCAAAGATACAGAAATAAATGAAATACAAGCTAAAAACACAATATACAAGGTGAATGAGAGGTTTTTAAAAAGATAAACAAAATTGATAAACATTTGGCTAGTTTTACTAAGAAAAAAGGTAAGACTCAGTTAACTCAGTTAAATAACATCAGAAATGAAAACAGGAGATATTTAAGTTGGTACCACAGAAATACAAAGGAACACTAGGGGTTATTATGAAGAGTTTCATGCAAAATATAGGACAACCTAGAAGAAATGCATAAATTTCTGGATACATATAACATGCAAAAATTGCACTATGAAGACGTGGAAAGCGTGAGCAGACTAATCATGAGCATGAGCTAAATTGAATCAGTAATCAAAAGTCTCCCAGCAAAGAAAAGCTCAGGACAGATGGCTTCCAAACTGAATTCTACCAAATGTTTATTTTTAGTATTTATTAGTTTATTTTAAAGTCAGAGTTATAGACAAGGGGAGGGAGGGAGGGAGGGAGGGAGGGAGGGAGAGAGAGAGAGAGAGAGAGAGAGAGAGAGAGAGAAAGAGAAAGAGAAAGAGAAAGAGAAAGAGAAAGAGAAAGAGAAAGAGAAAGAGAAAGAGAAAGAGAAAGAAATTGTGTATCTGCTGGTTCATTACTCAAGTGGCTACAAAGGCCTGGGCTGAGCCAGGCAGAAGCCAGGAGCCAGGAGCTTCATCCAGGTCTCCCATATAGGTGCAGGGAACCAAACGCCTGGTCCATCTTCCATTGTTTGCCCAGGCCATTAGAGGGAGCTGGACCAGAAGCAGAGCAGCTGGAATATGAACTGGTACATAGGATACCTGTATTGCAAGTGGCAGCTTTACCTGCCATACCACAATGCCAGCCCTTCTACCAAACTTTTAAGGAAAGACTAACATCATTTCTTCTCAAACTGTTCCAAAAATTTAAAAGGAAGGAGCCTGTCCACGCTTATTCTATGAGGCTTGCATTTCCTTGATTCCAAAACCATATATGGACACAATAAAAAAAAAAAAAAACCACTGTAGCTCACTATCCCTGAAGAACATAGATGAAAAACTTCTTAACAAAAGACTAGCAAATTGAGTCATTGTGTATCAAAAAGATTATTTACCATGACCAAATGGAATTTATCACAGGGATGCAGGAATGGTTTAACATACACAAATAAATATAGTCACAGGATGAAGGTTAAAAATTATATGATCTCTTCAAAAGGTGTAGAAAATTTGTTTGATAAAATGCAACATCCATTTGTGATAACAACTTTGAGCAAATTGGTTACAGAAGAAATATACCTCAACGTAATACAGGATATGTATGACATACCACAGCTAATAATATTGAATGGGGCAAAGGTGAAAATATTTCCTCTAAGCAGCCCACCTAGCAAACTCATAGAATGACAATCAATTTAAATAGCACTCTGACCTCTGAATCAGCCCTTAAAGCATTCTGATCTGGCTTAAATGTCCATGAGAGCATTTCAGGCATGGAAAGCTAAGACATTGTGGCAAAAAAATGACCTACATGAAGGATCTCTGTGATAGAGACCCCAGTGGAAAGAAATGGCCATCAAAGAAGGATGTACTCTTCTATGAAGGAAGGAGAAAACTTCCACTTTGCTTATGGCCTTGTCTAAATACTGACAGAGGTTGTGGATTCAAAAGGCTTCAATAGCCTTGGCAGCTCATGTCAAGAGTCTTGGGTGATCACTGATGTCATACATAAGAGTGATAGTTATTAAATTAACAACAGGTGTCACTGTGCACTTCCCATGCAGAACTTCTATCCTCAATGAATTGTATCATGAGAATTAGCTGTAAAACTTTTTCTCAGTTTTGTGTGTGTGTATATGTGTGTGTGTGTTTGTGCAAATTGTTGAAATCTTTACTTGGTATAGAGTTTGTCTTCTGTATATAAAGTTAATTGAAAATGAATCTTAGTGGAGAATGGGACTGGGAGTGGGAGAGGGAGGAGGAGGTGGGCTGGGAGTGGGGGTGGGAGTGCGAGTATGGTGGGAAGAATCACTATATTCCTAAAGTTGTACTTAGGAAATTTGTATTCCTTAAATAAAAGGTTTCTTTGGGAAAAATATTTCTTCTAAAATCTGGAACAAGATAACGATCTCCACTCTCACTGCTCTCACTCAATATAATACTGGAAATTTTAGCCAGAACAATTAGGCAAGAAAGAAATAACATATATACAAACACAAAAGGAAGAAGACAAATTCTCTGTATTAGAAAATCTAAAGATTTCACCTAAAGGCCTTATAAATTGATTCAGTAAAGTTTCAGGATACAAAACAAACATACAAAAATCAGTAGCATTTTTATTTTTTAAGAAAACTTTTATTTAATGAATACAAATTTCATAGGTACAGCTTTGGGACTATAGTGGTTCTTCCCCCAATACCCACCCTCCCACCCCCACTCCCATCCAACCTCCTACTCCCCTTCCATTCCATTCTTCATTAAGATTCATTTTTAATTAACTGTATATACAGAAGACCAATTGTGTACTAAGTAAAGATTTCAACAATTTGCATCCCCCCCCCCCAAAGCATAAAGTACTGCATGAGAACAAGTTTTACAGTTAATTCTCATAGTACAACACAATAAGGACAGAAGTCCTATCTGGGGAGTAAGTGCACAGTGCCTCCTGTTGTTGATTTAACAAGTAACACTCTTATTTTTGATGTCAGTGATCACCCAAAGCTCTTGCCATGAGCTGCCAAGGCTATTGAAGCCTTTTGAGTCCACAAATTCCATCAGTATTTAGACAGGGTCATATGCAAAGTAGAAGTTCTCTCCTCTCTTCAGAGAAAAGTACAACCTTCTTTGATGGCCCCTTCTTTCCACTGGGGTCTCACTCACAAAGATCCTTCATGTAGGTCCTTTTTTGTCACAGTGTCTTGGATTTCCATGCCTGAAATGCTCTCATGGGCTTTTTAGCCAGATCTTAATGCCTTAAGGGCTGATTCTCAGGCCAGATTGCTGTTTATCTTCCTTTAGTTCTAATAATACTCACACTTGTGGGGCTGGTGCCATGGTGCAGTTGGTTAATCCTCTGCCTGCGGTGCTGGCATCCCATATGGTCGCCAGTTCTAGTCCTGGCTGTTCCACTTCCAATCCAGCTCTCTGCTGTGGCCTGGGAAAGCAGTAGAGGATGGCCCAAGTGCTTGGGCCCCTGCACCCACGTGGGAGACCAGGAAGAAACACCTGGCTCCTGGCTTCGGATTGGTGCAGCTCTGGCTGTTATGGCTATTTGGGGAGTGAACCAAAGGAAGGGAGACTTCTCTCTCTCTCCCTCGCACTGTCTGTAACTCTACCTCTCAAATAAGTAAATAAAATCTTTAAAAAAATACTCATACTTGCTTTATATATTTAGCTGCTCTAATATTAGGTACACATATAATTATAATTGTCATTCTCTCTTGCTGGATTGATTCCTTATTATATAATAACCTGTCTTATCTCTTTTTTCTATTTTCATTTAAAGTCTATTTTATTTGATATACCTACAGCTATTCCTATTTCTTTTTTACTCAATTTGCATGGAATATCTTTTTTTTGTAGGGCAAGAAGAAACATTTTAGTTTCATTCTTAATTTAGTTAAATATAATTAATCACCAAAGTTATTGAATTCTTTTAGGATTTTGGTTTTCATAGCATCTCTTAATATAATTTTTTCTTGAGTTATGAGTAATTATGAATCACTTGTTCAAAATAGCTACACAAGTAGTAAAATACCTTAGAATAAGCTTAACCGAGGAAGTGATAGATCAATGTAAGGAAAATTATAAAACACTACTGAAATAAATTGAGTAAAACACATACAAAAGAAAATGGAAAGACAGGGGGTGGGTGTTGTGTGCACAAAGCCCTGATTACGAATCTCACATCCTGTGTTAGACTGCCTGGGATCCAATTCCACCTCTGCTTCTGAGCTATCATCTTGCTAGTGTACATCCCAAGAAACAGCATATGATGACTTACGTACCAGTCCTTGCCAACCATGCGAAAGACCTGGATGGAGTTACTGGCTCCTGAATTTGCTTGACTTTGGCCTGGCCCAGTACTGGCTGTTATAGTCATCTGGGGAGGTAAACTTGCTGAAAGATTTCTCTCTCTCTCTCCACCTTTCAAATAAAAGAACAAAAAAAAAAAACATTTAAAACATATAGAGAACTGCCATGTTCATGGATTAAAATGTCCATGCTACCCAAATTGATTTACAGATTTTATAAAATGTACATCAAAATTCCAATGGCATTTATTACAGAAATATAAAAAAATCTTAAATACATGTGGGAGCATAAAAATACCTAGAATGGCCAAAGCAATCTTGAATAATAAAAAACAAAGCTGGGGACATCACAATATCTCATGTTAAGACAAGCTTCAGAGTGACTGTAACCAAAACAGCATAGTACTGGCATAAAAACAGACACAGAAAACAGTGGAACCTAATAGAGAGCCTAGAAATGAATCCACACATATACAGCCAATTGGTTTTCAACAAAGATGCTGAAAATACTCACTAGAGAAAGAACTGTTTCTTTAATAAATGGTTCTGGGATAACTGGATATCCATAGGCAGAATATTGAACCTAAATACCTCCATGCCAAGCATATACAAAAATCGACTCAAGATGGGTCAAAGATCTAAATGTTAAGACTTAAATCTTTGATATTACTACAATAAAATATAAAGAAAACACTTAAAGACATTGGCATAGGCAAGGATTTTTTTAGATAAGATCCCCTAGTCACAGGTAATAAAAGCAAAAATAGATAAATAAAATTGTATCAAACTAAAAAACTTCTGCACAGCAAAGGAAACAATCAACAGAGTGAAGCAACAGCCAACAGAATGGGAGAAAATATATGCCAACTACTCATCTGACAAAGAATTAATTTTCAGACTATGTAAGAACTCAAAGAACTCAACAACAAAAATATGAACATCCCAGTTAAGAAATGGGCAAAAGATATGAATAGACATTTCGCAAAAGGAGAAATACAAACAGACAGCAAATATATTAAGAACTGCTCAATATTATTAGCTATTAGGGAAATGCAGAGCAAAACTACAATGAGTTATCTTTTTCGTCTGGTTAGATTGGCTGTTATGAAAAAGGCAAACCAACCAACCAATAAACAATACACAGAAGAAACAAATGCTGGCAACACTGTTGGTGGGCATATGGATGGATAATTCAAACACGTGCTTGTTACTTGGCCAAAGTCTTACTCTGCTATTGATGAGGCAAAGGCTCTACTTTCTTATGGAGAAATAACACAGGTTTTATTTAATCTTTTTAAAGAGCACCTTTGGCAACTATATGGCTCTACTTACTTTTCCTGGGTATTCAAGCCAAGGGAAGGGATTTTGAGAGTGCTAAGTATGGTCTTAAAAGATTGCCTCAGGACATTTATAGTAGAAAGAACCATAGAGACCTCTCTATAACCCTTAGGTTTTAGTTATGTGTGTGTCAGTTGGTCAGCAAATTTCACATCATAAGAATATATGTTGGGTACTACATAAGAAGTCTGGAGGAGGTTGCAGTCTAGGTTATCTCATCAGTTCAGTAGTACGTCCTTCCCCAAATATACAGGTTCCACTGGCCTTTCTTCTCTGCCAAATCTGTGTGTGGTAATGTCTAAGTGTCACATCCCTCATGGAAATTTCCTAAAGAGGAATCAATGATATTTGGGGTGGTAAGAGAGTGAATTCTTCTTGTGTCTCTTTTTCAAGGATGAAACTCATCCAGAATGTCCTTAGATGATTTTGCTGTATATCTCACAAGATCCTGACCACAAAGGAGGCTAGGAAAGTCGGAAGTCAGTACTAATATCCTCAGTACTGGAGGTACCAATGGACAGTTGTTTGGAAATGCTTGATAGGTAGTCAATCATTTGTCCCTGGCCATAGTAGATACTGTACTACCAAGGAACATGGGACTTTCCTGAGGTCTCATAGCCAGTAGGAGCTAAGACTAGAATCTATATTTCCAGTTGAGTATCCAAAAAGACAGTTGAGTGTTGGAGAGTGAGAACCTTATGCTATGGCATCTCTTCTTCTCACTGGGCTCACAAATATCTCAGGCTCTGATTTAGAAATTTAGAACCTGATTCTTGATGGATCAAGATGGCCTCCGTTGGCCAAAGGAATGTGAATTTTTCCTTTAGTCTCTTAGCTTCCAGGAAATATATTAGGACACATTTTATTGTCACAACAAATGTAGATGTTTCTTTTCTCAGAATTCAACTTCTGCAAGGTATGGTGATTTTTTAATTGGTCAAAGGACAAAAAAAAAATTTGGGTTTTTAATTCCCCTAAGGTGGGCTATTTTAGAAATCCTCAGAAAAGTCAGGTAAGGAAAGATCACAGCCCAGATCAATAACTGCCTCCTGGGCTGAGAGAAGATGGTTTATTTATGTGCCTGGGCTGTTGTTGAGTGAATGCTCAATACACAGTCTTGTGGTCACATGGATCTAGATAACACCAAGCAGTGAATTATTAAAACCAGAAGGGACTTGCTTGATTCACTTCTCATCCTGTGTTCATACAGAAAAAAAAAAAAAAGCAACTTCTACTCTTGACTTCCTTGAAAAACTTCCCAGAGCTGTGATTTGGAATCATGTTTGCCAATGATCTTAAATTCAATATAGGGCAAACTCATCACATAACAATAATTCTATTCCTGGGAGAGTATGTGTAAGTGCTATTCTGGAAAAATCACATCATATTTTAATTGTGCTGTAGAAGCAAGCAAGTTAAAGGAACCTTGAAGACCAATAATTTTCAAGGGAATTCTCATTTTGTAACACAATTTGAAATGCTAATGAGCTTTATTCTACATATCTGCTTAATGTGTGATATATTAAGTTAGAATTTCCAGAAATGAGGCCGCATTATGTTTCTATGGTATGAATGGGTAGGAGGACGTTAGGATATTTGTTTTCATGTACCATAGTGCATCAGATTCTGTCAAATAGTAGGCAAAGGGCTAAAAATATATCAGGAGCTGTTTTAATGACTTCCAATGTGATTGAGGAGGTACACAAGAGTGTGGTAAAAATTAACAGTTGTGTAGACAGCGAAGGAGTAAATTGTAGAATAAGTGGATTGATTCAATATACATTGGGATATTGTGATCCTATTGTCGGATAATATAAAATGTCCTATGCATACAGACTTCAAGTATTCCTGGTCTTGTGATTTTAACAACTCATTGTAAATGAGTAAAAAGTTGCCATACTTTCAGTATGGCTTTCTCTCTTCAATTCTGATATGATTCTCTGCTCTTAATGACCCTTTCCAAGGTTTTAAACTTTGTTCCCAAAGTCTATGGATTAGTACAGGTCTCTGGAAGGTTTTCCTTTGTTCCCCTTGGTTAGATAAAACTTAAATGTCCTTCTTAGACTTTTTGACTATGACTCCTAGGCACATTCCAGATGTTTTTAGAGGAAAATGAATTGGTTTCCAGCATGACTGACTTCCTTTCTCTAAGAATTTTTCCAGGATTTAAATACCCTACTCCTTTGTTTTAACTAAAGGAGGACTACATTTCACTCCTCATCCTTCAAACAACCAAGCCCTTTCAAACCTTAGGGCTTTTGACATGAACTTTTGTTTTGTTTTTCAGTCAGTCCTCACTTGTCATTGGATAAAATGCTTTTGGTTCTACATATCAGATAATGGTAAACTTGTCTTCAATATCAAAGAGAAAATTTGCTGGAAAGAAGAGTGGGGAAACTCAAGGAACCCAAAGACAGGAATGTAATTAGGCATCAGGAACCAGGACCTGGGAGGCAGTAGAAATCTAGATTGTGTTTCCTATCTCTCATGTCTGCTTTTCTCAGCATATCTACTTCATTCTTTTTGCTTTGTGAACTGCCTTCCTTTTACACCTGTTCAGATGGTAGAAGACATGGACCTTCCATAGCTCCCAAGTTTATAAGCTATAGATTCAACTGTCCAGAAAGGTTAAAGCTCTTTTTCTGGGTTTCAATTCCAAATTCCAAAGAAGGCCCTCTAATACACCTTGTGTTAGAAGCCCATTGCTGTGCCTATCAACTGTGTCTAGGGACCAAATTTAAGCAGTAGAGAGTAAAAATGTAATGTACTTTTAACACAATATCCATGGACAAGATCAGCAGATTTCAGAGATGAGGCTGGGCTAGTCAAAGGTCTTCTGTTATACCCATTCTTCATAACTGTGAAATACGTATCTATCCCACTCCCTTCTTTTATTCCTTCCTTCCTTCAGTAAATATCTTAGGTGAAGTGCTAGTTGTTATAAATTTAGTTCTGAACAAAGTCTGGCCCTACTTCAGGGATCTTATAGATGAGAAGAGAACACACATATAAAGAAAACTCTTGCTTATCCTTTACTGTCCAATTGAAATATCACTCATATTAGTTGGAGAAGTCTACTCTGACCCTCTCCCTTATAACATGTTTGGTGTTACTCTCCATCTGTTTATTTCCTGTGACTCCATGTACCTAGCTCTATTATAGCAATCATATTTGATTACAGTTTTGTTTCTTTGATTCTGTGTCAGTAGCTTGTAAATTACTATAAGGAAGAGATAGACTCTGAATTCAGATTATTTGGCCCAAGATAAGTGTTTAGTGGGAATCTGTTGATGGAAAGAACTGTTGTTGAGGGTGAAGTAAGGTCAGAGTTCTTGGTTTCCTCCAGGGTATAAGGCAGTTGAGGGGAACACTGTATAGGTATATGTGTCAGTATTGATGACTTGGCATCTCTTGGGAGGACAGGGCTACCATTGACATATGACCTCTTCAAAATGAAAAGATTTTGGAAGGATTAACCTTCTGCTCGCAAGAGCAGTAATTGAGATTTCTCAATAGTTCCAGTGGGAAATGCTTCATAGCTTGTTTTTATTACACAAAAGACAGGTCAGACTATTAACTTGATAGTTTTATTGAATCTTTGAATTTTCCTCTATGAAAGAGAGGATTAGGGCTCAGGTATCTCCCTTCCTACTACTTAATTATTTATTATTTTCCTTCTCCATCAAGCCCCTATCAGTGGCAAGCTCTCAACTGATAGAACCAAAGTTCTTGGTTTATTGAAGGAGGAAATAAGTAACATAAAATTTGCCCAAAATACTCTTTGAGTGAGTCACAGAATAATTAGAAATCCCCAGTTTTTATTTAAATTATATGTATTTTTTAATTAGAAAGTTTCTTGAAGTAGTTAGCCAGGACTTGTTATGCTCATCAGAACTGACTCATGATCCTTTTGGATTTTTGAGTGAATCCTATTGTTAGTTTTCAATTTTCAACAATACATAATTGACACCCAAGAGCCCCATATTTTCTTTTTCCCCTGAGTCAGTTGTGAGTGGTGGGAGGCAGGTCTGTACTTCTCTTCTAACGAGTCTGGTGTGATTCTGGATACTGGATTTTACCCTGAGGTGGAGCTGCTTCTGCTACTGTATTTGCTAAGGCATTCTCCACTGGATTTTTACTTATTCCACATTTTGAGAAAAAAAATCAGTGGAAATTTTGCTCTGAATAATTCCCCTTTCTATTCCCCATCCAGCCATTTTGGGAGGAGGATCTTTGAACAATGATCATGTTAGCTGGCAGGGCTTCCTCTATTCAAGATGCTGTTAATTTTCTCCTTGGTAAAAGAATGATACTAATGGACAATACTTCATAAGACTGTGAGGAATTAGGTAATAGTAAAATGCCTGCTCACCCCATCTCAGTGTATTGAAAAGCAGATGAGTCAGGGTTCATCCTACTGTATACTTCCCAACTCTCTTTTTCCACCACCCTCGATGGTACAAGCCTGTCAGAAGTCACAACCGTGGTGGGAGCTGCCACTACTGATTGGTCTCCCATACTTCAAGCTAAATGTTTTCTCATCTCCAAATTATTTCATTTTTAAAGATTTATTTTATTTACTTGAAAGACAGAGTTACAGAGAGAGGTAGAGACAAAGAGAGAGGAGTCTTGGATCTGTTGGTTCACTCCCCAGATGGCTGCAATGGCTGGAGCTGAGCTGATCTGAAGTCAGGAGCTTCTTCTGGCTGTCACATGTGAATGCAGGGGCCCAAAGACTTGATCCATCTTCCACTGCTATCCTAGATGCATTAGCAGGGAGCTGGATCAGAAGTGGAGCAGCCAGGACTCGAAACGGAGCCCATAAGCAATGCTGGTGTTGCAGGCCAGGGCTTTAACTCACTGTACCACAGTACTGCCCCCCAGTTTACATCTTTAAAAATAATGGAGCATTTGCTTGCAGTTATCTCTCATCTAAAGTGGTCTTTCGGCCGGTGCCGTGGCTCACTAGGCTAATCCTCCGCCTTGCGGCACCAGCACACCGGGTTCTAGTCCCGGTCGGGGCACCGGATTCTGTCCCGGTTGCCCCTCTTCCAGCCCAGCTCTCTGTTCTGGCCCAGGAGTGCAGTGGAGGATGGCCCAAGTGCTTGGGCCCTGCACCCCATGGGAGACCAGGATAAGTACCTGGCTCCTGCCATCGGATCAGCGCGATGTGCCGGCCGCAGCGCGCCGGCCACGGCGGCCATTGGAGGGTGAACCAGCAGCAAAGGAAGACCTTTCTCTCTGTCTGTCTCTCTGTCCACTCTGCCTGTCAAAAAATAAAAAAATAAAATAAAAATAAAATAAAAATAAAAAAATAAAGTGGTCTTTCATGTCAAACAGTGTGCAGTTGATGAAAAAGGAGAGTTAAAAAATTGGATTCTAATTAATTTGATCACTAATTGTTATGTAGCTATGAGTCACTGTATTTTTGTAAATAGGAATAAGGACTACAAAGATTAATGATGGCTGTCAGCATTAGTAGAAGAATAAAATGGAAAATTTCCATAATGAAATCTTGTGAATGCAATACTTAGCCACACTGGATTGCATAAAAGCCTGGCAAAGGTGAAAGTTTTTTTTTTTCTGCATTGTGGTGTGAGAAAATTGAGGTACAAGAAATCGTCTCTTTTCCATGGATATCCTATCCCTATGTTCCAGACTTCTGACAGAGCCCTCCTTGCCATGTAATGTAATTGTGGTTTGCTTGTATCCTTCTCCAGACAGAATGAGATCTGCTTGAGGGTATAACTCTATACTATTCATCTCTGTGTTTCCAGTTCCCATTTCAAGGCTTGGAACATAGAACATGCTCACTGATGTTTGTAGAATGAAAGAATGGGAAGAGAGCCAAGAGCAAAGATTTGATTTCAATGCTTCTTTATTTCTTTTACACTGTTTCCAGCCCCACAGTGTCTATAAAGTTAACAGAGGAAAAGGAGAAAAGCCAAGTTAGAAGGATATAAATGAGATGCAATTAACAAAGAGCATAATTTTTTAATTGATTTTTTTAAAAAAATAAGAAACATCTAATCCAACAGTATTACTCAGTCATGATAGATTTACTGAGGATTTGCTCCAGAGTGGGCATTAGTGTACATGTTGCAGGTTTGCCATGTAGTGTGGAAGATGGAGAAATGTATGTAAATGTGTTACTAAAAGTCAGCAATAAGAAATGAAGGCCCTAAAAGAGTTGGAGGTGGCTAAGGGAGACAGCCTTCCTTGGCAGGAAATGACCTCATGGAAGAGGCTGGATTTGGTCTTGGCCAGCTAGAAGTTTAAAATAGCAGAGGATATCCTAGGAACAAGGAAGTGCCAGAAAGGACAGTTCTGCATGTGTAATAGATCTGTTAGCTAGGGACAAGTGCTCTATTGGACTCCGTGGAAATGCCAGGATCCTTCTGGAGGGTGAGAACTCCTTCCATGACTTCTGCTCCAAGCTAGCTGATACTCACTTCATATAATATCTTGAGATGTATTCCTTTAATGACTTGAATTAGTTGTTCCTTTATCAGAAGAGTCAATATTCAAGAGCCCTGGGCAATAAAGAAGAAAATCGTTTCACCGAAGAAAATGGTAAATTGAAACATGCTGAATTTCTCTCTGGATGTACCCTGTCACTCCTTTCCCATCATGGACATTTGAATTAGATGGAATAGGGTTTGTGGTATTTTTTATCTGTCATTTTCTAGATAAAATTAGCAAGTTATTCAGTCTCTCTGAGCCTTCGAGTTTACTCAGCTGTACTTTATATCCTTTTATTTTTCTAAAAAAAAGAGATGTATTTATTTATTTGAAAGGCAGTTACAAAGAGATAGGGAGAGACAGAGAGGGAGATCTTCTATCCACTGCTTCACTCTCCAAATGACTTCAATGGCCAGGGCTGGGCCAGGCCGAAACCAGGAGCCAGGAGCATCTTCCAGGTTTTCCAAGTGGGTACAGGGGTCCAAGTACTTGGGCCATCTTTTGTTGCTTTCCGAGGCCATTAGTAGGGAGCTGCATTTGAAGTGGAGAAGCCAGGACTTAAACTGGCACCTATGTGGGATGTTTGTGTTGTAAGTGGTGGCTTAACCTACTTTGCCACAGTGCCATCCCTAGTACTTTATATTCTTATAAAGTGTGCTGCCTTGCAAAAATTTTTTGAGGATAAATGAGATAAGGTAGGAAAAGTACTTGTCACACAGAGAGTGTACAATAGGTACTGCCCAGTACGTACCTAGATATGTTAGGTGCAAACTCAAATGCCCACATTTACTAAGAAAATGATGTTCATGTGTGGGGAGCAACTGAGACTAGACTAAATTACTGGAACTGCTAGGACTAATTCTATGCATCTGATCTCCCACAATATGGCGCTGAGTGACAGCAAACAACTTCTACACAGCTGCCTCACCAGTTTGATAAGCTGCAGGAGCTGATCCTGCTCCTGATTGGAGGAGAGCAGCGTGCTCGGCATGTGGGTAGCAGAGCATGGATTGGTGGAAGAGGACTATAAAGGAAGAGAGAGACAATATGCACCGGGGAACATCTGAGGAACCCCTGAGCAACCCCTGAGAGAGCCGGCTGATGGTGTGCCGCTCCTCCGCGGAAGTGGGGAAAGCGGCACCTCCGCGGAGGCGGGGGGCCGGCAGCTAACCCGGGATGGCGTCATTCCTCCGTGAGTGAGGGACCGGCAGCTAACCCAGGGAGAGCCGGGCAAAAAGAACAGCACAGGGTCCGGTGTCGTTCCTCCACGAATGGGGGAGTGACATTCATGAAAAATGTAGACTGAGTATAAGATGGATATAAGGGCCTAAGGGGACCATGACAAAGTAGAAGTTTCTAAAAGGGACACCCAATATCCAGAGTCATCTGATTATTATTCCAATGGAATTTGACCCTTGTGGTGTCAGATATTTCTGATTTTTTTTTGAAAAAGCCAATAACCTAGAGTTTTGTAAGAAATCCTCTGATTTAAAAAGTAAAGAGATTGCTATTGCTGTCAGGATTCACTTTTACCTTTGAATTTATTTATCTTCGGAATGAATTCTTCAAATTTTAGTTAGGCGTTTGATCTCCCCTTTCTACCTTCTACAGTAAAATATTCTACTTTTTTCTGCTTTTCTTGCAGCCAGGTGACCAATTGCTATTTAATGGAGTATGAAGATGAATGCTGTTTGCAAGTTCATGGTCATGTACTTGGAAAGAAGCTCCTTAAATTTCATCTCTTATTTGGAAGAAGCTCCTTAGATTTCACTTCTTATTTTCCTCTTCTTACTGATGGTAAGCTTGGTTGAACTATGGGTATGGGCTCATTACTTTTGAGACAGCTGGGAGTATCAAGATAGAAGGAGAGTTGCTTACACTTCTGCGTCACCTACTAGTCCATATTTATACAGAAAAAGAATTATCTAATTTAAGCCACTGTTTTTTGAACTCTAATAAAGCAGTAGGATCAATACTCTAAATAATATAATAAATGATTCAAAATTAAAGCAAAACAAAGGAAGCACTGTATATACTAAAAATATATTTGTGAGTTGAAAATGCTAATAAAATATTAATTTTTCAAAAAAATTACTAGACAGAGACACAGTTCAACTTTGGAGCACTGGAAAAATCAGACTTATATACAAAGCAAGATGGAGTGTACAGACTTTGGTATAAGAATTCAGATGACTTAGGTACCAACTGAAGACTTCCCTCCTCCTTTGCCTGGTGGCTGGCCATGCAACTGCTATGCCAGAAACTCTAGTGTGGCAACAGCCAAGACAATACATGGGGCCTATGACAGGTGTATTGCATGCTTGCTGGGTCTGATCATCTTTCAGGAGACATAGGGATGAGACAACCTGGGATGGGTGGTGCTCCTATAGTTGGGTACCCTCATTTTGTATCCATTGTGTCCTTTAAAACATCTAACCTTCATTTTATAGGTGAGGAAACTGTGGTTGAGGGAGATTAAATAAGTTCACTATAATAATTCATAGAATATGTATTCAAAGCTAAGCCCTTGCTTCCTTCTGCTGGCTGGCTATACTTTCTACTTCCTTGGTTGCCATGGTGGGCTGAATAGCACTGCTTTTTCTACTAAGGAAGATGAAGAGAAAAACAAACTCTGAGATCTCTGTTTAGCATTATTAGAAATGCTGGAAATAAAATCATGAATAAGAAATTCAAAGGGAGAAACTAAAAGGATAAAGTAGAAGAGGTACTTGATTATTAATGATGTATTTAACTTTAATTATATTTGAATAAGCCTAGAAATAACAAATGGTGTTTGGAGCATAATGTGCTGGAGCTTCCTACAATGCATTTTGATAAAAGAGGGGCTCATTAAACAGGAAGATTATCTGCTTATTTGCAGTGACAAATCATTACTTAAAATCATGGCTTTGAACGGCTTTGAATACATGGGAACCTGATCATAAACAGATTTTCATAATCCTTGCAAGATTAATAAATGATAATTACCTTATTCAACGGCAAAAGCCTTGGATTGAAGTATATGCCATTGTAACAATTTTTTGCTACTCATATTCTAAAATCAATCTTCATAATGTATTACTTACAATACATTCCCCATCCTTTCATAGTCACGACTAGACGTTCTTCATTGTAGAGCACAAAGTAATTCAAGTATTTCATGACTGTCAGTTGCTGCTTTAAAAAATCATATTTTGGGTTTTAGTTTGCTGGTGAGTTAGGGCCATTACTCAGTATCTGTTGACACTGTGACGCAGCAGCCTTGTTTTCTCTAGGTTAGATGAGCTACCATTTCAATATTGAAGTTTCAGGACACCAAAGAGCATATCTGAAATTACACAGTTGATGCCCTTCATAGAAATGGAAGGCCTAGAGACCATCTCTGAGTTGTATGTTAATAAAACCCTTCTCAAATGGAAAGGTCAGATTCACAGAGACTGCAGGATTTCAGCCATAAAATAGAATGTGGGAAGGCCTCTGCATTCGCGTTGGGAAAACCTTTACCCTGACACAGCCTTGATTATTACTGAGGGAAAACCAGAAAGAGTAATGTGAACACCAGGGCAAGGTTAGCCACAGGAGCAGTGGGAGGGAGGGGTGTTCAGCAGAAATGTCCCCAGGTGACAGACAGGCACGCTTTCAGTGATAACTGTGCAAAGTCCTCTACCTTCATTGCTCAGCATGAAAACCTCATACCAGTCTCTACTCCTAGGGAAACAGATGCCGAGCACTTAGACAATGGTTCTCTCTCCAACTCCTAGATCCCTTGTAAATTCTCTTTTCCTTAAGTCACAAATTCACATTCCTTCCTGGAAGTAAAACTCATCCCTACAGATTTTACAAAATATTTTATTATTCAAGATATTTATGTAGAACAGGGTCTAAGGAATTCTGCTTCTACTGCCAAAAAGCCTCTCATTTCTTATCCTGAATTTCAACTCTCATCTCCTCTCAGGTTCTTGGCCCATAGTACCTTTAATTTTCAATCCCCTCCCCCTTGGTTTTCCACTTTTCCATGATGAATTGCTTTAGAATTTCTGCCTCACAGAAATACAGTGTGATGACTTCATGAATTTTCATTTTTAATTTTCTTCTTTTTACAATATCCCAGAAATACAAGGGAACTTCACAGCCTATGTACAAAAATGGAATTAAAAACAGTTTATTTTGGTACAAAAAATTTTTTAAAACAAATGCATACAAGAGTCCTCAAAAAATTCATGGAAAAGATCAGGCATTTGGTGTAGCAATTAAGATGCCACTTGGGACATGTTCTTCAATCAAGGTACCCTTTTGTGGGGAGCAATCCGGACTAGACTAAGTTACTCGAATTAGGACTTATTCTGTGCATCTGCTCTCCCACAATATGGCGCTGGGAGAGAGGTAAGCAGCTTCCGCACAGCTGCCTCCAGTTCAACCAATTAACTGTAGGACTTGCTCCTGATTGGAGGAGAGCAGCGTACTCGGCGTGTGGGCAGCCGAGTTGGGATTGGCGGAGAAGGACTATAAAGGAGGAGAGAGACGGCATGCACCAGGAACATCTATGGGGAACATCTAGCTGAGGGAACCCGTGCAGCCCCCGAGAGAGCCGGCCGGCGGTGTGCCGCTCCCCTGCGGAAGTGGGGAATGCGGCCAGGGGGAACTGCCCTTCCACGGAGGTGGAAGGGATAGTAGCCAACCCGGGAAGAACCAGCAGCAAACCCGGGGAGGGCCGAGCAGACGAAAGAACAGCGCAGGGTCCTGTGTTGCTCCTCCACGAAGAGGGGGAGCGACACCTTTGGCATCCCATAGCTGAATGACTGGATTCAAGTTCTGGTTCCACTCCAAAATCTGGCTTCCTACCACTGTGCACTCTGATAGACTGCAGGAATGGCCCAAGTAGTTGTGTCCCTGCCACCTACATGGGAGACTCAGATTGAGTTACTGGCTTCTGGCTTTGACTTGGTCTAGCCTGACTGTTGAGGGCATCTGGGGAATGGACAGTGGATAGAAGATCTCTGTCTGTATGTTTCTCTCTGTATTTTTGTATTTCAAAAAACTTTTTTCCAAAGATCTTTTTAAAAAATTTATTTGAAAGACAGAGTTACAGAGAGAGAGAAAGAGAGAGAGAGAGATTTTCCATCAGCAGATTCACCTCAATGGCTAGGTTGTGCCAGGCTGAAACCAGGAGCCCAGAGCGTCTTCTGGATCTCCCATGTGGGTGCAGGGATCAAGCACTTGGGCCATCTTCTGCTGCTTTCCCAGGTTCATTAGCAGGGAGCTGGATGGGAAGTAGAGTAGCCAGGTCTCAAACTGCCGTGTGTACAGGATGCTGGCATCACAGGCAGAAGCTTAACCCACTATGCTGCAATGCTAGCCCCTCAAAAAACTTTTTTAAAGTAATAAAGTTCATGAAAAATGTGTACTATGGAAAAACTGTGGATTTCAGAATTTTTTGAATCAAAATAAACTTATCTTTGAATTCCTTTTCTCCATAAACTTTTTAAAAAATACTTTTGTGCCGGCGCCGTGGCTCAATAGGTTAATCCTACATCTTGTGGCGCCGGCACACCGGGTTCTAGTCCCGGTTGGGGTGCCGGATTCTGTCCTGGTTGCCCCTCTTCCAGGCCAGCTCTCTGCTGTGGCCAGGGAGTGCAGTGGAGGATGGCCCAGGTGCTTGGGCCCTGCACCCCATGGGAGACCAGGAGAAGCACCTGGCTCCTGCCTTCAGATCAGCGCGGTGCGCCGGCCGCAGCGTGCCGGCCGTGGCAGCCATTGGAGGGTGAACCAACGGCAAAAGGAAGACCTTTCTGTCTCTCTCTCACTGTCCACTCTGCATGTCAAAAACAAAACAAAACAAAACAAAACAAAACAAACAAACAAAAAAACACAACTTTTGTATTTCCTTTCTAACAAGCTTTCACTCATCTGGTCTGTTCCTATGAGCTTAGGCTTCCCATTCTTGATTTCTTTCATTTTTCAGGAAGTCAGGATTTTGGATCTTTACATGCCCAGGACTGGAGACCATGTGTTCATCCTGCCATACCCCTAAGAAGCAGAGACAGTTCTTTGGCCTTTCAGTGATTTATAACTTGAAAGGGAACAGAGCCTGGGCTTTTGCTTAGTCTCTTTTCATCCCAGTTTCCCCATTTTTAATTCAAAACCAGACACCAACCCTTCCCATCATCAATATTCAGATTCTATTCTACCACTTTGTTAATGATGAATCCAAATTCCGCTTCTGCTCCTGCTTCCCCAAGAAAGTCATGAGTATCTGTGGTGTCACAGGTAGGGGCCCCTCAGAGCACACAGCATGTCCCTTGGAAAATCTGGGATTATGTTTCCTCTGTTGATACTTTCCCCAGGCGAGCTCTGCTGTTTTCCCTCTATTCTTCCTAATTTTCTTGACATCCACAGCTTCCTCTCTTTGTTACCCAAAGCAGCTTTCCTTTTCTTTTCCTCTGAAGGAAAGTTGATGGGGTTTGTCAAATGAGGAGACAGGACACAGGAGCCTTCAGTCTAAGAGTGTGCCACTGGATAGCTACGCGCTCCCACTTTTATTTAGAGGGTACCAGCAAGTCTGCAAGCCAGCAGGCACGTAGGCAAGGTTATACATCAACTTAAGGGTTTGAGAGAAGGTATTTGGTCTGGTGGTCTGAGATAGGGATTAAAGCTGTGTTGTAAATTTTCAGACAGGTCCATTTAGATGCTCCTGCAAATTTACAGATTCCGGAAAATTAATGTCCATTAGCCCCCTGCTGCTCCCAATGCCACATTCCTTCGGGGCTGGTGTGCCCATCCCCCTCCTGTTTTGGTGTAAGCAGAAACTGCAGCCATGCCCCTAATTTCAGGGGTGTGTGCCCCCCTGAGAGGCATAGCTGTAGAGATGCTGCATAGCCTCTCTACAGAAAGTGGTGCCCAGCTCAGCACTCAGGCTATGGTTGCTGATTCTTCTCCATTGGAATGAGTGGGATTATCAACAAAATGTTTTTTTTAAAGATTTATTTATTTATTTGAACGGCGGAGTTACAGAGAGAGCGGGAGGGGGAGGGGAAGATATCTTCCGTTCATTGGTTCACTCCCTAAATGGTTAGAACAGTCAGGGCTCAGCCAGCCAGAGCCAGGAGTTTCCTCCGGGTCTCCCACATGTGTGTAGGGACCCGCGTACTTGGGCCATCTTTTTTTTTTTTTAAGATTGACTATTTAAAAGTCAGAGTTACACAGAGAGGAGAGACAGGGAGGGAGAGGTCTTCCATCTGATGGTTCACTCCCCAGTTGGCCACAACAGCCGGCACTGCGCCGATCTGAAGCCAGGAACCAGGAGCTTCTTCCAGGTCTCCTACATGAGTGCAGGGGTCCAAGGACCTGGGCCGTCTTCTACTGCTTTCCCAGGCCATAGCAGAGAGCTGGATCAGAAGAGGAGCAGCCAGGTCTAGAACTGGCACCCATATGGGACGCCAGCGCTTCAGGCAAGGGCTCTAACCCACTGCACCACAGCACTATTGGACCATCTGCTGCTGCTTTCCCAGGCATATTAGCAGGATGCTGGAATGGAAGTGGAGCAACTGGGCAGCTTTACCTGCTATGCCATAGCACAGCCCACTAACAGCTTTTCAACAGTACTCTTTTCACTGAAGAATTCTCTGACCAGGTGTTCTAATTAAAAAAAAAAATTCTCCATATCATTACTCATAAAATGAGGTTATTAGTACTTCATAGGGTTTCTGAGAGGATGAAAGGCAATAACAAACACAGAGCATTTAGCACAATAAAGTTTATCATCATCATCATTGAATGGAATCAGATTATGCAGTTTTTATCTCCTCTCGCTGGATCTCTGGGGCTATCTCCATTAACAGCGGAGTTGTCCAAGTTTGTTGCTCACTTTGAGCTCCCCAAAGGCAAGTTCTTCATGTTTATCCCTCCTTGTATCTCGAGCATCTGCCACAGTATAAAGCTCAGAGTGATGTTTGATAGAGCTTGAACAGTTCAGTCTCTTTGGCCTGGGAACGTTCTGATACATTCTGAAAGAGCACTGCATGTAGAGAAAAAGACTCAAAGAGGAAAACTAAGGCCCAGACCTGTCGCTGAAAGCTGTTTGTGTTTTTCTCACTGAAGAGTACTTTGCAGTGAGGGGGTGTCCTCTCTTATTTTTGGAACCGCAGTGCTTAACATTGTAGTGGGCACAAAAGGGATGCCAGGGTTTCTGACTGATGATAGATTTATTTCATTCATTTTATTTGTTAGCAACTTGATGTTTAATTGTTGAAACCTAGTAAGTTATTTATTTTAATAAATAACTTTAAAAAATAACTTTATCAAGCTATAATTCACCTATCGTACTTAATAAGTAACTTTGAATGTCAATTAAAATCTGAATGAGATCCTAACTATCATAAACCATCTACTCTGTGTACAATGGAACAAGATTAACTATAGAATACCTCTGCTTTGCACCCATACTTCTCTTTCTATTGTTTGAATAGTCACATGACTGATTGTGAATGGGAAGAACAATGGGTCTCCCTGGCTGCCTGGGATCAAACTTTGAATGATTCCTTCCCTGGATTCTCTGTTTCTCTTAGACACTGAGAAGTGTGCGTGGGGGAAGGACTGGACTAAAACATGCGAGCATGCCAGGGATGCGTTAATCTCACATCCTATCAGTCTGATCATCTTTAAACATTTCTTCATCAGTGGCTGAAGACCTATCTCATGGGAAAAGGCCAAAGATTGCAGGGCTCAGTTCTTACTGCTCTCAGCAATTGTCAGCCCCAGAGCTGTGCACCCAACTTAGAAGAGAAAAAACTCTGTATTAGCCCAGTGACCTTTCTTTAGAAGGCCATTCAGGCATGTACTCACCTTATGCTCTTTGAGCATGTTCCCAGGCAGGTGGGGGACTCCCTTGAACCCTAAATGATTTTACAGAATGGTTCTTTGAACCACATAGACAGCCACCCTCAAAAGAGTTATAGTAAACACAGTTTTTTGAATCTCATAAAAATTTTCTCATGAAATTTTAGTATTTAATACTGATTGACACCCTGGCTGGTGTCACCTTAATGTTGCTGTGTGTTCAAGTGTACCGTATCGCAGACTAGTCCATTACAAAATGCACTGCTTTTTTTTTTTTTTTTTGACAGGCTGAGTGGACCGTGAGAGAGAGAGAGAGACAGACAGACAGACAGACAGAGAGAAAGGTCTTCCTTTGCCATTGGTTCACCCTCCAATGGCCGCTGCGGCCGGCGCACTGTGCTGATCCGATGGCAGGAGCCTGGTACTTCTCCTGGTCTCCCATGGGGTGCAGGGCCCAAGCACTTGGGCCATCCTCCACTGCACTCCCTGGCCACAGTAGAGAGCTGGCCTGGAAGAGGGGCAACCGGGACAGAATCCGGTGCCCCGATCGGGACTAGAACCCGGTGTGCCAGCGCCACAAGGCGGAGGATTAGCCTAGTGAGCCGCGGCGCCGGCCAATGCACTGCTTTCTTTCCTCTATCCTGGTCCTTCCATAGGATGGTGATTGTGAAATGAGCTGGCCTTACATCAGGTCCTTTAGCTTGGCAGGCTTTCAAACTTTGGTGTAAGAAAAGTATCTTACAAGTGTCTGATTCCAATGATTACATATACATATATTACATATACATACAATATGACTCTTGATATAATCTGTTATTAATTTTGATCACTTCATGTTTTTGGTATATAACATGTTTTATTATCCGTGCAGCTGCTGTCTGTTAAATGTGAGGTTCTGAAATGATCTTTCAGGTTTGATATCTCTAATAAAGGGGTTCAGGAAGTATATCTGGAGCCTTCTCCCCACAAAAGTATGATCTGATTCGACTGAGTAAATTCATAAATAGAGCAGTATCTTTCTTAGGAAAGATCTTGCTTTTATTTTGCCCTCTCATACTTTGAGCTGTTTCTCGAACATACATAACTCTAAAATGGGAATAATGATTTCTGCCATGTTTCTTTGTAAGGGGTGAGGTAACTTAACAGTTTCATCCTGGTGTGTATAATACAACATGATGGTTCTGAAAAAGACCTTAGAAATCTATTCCAGCCACTTCCCTTTATATAAAGATGAAAAACTTGAGGCAAGATATGAAAAGAATTACCTACGGCTTCCTGTCATAAAATAAGACACTCTCTTTAATTGCCCTCTCTTGGTGATTGTTGATGTTACTATTGCCATTGTCAGCATCTTATCAGGTTTCTGCCTATTGTAGCACATCTGTGCATTCCACCCACTTGATGGAGTTAGTTCCCTGCCAACGTCTGTGAGTTTAAGCTAACTTGTGAGGGTGAGGAAGCTCAATAAATTCCCATCTCTTATGGAAAATGACCAAACTGATTAGCTCATCAGCTGTAAGGGTATTCTGAGATGCAGATGGCTACCTGGCTAAAGCCACATCAGAATTTCATGGACACAATTAGTTCCCTCCACTTACGGCCATTTAATTATATAACAGCAATTAAACCCCAGCCTACAACATTAAAATACGATTAGCCTTTTGCTAATAATACATAAGAAACATCAAGATGATTATGAGGGAGGAGTGAGAACGTCTGGAGTGCAAGAGGATTCATTTTCAGACTTTCTGCATTCACTTACAGAGGAATGGAATGAGCTGATGAGACACCTTGGCGATTTCTTGTGCGGATAAGAATGAGGAGTTCTATATCTCATATCTTTTCCTTGTGCTAAGGAATTTTTATAAAATATGAAGTGCTGTTCTAGCTCAGATACCAGTCAAAAGGGACTGTTCAAGCAGTGCTTCAAGAAGTTAAAACAACTGGCATTATTCAGCTTGAACAAAAGACACTTGAGAGTACTAGAGAATTTTCTACTACCTGCATGGATTTTCTAGTTAGGCTAATGATAAGCTACATTCTACTTCTACTGAAGCCAGGATAAATTAAAATTTCAGTGGGTTGTGGGCTTAAAATGCATTACTATTAATTGAGGGCAATTTTATCCTGAAATCTTGGTTGAAAAGGAGAGAAATCCAAATCAAATATACTTAAGTGAAAATTAGTTTTTAAGCTGAAAAAAATCATGGGTTATTGACTTGAGGGAATGCTTGATTTAGGTCGTCAGTCATGTTATCAAGACCCAGTTTCTTCCCTCTCCATTTCCTGGCTGATTTTTCTTTTTCTCTATCCTTCTCTCTCCTTCTTCCCACCCCTTGGTCTAATTTATTGAGATGAAATTCATATGCATAAAATGAACCATTTTTAAGTGAACAATTCTATGGCATTTACTACATTAATGGTGTTGCACAGCCATTGTCTCCCGCCTAGTTCCCATTTTCATCTCCAACATAAAGCCCCTTATTCATTAAGCAGTTTCTCTCTATTCTTCCCCTCCCCTCAGCCTCTGGCAACCACCAACCTGTGTTCTGTCAATATCGACGTTTCTGTGCTGCATTTTTCATATTACTGGCGACCTTTTGTGTCTGTCTTCTGTCACTTAACATGATGATTTAGAGGGTCATCCACATTGTAACATGTGTCCACACTTAATTCCTTTTTATGGCTGAATATTTCATTGTAACTGTAGACCACAATGTTTATCTTTTTGTCTGTTGATGTTTGAGTTGTCTGGTTCCTTCTAGTTATTGTGAATAGTATTATTATGAACATGTGTATACATGTGTGAGCACTTGTTTGAATACCTCTTCTTAATTCTTAGGGCACATACATAGTAATGGAATTGCAGGATCATCTGATGACTGTTTTGTAGGTTTTGGGAAACCTACAAATTTTTCCACAGTGATCGGACAATTTTACATTCTCACCAACAATATACAATAATCCAATTTTTTCCATAATCTCACTAGCATTTCTCTGGTGCCTCCCACTCCCCCATTTTTTTAAATTTATTTGACAGGTAGAGTTATAGACAGTGAGAAAGAGAGAGAGACAGAGAGAAAGGTCTTCCTTCTGTTGGTTCACCCCCCAGATGGCCGCCTTAGCCGGCGCACTGTGCCGATCTGAAGCCAGGAGCCAGGTGCTTCCTCCTGGTCTCCCATATGGGTGCAGGGCCCAAGCACTTGGGCCATCCTCCACTGCCTTCCCGGGCTACAGCAGAGAGCTGGACAGGAAGAGAAGCAACCGGGACTAGAACCTGGCGCCCATATGGGATGCTGGAGCTGCAGGCGGAGGATTAACCAGTGAGCCATGGCACCGCCTCCCCACCCCCCCTCCCCCACTTTTGATTCTAGTCTTTCTAGTTGGAATGGAGTGGCAGCTCATTATGTTTTTGATTTACGTTTTTCTAGTTAGTAATAATGTAGTTTTCCATGTGCTTGTTGACCACTTATATATGTTCTTTGGAGAAATGCCTTCTTTATTTATAGAAGCTGTGTCCTCTTTTAGGCTTTTACCATAATGACCAACCAACTATCTTAGTTTTCCTACAACTGAGGGGTTTTGAAGTATGCAGGACTTTAGATTTAAACCAGTGAAGTCCTAGGAAAACTGGGACTAGTTGGTAATCCTGGTGGTGGGAAAAATGGCTCTTGGTATCATGGACTTGTAAGTTTTTACATTTTAGGCATCAGAACAAGAAATAGCATAACTTTTCATAATCCCAGTAACAGTCTTGGTGACTGGCTTTTCAGATTGGCCTGATTTGGAAATAATTTCTGTAGACAGAATGATGAGTTACTTAGACTAGATTGGTTAAGCCACTTGCCTACCTTGAGTGGAAAGATTAGCTTCCTCTCAAAAAGTAGTAACGGACTAGGATTACTATGGAATTCAGGAAGTGATTTCTCAAATATGGAGACTCTGATCAGATTCATTTATGTTTATCACAAGCAACTACATGCATGAGCTATTGTGCTTGATGCTTGCACATGGATTATTTCACTCAGTTCTCCTAACGACTGGGCAGATATTGATACCTCAGTAATAGAGAAGACAAAATTGAACCCTAAGAAACTTCAGTTATATATATTCAAAGTCACTAAATAAACAAGTGCTGGAGATGGGTTAACTTTTAGTATAGCATATTATAAAAAAAAGAATTTTCCAACAACAGGGAAAGTTAAACTTTAGAAAGAAGTTTTAAAGAAGTGTCCTGCAGAGGACTTTGTGTCAGTCAACACCCAGTAAAGAAAATAAACCACGCCAGTTATCTTATGAGAGAATTCAATGAAAGAACTTTAGTAAGCAGACAGTTAGATATTTAAAGGCAAAAGAGACTCTGAAGTGATATAGGTATAGCAGCCCCTCGAAGAAGCTACTACATGTTGAGCATCTCTCATTCAAAACTATGAAATCTGACACGTTCCAAATTCCAAAACTTTTTAAAGCATCAACTTGATGCCAAAAGTAGAAAATTCCATAGCTCACCTCATGTGACTAGTTACACTCAAAATGCAGGTACACTGAAAATACTGTATAAAATTAGATTCAAGCTATGTGTGTAGGGTGTTTATGAAACTTAGGTGAATTTCATGTTCAAACTTGGGTGCAGTCCCTAAGCTATCTCATTATGTATATGTAAATATTCCAAATACCCCTCCCCCCAGTCTAAAATCAGAAACACTTCTGTTCCCAAGCCTTTATGGATATTGAGCCTCTAGAAATGGAGAAACAGAGGCAAGAAACTGAGGTTATTAGGATCTAGAATTTAGGATAAGAGGCCCCAGATAGTTGAAAGGCGCTGGCATCTCAAAGGGCTTCCAGTAAGGCTGGTTGAGGGAGTGTGGGGAAACCTTGAGACTGCCACCAGCAACTGCTGACTGAACAGAAAGCCAGCAGGAAGGAGGCAGAGAGCCTCCTGCAGCCGTCTTGTCTCCCCTTAGCAACTCCTGTTGGTCAAGTGTGGAAGTGCACAGGCTGGCAAACCAGAAATGTGTTTTGCAGGGTCCCAGTGCCAGCACTGCAAAGCA
This sequence comes from Oryctolagus cuniculus, assembly GCF_964237555.1. NCBI lineage: Eukaryota > Metazoa > Chordata > Mammalia > Lagomorpha > Leporidae > Oryctolagus > Oryctolagus cuniculus. The sequence goes on from NC_091432.1 coordinate 100,825,676, forward strand.
GAGTATAGTGGGATTGGTCAGGAATTGAAAGATAATGGCTTAATTACCAACATTGCCTTTAAAAGTGGGAAGCTCCTATGTATTAGTGTACACCATAAGACTGCATACATAAAATTAGAAAGATGTTAAATGCTTTTATTTAAACAATGCCAGGGGCTTGTTTTCTGAACTTAACCTTAGTTTTGTAGATTTAAAGAATTAGCATCAGGTCTGCCTTCATTTGCACAGATGATCACCAGATTTCTCTCCAGTCCTACCCCAGATAACATCAAGCTTGAAACTTTGAATTCATTTCCATCCTGTAATTTATCCAAGTCTTGCTGAAAACTGATATGGAAAGATCAAGAGCTTTGATATCAAAATGATGTGGATTTAGTCTGGCCTCTGCCATTTTGTTTGTGGTTTAACTTTGGGTGAATGAATCTTAATTTCCTCATCATTTAAATGGACATGGATATGCATATCTATATCACAGGGTTTTTCTAAGGTTTGTAAGAAGTAATGTATAAAAAGCATCTGGCATGCTGTCTAGCACAGCACTGATACATAATATAAACATTTTCCATTCTATGTCCCTTTTATTCAACCCGTCTACTTGAGATCAAATCGTGAATTTCAGATCACCCTTCTGAATTCAAAATTGCACTTTTGCAATGGCAACAAGGATTAGATAGGCATGAGTGTCTTCCATACGATTTCCTTCAGCCCTACCTTAAAGCTGTCTCAAGCAATCAAAGGATCTAAGCAGCAGTGTGATGGCTTACTATGTAGTCTGCTTCAAGATAAGTTCCCTGTTTTCTCCTTCCAACGAGGCTCCCCTCTCTAGGCTTCCCTCTAAGTTGCATGTCTGACAAAGGGGCTAGCTTTTGTCTTCTTCTTCCCTGAGCTGCTTGAAGATTTATTTATTGAAAGTTGAGGCTCATCTTCAAACTATGCATTGTGGGCTTTGGTGCATTGTGTATTCGAAGCATACACTTACAAAGAATGGTTGATAACATTTCCGAACTAAAAGAAGCATCTACTCCTTGGGATATGTGGGATGGGGTAATGCTGGCAGAGATGGCAAGTATCCGTTGGGTTGCTTTATAATGAAATGAAACTCAGCAAATCACTACATAGATCCAAGTCTTGGGTACCTATTGCAAAGCATGCTCTGCAGAGTAACTGAGAGAGATGGTTGCTTTATTTTTGGGAAATGACTAATTGGATCAAAATTTACCTTTTCTTTATCAGAGAGTATAAGATTACAGAGCATCTCCTGTACCCTGCTGTATTATTCAGGGTTCTCCAGAGAAAGAGAACCCACAGGACATATATGGATTATAAAGAGATGTCAAAAGGTTCATGGGAAAATGGAATCAAAAGATACATTTATCTTCTTGCAAACTCTCATTTTTTGAAAATCTGTGCCTAGTTTTTTCATAAGGCACATGCTCCATGAAATTTTGAAGACCACTTCCCCCTCCCCCGCCTTGGATAAGAGGGGACTTATTCTGAGAATTGGCTTTCTCCAATATGCAGGCTGAGAAGTCACACGATGGTGCGCCATCTGTAAACTGCAGAACCAGGAAAGCCTGTGGAGTAATGCAGTCTGGGTCTGAAATGCTGAGAACCAGGGGAGCCAGTGATGTGACTCATTCTGAGTCGAAAGACCTGAAGAAAGGAGGGTGGGGACAGGGCTGGCAAATCTGGAGCTTTGATGTCAGAGGGCACTAGGCAATGGATGTGCCAGCACCAGGAAAGAGGGAGAATTTGGGCTTCCTTTGCAGTTTTGTGCTAGCTAGGCCCTGAATGGACTACATGGTGCCCATCCATGCTGGTGAGGGTGGATCTTCTTTACTCAGTCTACTCATTCAAATGTTAATCTCTTCTAGAAACATGCTCACAGACAGACCCAGAAGCATAATTTTATCAGTTATCTTGGCATCCCTTAGCCAGTCACATTGACACATGAAATTAATGATTACATCTGCCTTTTGCTTAAGCAGCACAGATGCAGTATGTGTCCCTCGAGTTTCTACAAATACAGGGAGTGTGTTTGTGTGTGCGGGGTTAAGAGGGGGTAAACTGTTCCCCACAGGTTCCTATAGAGCAAGATTTTACATGTGCTACCACCATGGCTTTTCCAACCAAAAAATACATCATGGAGTTAAATGCACATGGCTTCAGTATCCCAAAAGTCTTTTGCCACACAGAGTTAGTAACCTGTGAAAACTCAAATTTAAAACAAAATCTTCCTTAATGTAAGGGCATAAGAGTGGGTCAACGCTCTAGCTGTACTCCTTTTCAACAGCCTGCTTCCTTTTTATCTTTTCTATTTATTTCTTCTTGAATTTTTATCATTTCTTTGAATCAAAATGCTTCCTGCACTGCAAACTCAGTATGATACTTTTCAGCCTCGATTGAATTTTTACAGCAAGTCATAAACCCTTGAAAATAAGATTTATAATGGAATCGCTCATAGCTAGTGTTGCCAGATAGGCCTTCTAGTAATACTGGATAGCAATATTCTCCAAATCTAATACTCTGTAGATTTTTTTCTTGGTCTGATTCATGGTGACCCAATTCTTTTTCTAACTTCTTCACTACTAAAGCTGTGTCTAAGACTGGCAAAGTCAAATGCCCCTTGGAAATGTCTGGGTCACATTGGAATCTAGCAGAACATAACAGTTAATTCCTGTGGGCAATGACCATGAATGGTGGGGTCCCAGAGAGAGATCAGCCTCTGGAATGAGGTAGGCTTGGGATAGGGAGAGGCATAGCCGGCTATGAATTTTGGGGCTACACTACTTGAGTTAGCAGAACCCAGCAGGAGAGAGTATTTCCAGGTAAGCAGACAGGCTGCCCTGATAGGTGTGCAGAATACAGTGATGGAGAGCCAGGAAGCATGCATAGGAATCTTCATAGGAGATTCTCCTCAGGGAGGTCTGATAGCAGGCAACAAGGTTGCAGACCCTGGCTATGGTGCTTGGCTAGCTATTAACAACTGGAAAACATAAATATACATATGAGTGTTCTTTGAAAACTTCATGGAGTATGGAATTAAACAATATACTTACTTTGGTGCAAAAATTCTTGAAATCCATGCATAAGTTTTTCATAATGCACATTTTCTTTGAATTTGTAAAGACGCCTCATATGCATAGATTTCACATTTTTTTTTGCACCAAAATAAACTTTCCTTTCTATTCTAGTTTTCCATAAACTTTTTAAAGTGCCCTTGTATTTGGTCTTTGCCCCCAGTTCCTGATGCAGAGTTTCAGAAATTGGGACTTCCTGAGCGACAGAGGTGTTCTTTGTTACTCTTTTGGAGACCCTTTCCACAATACTTGCACTTCTGAGAATGTGATGAACCAAAAAATTCCCACAGAGAATTTCAAGGGAGAAGCTGGCAACACACTGTGGTTAGAGGGCCAGAATTTCAGCCCAATCCTCAACAGGGGCTGGGAAAGAAGGGGTGCTAGAGATTGAGCTCAACCACCAGTGCCTATGATTCGATCAGCCATGTCTATGCCATCAGACTCTGATAAAAGTTGATTCATTTGAGAAGCAGGGTGACAGAGTGAGAGGGACAGAGAGGGACAGAGAGGGACACAGATATATATATATATATATATATATATATAGAGAGAGAGAGAGAGAGAGAGAGAGACCTGTGCTCCTCTTCCCAATTAGCTGTAACAGCTGGGGCTGAAACAGGCAGAAGCTTAATGCTTTCCTAAGTTGTAGCATTTATAATAAAACTGTAATCCTAACTACTGTTTTTTTTTTAAGATTTATTTATTTATTTGAAAGTCAGAGTTACACACAGAGAGAAGGAGAGGCAGAAAGAGAGAAGTTTTCCATCCACTCATTCACTACCCAATTGGCTGCAACAGCCGGAGCTGCGCCGATCTGATGCCAGGAGCCAGGAGCTTCTTCCTGGTCTCCCATGTGGGTGCAGGGACCCAAGGACTTGGGCCATCTTCTACTGCTTTCCCAGGCCACATCAGAGATTGGACTGGAAGTGGAGCAGCTGGGAGTTGAACTGGCACCCATTATTGGGTTTTACTGAGTTCTTTCAGTCAGTTTAGCAAATTACTAAACCTGAGGACAATCTATGAGAGTGCCTGAATTTGTAATTGACCAGAGAGTAGGGTGGTTGTCCTGGGTACTCCATTTTTACCTGGCATCTTGTGGGATTGAGTCATTAACCTATGGAATCTGTGCTAAGTCCAGGCAGTTAGTGTCAGAATTGAGTTTCACAGTGGAACACCCAGTTGGTGTCAAAGAATTGGAGAATTTGTTGCTTGGAAAATGATGCAAATGTTGTAGAGAGGAGAGTATGATTGAGAGTGAATCTCAAAGAGGACAGTCTGGAATCAAATTCTAATTCTGCTGTTTGCTACATATAGAGTGGCAGGAAATTTCTATTTTCCCATTTACAAATGGGCACAAAATATTTGATAATTGGTTGCATTTTCTCTTTTTTAATAAAATCTGACATGCAATGAATGAGTCAAGGGCTCTGTACACATAGTAGATCATCTACGAAGGAACTAAACGAGGCGCTAAACCCATAGTTGAGGCTAGAGCCACAGGGAAATGTGTATTGGTCCTAAATGGAATTACAAAGCCATCCGAATCCCTTTATTACCTTCTCTCTAAGATCAGGATTGAAGCCTCCATACTAACCTTAGGGTACCCTCTTGTGGGAAGAAGGTTATAGAAGCTGGGCGTGGGAAGGGTCTGGCTTACACAGTGTAGCCGATGGGTGAAGAGTTCAGACTGGGTTCTGAGACTGCCTGGGTTCTAATCCTACTATGTTCGAATAGGTTGCTCTCTAATCCAGGTGTGGCAAATTAATGGCTATTGTAATAGTATTGTGAGGTACAGCATTTGAAGTCGATTAGGCCACGAGAGCTTCTCCCTCACAGATGGGAAAAAGGCCTTTATAAAAGAGGCTTCACATCGTGTGCAGCTCACTAACCAAGATGTGGGTGTGCAGCCCTCCCCCCCTCCTGATTGTGCCCCAGCAGTGTGTCATCCTGGAAACAGATAGTAGTCCCCCAAGACAACCAAAAGTGCTCATGACCTCGAACTTGACCTCTCAGCCTCCAGAATGGTAAGAAACAAATTGCTGTGCTTTATGAATTTCCCTGTCTCAGGTGCAAAAATGTGTATTACAGCATTATTTATTGTGTGTTATAGTAACACAAATGGGCTAAGACTAATCCCAAGTGTCTTTACCAGTGTGATATGGGGCAAATTTATTTTTCTGATTTTGAGTTTCATCATCTATAACATGGAACTAAGGGCCATACTGACCTCAAAGGTTGTTAAGGGTATAACTTGAGAATGTACCAGCATATGACCTATAACATAGGAATTAATCAATATGTGTGGCTGTATGTTATTGCTATCTTACTATTATCATGCTTTAGTGAGAGAACTAGCTCAGTGGTTTGAGGTTGTGCTGTCAGAAAAAAAGCAGTTGTAGGTTGGGAACTTCTTAAGAATCTGTAGCTGCTTCCCAGAAAACAAGAGCCCATGAGGAAGGATGAAAAGAGCAGCTGTCTCCCTAGAGCAGCTCCAATTCATCCCAGAATGAATGTGAAATTTGAAAGGTAGAATCTGAGACACCTAAAAGAGTTTCCCATTGTTCATCACGTCTTTTCAGGACCTGAAAGCACAATTTCTTTCCGCTGTGGCTTTGTCCATTTTCCAGTTGCGAGCTGCAGTCGGCCCTGCCTGAGGTTGAAGTGCTGGGGAAAGAGCCCAGCGCCTTGTTAACCCTGTTTGAACATAAAGGACGAAGGGGTTGACACAATTCTCTGGGTGGGCTGAGTGAGGTGATAAAAGGCCTCTGCCTTTGACTTGCCTGTCCTTTGGGAGAGGTTCAGAGAGAGGTCTCTCTGAGCACGGGAAAAGGAAGAGAAAATTGCCTCAGCTCAAAAGATCATCATGGATTGATGACGGGTTTGTTTAACTCTTCACATGTAATTTAGTGCTTGATGCCTACCAAAGGCCTCTGGAGAGGGTTTTTATAAAAGATTCTAAAGGAGACAGGTAAAAAGCAGATGTCTCAATTTCTTCCTATGTTTGCAGGCCTTTGCAGAGCCTCCTTCTCATCAAATGAGAGCAATGCCTAGCTTTGTAGAGCTTATCATGGGAAAGCTATTGAAAGATTGTGCAGACTTTATGTAGAACGTTAAGTTACAGCTGGAAGAACTTTTAGAAACACCTCGTATTGAATCTGTGGATCTTCCGCTGAGCAACCTGAGGCCCAGAGAGAGAAGCTTGCCTGAGATCACCTGGCTCATTGAAATTAGTTTATAGCACAGTTGGGAAAAGTAGCCTGTTGATACAAGTGTTTTTCTAAAACTTGAAAATTTCGCTGCATTGTATTTGTTTAAAACACAGAGAAACAGAAAAAGATAGATTAACCTCTCTTTCGCTGATTCACTCATCAAATACCCCAACAGCTGAGGCTGGACCGGGTCAAAGCCAGGAACTGGAAATTCAATCTCAGTCTTCCACATGGACGCCAGAGGCCCAAGTGCTTGAGACATCACCTGCTGCCCCCTAGGTTGTGTATTAGCAGGAAGCTGGAATTGGGAGCAGAGCCAGGACTTGAACCCATGTACTTTGATATGGGATGTGAGCATCTCAAGTGGTGCCACTTTAACTGCTAACCCAAACACAGGTGTACTTCACTGGAGAGTGAAAAGCCATTGATGGCCTGTAGCAGGACAGTCGGATCCTGGTCAGGCACTCACTGGCCTCCTGCAGAAACGGAAAGGCTGTAGGAATCTCTCTGTACATACTGGGATGGGTCAGTTACCTCCAGGGTCCTTTCCTACTGTGACCCTTTCTCGGATTCGGTGGAAAAACATTGTTTTTTCTCTGCCATTGGTTCTTTGATTATCTTTAAAAGCTTCAGGTAAGCAAGGGCAGCATTTGAAGGCTGGTTGATGTTCTCCTTATTCAGCCTGAAGGCTATGTACAGCTCTGGCAGTTAACCTCATAAATTAAGGTCTTTAAAGAGAGACATGTCAGTTTTTGTCTACCTAGGAACCTAGGAAGTTCTTGCGATTGAGTATTTGCCTAGGGAGGCTTCATTTAGTATAGAACAAGAGAGATGGAGGCCAGGGAACATTCCATGTCTCCTCCTTGTGGTGATTTATGTTTATCTTCAAAGAGATGTGCCCTGTCACGTATACTGCCCAGGCTGTGCAGTGTACAACTCCAGGGTCACAAGCCTCAGGTATTAATGGACTCCTAGTGTGCAGTGCTGGTAACCTGGTCCTGAATGTCACTGAGATGCTGCAGTTTGAGAAACTTCTGAATTTCAGCAATGCTGGGGCTATTTCACCATCTCTGTGCCTTTTGGAGTCTTAGCCCCAGCTCTGCTCTCCTGAGATTTCCAGGGGACATCAAACCTGGGTTCATCTTTTCTGGGTAGCAATCAGGAGCTATTCTCCTCTACTCTTACTTGTCATTTCAAAATGGTCTTGATCTGGATATGGTGTACCTACCCAGAATATTGGCATTTATAAGGGTATACCTGGAGACAAAATGACAGCCTGAGAGAGTTTTCCATGGTGCTGGGAATAGGAGTACTCGGGAAGTCCCAATTATGACTGTCCCTTCTGCTCTCTCCCTGGCTCCTCCCCCTTGGCATGCTTCAGTCATGGGAGAGAGAGTTGCCCAATTGGCTCCCAAACATCTGTTTCTGATTTTGCAGCCTTCCACCTGTGAGCAGGGCTTCCCCTTTAGTTATCTCTGACAACCTAATTCATGAGCTCTTCATCTTTCAGGTGAAATTGATCATAGAAATATTCTCTTTCCTCTCTTTATGAAAGCTGGAAAAGGATAGCTTTTCTTTGTTCATATTTTTAAAACATATTGATTTATATAAGAACAGATTTCATGTATTTTATATTCACACATGACTTGCCCCAAATGGTAGAGTTAGAAACATACCAGGGGACTCCAATTTAATCCCATCAAGGTGGCATGTACCAATGCCATCTCACTAGTCCAAGTGATCAATTTCAGTTCACAATTGATCATAATGAAAGGACTAAGAGTCAAAGGGAGCACATAAACAAGTCTAGTACCTGCTAATACTAACTGATAGAATAAATAAAGGGGAGAGTGATCCAACATGGGAAGTGAGATACTCAGCAGACTCATAGAATGGCAGATGTCCTAAACAGCACTCTGGCCTCAGAATCAGCCCTAAAGGCATTCGGATCTGGCTGAAAAGCCCATGAGAGTATTTCAGGCATGGAAAGCCAAGACACTCTGGAAAAAAAAAAAAACACCCACACACAAAAAAACAAAAACCTAAATGAAAGATCTCTGTGAGTGAGATCCCAGTGGAAAGAACAGGTCTTCAAAGTAGGAGGTACCTTTCTCTGAAGGGAGGAGAGAACCTCCACTTTGATTATGACCTTGTCTAAACAAGATAAGAGTCAGAGAACTCAAGGGGCTTCCATAGCCTTGGAAACTCATGACTGGTGCATAGGGAGATTACTGATGCCATAAACAGGAGTGTCAATTTGTAAAGTCAACAACAGGAGTCACTGTGCACTTACTCCTCATGTAGGATCTCTGTCCTTAATGTGCTGTACATTGAGGCTTAATGCTATAACGAGTACTCAAACAGTATATTTCACTTTGTGTTTCTATGGGGGTGCAAACTGTTGAAATCTTTACTTAATGTATACGAAACTGATCTTCTGTAAAAAAAAAAAAAAAAAAAAAGAAGAAGAAGAAGAAGAAATTCTCAATTCCCACCTTGACTCTCGCTGGGATTAAACATGACAATAGGTCTGATCTGATTTCATCATCATTTAAAAAATCATCTATTATTTTTCACTTTATGTTTCTGTGTGGGAGCAAACTGTTGAAATCTTTACTTAATGTATGCTAAACTGATCTTCTGTATATTACGATAATCGAAAATGAATCTTGATGTGAATGGAAGGGGAGAGGGAGTGGGAAAGGGGAGGGTTGTGGGTGGGAGGGACGTTATGGGGGGGAAGCCATTGTAATCCATAAGCCGTACTTTGGAAATTTATATTCATTAAATAAAAGTTAAAAAAAAATCTATAAACATAATAAAATTCCCACCCCCTTCTCCTTCCTTTCTTATTTTTCTTTTAATTTTTATAATATGCTTTCAGTTTATTTTCTAATCACAAACTTAATCCCCCAGTAAATAAAGAATTCAACAAATAAAAAGTAGGAAGACCACTGTTCATTAGGAGTGTAGACAAGGGCTATAATAAAAAATCAAACCTCAAGATTTTACTTTTACTTTAATTAACATTACATTTTTTGTACTCTGTATATTAGCTACTACATATCAGAAAAAATTTTTCTTTTTGGGATTGGCTTATTGCACTAAATATAATGGTCTCCAATTGCAACCATTTTGTTGCAAAGATAGGATTTTATTTTTTATGGCTGAGTAGTATTCCACCACACACACACACATTTTGTTTATCCAGTCATCAGTTGATGGACATATGGGTTGATTCCATATCTTAGCTGTTGTGTGTTGAGCTGCCATAAACATGGAAGTGCAGGTAACTCTTTCATGTGCTGATTTCATAGGATAATTTTTTCAAATGGACCTTAAGTGGTGTTTGTGCTGATAATGTTTTAATTTAAAAATACTATTTTAGATTTAGTTTTCTTAAAGGCAAAAGAACAAACTCCAGGAATGAAGAAGAGTAGGACTAACAAGACAGTTTAAAAATCTTCACTTAATGCATACTAAACTGATCTTCTGTAAAAAAAAAAAAAAAAAAAAAAAAAAAAGAAATTATCAATTCCCAACTTGACTCTCACTGGGATTAAACATGACAATAGGTCTGATCTGATTTCATCATCATTTAAAAAAAATCATCTATTATTTTTCACTTTATGTTTCTGTGTGGGAGCAAACTGTTGAAATCCTTACTTAATGTATACTAAGCTGATCTTCTGTATATTACGATAATCGAAAATGAATCTTGATGTGAATGGAAGGGGAGAGGGAGTGGGAAAGGGGAGGGTTGTGGGTGGGAGGGACGGTATGGGGGGGAAGCCATTGTAATCCATAAGCCGTACTTTGGAAATTTATATTCATTAAATAAAAGTTAAAAAAAAAAGGCCCATTATCAAGAAAACATCAGCTAAAAGAAACAATTGAAAAGGAACCTGGAATTTAGATTTTTATCTGTAGTTATTTTCATTTTATGTGAAAAGCAGAGAAACAGGGAGCAAAGGGAAAGAAGAGAGACTTTATGTCCACTGATTAATTCCCCAAATGCTTCTAACAGCTGGGAATTGGCTAGATTGAAGTCAGGAGCCAGGACCTCACTCTTTTTTTTTTTTTAAAGATATATTTATTTTACTTGAAAGTCAGAGTTATACAGAGAAAGGAGAGGTAGAGAGAGAGAGAGAGAGAGAGAGAGGTCTTCTGTCCTCAGGTTCACTGCCCAACTGGCTGCAATGGCCAAAGCTGCACTGATCTGAAGCCAGGAGCTTCTTCCTGGTCTCCTACGTGGGTACAGGGGCCTAAGGGTTTGGGCCATCCTCTGCTACTTTCCCAGGCCATAGCAAAAAAGCTGAATAAGAAGTGGAGCAGCTGGGACTTGAACCGGCATGCATACGGGATGCTGGCACTGCAGGCGGTGGCTTTACCCACCACACCACAGCACCAGCCCCAGGACCTCACTCTTGATCTCCTATGTGTGTGGGAAGGACCCAAGTACTTGAGCGATCACCTGTTCATTAGCAGAACAGGAACACATTATCAGGAAGCTGAATTTGGAGAGTAGAGGCAGTACAAATCCAGCCATTCCAATATGGGTTGCCAACTTCCTTAGCAGTGTCTTATTTGCTGTGCCAAATGCCCACTCCAGGAAGCTTATACAACAGAGTATTGAGCTTCTATGTCAAGTGACAGATACATGTAGGCTTTCTAGTATCAGACAGCTGAGGGGACCCCTACTTAGGCAGGTTGTTATGGGGCTTTTATCACATGGAAAGAAAATACCAGCCACAAAATAGACAAGGGACGCTGTCTCAGGACGCAGTAGAGCCACAGATCACTGACCTCCGCTTAAAGTTCCTGTGAACCACTCAGGCATTCAGTGCAGTGAGGTGCCATCTTATAGGGGAGGTAGAGCTAACACTGTTTTATCCTGGAGCGGGGGCTTCTGAAAAAAACTATTCAATGTCTGGATAGAGTAGGATTCAACCAAATAGAACTAATAATTAACGTCTCTTTTGCTTATTTCCTATCTCAAAAATGAGTAG